>NC_135812.1:24386312-24986312 GCF_964213995.1 Mustelus asterias
TGGAAGAAGGTGTAACTGGGGTGATCAGTAAGTTTGCGGACGACACAAAATTGGCAGGACTTGCAGATAGTGAGGAGCATTGTCAGGAGCTACAGAAGGATATAGATAGGCTGGAAATTTGGGCAAAGAAATGGCAGATGGAGTTCAATCCTGATAAATGCGAAGTGATGCATTTTGGTAGAAATAATGTAGGGAGGAGCTATACGATAAATGGCAGAACCATAAAGGGTGTAGATACGCAGAGGGACCTGGGTGTGCAAGTCCACAGATCCTTGAAGGTGACGTCACAGGTGGAGAAGGTGATGAAGAAGGCATATGGCATGCTTGCCTTTATAGGATGGGGCATAGAGTATAGAAGTTGGGGTCTGATGTTGCAGACGTATAGAACGTTGGTTCGGCCGCATTTGGAATACTGCGTCCAGTTCTGGTCGCCACACTACCAGAAGGACGTGGAGGCTTTGGAGAGAGTACAGAGGAGGTTTACCAGGATGTTGCCTGGTATGGAGGGGCTTAGTTATGAGGAGAGATTGGGTAAACTGGGGTTGTTCTCCCTGGAAAGACGGAGGATGAGGGGAGACTTAATAGAGGTGTATAAAATTATGAAAGGCATAGATAGGGTGAACGGTGGGAAGCTTTTCCCCAGGTCGGTGGTGACGTTCACGAGGGGTCATAGGTTCAAGGTGAAGGGGGGGAGGTTTAACACAGATATCAGAAGGACATATTTTACACAGAGGGTGGTGGGGGCCTGGAATGCGCTGC
Organism: Mustelus asterias; assembly: GCF_964213995.1. Taxonomy (NCBI): domain Eukaryota; kingdom Metazoa; phylum Chordata; class Chondrichthyes; order Carcharhiniformes; family Triakidae; genus Mustelus; species Mustelus asterias. The sequence goes on from NC_135812.1 coordinate 24,387,072, forward strand.
CAGGCAAGGTGGTGGAGGCGGACACACTGGGAACGTTTAAGACTTATCTAGATAGCCATATGAACGGAGTGGGAATGGAGGGATACAAAAGAATGGTCTCGTTTGGACCAGGGAGCGGCACGGGCTTGGAGGGCCGAAGGGCCTGTTCCTGTGCTGTATTGTTCTTTGTTCTTTGTTTGTTTGGAAAGGAGAGTCACCCTCCAACTTCCTTTCATTCTTTAAAAAGTGGTCCGCATCCAACTTCTTAGAGGGACAAATGGCATACAGCCACACATCCTTTAAAAAGTATCTGGATGAGTACTGGCACACCATAACATTCAAGGCTATGGGCCAAGTGCTAGTAAGTGGAATTAGGTGGGCAGGTCAGAGCATTTCATGCACCGGTGCAGACTCGATGGGCCAAAGGGCCTTGTCTACATTGTAGTAATCTGTGAATCTGAATTGAATGCTTGCTGCCCTGAAAGATTTTCTCCAATTGCTATCTTCAGCCTTCACAGAGCAAAAAGACATCCCATGGTGATACAAAGAATAGAAGAGTCAATGATTACCAGAAATGGTTCAGATACTGGCTACACACATCTATACAATTGAAGGGTTAGAGATCAGCAGAAGGCGGGCAAAACATTTTTTTTTGCAGATCTGGCTATTACAGCAGAAGGCATAATTGGAAGAGCAGTAATAGATAGATAAATTAATCGCAAGAATGTTCAAGGAACAATTATACTTTCTTCAGCTCTGGCTGGATGTAATATAATATAATCATCTGCCGAAAGTGAAGAAGCAGGCTCTTCGGCATGATTCAGAGAATCCTGAGGATGAGGATGAAGATCGTGATGATTCCAAACAAATTATACTGTTTACAAGGAGTTTTAATCCTATGATGAACGTGTCCATTGTGGACTTGTTTAACTGTGCAGTACTCGCTAGTACCTGCACTTAGACTGTATTTGGAACAGATTGAATCAATTCACCAATAAATACTGAGGGTCAACACAATGTTAAGAAGCATAAAAGTACTTCTTGCTTTAGGTTTGGTGATGAATGTGCATTGAGATCACGAAAGAGATTTGTGATTCCATGTAAAATAATTAGAGTAAACCACTTTATCAGTACCGATACAGATTTTGGAGAGATACCTCTGCTGCTTTGGCAATCTATTCTGAAAAAGGCACAAACAAAACTAGACATAGAGCATGATAAGGCAATTATTTTTGAAAAGTCAGTGGATCTCCATTTTATGCAGCTAGGGTATGATTGTATCCCCTTTACACAACGTGATGTTTCTCATCAGAAAAGGTTAGACAAGTATTAATGGCACCAGGTGATAAGAATTGGAGAGGAAAATAAGCTTCACAGTTGCACAGACAATTTGCTCACCTGCTTGTCAAAGGTTAAGCAGCCTGCTGACAGACACAGGTGCGGTTGTTGAAGGGTTTGCAAGGTGGAGATTAGTGAGAAGTGTGAAATCTGTTAACTAACAGAGGACGCTACTGCAACCCATTTTAAACATTCCATCTCATCTCATTTTAATGAGATGGTTCCCATGGACCTAAAGGTATTGGGTAAAGACAGAATTAGTTTTAATCTACTTTTTATACTTAGTATTTTTACAATAATACTAAATAAGGACAAAAGGGTTATGACAGATAAATTGTGGAGAAGTGGATCGAGACAGGACTCGGGGCACCACCAAGGTTTTCGATCGATTCTGGAGGAGAAATTACCAAGAACAAGTTCAGAGACTTACGTGAAAACAAGTGCATCATGGTTATGAACACTGCAACTGAAATTCCATTCAGCAATGGACTCTGTGAAAGGAATCATGTTGTGATCGATGAAATGCTGCATGAAATTTCAGCTGGTCAAGTTGACGATATTTTTTTATTCATTCATGGGACATGGGCGTCGCTGGCTGGCCAGCATTTCTTGCCCATCCCCAGTTGCCCCTGAGAAGGTGGTGGTGAGCTGCCTTCTTGAATCGCCGCAGTCCACTTGCTGTGGGTTGACCCACAATGCCGTTAAGGAGGGAATTCCAGGATTTTGACCCAGCGACTGTGAAGGAACGGCGATATATTTCCAAGCCAGGATGGTGAGTGGCTTGGAGGGGAACTTGCAGGTGGTGGTGGTGTTCCCATGTATCTGCTGCCGTTGTCTTCTGGGTGGAAGTGGTCGTGGTTTGGAAGGTGCTGTCTAAGGATCTTTGGTGAATTGCTGCAGTTTGTAGATAGTACACACACTGCTGCTACTGAGCGTCAGTGGTGGAGGGAGTGCTCTGACGTTGTCAGCACATGAAATGATTCTTTTCAAATGTTTGGAGGATATAATCGCTATCAATTAGTCTATGGTCAAAATCTCAAATTGTGGTGTGCAAGAGAATCCTACAGTGCTACAAGTAATTTCATTTTTTTTCTACACATTTAACTGCTTTATGTGCAGGGGGACGGGCATTCATCAAGGCTAAAATCTTTGGGAAGATTCTGAGTGCTGAGTCATCGTATCAGACCATCTGGGTCGGCACGGTGGCACAGTGGTTAGCATTACTGCCTCACCGCCCCAGGGACCTGGGTTCGATCCCGGGCTTGGGTGACTGTCATGCTAAATTGACCCTAGTTTCAGGGGGATTAGCAAGGTATATATTAGCAGAGATAGGACCTGGGTGGGATTGTTGTCGGTGCAGTCTCAATGGGCCGAACAGCCTCCTCCTGTACTGGAGGGATTCTATGAACTTAGTTCAGGAAATTTAGGGTTGGATTTTCGCTCTTGAGTCAGGTAGTTTGAGTCTGGAAATTTCCTGACTTGGCACGCCCGCCTCAGGAAAAAGTGCCCCGAGAGGAACAAATTTTGTTCCGGGTTGGGTGGGTGCAGGATGGAGTCAGACCCCCTCCCTGCCCCAAGAAGTGGATTAGAGGTGGCCACAGGGACTGTGGAGTGCCAAGATGAGCTATTTATAAAGCCGGCTCGCCTTGGTTCTCTGGAACTTCATTCAAGTTATTTGATTAAATGTTAGGTCTCTATAGCCCTCACCCACTCATGCCTGCCCATGCTTACCCATGTCCCATCCACAGCCCCCAAACCCTCCATGCCAGCTCATGTCCCCACTCATCTGCACGGCCCCTAAAAGCTCTGATGCTAAATCGTAATAACCCTTATACCTTCAGAATTAATTGCAAAATCTCAGATTCTGTGGATAATTATTCTTTGTGGGATAATATACACTCCAGCAAAAGAGAATGAGAAAGAGGTTACAGATTGTCCTTACTGGCTTAAAACAAATGCTGGGGAGCAATAAAATCACTGAACTTAAATGGGTACCTGCAAATCATCAACTGCCTTATAGTTTTGCATGAGAAATGCATGTACGATAAAGGTGTTAGGGGTTGGAGAGGAGGGATGTCTAATAGTGTAATACTTTGCACAGAATTTGGAGCTTTTGATTTAATTTATTTTGAAATACAGGCCGTGATTCTCCCACCCCGACCCGCAACTATTCTGGCGGGTCGCAGTGGGAGATGCGCATCACCGACCTTGTTCCGGGATTTGCGCATGTGCCAGGAATGCATGCACATCTCCCCGAGCCGACGAACAGTCGCAGGTCAGACCACGCTGGAAACCGGCGGGAAAGCAGGTAAGTCATTTGAATTTTTAACAATATGTTTTAAATGTGTTTGAAATGTAATTATCGGGAACTTACCAGTCCTCATTGAATCTCCCACCCCGCCAGGAGTACTTCATTCCGACGGGATTTAGAGTAGCTCCCCACATTCGGGGAACTAGTGGGAGACCCAGCCGGAATGAAGGGGGGGCAATCAGAACACCCCAGGGGGTCAGGCGGTGGGGGAGGGTGTGGTGCCCCCAGGGCATGAGCAACCTGGCAGTGCCAGCCTGTGCCCCCTGGCACTGCCCAATGGGCAAAGTGGCCATGTCCAGGGGCACCCTGGCATTGCCCACTGGGCATCGGGTAGTGCCAAGAGGCGGGGCCTATTGTCGGCGGGGCCTTGGCGTGATCGGTGGGGATGGGGGGGTCCCGCTGCCACTCTGCATTGGGATCGGCCTGGGATGGAGGGATGTGCAGGGGTGTGGTCTGCCGGTGGGGGGGGGGGGGGGGGGGGGGGGGGGCGGGGAGGGGGCTGCTGCCTCCCAGGGGGGTCAGCGGGTGAGGGGAGAGCCAGTCTGCCGGGGTGAGGAGGTGAGGGGATGGGCTGGACATCGGGGCACTCCAGGACAGGACGGGGGGGTCAGGGCTGGCCCGGGAATTGCTGTGGGAGCCGTGATCGGGACATGTGGGGGCCTGGAGGGGCAGAACTGTTGTTGTCCCGGGCTGGCCAGTGATCGAGCTGGCCAGCAAACAGAGAGGCTGACAGGTCGGGGCCACTGCGCATGCGCAGAGTTCCAGAACTGTCAGACTCCGGTGCGAATAGGCTCCACTCCCTGGGTTTTTAATGAGATTCCCGATTGGGCCCTCTGCAGTGCACAGAGTGTGGAGATTCAGGTGAGAAGCTGAACTGACAAAACAGGTGGGATTTAGAACAATTTTCCCACCAATTCAGCACTTTTGGGAGAATTACGGCCATTGTTTGTGCATATTGACTCTAATTTTTATTCAAAGAGCAAAGGGTATCTGTTGATTGAATATTAATTGTCTTTAGTTATATGCAAATGGTGGGCATTACTGGGCATTCACTTCACAGAATCATAGAATCATAGAATCCCTACAGAGCAGAAGAGGCCATTCGGCCCATTGAATCTGCACCGACTCTCTGCAGATTGTCTTACCCAGGCCCCCTCCCTTGCCCTATCCCTGTAGCCCCATGCATTCAACATGGCTAAGCCATCTAACCTACACATCTTGGGACACTAAGGGGAAATTTAGCTTAGAAAATCCACCAAACCTACACATCTTAGGATTGTGGGAGGAAACCGGAGCACCCGGAGGAAACCGATGCAAAACACAGGGAGAACGTACAAACCCCACACAGTCATCCCAAGGCTGAAATCGAATCCAGGTCCCTGGAGCAGTGAGGCAGCAATGCTAACCACTGTGCCACCATGCTGCCCACATGCCCCTTCAGCCCCTATGAAAATAGATGGATTAAAACTATGGTTCAGAGATATGTACTTTTAATATATAACTCTGTAAATAAATATAAAAGTTTGGCTGCAGTTCTATCCTTCACCAAGTGGCTTTCAGGAATTGAACTTCAGAGGACAAACCTGAGGGTCATGTCCAAGACGTCCAGTCACCTTAACAGGTCAGACAAGGTGGGAGAAGTATCATGGTCGTCTAACAGTACAATGTGCTGACTATATACAGCCTTTACTCACACTTTGACTTCAGGAAACGTACTGGAATGCATGCCCCTGCCTACATCAATGGGGAAGTAGAAATGGTTGAGATCTTCAAGTTTTTAGGTGTCCAGATCACCAACAACTGTCCTGGTCCCTCCATGCCGATGCTATAGTTAAGAAAGCCCACCAAAGCCTCTATTTGTCAGGGGACTAAGGAAATTTGATATGCCCACTACAACTCTCAGCAACATCCACAGCTGCACCATAGAAAGCATTCTTTCTCGTTGTATCACAGCTTGGTATGTCTCTGCTCTGTCCAAGACCGCAAGAAAGGCCAATGGGCCGTGAATGGAGTCCAGTCCATCACTCAAACCAGCCTCCCATCCATTGACTCCGTCTACACTTCCCGCTGCCTTGGAAAAGCAGCCAGCATAACCAAAGACCCCATGCACACCGGCCATTCACTCTTCCGCCTTCTTCCGTCGGGAAAAAGATACAAAAGTCTGAGGACATGTACCAATTAACTCCAAAACAGCTTCTTCCCTGCTGCCACCAAACTTTTGAATGGACCTACTGATGCACCATTGATTATGCAAAGACTCATTGTTGCGAAATAACAGGCTTTTATTTATGAAAAAATTGGAGCACACCCGATCCGATAGCTAATCCGAACTGAGGCAAAAGGGACGGAGAGCAGTCGCCTTTATACCTAGAGAAGGGCGGAGTCCTGGATTGAGGCAGCAGGGGCGTGTCCAGGCATATCACACAAACAGACAATACTACAGTGGTTCACCACACCTACCTTGCATTAAGTTGAACTTTCTCTGCACCCTAGTTATGACTGCAACACTACATTCTGCACTCTCTCCATTCCTTCTCTATGAATGGTATGCTTTGTCTGTATAGCATGCAAGAAAACAAGACTTTTCACTGTATGTTAATACATGACAATAATAAATCAAATCAAACTGTTTTTGAGGTGTTAACAGGGTGCACTTTGCACTCCCAGCCTTTTCCTTAAATCTTCCTTCATTCATATCGTTGCACATATTCAACACGAAGGAATTCTTTGATTTAATGTCGCTGAATGTTCTTAAAAAGGATTCATAGATTCTTTCCCACAGATGCAAGTATTTATTTTCAGGAGCCATAAATCCTTATAAATTGCTGCTGCAGCTTTATCTGCAAGCTCCTGTTATTTTCCACCTTCACCCTTATGTGGTTGTGTTCCCTCTACAGAACAGCAGTAACAGAAGTATAATTAAATTATACGTATATGGTGGGCACCGATTATACAGTGAGTATGTTACCACACAGGCAATGGCTCAAACGACATAATTCTGGGGACAGGATTGCAACATTTGCTGTGTAAAAAGTGGGTCATAAATAGAGATTCCGGTCACTTGCTGTTTTAATTCTCTGGTGTGATTTTGCTGATATATTTGACCTCAGCCTCCTAATGAGGCTCAACGGAAGCTTGAGCAGGGATATCTCATCTATTAATTTGACACTTCCGACCTTCTGGGCTCAACATTGAGTTGAACAATTTTAGATCAGAACCATTGCTCCTATTTTGTTTTCAGACAGCAGCTTCTGGTAATGGTGCTGCTGTTACCATTTACACCTCCTCGAAACCCACCTTTAATTTCTTTATTTGTTCCATTACCGCCTCTTTGTGCCTTGCACCCTCATATGAACATACAAAATAGGAACAGAAGTAGGCCATTTGGCCCCTCAAGCCTGCTCCACCATTCCATAAGATCTGTTTGTCTTTTGAGTTCCATGTTCCCATCTACCCCCGAAAAACTTTGATTTCCTTGCCTAACAAGAATCTATCTAATTTAAAACTATACAGTGACCCCACTTCTACCATTCTGAGGCAGATGGGAGAAATTTCCCATCCAGCCCACCAGGGGAATCATAGCAGGCGGAGGTGCAGTCCATGCAAAGGTTCGTTGACCTCGGGTGGGATTTTACGGTTTTGGGGCGAACGCAGTCGGAAAATCCTGCTCAGGTTGTTCCAAAGTCGCACAACCCTCTGAGAGAAAAACATTTTCCTCACCTCTGTCCTATAAGAGCAACCCCTAATTTTAAAACAGTTCCCCCAAGTCCTGGACTCATCCACAAGAGGAAACATCCTGTTCACGTCCACCTTGTTGAGACTGTTCAGGGTCTTATATACTTCAATCGAGGCACCCCTCGCTCTTCTGAATTCCAGCGGAAACAAGCCCAGTCTGTCCAACCTTTCCTAATTCAACAACCTGCCAAATACATTTAGTTTCTTCCTCAAATAAGGAGACCAAAATATGGTCTCACTAATGTCCTGTATAACTGAAGCATAATCTGCTTTACTTTTAAGTTCAATTTCTTTCTTAATGAAGGATAGCATTCCATCAGCCTTCTTAATTATCAGCTGTACCTGCATTCTAACTTCTTGTGACTCACACACTAGGACACCTCGATCCCTCGGCAACATGGAATTCTGCAGCCATTCTCTGTTTAAGTGATCCTCTGCTCTTTATTCTTCATGCCAAAATAAACAACTTTATTTGCAAATTTAGCTACCATGCCTTTGCTCCCCTCATCTCACCCTTATCTAAGTAATTGATAGCAATTGCAAAACGTTGAGGCCCCATAACAGGTCCCTTTGGAACACCACTCGTTACATCCTGCCAATCAGGAAAATACCCATTTATGCATACTCTCTGTTTTCAGCCAGACAGCCAATCTTCTATTCATACTAATATGTCACCCATTACACCAATGGCCTTTATTTTCTGCAATAACCTTTGATGTGGCACCTTATGCTTCTGAAAATCCAAGTAAAGTATGTTTACAGGGTCCCCTTTATCCACAGAACATGTTACTCTTTCAAAGAGCTCCAATAAATGTGTTAAACATTCACAAAACCATGCTAACTCTTCCGATTACTTTGAGTTTTTCTAAGTGCCCAGCTATAACCTTCTTAATCATTGATTCCAGCACCTTTTCCGCCACTGACATCAAGTTAACTGGCGTGAGGTTTCCTGTTTTTTGTCTCTCTCCCTACTTGAATATAGGGATTATATTTGCCACTTTTCAGTTTGATGGAACATTTTCATAATCTAGTGATTTTTGGAAAATTAATACTGACGCATTTACAACTTCATTAACCACCCGAGGATGAACTCCATCAGGACCCGGAGACTTGTCAGCCCAAAGCTCCATCAGTTTGCTTAGTACCGCTTCCCTAGCGATTGTACGTTCATCAGATTCCTGTCTTCCTTCCACCTCCTGATTTACGGCTGTTACTGGAATGTTTGATGCATCTTCTATAGTGAAGACACAAGCAAAACATTGGTTAATTTCATCTGCCATTTCCTTATTATTTACCATTAACTCCCTGCTCTTTTTTTCTATTCATTCGTGGGACATGGGCATCGCTGGCTGGCCAGCATTTATTGCCCATCCCTTAGTTGCCCTTGGAGGGCAGTTGAGATTCAACCACATTGCTGTGGCTGTGGAGTCACATGTAGGCCAGACTTGGTAAGGACGGCAGATTTCCTTCCCTAAAGGATGTTAGTGAACCAGATGAGTTTTTTCGGCAATTGACAATGGTTTCATGGTCATCAGTAGATTCTTAATTCCAGATTTTTTTTATTGAATTCAAATTACACCATCTGCCATGGCGGGATTCGAACCCGGGTCTCCAGAACATTTGCTGAGTTTCTGAATTAGCAGTTGGGCGATAATACCATGAGGCCATCACCTCCCTCTTTTTCACAGTCTTTCATCTCCCAGGTTTCGCTCTTTCTCTTTTATTCACCTTTTGTTATTTATTCACTTCGTCTTCGGCCCAATCACAGACCTTTCATTCTTCTCTCCTTTCCTCTCCCTCTATACTTGTTTAACATCTATTACACGTCTACCACTTTCCAATTCTGAGGTAAGGTCATTGCCCTGAAAGGTTGGGCTGGATTTTACAGCTTGCTCTGACTGTCTCAGCGTGGCAAATCGAGCAAGTAGCGGCCAATCAGTGGGCAGCCTGGCAGGATGGTGGTCAATTGGCCATGTGAAGAGGAGCTCCACGCCCAATGAGGAGGGCCAGGGCATCATTAGGAAGCAGGCTGATGCCCAGAATGTGAAGTAGGCCATGGCAATAAGTTTAATGGCACGCCTGCCTTCACAGGCTCTTCTTATTAAGGTCAGGCTCAAAACAGCGATTAAAATTCATTTTAAAACATGGATTACCTACCTCCTCTTCACCAGCTGGCTACACTGCTGCATGTAGCCATTGTCTTGGTGATAGGCCTTTACTTCGGCCTTGTGCTACCTCCTCAAAGCTGCTGTAATACCTCCCAAACATTTCCCCTCTGACGCTCGAAAAATGCAGTCAGAAACAAAATATCATGTACAATTGGCTCTTATTTGAAAATGGTGGTTGGGATTCCAATTTCTGCATTTGTTCGCCTTCCGCAATATCTGAGATTGGTGTGACGGTGCCACATTGCCAACGTTGCATCACCATTGATTTGATTTGATTTGATTTCATTTATTACTGTCACATGTATTCGGATATAGTGAAATAATTGTTTCTTGCATTATACAGACAAAATGGCAGAACCCTTAAGACTATTGATATGTAGAGGGATCTGGGTGTAGAGGTACACAGGTCACTGAAAGTGGCAATACAGGTGGAGAAGGTAATCAAAAAGGCATACAGCATGCTTGCCTTCATCGGCCGGGGCATTGAGTTTAAAAATTGGCAAGTCATGTTGCAGCTTCATAGAACCTTAGTTAGGCCGCACTTGGAATATAGTGCTCAATTCTGGTTGCCAAACTACCAGTAGGATGTGGAGGTTTTGGAGAGGGTACAGAAAAGATTTATCAGGATGTTGCCTGGTATGGAGGGCATTAGCTATGAGGAGAGGGTGGAGAAACTTGGTTTGTTCTCACTGGAACGACGGAGGTTAAGGGACGACCTGATAGAAGTCTACAAGATTATGAGGGGCATGGACAGAAGCATTTTCCTAGGGTGGAAGAATCAATTACTGGGGGACATAAGTTTAAGGTGCGAGGGGCAAGGTTTAAAGGAGATGTGCAAGGCAAGTTTTTTACACAGAGGATGGTGGGTGCCTGGAACTCGCTGCCGGGGGAGGTTGTGGAAGCAGATACGATAGTGACTTTTAAGGGGTGTCTTGACAAATACATGAATAGGATGGGAATAGAGGGATATGGTCCCCGGAAGGGGAGGTGGTTTTAGTTCAGTCGGTCAGCATGGTCGGTGCAGGCTTGGAGGGCTGAAGGGCCTGTTTCTGTGCTGTAATTTTCTTTGTTCTTTGTTCTTCTTTGTTAAAACATACTGTTCATAGAATATATAGGGGAGAAGGAGAGGCGAGGGTGAAGAATGTAGTGCTACAGTCATGGCTAGGATTTAGAGAAAGATCAACTTAATATAAGTTAATATACCTGATGAAGGATCAGCGCTCCGAAAGCTCGTAATTCCAAATAAACCTGTTGGACTTTAACCTGGTGTGAGACTTCTTACTGTGTCCACCCTAGTCCAACGCCAGCATCTCCACATCACAACTTAATATAAGGTAGTTCCATTCAGACGTCTGATGGCAGCAGGGAAGAAGTTGCTCTTGAGACGGTTGGTATGTGACCTCAGACTTTAGTATCTTTTTCCCGACGGAAGAAGGTGGAAGAGGATATGTCTGGGGTGCATGGGGTCCTTGGTTATGCTGGCTGCTTTTCCGAGGCAGTGGGAGATGTAGACAGAGTCAATGGATGGGAGGCTGGTTTGCGTCTTGGACTGGGCTACGTTCATGACTCTTTGTAGTCTCTTGCAGTCATGCTGTATTTAGCGGGGTGGGTTGGCGGGGTGGCGGGGGGGGGGGGGGGATTTGATTAGCAGCTGCGAAATCCAGCCAATTACCTTTGTCGCTATCTCTACAGCTGGACCCCTCTCCGAGCATTTCAAACTTTTCCTGTTCTTATTTGGGATTTCCGACATCGACAGTATTTTCCCTTTATTGGAAATAGTGATTCTGCCAAATTGTGTGATTCTTGAGCTTTGCCACAACCAATTAGAAAATACACCTGGACACATCTTGGCTTGCTTGCAGTTGTCAAATATCATTATAAGATTACATACTGATTTAGTTTTGATGTTATTCCCCTAACTGAAAGCCAGAGAGTATAGGAATGGAAATATACACAGTTGACCAGTGGGAAGCTATTTATAGTGTTTGCTGCAGACAACACCAGGCAGACATAATCCTTCAATTTGATAACATTTAAAACATCTTATCGAGTACAAAAAGGCCCATCCATTCATTTTAACACCACAGAATCAATAGTTCAGACAGCAACTAAAACAAGGCCTTTTTCCAGTCGATGTTTTATTAAATATAAAACCCTAGTGACAGATTAAGGAGCACCTGAAGCTGCCACCACTGTTGCGAGGCATTCAGTGTGATCGCTTGTGACCATGCATTGAATGATAAAAAAGGGGCCACAGAGCGTTCGAGAGGAAACAGCGATTGCTGGATGATGATACCATCTGAGGAATGGGGCTGGATAGATGGCTCTACAGGAAGCTCGGTGGCCGGAATGGTTTCCTTCTGTGCCATAATGACTATGTTTTACCATGCTGAATTACTGCCAAACACACTGTTGTGTTGATGTGCATATAAGCCACAAGCCAGCTTGATTATTAACCTGTCTAAAGGCGTTGCCACTTCCAAACTGATATATTGTTGGTGCACTGGGGGTGATCGTATTAGCTCAAACTCATCAATCAGTATGATTGGTGGCCGGAAACATAGCATGAGAGGCCAAAAATCGCTCCCTTCCTGGCCCCGTTTTACCAGCGAGAATGGCTTCGCGCCCAGAGAAGGCACAAAGCCTACTTATATTCAATTGACTACATTTTAATGCACTTACCGTGTTCGGCCACACCAGAGGACGGGGGCCAGGGGGGAGTGGGGGGGGGGGGGGGTGGTCGGAGGCCATTGAAACCCCTGGGTGGTCGGGGGCATGGCTGGGCGTTGCCCACCTAGCACCATGGCAGTGCCCAGCGGTACCATGGCAGTGCCCACCTGGCACCCTAGCAGTGCCTGGTTGGCAGCTTGGCAGTGCTCAGTTGGGCACCATAAATGTGTTGGGGCAGTGCCAAGGGGTTGGGGCCTGAGAGGGGGTGGGGCCTGAGTGGGGTGGGGCTATGACGGAGGGGGCTCTCTGCACAATGATGTGGGAGCTCTGCAAGTGGGCTGGTCGTGCTGGGGGGGGGGGGGGAGTTCTGCAATATGGGTGATCATGCGGGGGTGCATGCAGGGTGGGGGGGGAGGGACGTGCAGGGGTGGGTCACAGCAGGGGTTGTGACAGGGGGGGCGGAGTCCGCGACCCCTGTACCGGCGCAAAGCTCTCAGCTGTCAAAAAGAAATTGACAGAGTTCTGGAAGATTGCAATGACGAGCTTGCCGAAAAGACTGGCGTGGAGGACTCCCGTGTTATGACACAGCTTTTGGGGAAAATTCCACCCAAGTGTTTTCATTGCATTTGGATCATATTCCCAGCAGCTGGTAAATAGTCCAATCTTTCTGAATTAGATTTTGCTGTATCACAGGATACAGACAGTCGAGACTCATATTAAAAATATAAGAATATGCTTGATATTCACTGCAATATGGTATTAACCTTAAAAACACATGGTTGGACATTAAGACGCTGCATAGGCTGAACACTTACTCAGCATTTTAACATTAATCAACTATTCAATTAAGATGTGATCGGTAACCTATAGCATGAAGGACATTTGCGAATTATCAATGATTAGTCGTTAATCTTTACAGACACTGTACAATAGAAGATTTAAAAATTCTACAAAATTGAATCTTTACTATTTGCAGTGCTTTGAAGTTTTAAAAAATTTATTAGTGTCACAAGTAGGTTTACATTAACACTGTAATGGAGTTACTGTGAAAATCCCCTAGGCGCCACACTCCGGCGCCTGTTCGGGTACACTGGCCAACGCACCTAACCAGCACATCTTTCGGACTGTGGGAGGAAACTGGAGCACCCAGAGGAAACCCTCGCAGACACGGGGAGAACGTGGAGACTCCACACAGACAGTGACCCAAGCCAGAAAGCGAACCGAGATACGCTGACGCTCTGAGGCAGCAATGCTAACCACTGTGCCACCCCATAAGTATGAAGTAAGTTTAAAAGTAAGTAAAACAAATATTTTGGCCAGCTTGTCAAATGGGCAAAGGATTAAAGGCACTAGATCTAGCTGAACAATTATTTATTCTGAGGTGTCAATAAGTAATTATGTGCAGAATATCATGATGCCAAATAAAGTGGCTTATTGGATGTATGCTGAGCTAAAAATCCTTGAACACTGACCGCCCAGAATAAATTATAATGCAATCATTTGTTTCTGAATTCTAAACGTAAAAATTATTTTCTCATAGAAGCTGCAATGTACAGCGTAGGGCGCAAGGCCCTTAGAATATAGCTCCTGTGTTGATGCAGTCTGCTCCCTGTACAACTGAGAATTTAGCTTCAAATTTCACTCCTGCCAGAATGACTGTGGAGGCCCGTGAGAAGATGAAAGGCTAGCTTAGCATTTTCATTATCCCATGCTGCACTTGAAGAAGGAAAATCTCAAGACACTTTTCAGTTGACATTATGTGTTTGCTTGAAGCTAACATTCAAGCAGAAAGTGGGCTCAATTTTTCACTTCGCAAAATTGGCGTTGACGCAGTGGGAAGAGCCTAAAAATGGAGTCGCCGGCCCGCCTTTTCACCATGGGATTGATCCCTGCCCCTGGGGGAATTGGTCATTCTTTGGGGTTTTGAACAGGCCAAACCTCAGCGCCCCCCCCTTTATCGGTGTGAAGATTTCCTGTTCAATTAAAGGTGGCAGATGGGCACTCAAAGCCAGGCAGCTAATCTGAAGCCTTCCAGCTTGAGAGAAGCAGCTGACTGAAATGAATGATAAGTAACTCAGAGAGTGCTTGAACGTGAAGGTGCCTAATGGCCAGCATTCAGAACTATAGAGCCATAGAAAAGTTACAGTGCAGGAGGCCAATTGGCCCATCTTGTCCATGCCAGCCCAAGTACCCTTTCTAATCCCACCTTCCTGCACCCGGCCCATAGCCCTGTAGCTTACAGCACTTAAACAAAATCAACTGGAAAATGCAGGGGAGCAACCAGACTGGGTTGGGTGGGACGGTGGGGAGTGACAGTGCAGTGGAATCCTTCTACAAGGCAACCTTTGGCTGTGCATGCACCCAGGCAGGCCTACTGGGCCTCTTGGCCTGCCTTGAACATTGACCCCCTGAGCTGCCACTAGGTGTCCACCTCCAAGCAGTTGAACTGAGCCATCAGCTCAGCTGGCTGGGCTTCATCGAGCCTTTGCGGCTGTTCACCTTGTGGTTGCGTATTTCCTAGCCTAAGATAGCAGGCCTCTTTCCCATTAGCTTCCTAATATCATAGGAAAACGATTTCAATCTTAATGAAGGGTTGAGTTTGACACCAATTCCACACGGTGCAAACCGCTCGCTGGCACAATGCGGCACACATGTGCAAGTGCGACGTGTTGGAGTGAAACATCTCTGCCAGTGACAGTTCAGGCAGCTGTCAGTAAGCAATTGTTCACAATTAAGAACCGTACTGTGTAAACACAAGGCCCTCTAACCTTGTTACCAAGGCAAGAGCGCTGTCAGCTGTGGCACTGCTGAAACCCTGATCATTAACAATTTATTGGGTTGAATGTGATTTTGTTTATTTGTTAGAAACCGAACAAAATGCAAAGATGTGTGTGAAATAAATGCACAAAACGGTCAAAAACTGGTTTTACTAAAGAGATGTGGCAGGAAAAAATCAGCACTTCCAGCTCGTGAGTCGGAACGTGGTTCGGTTCTATGAAGTTGAATCAGATATCTGGACACAATGGGGGGAATCTTCCCGTCCTGCCTGTCATGGGAATTGTAGCGGGCAGGGGAGGGCGGACCATGCTGTTGACTTCGGGTGGGATTTTCTGACTTTGGGGAGAGCACAGCTGATAAATCGCACCCTATCACTGCGGCAGGACTCAAACCTACAACCCACCACCGCCCGGGGGGGCGGGGGGGTGGGGGGGTGGGTTCCCACTCTCGTTTGCCGCAATCTCAAAAGGCAACACAGGCGCAACGTCCCACAACACTCGGTGAAGAAGGTTCTCACCAGCTGCCCCCAGGCAGTGCCAACCTGGCAGTGCCAACCTGGCAGTGCCAACCTGGCAGTGCCAACATGTGCCAGCAGGCAGTGCTGGGTGTGGTAGACCCCCTGGGGAGCTCCATAGGGGGTGTTCCCTTTATTCGTGGCGTGGTGTGAGGAGAGAGAGCCGAATGGGGACAGCAATAGCTGTGAGTGGGGAGGGCTGATTTTTGTGTATGGCAGGCGGGGGGAGGGGGGAGGGGGGGGGGGCGGGGGGGGGGGGGGGAGTGGGGGCGGGGGGGGGGGGAGTGGGGGGGGCGGAGAGCGATGGCTGTGAATGGGGACGGGGGGCGATGGCTGTGAATGGGGACGAGGGGCGATGGCTGTGAATGGGGACGGGGGCGATGCTGTGAATGGGGACGGGGGCGATGCTGTGAATGGGGAGGGGTGCGATGGCTGTGAATGGGGACGGGGGGCGATGGCTATGAATGGGGAAGGGGGGCAGTGGCTGTGAATGGGGAAGGGGAGCGGTGGCTGTGAATGGGGACGGGGGGGCGATGCTGTGAATGGGGAGGGGTGCGATGGCTGTGAATGGGGAAGGGGAGCAATGGCTATGAATGGGGAGGGGGGGGCGATGGCTGTGAATGGGGAGGGGGGGCGATGGCTGTGAATGGGGAGGTGGGGGCAATGGCTATGAATGGGGAGGGGGGGCAATGGCTATGAATGGGGAGGGGGGGCAATGGCTATGAATGGGGAGGGGGGAGCGATGGCTATGAATGGGGAGGGGGGGCAATGGCTATGAATGGGGAGGGGGGAGCGATGGCTGTGAATGGGGACGGGGGGTGATGGCTGTGAATGGGGACGGGGGGGGCGATGGCTGTGAATGGGGACGGGGGAGCGATGGCTGTGAATGGGGACGGGGGGGCGATGGCTGTGAATGGGGATGGGGGGGACGATGGCTGTGAATGGGGACGGGGGGGGCGATGGCTGTGAATGGGGATGGGGGGGACGATGGCTGTGAATAGGGATGGGGGGCGATGGCTGTGAATGGGGCCGGGGGGGCGATTGTTGTGAATGGGGATGTGGGGGGGCGATTGTTGTGAATGGGGAGGTGGGGGGGCAATGGCTGTGAATGGGGAGGGCCGATTCCTGTGAATGGCAGAGGGGGGAAGCGAGTTTTGTGAATGGTGGTCGTGGACAATGGCTGTGAATTTTACTGGGGTGACAGCCCCAGGTGTTCTGTGCCCAGAGTTCTAGAAATTGTGTCTGAAAACTAGGTTGTGTTTCTGGAGAGATACACGATACAGAGTCTGACATTCTGACAAATTCATAAAGGCTTACAGCATGGAAACAGGCCCTTCAGCCCAACTTGTCCATGCCGCCTAGTGTTTACCATTAAGCTAGTCCCAATTACCCGCCCATATCCCTCTATACCCATCTTACCCATGTAACTGTCTAAATTCTTTTTAATTGTGGGACAATTCTGTCCAGTGTTTGCTTTTTTGCCCTTGGGCCCTGATACTCTGCCTCCCAGGTACCTCTGGGACAGCCTAGGTGGTCTGCAGCAAAACAACAGGAAAAATGCAGAGAACAGCATCAGCATCTATAGATGCTGTTCAGAGACCAAGCTAAAGCTTTTGACAATGTGAGTCGAACCCGTTTAGGGCACTTGTTCTCCAACTTAAGATGTCTAAACAAGTTTGTCAAACCCCTGCAACATGATGGTATGATTGCATGTGTTTGTGCCTATGGCGAGATATCCCATGTCTTTGCAGTAACTGGTTGAGTAATGTATAGATGCATTGTGGCTCCCTAATTCTTTAGTTTGTTTTTGCTCTAATGATTAAGCAAGCCACCAGAGACATGCCTGCAAGTATCCACATTGAGTTCGATTCAGCAAGCTCTTCAATCTCTCCAGACTGTGTGTCTCCACCAAGGTCACAAAGACAGTAATCAGAGAGCTTCTGTATGCTAATGACTGTGCCCATGACAAGGAAGACATCCCAAACATGGCAAAGAAATTCGCAAATGCTGCTCAAAATCTTGGACTCCAAATCTCCAATACCGAGTGCTAAATACAGTATATATAATGAAGCAACGGACATAGCCATTGACAGCATCTAGGCACGAAATTGTGGAAACTTTCTCAGACCTTGGCATTGTGCCTTCTAGATAAGGCCACTGTTGATGAAGGTATCAGTGCACACATCCAGAGATCAGGTTCCGCCTCCAACCAACTCCATAATCATGTCTGGGAAGGCATTAAACTGATGACTAAACTTAAACTCTATCAAGCCATTGTCCTTTCCACCCTCCTGAATGGTGCAGAATCCTGGGTATATGTTGTGGGTGTTACATGAAAGTTCTAGAATCTTTCCACCAAAGACACCTGAGGTCCATTATAAGAAAGCAGTGAGGTCCATCATCGTGTGGGGTTTACAGCATGGATTCCACACTAAAAAAATTTAACACAGATATGCAGGCCATATCCCCAGCATGGATGACTACAGGTATTCTATGGGAAATTATTCAAGAGTACATCAAGGTGGTCCCTACAAATGATACAAGATGCTTGATTCAACCCCCAAGGTATATTATGAAGTCAGATTAGACCCCAATATTTTTTTTGGCATAAATGTGAGGATAGGGTTCTTCACCCCAGGTGTGATTCTACTGATGAATTAGGGTTCTTTTTATCAAAACAAGCTTTATTCAAAATATAGTGTACATATAGGTCAAACAAATTTGATTTTGATTTGATTTATTAACATACAGTGAAAAGTATTGTTTCTTGCACGCTATACAAACAAAGCATACCGTTCATAGAGAAGGAAACAAGAGAGTGCAGAATGTAGTGATACAGTCATAGCTAGGGTGTAGAGAAAGATCAACTTAATGCAAGGTAGGTCCATTCAAAAGTCTGATGGCAGCAGGGAAGAAACTGTTTTTGAGTCAGTACCCAATGGAAGAAGGTCGAAGAGAGAATGTCCATGGTGTGTGGGGTCCTTAATTATGCTGGCTATTTTTCCGAGACTGCGGGAAGTGTAAACAGAGTCAATGGAAGGGAGGCTGGTTTGCATGATGGATTGGGCTACATTCACTTTTTGTAGTTCCTTGCGGTCTTGTGCAGAGCAGGAGCCATACCAAGCTGCGATATAACCAAAAAGAATGCTTTCTATGGTGTATCTGTAAAAGTTGCTGAGAGAAGTAGCTGACATGCCAAATTACCTTAATTTTCTGAGAAAGTAGAGGCGTTGGTGGGCTTTTTTCATTTTGTTTTCAAAATGAAGTAGCTTAATTTTCAACCATTGAGAAATGCTTAAAATGAAAAGAAACAATTCTAATTTCTAACTTATCACTATTCCAGTTCCAATTAAGCAATATTTCTCTTACAGACTTAAAATACACTTTAAATATAGTTAGCAATCACACATATACTTGCTGTGACTTGAATAATAGTAGTGAATGTCCCAGAGAGTCTTTGCAGAGAGAGATTTTTCAGAGAGAGTGAGAGAGAGCAGCTTGTAGGCTTTTATCTTTTAACAGCCCCTTCCAGCAACTGAACACAGAAAAACCTGTTTTTCTGCTTCAAATTTAGCTCCTCGCACTTCTAGTATCACCTGACCAAATGACTCTGCACACCTAATTCTCCTTCCATTACTTTAAATAAAAAAAACAGGGGTCTTCTTTAGTTATAAGCAAAAAGCAATTAGCTCCATTCTGAGTAACCAAGACAGGGCTAAAATGAGTAATTATTCTACTTTACAGCATCTGCTGCATTTCCCCCAGATATACTGACTGCTTTGAGAAAAAAAATCTAAATTTAAATATTCTACGGAAACATGAAATATATCAATCGCGCGGTATCACCACAAAGGACACCATAAAATAAAGAGCCCTTCAAACTTCTGGATGGTAGATAATCTCTTTTGGGAAGTACTGCAATCAATCAGCCCATGTGGGGGAAAGCACTGAAATTTGGTTCAGCATACTTCGAGGATCATCGACACCAAACATGAAACATCTGACATGCCTCGGAGAAGACCCGAGGTGGCACAGCGGCAGAAGTTCCCCCAAGCACCAACAATACCAGCACGAACTGTCTGTTCTGTGGATGTCCATATCAATTCGGTTGGTACAGTGGTTAGCACTGTTGCCTCTCAGTGCCAGGGACTTGGGTTCCATTCTAGCCTTGGGTAAATGTCGATGTGGAGTTTGCAAGTTCTCCCCATGTCTATGTGGGTTTCCTCCGGGTGCTTCGATTCCCTCCCACAGTCCAAAGATGTGTATGTTAGGTGGATTAGCCATGCTAAAATGCCCTTTAGTGTCCCAAGATGTGTAGGTTTGTGGGATTAGTTATGGGAAATGTGCGGGTTTACAGGGATAAGACAGGAAAGAGCGCCTGGGTAAGATACTTTGTCGGAGAGTTGATCCTGACCCGATGGGCTGAATGGCCTCCTTCTGCACTGTAGGAATTCTATGATGGATTCTCATGTTGGATACTGCAGTCATGAGAGGACCCATGGAAGAAGTCAATTGCAGCTTGGGCAAACTCAAATAGTTATGAGTCTACCTCCCCTGCTATACCAATCAGGAAATGGCAGAACATTCTTCAAATAGATGTTTTTTTCTGGGGCCTGGAGTGGCAGGATTCTTCTTTCTCGCTGCACCATATACTAGGAGTTGGCTGCCAGTCCAGCTCAGTGCCATTCAACTTCAGCGCATAATCATTCCTCTCCTCCCTCTGACACTTAGCTCATGGTGTCCCAATTGGTCATCATTCCTGGTGCCAAAGAATGAAGATCAGTAAATGTAATGGCTTTATGTCCAGCTACAGTTCAAACATGGTGGGTCACTTTGAAAGGTGCCATCTAGCTGATAATCTGATCAAGGAGATCACCCTTCCATTACAGAGCTGTTCTGATCACTCCTTCATTACAGAGCTGCTTTGATCACTCACCAATTACAGAGCTGCTCTGATCACCCAGCCATTACAGAGCTGCTCTGATCACCCAGCCATTACAGAGCTGCTCTGATCACCCAGCCATTACAGAGCTGCTCTGATCACCCTTCCATTATGGAGCTGCTCTCATTATTCAGCAATTGCAGAGCTGCTCTCATCATTCAGCCATTACAGAGCTGCTCTGATCACACAGCCGTTACAGAGCTATTCTGATCACACAGTTGTTGCAGAGCTGCTCTGATCACACAGCTGTTACAGAGCTGCTCTGATTACTCACCGATTACAGAACAGTACTGATCATTCAGCCATTACCGAACTGCTCTGATCACTCAGCCATTACAGAGCTGCTCTGATCACCCAATCATTACAGAGCTGTGCTGATTATTCATCCATTACAGAGCTGTTCTGATCACCCAGTCATTACAGAGCTGTTTTGATCACCCAGCCATTACAGAGCTACTCTGATCACCCAGCCATTACAGAGCTGCTCTGATCACCCAGCCATTACAGAGCTGCTCTGATCACCCAGCCATTACAGAGCTGCTCTGATCACCCAGCCATTACAGAGCTGCTCTGAGCACCCAGCCATTACAGAGCTGCTCTGATCACCCAGCCATTACAGAGCTGCTCTGAGCACCCAGCCATTACAGAGCTGCTCTGAGCACCCAGCCATTACAGAGCTGCTCTGAGCACCCAGCCATTACAGAGCTGTGCTGATCATTCAGCCATTACAGAGCTGTGCTGATCACCCAGCCATTACAGAGCTGTGCTGATCACCCAGCCATTCCAGAGCTGTGCTGATCACCCAGCCATTACAGAGCTGCTCTGATCATCCAGCCATTACAGAGCTGCTCTGATCACCCAGCCAGCTTCCTGTCCAGGGCAGTTATGATGAAAGTTACCTCTGCAGATTCAGCTGGAAGAGCATACAACGCAGACAACAGCCTGTAGCACGTCTATCTCCTCTTCCTGCGGCAGACTGTCTCAATCCTCCATTTGAAGCACTGGTTCATCTCGTTAAACCACTGAAGGACATAGCTCAAACAAGACACCAGTAAAGCCCCTTGGCTCTGCATGCAATTACCAACCCTCTCATCAGTGGAACCTCATTATTAATGATTTTGTTTCCACCTCGGGAATTATTTTGTGCGATCCCTTCTGGTCCTTGGTCTGCCCTGTGTCCATTACTGTCACCCATCAGATCACATTTACATGTAATCTAAGGGCAAAATCAATCATTTCCACTCGCCGTTGACCTACGTTTAGAAAACATTCTGTATGTGCAGATTAACTCAAACTGATGGACAGTCTTGGACCGCGTAGTCCGTGACATTATTATTAGGTCCACATTAGTACTTGTGGAGTGTGACAGCGAGACAGCACTTTGATAAGTTTGACAAATGAACTCGCAAAAGCTATGGCATGTCATTATCTCAGTAAAGCATGATCATGGAACCAAAGTGAAAACTGCAGTCTCCTGACCCCAGCAACTCCGCTCAGTTGGGGGCACGCATGAAATTCACCTCAAGTAATCTGAGCTGGCAGATGTACGCAAAATATGCAAATCAGAGGGCGAAAGTCAAAACCGGTGCGGAAAACATGATCGAAGTCATAGCAACAAAGGCAGCACACCATCTTCATGCTGCCTGTTCATTTCAAATAAATCAGCATCCAATCATAGAATCCCTACAGAGCAGAAGGAGGCCATTCGGCCCATCGAGTCTACACCGCCAACAATCCCACCCAGGCCTTATCCTTATTGCCCCACTTATTTACCCTGCTAATCCTCCTGTTGCTAAGGGACAATTTAGCATGGCCAATCAACCTAACCCGCACATCTTTGGAGTGCGGGAGGAAACCGGAGCACCGGAAGGAAACCCACGCAGACACGGGGAGAATGTGCAAACTCCACACAGACAGTGCTGATGATGCTGTCGATTGGTCGGTGCATCAGCTGGGGTCTAATATTGTGAGCGGCTAGCACCAGTTATAGCTAGCCTTCAGCGCTGACAACTCACCTCTGCCTCGTAAAGGAGACATGCATCGTGGCTGAAGTAGGTGCCTGGAGTCATACAGGAAGTGAATCTGGCCTGTACATCATTGAACTATTGTCCAGGTTGAAAGCCAACACACTCCATTGTTTTCAAATGCTGCACTGGAGGCCATGTTGGAAGAGAGGGAAAGGAGGAGAGCTGTCCTGTAATCACATGACACCAAGAAGTTCTCCAGTCACATGTTCAGAAGGCAATGGGAACAGATAGACATGGAGATCACTGCCAGCTTTCAAGTCTCAGAATACGTACAGTGCAGAAGGAGGCCATTCAGCCCATCGAATCTGTGTGGACTCTGACACAGCATCCTACCCAAGCCCTATGTGTAACGCCACACATTTACCCCGCTAATCCCCCAAGCTACACATCATTACTTTAAAGTAAAGTTTATTTATTATAAATTAATAAATAAACTTTACTTTAACTTTACACACTATGGGACAATTTAGCATGGCCAATCCACCTACCCTGCACATTTTTGGACTGTGGGAGGAAACCGGAGCACCCAGAGGAAACCCACGCAGACACGGGGATAACGTGCAAACTCCACACAGTCACCCAAGGCTGGAATTTAACACAGGTCCCTGGCATTGTGAGGCAGCAGTGCTAATCACTGTGCCACCATGCCGCCATTCAAGAACCTGGATGGAATGCTGCAAGGAGTTCAATGATCTTGCATGAGTTGTCAAGTTTAGTCAATGCTTCTTCAAATGCTGCATCCTACCAGCTAGCCTCAGACACTGTTTAATTCATCAAACCCTAACAATCACCTGCCAACAATCTCTATCAATCAAGTCTCTTGGCTGAGATACATATGCTTCACTGCACCCTCACATGCTTAGCACTGCTGCTAACCTCACCCCCACATCTCTCACATTGCACGCATTGACAGCTATTCAACCATGAGAGCCACATCACTCAAAACAGATCACACGACACTCTCTGACAATTGCATTTCTCTTGCTGGACAAGGAGGCACACAACCAGAAGCAGCAGCTATTAACTGAATCCTTAGTTTCTGGAAAGATCCCAGCAGATTGGAAAATCACAAATGTAACTCTATTCAAGAAAGGAGGGAATTGGAAAGCAGGAAACTATGGGCCAATATGTGTCACAGGAAAGATGATAGAATCCATTAATAAAGAACAAAGAACAATACAGCACAGGAACAGGCCCTTCGGCCCTCCAAGCCTGCACCGATCATGTGTTCCTAACTCGACCATCCGTTTGTATCCCTCTATTCCCAGTCTGTTCATGTGGCTATCTAGATAAGTCTTAAATGATCCTAGCGTGTCTGCATCAACCACCTTGCTTGGTAGTGCATTCCAGGCCCCCACCACCCTCTGTGTAAAATACGTCCCCCGCATATCTGTATTGAACCTTGCCCCCCTTACCTTGAACTTGTGACCCCTTGTGTTTGTCATTTCTGACCTGGGAAAAAGCTTCCAACTGTTCACCCTATTTATGCCCTTCATAATTTTATAGACTACTATTAGGTCGCCCCTCAACCTCCATCTTTCCAGGGAGAACAACCATAGTTTACTCAATCTCACCTCATAGCTAACACCCTCCATACCAGGCAACATCCCAGAAAATCTTTTCTGCGCTCTCTCCAAAGCCTCCACGTCCTGTAGGTAATAGCAGGACATTTAGAAATACCTAATATAATCAGGCAGAAACAACGTGGTTTTGGAAAAGGGAAGTCAGGTTTGACTAAGTTATTAAAGTCCTTTGAATCCACCAACAGGATTAGTGTCGCAATGTGAACATCCTCTCCCAGGCCAATATTCCCAGTATTCAGGCACTGGTCACACTCGACCAGCTGCCTTGGGCGGGCCACATTGTCCACATGCTCATCACAAGACTTCCAAAACAAGTGCTCTACTCTGAGCTCCATTTCTTCCCGCTGCCTCGGCAAAGCAGCCAGCATAATTAAGGATCCCACAGACCCCGGACATTCTCTCTTCCACCTTCTTCCTTCGGGAAAAGGATTCAAAAGCCTGAGGTCACGTACCAACCGACTCAAGAACAGCTTCTTCCCTGCTGCTATCAGACTTTTCAATGGACCTATCTTGCATTTAGTTGACCTTTCTCTACACCCTAGCTATGACTGTAACACTACATTCTGCACTCTCTCCTTTCCTTCTCTATGAATGGTATGCTTTGTCTGTATAGCACGCAAGAAACAATACTTTTCACTGTATACTAATACATGTGACAACAATAAATCAAATCAAAATTTAAACCAAAATCAATGGCAAGCGATCACTAAGAGGACAGAGGGAATGTTACAAGGACACTCTGTTGGTCTCCCTAAATGAAGGCAACATCTCCATCCTCACGTGGGAAAATTGCTTGCCTTAAAATGCACAAACTGAAGAAGAAGCGCCAATCACCTCGAGCGTCACCGGGTAGAGCACGTGGAGGCCAAATGTAAGCAGCGGAAAGGGAGCACAGAGTCCAGAGTGTCCCACCCACCCGCTACACCAAACACCCCCTGCCAAGCCCGTGGCAGAGTCCGCGACTCCAGGATTGGCCTATTCAGCCACCGCAGAACTCCGCCTCCCCAGAGTGGAAGCTAGTCATCCTCAACTTTGAGGGACTGCCTAAGAAGAAAAAGAAGACTCCTTTGAGAAAGTAACAAGCAAGGTGGATAAAGGGTAAGATATGGATGTGGTGCATTTGGTTTCCAACAGGCAATTACCAAGATGCCACCTCAAAGGTCACTGCACAAAATAAGAGCTCAAGGTGTTATAGGGGTAACATATTAGCATGGATAGAGGATAGACTAACAGGAAACAGAGAGTAGGAATAAATGGGTCATTTACAGGTTGGCAAGCTGTAACTAGTGGAGTGCCTCAGAAATCAATGCCTGGGCCTCAGCAATTTACAATTTATATCAATGCTTTGGAAGAAGGGATTGAAATTATGGTATCTAAATTTAGTGTTGACTGAAGATTGGCAAGTTGTCAAGAGGATGTAAAGGGTCTACAAAGGGAATTGGATGGATTGCGTGAGCAAATGGAGTACAACATGGGAAAATCATGAACTTCTTCACTTTGATAGGAAGAATGAAGAATGAAAAAGCAGGGTTGTAAGTTGCTCGGAGTGGCAATGAGCGACTGATTGTCACTCTGTCACAACCTACCTGCGCATAAATTCTAAAATGCTGGTCTCGTCCGGCCTTCTGGACTCAGGCAGCAAAGCAGGTCCCCGTCTCCAGAGGCAAATTGTCAAAGCCGTAGAGCGAAGGAGGGCACCCCCCACCCCCCCCCCCGCCCCCCCCCCCCCCATGTTAGGGCACTAGCTGCCACAAAGCAGGTCCTGCCCTACATTGAAAGGGAGAAAGTAAGTTTCCAAGATAAGTGAACGGGAGGTGGGGATGGGGGAAATGCCATGGGGGTGGGGTGCTTAGTTGGTGGCGGGATGCGGGTGGTCCTCTGGAGGGGAGGAGATGTGGGGGTGTCCCATGGGGGACTCGGTCTGAATGGTTAAAATAGTTACGCTGATGTTAAAAGTGCTTTTATTTCTTCTAACTCTTTCAAAGTAACCATTAGCGTATCACTGACTGAAACATCCAAAGTTAGCGTTTTAAATCACTTTGCCGGATGCTTCCCAGAACAGCGCAATGGTCCAGGCGAAGTGGACACTTCTGGACAATTGCTGGGTTAACACTTACCCTGGGAACCCCTGAGAGGGAGTCCCCAACACATCTCTGGGATATCCAACAAATCCGGTATTGGAAGCTAGGAAATTACGAGCCAGTGTAGAGGGTTTTAATGAGACCTGGAATACTCTGGAGAGTTTTCCTTATTTAAGAAAGGACGTAACTGCAATAGAAGCAGTTCAGAGAATATTCATTCAACCTCTTCCTGCGATGAAAGGGTTATCTTATGAGGAAAGTTTCACCCATTGAAATTCAGAAGAATGGGAGGTGATCTTTTTGAAACATATAAGATCCGGGGTGGGGGGCCGGGGCGGTGCTTGACAGAATGGATGCTAAGAGGATGTTTCCCCTTGTGGGGGAATCTAGAACTCGGGGACACAATTTTAAAATTAGAGTTCTCCCAATTAAGGCAGAAATTAGGTGAATTTATTTTCTCTCAGAGAGTCATTAGGCTGTGGAGTCCTCTTTGCCAGGGAGCAATGGATGTTAGGTCATTAAATATATTCGATTAGATAGGTTTTTGATCAACAAGGGAGTCAAGGGTGATGGGGGCAAAGAGAAAAGTAGAGTTGCAACAACAGCTGGATCAGCCATGGTCTTATCGAATGGTGGAACAGGCTTGATGGGCCAAATGGCCTACTCCTGCTCCTAAATCTTGTGTTCCTGGAAGGGATTAAATATGTAAGCATGTCCTCACCCCCAAGGAGTAGACAGTTCTCACCATCATTGTGGTGGTCATTGCTAAGACTATGATAATTGGTGAGATTGAAACAATTAAATGTTTCCTCATACCTAAATCTCAGGATAGTATGTCACAAAATGGTAGGATATTATTAAATATAATATTTTTTTGTACAAGTAAAATCAAACGGCCATGTATTTTGTATTCCATGTCTGGGCAGCACCTAAGAGAAAGAATAAGGAACAGGGTGCTCTTTGCAATTGAGACAATTAATAATTGGAGTGCTGTGAGCCAGGAAGCAGTTTAGACACAGTTGAGGTGTTGAAGAAACAGCAGCAAGAAAGAGAGAGGCAGCCATCTTCCGAACTAGCTCAGCTAGAGATGGAGTGCTAAAGGCAAGCCGGTTTGTGCAAAAGATCATCACTTTCTTCACTGAATTGAAGACCATTCCCAAGTCCTGGTCAATTAAATCGTACAGTGTGGTAATCAGTGGCTAGATTTGACCAAAACGGGCGGCACGGTAGCACAGTGGTTATAACTGCTGCTTCACAGCTCCAGGGTCCCAGGTTCGATTCCCGGCTCGGGTCACTGTCTGTGTGGAGTTTGCACATTCTCCTCGTGTCTGCGTGGGTTTCCTCCGGGTGCTCCGGTTTCCTCCCACAGTCCAAAGATGTGCGGGTTAGGTTGATTGGCCAGGTTAAAAATTGCCCCTTAGAATTCTGAGATGCGTAGGTTGGAGGGATTAGCGGGTAAATATGTGGGGGTAGGGCCTGGGTGGGATTGTGGTCGGTGCAGACTCGATGGGCCGAATGGCCTCCTTCTGCACTGTAGGGTTTCTATGTTTCTATGTTTAAAACAGAAAATGTTGGAGAAACTCAGCATGTTTGACAGCATCTGTGGAGAGAGAATAGAGGCAACATTTTGATTCTGGATGACTCTTCGTCAGAGCTTAAGGCAAAGAAAATCAGACAAGATTTTATACTATGGGGGATGGGGGTGGGGGGTGGGGGGGGGGGGGGGATAGGGTGGTTAATGGGTGCTGCAATTGTACTGCTGTGCTAGATTTGACCATTAGGTTTATGGTGTTGTTTAGGAAATGGGATCTCAGCAGAGTTTATGATTATGGGGGAAACAAATACTTTTGGGTTTTCAGTCTTTTGTGCTGTTAATTTGTCGAAGTATAAGATTGTTCTTTGTCGTGTTTTATTGTCTTTCTTCTACTTAATAAATATTTTTATTAGGTTGTTCAACAAAAGAGATGCCTGTATTCTCATTCTTTCTGCAAACTATTCTCGTTAATATCCAAAAAAGAAATGCTCCATACGGAACCACACATTCAGGTTGGAACCCTCTCACACATAACATCAGCGGGGTTTTGTAACAAGTGCAATTAATAACTTGCCAGAGGCAAGGTCAATCACAGGTTCCCCTGAGAGGACTCGATGAGAACTTTGATGGGACAACAAGGGAAGAATGCTGGTGGGAATGCACATTAAAATTCCTGGTGTATTAAGAAGACTCCCAGTAAGTTTACATTCAATGTCAAGAAGCATGGGGGAAACTAGCACCAACTTGGCAGAGAGCTATACATAGAGATCTTTCAGTCCATTCTTTCTCACAAGGAAGCGGTGGCCAACTTCATCTGCACACTTGCAAACCTAACCATAATGCAGCATTTGATAGCTAAAGTTACAGCTTCCACTGCACCACAAGGGGAAATCCTCATGTCTGAGTGTTGCAGTGGAGCTTCAGACTGCTGCCTTACAAAGTAGACTCACTGCCACACCAGTTCAGATGGCTGACATTATGGCTTAGAGTGTGCGGAGGAGCTTCCAACAACCCATTAGGTTTGATCAGGCACTGCCAAGGGAGAAACTTTGGCTTTTTCTTTTATTCTTTCATGGGATGTGAACGTGGCTGAAAAGTTAGCACTCATTACTCATCCCTCATTGTCCTTGGGAAAGTGATAGTGAGCCATATTCTTGAACGTTGGTAGTTGAGGTGTACCCACAGTACCTTTAGGAAATGGGTTTCCAGGGCTTTGACCCAGGTACAGTGTAGGAACGGCAATATATTTCCAAGTCAGGATGGTGAGTGACTTGGAGTGGAATTTGCAGGTGGTGGTGTTCCCATGAGTCTGCTGCCCCTTGTCCTTCTAGATGGTAGAGATTGTGGGTATAGAAGGTGCTACCCATAGAGCCTTGATGAATCTTGTCATGGACGTGAACTTGCCATCAGATTTCTCAGGAAAACTTTTTAAAAATCGAAAACTGGCCCTTTTAGGCCCATAGCTTTTTGGGGTCATTCCCCATAATACTCCCCCACTAATACTCAACAACCTCCCACCAGCTATGGTGTAGCTATTTGTGTAGAACTGTGTGGGACCACCAGGATAGGCAAATAATGACAAGCGCTGAAAGAATTTGCAAGAATGATTAGTTGATCTTCGTGTACTATATGAAATGATTAGGTTTAAAAACTTGGTTTGGAATGCTTATCCTCTGATGGCTTTTATTCCTGCCTTGTGGTCAAGCAGGGGCTGTGATGGCCAGTGACTGATGGAAGATAAGGTTGGCACTGTTGGTGAATGGGGAATTGAGATTGGGGTTACTGGTATCACCATTGGATGAGTTTTTCATAGCCTGGCCAGAAAGTGACTGTACAGGCAGCTTCCATTCTCCTTCCTCCTCATTCTCACCCTCCTCATCCTCCTGTCCCTTAGTTGCTTAAATTTTAAAAAATTCATTTGTGGGACATGGGCATTGCTGGCTGGCCAGCATTTATTGCCCATCTCTAGTTGCCCGAGGATAGTTGAGAGTTAACCACATTGCACATGTAGTCCAGACCAGGTAAGGACAGCAGATTTCCTTCCTTAAAGGATATTAGTGAACCAGATGAGCTTTCCCAACAATCGACAATGGTTTCGTGGACATCAGTGGATTTTTAATTCCAGATTTTTTTGCTGAATTCAAATTCCACCACCTGCCATGGCAGGATTAGAACCTGGGTCCCCAGAACATCAGCTGAGTTTCTGGATTAATAGTTTAGCGATAATACTACTAGGCCATCACTTCCCCTGGGTTGTGCTTCACCCCATCCACCTTGTCACTCAGTAAACATCCGGTGGTTGATGTGTCCAATGCTGGGTATTGACGTGGAGGGTGGACTGTCTCTGGTCACCCACCAGCTGAGTGTTGAAGAGTTTTGGTTCTGATATAGGACAAAGTTGAAATACTGTGCCCACAAAGTGATTGCACACATAGTCAGTGACTCCCTGCACCATGGGGAAGCCTGCAATCACAGCACATCCATATATTTATTCTGCTTCTTTCTACCAAATAGAGAATGAAATGTCGTTAGCTCTCGATGAATAGAGAGATTCAGTGACCTCCCTTTCACAACAGTCGATGGCAAGCTGGGAGTTGTTGCAAATATCTTCAACTCCAGCCTGAAAAGAGAGAGCTATATGGCAGTTCATTGCGATGGTCACCCTCACTGCCCCTGGCCATGCAGTCTTTATTCTGCTCCCAAGGTGCAATTATTGCTTCAACAAGAGGCATATATCAGTGAGGATGTCTTTACTGATGTGCACATGACTCACACATTGTTCCTCACTGAGGTACAAGTTGGAGAATTGCTCCCTGAACTCCCTGAATGGATGCTCCTCTGCTCCCTACAGCTGGTCCTGCTCTGTTTGCCTTTGCTCATTCTTCAAGTCGTAATGTATTCCAAAGGGAATGGATATCCATGCACCCAACTCTGGAAGGGACAGTGTTGTACAGGTACTTTGCGATCTCCAAAATCTCTTTCAGCACTTACCAAGCCACTTTGCAACTTTGACCAAATCTGGAAAGCACTCGTAAACACTTGTAAAATTGAAGCAACAGCATCAATTACAAACCTGTAAGTAGCTGGTAATCCCTTGAACTAGTACAGTTTTTTCATTCATTTGAGGGATTTGGGCGTCACTGACTAGGCCAGCATTTATTGCCCATCCCTAATTACCCGCGAGAAGGTGGTGGTGAGTTGCCTTCTTGAACCGCTGGCAGGGGTTCCCTCCTTCACTGAATGCATGTTCAGCGTTCCAAAGTTAAGAGAGAGTATTAGCTGGAATGTTGAGCTGTAAAATGGTGCCAGACAAACTGATGACTGCAAGATCTGTGTGCCCTGCACACATCTTGCAGCCAATCACGGCACATATGTTAACTCCCTCGCCAATATTGTATCCAGCACAACTTGCCTCAAATATGCGCACATGGGTGACAGATATCATTATGGAGGTCTAAGGGCACTCGTAGCACCTAAAAAACAGGCACAGAAAATCTCAAATTTGCATTCATCATCTCCATATCTTAGGTGCCTGCATGACTGGGGGGTGAAATGGTTCTTGGGTGGTGGGCAGTGACTACATTTCTTTTCCATTGGATCCGGGCAGAGTGTAACACAAGTGAACAACTCACTATTACTCCATTTTGCACTATTTCCTGAAATCAATTTCACTCCCAATGTGCATAAGAAACAAAACCATAAAAATCTGGAAGTGAACAGTCAGCCAGTCTATAACGAGAGAAAACAGCAGTAATAGATCTTCAACTTACCTCCTTACCATAAAAGCAGAGTTGCTCATCAGCTGTCGTAAAAGGGTTTGTCTTGTTTTTGCTTCCAGTGATCCCATTGATTTACACCTAGCTGCTAAGTTGCAGATGCCCCCCCCCAATTAAGAGTTATATAAATGTCATGAATATCCAGCATATATATTTCATTAAAACTGACGAATGTATTTTCTATTTTTATGTTATCTTTCATTGTTTTCCATTCTTATTTTTTATTTGTTCCCTGGTTTACTGTCACTTGGAAAAAAATATGAGTTCTTGCCTTGCAAATATTCTGTTCTCTTTGATATGATTGCTGTTAATCCCTTTCATGTCTGTTCCCCATGTCGACATGTTGCCTCAGGAATATTGCCCAAAAACATGTCAAATTTCACGTGTGCTGATAACACACAGCTCTACCTCACCAGCACCTCTCTCCCGACCTCTCCTACTGCCTCAGATTTTCTTTTTTATTCATTTGTGTGACATGGGCGTCGCTGGCTGGTCAACCTTTAATTCCCCTTGACAGTCATCCATGAACTGAGTGGCTTGCTAGGCCATTTTAGAGGTGCAGTTGAGAATCAACCACTTTACTGTGGCTCTGGAGTCACATGTAGGCCAGACCAGGTAAGAGCAGCAGATTTCCTTCCCTAAAGGACATTACTGAACCAGATGGGTCTTTCCGACAATCGACAATGGTTTCATGGCCATCAGTAGATTCTTAATTCCAGATTTTTAAAAAATTGAATTCAAATTCCACCATCTGCTGGGGTGGGATTCGAACCCGGGTCCCCAAAACATTAGTTGAGTTTCATAGAACATAGAACATAGAACAGTACAGCACAGAACAGGCCCTTCGGCCCACGATGTTGTGCCGAGCTTTATCTGAAACCAAGATCAAGCTATCCCACTCCCTATCATCCTGGTGTGCTCCATGTGCCTATCCAATAACCGCTTAAATGTTCCTAAAGTGTCTGACTCCACTATCACTGCAGGTAGTCCATTCCACACCCCAACCTGGATTAATAGTTTAGCAATAATACCACTAGGCCATTGACTCCCCAAATTTATAATGCAGCTATTTTATACTGGAAAATACTGATTTCCAGTATCAGTTGAACAGAAATTTCCTTGGGGCTGATTACTGTACAAGACACAAGACACCAATTGCTCAGAAGGGATTGGGTAAATATGTTATGGATACATTTACTAAGACTGTGCACAAGAGAACAGTTATACATAGGTATCAAGCTTGAAGGCATCAGAGGTGTGTGTGTGCTACTTAAAGCAAAAGTGAAACTAAGACTGGATCACATGACATATTTCCCTTCTAGTGATGTCATGCTGATATCCCTTAAAGGGTTATCACAACAAAAGCCCCTGTCTTCAGTCACCAGCACAAATTGTCTTCCCAAGTCAATAATTCCACCCGTGATTCCACTCCTCTCCTGTGCCACTGTCTGAGCTTGAATCATACTGTTCACAACCTTAACACCCTCCTTGACCCTGAGTTGAACTTCCAACCTCACCTGCTTCCATCTTGCCCACTTCCATCTTACTAACATTGCCCATCCTCATTTCTACCTCAGCACATTTGCTGCTGAAAGCTTGATCCATGTTTTTCTTGCCTCCAACCTAGATTGTTTCAATGTTCTCCTGCTACCTACAACCCTCTGTAAACTCGAGTTCATTCAGAAATCTGCTGCTGGCCTTAGCTTACACCAAGCCATGCTCACCCCTGTGCTTGCTGACCAACACTGGCTGCCAGTCCAGCAACATCTCAGTTTTAAAATTCTCATCTCTGTTTCCAAACCTCTCTATGGCTTCACTGCACGATTCCCATCTCTATGCTCCACTGTGGCCCTTTAACCCTCCTTAATCTCTGCATTCCTCCAATTCAAGCCTCTTGCATATCCTCTATTTCCTTAGCTTGAAGTTTGATGGCTGTGCCTTCTGTTGCCTTGGGCCCTAAGCTCTGGAATTTCCTCCCTACATCTCCCCACTTTTCTCTCTTATACTCCATAAAGCCTACTGCTCGGACTAAGCTTTTGACCATCTCCTGATATGGCTTGGTGTCACCTTTTGCTTGATAACATGCCAGTGAAGCACCTAGCAATGTTTTACTTGTAAAAGGATTACATAAATGTATGGCATGTTTAGTCTTTCCTTACTTGCCTGTCATTTTATATTTGCTAAAACCCACTTTTCACAACATGTCTCATCTTTCAGTATCTGCATCCAATTCTGATTTAAGGTCTAATGAAGGTTGTGCCCACAATGTCTTAATCTAGTGTAAAGTTTCAACTTACCAACCGGACATTAGTCATTGGAAATGAAAACATGATGGTTCCTATAATGGGTTGCTGATTTTCCATTAGTAAATTTCCACTAAACACAGGAATAAGGATTAGGGGTGAGACTTTACCAGCCATTCACGTCCCGCAGCTACAGCAGCGAGGTCGGAGAATTTGGCACCCAGCCAAAGTCTCCATTTACTGCAGTGGAATGGGAAAATCCTGCCAGAATGGCCAAAAGATTCCACCTAGATGTTTAGATAGTTTATTTATTAATTCTTCATTGGATAAGTGGTTTCTTTGTTAATACTATTCATAGGAGATTACTTTTACCACCAATAGCTATCATTGTAATTAAAATCTTATCTTGGATTGGATCTGTTCTTGACGTAAAAAGTAGAAATTATAGGAATTAATATGACCTTCAAAGGGAATGTCTAATGTTCAAATCCATCTGATGATTGTTGTTGTGGAGCTTATTTGTCCAGTTTGTGTCCACCGGAACATAGGAATTAGGAGCAGAAGTGGGCAAATTCAACCCTTCGAGCCTGCTCCGCCATTCAATCAGATCATGGCTGATCTCAAATCCACCTCCCTACCTGTTCTCCGTCCCTTTAACTCGTTTTTTAATTAGAAATATATCTATCTCCTTCTTGAAACCATTTAATGTTTCAGACTCCACCGTGTTATGGGGCAGCGAGTTCCACAAATTCACCACCTTCTGCAAGAAGTAGTTCCACCTCATCTCAGTGTTAAACCTACCAGCTCCAAACCTATACCTGTGAGCTTTTGTTCTAGATTGCCCCAGAACCCAAGGAAACATTTGGTCTATGTTTACTCTCGCAATCCCTTTTAGTATTTTATATACCTTGATCAGATCTCCTCTCATCCTTCTTCCTTCAATCCTTTAATTACTCAATTCACTTTATTTGTAAAAGTCCAATATGGAACAAACCTCTATCCTCCCTATCAAGAAACATCAAACTCATCTACATTTTCCTTAAAAGACATAGCAACTCCTAAATAAATTCTAATAGCTGAATTGGATTGACAATATTTAATTTTCAAAACAAAATTTGTTGAAAGTCTTATCACAGTGTTTTATCATACACAGACACGCAATGTCACAACAACATCACTGAAGGACCAGAAAGAGAAAATATGAATGTCAAATGCACCATCTGCCCTTTGATAAATATTTAATCTCAATCGTAGACTGAGAAGAGAGAGAGCATTCCGAGATGTGAATTTATAGTGGGATTCATTTCCCACTGATCTGGAGAACTGGGGATGGCATAGTGGCACAGTTGTTAGCACTGCTGCCTCACAGCACCAGGGATCAGGATTCGATTCCCGGCTTGGGTCACTGTCTGTGCGGAGTCTGCACATTCCCCCTGTGTCTGCGTGGGCTTCCTCCGGGTGCTCCAGTTTCCTCCCACAGTCTGAAAGACGTGCTGGTTAGGTGCATTGGCCAAGCTAAATTCTCCCTCAGTGTACCCGAACAGGTGCCAGAGTGTGGCGATTGTGGGGATTTTCGCAGTAACTCCATTCTAGTGTTAATGTAAGCCTATTTGTGACACTAATAAGTGAATTTAAACTTAGCCTTTCCCTTATAACTATTACATTCAAACGTTTGCTATATAGAAGTCTTCACTTCGACTAAAGTGCTGGCTTGTCCTTGTTTTCCCCAATCGTTGTTGCTCTTGTTTCTGCGGTTTCCTGATTTTATTTCATTCCTGATGTTTGCATTCACAAGTTCACTGCAAGATTCAGAATCTCGCTGGGTGTGATAAATCCAACTAGTATCAACATCCTTGATGAAGGAGCATAAACAATCATTACAGTTGCACAGATACTATTTTCATTGAGGGTTTGGTCATTCATAGAATCATAGAATCCCTACAGTGCAGAAGGAGGCCATTTGGCCCATCGAGCCTGCGCCGACAACAATCCCACACAGTCCCTAATCCCGTAACCCCACATATTTACCCAGCTAATTCCTGACAGTAGGGTCAATTTAGCATGGCCAATCAACCTAACCTGCACATCTTTGGACTATGGGAGGAAACCGAAGCACTCGGAGGAAACCCACGCAGACACGGGGAGAAGGTGAGAACTCCACACAGACAGTGGCCCGAGGCCCAAATTGAACCCGGGTCCCTAATGCTGTGAGGCAGCAGTGTTAACCACTGTGCCACCATGCTGCCAATTCGCAATAGTGGGCGCAAGTTTGCAAAAGCAATTCATAATGTAGGTCTGTGAGACTGTAATCCAAGCAGTAACTGTAATGTAAGCTTCATTTAGCAGGTTAACACATTGGAGAGTCATAGTATTGTTTCTTGAAAGCTTGTATGATTCTTTTGTCCAATTGTTGTGCTAAACATGTGGTAAGCACTTGAAAATTAATCCTTACAACAGAATACCTCCTGGCCATTGTAACAGAGTGAAAACACTTCATTCCAATTGGGAATGCATTTGAAAAGTAAACTTGACTGATTACTATAGTCATTGATCATTCAAAACAAATGCATTAGATAAAGTAATGTGGCTTTAAAATCCATACTTCTTATTCTTTGGAAACCAAGATGAAGCCAGAAGCTACAAGATTGCTCAATTTAAACGGCATGTTGTTGTAATCAATCACCTAGTGTGGCACAGTGGCACAGTGGTTAGTGCTGCTGCCTCACAGCACCAGTGACCAGGATTCGATTCCAGCCTTGGGGGCTTGTCTGTGTGGAGTTCGCACGTTCTCCTTGGGTGAAATTTTCCCATCCCACCTGCCACAGGAATCGTGATGGGCGGGACAGGACCATGCAAAGGTCCATTGACCTCGAGCGGAGTTTTCCAGTCTTTGGGCGAGCGCGGCTGGAAAATCCCGCCCCCTCTGTCAGCATGGGTTTCCTCCGGGGTGCTCCGGTTTTCTCCCACGCTCCAAAGGTGAGCAGGTTAGCTGGATTGGCCATGGTAAATGGGCGGGATTACGGGGATGGGTTGGGAAAGGCCAGGTTAAGATGCTCTTTCAGAGATTCAATGCAGACGCGATGGGCCGAATGGCTTATTTCATCACTGCAGGGATTCTATAAACTTTGCAGAACAACTCAGTCGAGAAACATGACCCTGAGCTTCAGGTTATGTTTAATTTTCATTCTGTGCCACTCTCCCACTCTGACCTTTCTGACCTTGGCCGATACGGTTCTCATGAATCTCGATGGAAGCCTGAGGAAAATGATCCCACCTTTCGGCTAGGCAGTTGATTTTCAACCAGACTCAACATTACGATCAATAACTTCAGATCAAATCACAGTATTCATTTTTTCAGAAGGTATCTGTTGGTGACAACTTTGCTGCTAGCTCCTCTGGACACAATTCGCCAGAATTCTACCACATCACCCGCCACAGAATTGGAGTGTGTGAGGGAAATGTCTGTTGACCCCGGACGGGAATTTCCGGCAAGAATCTCGCATTTCCGTCATTTTCTGCTTTCATTTCTGATTTCCAGTGTCTGCAGTATTTTGCTTGGATGTGTTCAAAGTCTTACCTTGATCCTCAGTGGAAAATTAGCGGAACCAATCTGACATCTTATATATCACGGATACCAAAACACTCGATAACAAAAATGTGGAGAAGTTAGTTCTCTTTGCAGTGAATGTGAGGCACTTGATGCAGAATCTACTCAGTGTTCTGAATCTGAGAATAGCAGAATTTCATCATTGGGAGAGGAAAGTGTCCCAAAGGAACAAATTAGTAGAAACTGTGTCAGAGAAAGTTGCCTTATTCGTCAATATGTTTGAGTTGTTCTGAAGACACAAGTACCCTGATTCTATTCAATTGTTTCATGGACTGTAAGCACCAATATAAAACGAATGCATTTCATATTATCAGACAACGCTCCAGCTCAATTATCTCACTTTCAGTTATAATTTAAATAATGCACTGATTTTGAGATAGCTACACTAAAAATCAATCCTTGCAATCAATTCTGGTACACTCAAGTGCTTTGAGGTACAAACCAATTCAGCGAGGGGGAAAAGCAGCATACATTAAGGCTTCAAATTTACTTAGGTTTTCATGTTTCTCCAATGATAATTCCAGATAAATGCACTGGGATAGCTTTAATCTTCACTGCAGAAGAAGTAATGTCCAAGGGACGGCCCGTGAATCAAACTCAACCCATGAGATCATCTCTCAAATTAAATGCCTCAGGCTGTTTCAACAAGTGCTTTACATCTGGGAGCTGAAACTAACCAGAGTTGAGAACAACTCGGCGCTTGTCAGATGAGAAAAAGCGGCTACGAGTCAAACAGCTCAGCAGCAGCCCTTTAATCAGATCCCTAGTCTGAAGGGCTAGAAAAGGCGACTCCCTAATTGGTTCATTTAGAGGAAAAATATCCAATTTGCCCTTATCAGTCTTTCAGCTTGAGTAACATGGAGCTGAAGCACTCCCTCCAGTTTTCAGCTACCAGCAAAGGAAAGAATCAGGATAGAAAGATGGGAGAAGATTAAAGACAAAGGGCCGGATTCTCCAACCTCGCCCATGGCTGGGATTCTCCAGTCCCACCGCTGTGAACAGAGATTTGGCTGAGTGCCAAGTTCTCTGATCTCATTGGTAGCGGTGGTGGAATGTGAATGGCCAGACAGCAATGGGAAGAGTGGGAGGATTAGATTTTTATTTTTATCTTTAGGATTTTATTGGTCTTTTTGTACTTTTGCACGTGTGTGCATGTGCATGTGTGCACACACGTGTGTGTGCATGTGCGCACGTGCTTGTGTGTGTGCTTGTGTGTGTGAGTGCGTGCATGCATGTGTGTGTGTGCATGCGTGTGTGTGTGCTTGTGTGTGTGAGTGCGTGCGTGCATGTGTGTGTGTGCGTGCGTGTGTGTGTGTGCTTGTGCATGCGTGTGCTTGTGTGTGAGTGCATGCGTGCATGCGTGTGTGTGTGTGCATTTGTGTGTGCTTGTGCGTGTGTATGCTTATGTGTGTGAGTGCGTGCATGCATGTGTGTGCGTGCGTGTGTGTGTGTGCTTGTGTGTGTGAGTGCATGCGTGTCTGTGTGTGCGTGCGTGTGTGTGTGCTTGTGCGTGTGTGTGTTTGTGTGTGTGAGTGCGTGCATGCATGCGTGTGTATGCGTGTCTGTGTGCTTGTGTGTGTGTATGCGCACTGGTGTGTGCGTGTGTGTGTGCTTGTGTGTGTGAGTGCGTGCGTGTGTGTGTGCTTGTGCATGTGTGTGTGCGCATGTGTATGCGTGTGCATGTGTATGTGTGTGTGAGTGATTTAGCTCTATGTGTGATGGGGGGGTGCAGGTCCTGAATGTTATGCAAAATTTATGCCTTCCTGTGTACAGGTAATGTCACTTTTATGCCAATGAGGTCTTTTAATCTTTGAGTTTGGGGAAGTATTGAGTTTTCTCTGGAACTACATAGTTCAATCTCTGGTCTTGACTTGGTGGGGGTAGTGTAATGGTAAAAGTTTCCCCATCTCCCCCCACTCCGTATGGCCTCCCTTCGTGAAGGCGACCATTTTGTCAAGTCCCTGCATGAAATCATGCTGCTGAAAATCCTGCTTCACCATCTGGTTATCGATTCCTGTTGGGTTTATGTGACAGACCGACTGAAGCTGGAGCTTTTGGGTATGATTTTCCCCAAAAAAACTAACTGCCCAAAGGGCGGGGAAACTGGAGGCTTTCCACAAATTCCCAGGAGGCCTAATTCCGCTTGAGAAGCTGGCATCAGGCTGCTGAGCGGGCCATTGGGCTTGCGCCGATCTCTCAGTCTACATGCCTCCCTCCGATCGCCGGCCTTCCAATCACCAGCCCTAACCCCCCTTTGATGTCTGTTTTCCTGATGGCTGGTCCCACTACCAACCCCCATCTCCCATGCACTATTTCTCCCCCTCCCTTATGCTGAGCAGTGTCTGCTTTTTGGCTTCCAGATCAATAACCTCAATCTGGGCTTTCTACCTAGCTGCTTACACTTTCTGCAGTTTAGTTTAGTTTATTTATTAGTGCCAAGTAGTTTACATTAACACTGCAATGGAGTTACTGTGAAAATCCCCTAGTCGCCACACTCCGGCACCTGTTCGGGTACACTGAGGGAGAATTTAGAAGGAGAGAAGCTTAGCCAATCGAGGCAAGGTCATGTAACTGGAAACCAGAGCACCCAGTTGTCTCAATAACAGAGGATACAGCAGCTAATCAACCTAACTAGCCCGTCTTTTGGACTGTGGGAGGAAGTTGGAGCACCCGGAGGAAATACACGCAGACACGGGGAGAACGTGTAGACTCCACACAGACAGTGACCCAAGCTGGGAATCGAACCCGGCTCCCTAACGCTATGAGGCTGCAGTGCTAACCACTGTGCTACCGTGCCGTGTGTTTATCCCGGAATGTAATGGCATCCAAGAGCTCCCACATTCCACAGCTGCAACACAACAATTGCTCTGCCGTGGTTATTTATGTTATTTAGTTCATTTAATTACTTCCTTCATGAATTTAGAATACTTTCTATAAATGCTATAATTTACTGTTCTTATTAAATGCTAGCACCACCTACAACTAAGAGTTACATGTTTCTTCATTCCACAGGTGTGCTTTTTAGGTTTTTTGTTTTAAAGTGTTTGCTCTTTTTATTGATAGATCTGGCCTAACTCCAAGTGTGCTGAGCTGACCATTAATACACTGCTC
Organism: Mustelus asterias; assembly: GCF_964213995.1. Taxonomy (NCBI): domain Eukaryota; kingdom Metazoa; phylum Chordata; class Chondrichthyes; order Carcharhiniformes; family Triakidae; genus Mustelus; species Mustelus asterias. Next base: position 24,427,469 of record NC_135812.1, read on the forward strand.
TTTACACTAAACAGTCAATCAACTTACTCATTTTGGGTGATGTTACAGTTTATTTTTTCACTTAGTTTCTTCAAACTGAACACAAGTTGGCTCACAGCACCTGAATATTGTGCTCCACTGCTCCAGACTCTCTCCCACAGGTCCGCCCCTACTCCCAGGTAGGTTAGGCCGCATTCTAATCCTCTGGCTTTACTTATAGGTACTCTGCTGCTCCTGACTGTCTCCCGCAGGTCTGCCATGACCCTCAAGTAGGTAGAATAATGGACAGAGGCAGCTGTGTGCAAGACAGGATGGAGCCAGCTGTGTCAAACATCTTACTGAAGGCTTTTTCTGAGGAACAGATAAGGATAGAACGTAAAAAAGCTGATGCAGCATTCCTGATCAGTTCATTTTATCCAAAGAGTGTGTCTTAAAGGAGTGGAGAAGAGAGTGCATTTAAAAATGGTTAAACAATCCAGTTGCTTACATGGTGGATTTGCAGCAGTGGGTGCGATGTTAGAGGGAGAGAGAGAACATGTGAAGCTGGGACATTTGCTACCTCGACAGCAGCAGAGACAACTTTAACATATCGCAGTCAAATGTTAGCATAAACTTTTTATCCAACGATAGATTTTGACATTAACAACATAATGGGCCCGATTTTACCAAAACTTCGCGCCCGTTTAATTGCGGTAAAGTTGGGCGTTGGGCCTATACCGTGATCTGCACCCGATTCCGAGCAGATCGCGGCTTTACCGACACCCGATTCGGGCGCGGGTCCGGCGCGCGCCCAAATCGGGCGGCCCGACGACTTAAATGCATTTGCATGCATTTAAATCGACTTAATGAACCGCGCGCCCAACTCTACCGCCAAATCCCATTTTACCACTTTACCCACTTTACCGTCTTCTGGTCCGAGGTAGGGGTGGGAGGAGAGGGGGGGGGCGGGACCCAGATCATCCTCTGGTTGGGGGGGGAGGGGTGGTGGGGTGGGACGAGGATGGGGGGCGGGACCCAGATCATCCTCCGGTCGCGGGGGGCGGGGGGGTCCGCTGCCAGTCTGTGGCCGATCCCTCCTCCCGGAGTGGACGTGCGGCCATGCCATCCCACAAAACCTTCAGCATGAAGCGATTCCTTGCTAAGAAGATGAGGCAGAACCGGCTGATTCCACAGTGGATCCGCATGAAAACCGGCTACAAGATCAGTACAACTCCAAGAGGAGACACTGGAGAAGGACCAAGCTGGGCCTGTAAAGAGATGCACCATCACTGGTACACTACCAGCCACAGATTACTCTTCCCTGCAGGGGCAAGAGAGCGGGAGAGATGGCTGTGGCTGGTAGTGTACCAGTGATGGTGTATCCCTTTACAGGCCCAGCCTGGTCCTTCTCCAGTGTCTCCTCTTGGACTTGTACTGATCTTGTAGCCGGTTTTCATGGGGATCCACTGTGGAATCGGCCGGTTCTGCTTCATCTTCTTAGCGAGGAATCGCTTCATCCTGAAGGTTTTGTGGGATGGCATGGCCTCACATCCACTCCGGGAGTCTCACAACACCAGGTTAAAGTCCAACAGGTTTATTTGGTAGCAAATGCCATTAGCTTTCGGAGCGCTGCTCCTTCGTTAGATGGAGTGGAAATCTGCCGTGCATCTCCACATCATGACTGTAAAAGCCACATAGGCATAAGTTTTAAGAAAGAGAATTGTATATAATCCACTCTAAGAAAAATAATAAAATTGATCCAATTGTCTCACACACATACATTTAAGATTCACACACACACACAATTAAGTTCCAGACTTTGGGGATAGTAAAGTAGTCTTTTTAGGGTCTTGCAAAAGTTAAAGATATGCAGGTCTCCTAGACTGATGACTTGGATGGCTTCAGGCTGGTTCGGTGTCAAAATGGTTTAAATATGTTGATGGACAATTTATATCTGTTCTTGTGGAGTCAGCAGTTGCTGGGTTGATTCTTAAAATGTTCCCTGCAGCATGTGGGTTGTCAAACAGCAGACATGGCTAAAACTTGCAGTTGGATGGAGATAGAGAAAGAGAGATATAAGCAGCAGCCTTTGGTTTCTTCTTTGGTTTCTTCTTTGGTTTCTTCTGCTTCTGTGATCGAGAGAAAACCAGCTGTTTAAAAGAAAAGAGGGTTTTTTGTCATGTCACATGATCTCCTCTCCCCAATGAACCAGTTACCTAAATATGGGCATGGCTGGTGAATTCCAGTTGTATGGTTCTGACTTGATTAGATTGTGATTGTATGTGTTCCTCTCTCAATCAGTGTCCATTGTATGAAGTAATTAACTTTAATGGCTTGTTCCTCCCTCAGGTGTTGTCTGAATAATCCATGTGATGTGCCTCATTCTCATTCCCTGAATGTGAATTTCTTTGATGGGGTCTTGCAGACACAGTGACTCCATTTTAATAGCTTTGGAATTTGTAAGGTACAGTGATGCAAATATCCAGCCATTTTAGAAACCATTGGTTCAAGTCACTGGGAGACTACTTCAGTCTTTTTTTAACTCAATCAGTGGTTTTCAGCCAGTAAATACGTAAAATCACTTTTAATATCAAGCATGGCTTTATATAGCAGTATATATAACATGATCGATATACATTTCATGATGTACAAGCTGCCCATCCCTAAATACCATTGATGAGGTGGTCATGAGTTGTCTTCTGGGACTGCTTCAGTCCATGTAATGTAGCTACACTAGGTGGAGGCAATAGTGTAGTGATACTGTTATTGGGCTACTAATCCAGAGGCCCAGGGTTCGATTCCCCCCATCATCATCCCAGATGATGAAATTTGAATTCAATAAAAAAGTCTAATGATGACCGTGAGACCATTGTCAAAAACCCCAGCTGGTTCACCAATGTTCTTTAGGGAAGGAAATCTATCATTCTTACCTGGTCTGGCCTACATGTGACTCCAGATCCACTGCTTGACTCTGAAATGCCCTCCGGGATGGGCAATAAATGCCAGCGATGTCCACATCCCATGAACAAATATAAAAAGATAAATAAAAAGACACTAATAGGAATTCAAGGATTTTGATCCAGTAACGATGATGGAATGGGGATATATTTCCAAGTCAGAAAGGTGTAGGGGAATTTACAGGTGATGGCATCCCCCTGTGTCCACTGCCCTTGTCTTCCTAGGTGGTCGCAGGTTTGGAGAGTGCTGTCAAAGCAACCTTGGTGAGCTGCTGCAGTGCATTTTGCGAATGGTACGCACTGTGACAATGGTGTGCTGCTGGTGGATGGGGTGGCGATCAAGTATGCTGCTTTGTCCCTCATTGCAGTGTGACAACTGACAGCAGAATGGAAAGAAAACTTTGACATGATAAGTGACTGTGACCATCACCGTCAGACAGGTGTGGCCACAAACCGTGACCACAGATTTAGCCGACGGAAAATATAAGAGGTGCAGAAATCTACTGACATACAGATAAAGTCTAAAAGAATCCTGATTAATTAACATGGCATTAATACTCAGAATACTAGTAAGGTACTTGTTAGCACTCAGCTATGTTGAGCACCATCTAATGTATTTAATATTATAGCTGGAACATTTGAGTAGTTTATCAAGTTAAAATGTAAACCTCTTTTCCTCTCTCTGTTTCAGCTCAAATATAAGGATGTAGGTTGCTGATTTTCTTTCCCCCAGTGCGTGACAAGTCTTTAGATTATGTGCATAATGCCCACAGAAAGCGTTTTCTACTTTCTCTTGTCACTGTCATTAGTCTATAGGCAACATAACAGAGCCAGATTATACTGAGGACTATCAGGGAGTGTAAATTCATGGATCAATGAAGGTTGAGTCATAGGCTATTTTTCCTTGTGCGGTCTATAAAGCAGATTAGAGGCTTTAAGCAAATCTGGCTCCGAGTGGCCATGTGCCACCTATCTGTTTTGTTACACAAGGGATTGTCTTCTCCAGCTCTGTACCTATCGTCTAACTTGACAGGACAGATGATGTTCAACCTGGCCACATATCTGAGCTATTAATCAGAAGAATTACAGCTGCGCCAAACAAAAGGGCAACAAACATACTCTGCTCAATGGACAGGGACGGGTAATGGAGCAGAAGCCTGAAGCATAAGCAGCTGTGTCACTCAACCTGACAAAAAGAAATCCCAACGACTATCAGGACAACCAGCAGATTGAGTCATTGGGTCACTGATTGCTGTATCTGAGAAAATTCACCTGTCCCCATCCACATTAAGAAGTCTCACAATACCAGGTTAAAGTCCAACAGGTTTATTTGGCAGCACAAGGTGTTGTGAGACTTCTTGCTGCGCTTACCCCCCAGTCCAACGCCAGCATCTCCACATCATGCCCATCCACATGTGCAGGGGGTTCATTGCCTGAGGGACTGCAAGATGGATGACTGAATGGTGCAGTGAATCCCCCATCATTGCTCCTCTCAAGGACAGTGCGCCCTGTCAGTGGGGAAGCTGAATTACTCCAGAGGCCTCACTCGTGGGGATTCACTTCTGTCAATCTTCCAGCTACCACCTGTGACATGAAATGCTGCAGTGAAGATGAAGGTTCAGCCCCAGATGCTGTACATGCTGCCAGTGGCGTCCTCCAGATGAGCAGCCAGGCAGTGCATTTTGGAGACAGCTCATAGTACTTCACCATGGCTGCAGTGTTACATTTGCATGCCTTTGTTTGAAAGCAGGGCCCACGTGTCACAATAGCTCTGCTGCCAAAGTGAATTAACTCTGGATCCATGGATCCAATATATCATCATCTTCATTTACTGCTTCCCCTCCCACACCTTTCTTCCAACCAGTTGTGTAGTTTAATGACACCAAATAGGGAAAATAAGTTTGGGCCATTATTCTTATTTCCCTGTTTTTATAGGTCCTCCATTTGAAGGTTTACAAGGCCAGTGTTTCTATTTCCCAGTTTTTAGTATTGTTTTCCTTCTGGGATGGGGCTCTCCCTTCTTGCCCACTACCCTGACACCCTGGGTACTTTTCACTGGGATCATGCTGTGAATACAGAGGCAGCTAGGGTGGGTTCTTCTTTTGCCAATGCATCAGACCCAACAGCAACCATTCCAGTCCCACCAATGGCAAAAACAGAACATTTAAATGCTGACACCTTCGGTCCATTCGCAAGTAGGACCCAGACCTTCCTGTCGCTTGCCACGTCAACACACTACCCTGCCCTCCTGCCCACATGACCGTCCTTGGCCTTTTGCAATGTTCTAGCAACACAAACTGGAGGAACAGCATCTCATCTTCCGATTGGGCACCTTACTGCCTTTCGGACTGAACATTAAGTTCAACCTCTTCAGAGCGTTAACTGTCCCTTCCACCCCAATTCCATTTATTTTATTTTATTTCATTTCATCTCATTCTCCATTTTATCATCCTTCTTTCCACACTCCCACCCCCACCCCCACCCCCCCAACCCGCCTTCTTCAGGCCAACTCAGGAAATCGTTTACCAAGCAGTACCTTTGTTTTGCCATTAATGCATTCTGATTACTTAATGGACGCTTTCAACACCTTCTCATCCTTCTGTTCGCTCGTTTACATTCCCTTTGTCCAATTCTACCACCCCTCCCTACCCTCATAGTATAAACATCTGCTGACTCTCTTTCTTCTCATCTCTGACCAAGGGTCAGCTAGACTTGAAACATTGGCTCAAGTCTATGTTTCTCCACAGATGCTGTCAGACCTGCTGAGATTTTCCAGCATTTTTCTGTTTTTGTTTCAGATTCCAGCATCCGCAGTATTTTGCTTTTATGTTGTGTTGAAGTCAAATGGCTTGTTAATTTAGGATTCTTTACTGAGGGAGGTTTAACTGATTGATTTGATTTTAAGCGCCTCTATTAAATCTCCTCTTAGCCTTCTCTGCTTTTGGCAGAACTAACCCCAGTCCATCCACATATCTGTAATCCCTCCTTCTAGTATTATTCTATTCTGGGAAACCTCTTCTGTACCCTTCCCAAAGACTTTGGGCAGGATTTTCTGTGCCCATTGGAATGGGTAAATTTGGGATGAGATTAGGCAGTAAAAAGCCCTAGTGACGCTTCCCTAGTGATATAAATCCAGGTGGTGATTCTCTCCTCCCCCTGTCAATGGTGGGCCCCATTTCCCACTGCCAACCATCAATAGCTTTATTTTAATAAATTTGCATTTCATTATTGCAGTCACTTGCCGGAATCACCCCATGTCGAATCTCAATCCCACGTTGGCGCAATGTTAGAATGGCATGATTTGCAACTGCTTTTACAAGGGGTTCTACCAGAGTAGAACTTGGAGGTGAGTGGATCCAGCTTAGGGTGGTGTTCACGAGGATCCCAATGCAAGGAAGCGGCTCCGTGGATTTGGGGTTGGGGGAGGTCACAAAAAAGCCTCCACGGCAGCCTCTTCATGGTTGCCATGAAGTGCCAGGGCATGGGCTGTAGTGCCAGCGCAAAGGGAAAGAAGGGAACCTCGGGTCAAGCGTAGCAGTGCCTCGGGGTGGGACTCATGGCAGCACAGGTTGAAGATCATATGCAAAGACATGGTGGGGGGTGGGGAAGTGTAGAAAACGGCCAGGCAAATGGAAAAAACATGTCAAAGGTGAGCACTCTTTCGCAACTAAGATCACTTAGCTCGAACTTAGTTGACATGCTTGGAGTCAGGCTTCTCAAGAAATTGTGCCCACTCAAGCAACACTAATTGCTGTGAGTGCTGATGATTGTTTAACTCCTCACTGCAGCCCATGCCCTGGCACTACATGGAAACCATGAAGAGGATGCTGTGGAGACTTGTTTGCGACCTTCCCCGCCCCCTCACCAAATCCACGGAGCCGCTTCCTTGCATTGGGATCCTTGCGAACACTGGACTTCCAAATTCAATGAGTGTTATGGTGCTGCGGAAGCGCTGGGCGACTGGACAATCTTCACGATTCCCTCAGAAAGGTGGCTATGGAACACTCACTGCGTTGGCATCGGTGGGTCAAATGCCCCTTTCCCCACCCAAATTGGATTTTGCTGATTTCTGGGAGGCGGAGTTTTACAGCCACGTCGTGGCAGTAATGGGGCCTGAAAATATGGTGAGCCAGTCAAAACTGCACTGACTTTGGCGGGTCTGGAAGAATCTGCTGTCAGAAAGGACTATAAATTCTGCGCTTTACACCCTTTCTAAAGTGTGTTGCACAGAATTGGACACATGCTCCTGTTGGGACTGAATTAACGTCGTGTAGGATTTTAGCATCAGCATTCCATACTTCTATTTATAAATTCCAGGATCTCACATTTTTTATTGACTGTTGTGTTAACGTGTCCTGCCACCTCAGTGTACAAACACCACCAAGTCCCTCTCTTCTTTCACTTCCCCTTTATGTAAAATCAAACCCCCGATCAGTCCTACCCGAATACCATTTTATTTTCTCAATAAAGCTTAATGACTTGACTTGAGGTTACAGGGCACAATTTCAAACTTAGTAGATGACATAAAACATAGAAGTGAAGCAAACAATAAAAAAAATAGTTCTTGACTTCAGGAGCACATAGACAGGATGGTGGAAGAGGAGTGGGGTGGGTGTGGGGAGACGCTAGACAGATGAGGTGACACATTTTGCTCGGAAGAATGAGAAGATTACAAGCGGAACGGTGCCATTTTAAACCCTGCAGCACAGTTTCACCATTTTAGAGAATAGAAACAGGGGGGAAAGTCTGAGGTATATAAAAGTTTCAAATTACAGCCTTCCAATAATGCAATGGTAGGGCAAATGTCTTTTTGAACTGTTAAATCTGGAGACATTGGAATTATTGCATTACTTACCAAAAGCCGTTTGCCTGATTTATCATTGTTTTCTTCAAGACCATTACAGTTGGATCTGTTTAACAACTCTCCTCTGTATGAAGTTTCTATTACATTGAGAGCGACTTTGTGTTATTGCACTTCTGGATACCAGGAAATGATAGCAATCCACTTATTCCCCTAAGAGAATGTTACCATAGAATCCCTGCAGTGCAGAAAGAGGCCATTTGCCCATCGAGTCTGCACCGACTCTCCAAAAGAGCATCTCACCCAGACTCACAATCCGGCCCTATTCCCATGCATATCATCGAATCCATACAGTGCATAAAAAGGCCATTCAGCCCATCAAGTCAGCACAAACTCTCTAAAAAAGCATCTTATTCTCCATCCATCCCCATAACCTTGCCCATTTACAACATCCAACCCACCGAACCTACACATCTTTGGACAAAAGGGGCAATCTACCATGGCCAATTCACCTAACCTATACATCTTTGGAGTGTGGGAGGAAACTGGAGCACTTGGAGGAAATCCACACAGACATGGGGAAAATGTGCAAACTCCACATACACAGGGCCCGATTTTACCATTGCGTCGGTCCGTTTTCGGGCGCGAAAACGTGGTAAAGTCGGGTGTGAGGCCATTAACGCGATCCGCGCCCACGTCTGCGCAGATGGCCACTTTACCGAAACCCGGGAATGGCGACGATCCGATTCGCGCCCGAAACATGCATTTATATTGAATTCATGAACTGCCCGCCCATCTTTATCAGCATTTCCCCCTCTACCACCACGTTCGCCAATCCGGAATCGCGCCAAAATGAACCTGCTGAATAAAAGTCTGAATCAGGCGCTCCAGCTGCTGAAGAGCGCATTCAGTGCTTCCAACGGCTCTCTGACTCAGATCAGTGGTGGGGGGAGGAGGGAGGCGGGTCAGATGTATCTCTGGTGGGGGGGGAGGGCCGATCATTGTCTGGTGGTAGCGGGGGGATGGCTGATCGTTGTCTGGTGGTGGGGGGGGGGGAGCTGATCGTTGTCTGGTGAGGAGGGAGGAGGCGGCAAGTCAGATGTTCCTCTGGGGAGGGGGTGTGAGTGAGGCCAGACCATTCTCTGGGGGTGGGGGGGGGAGTGAGGCCAGATCGTTCTCTGAGGGGGGGGTGAGTGGGCCAGATCTTTCTCTCGGAGGGTGGGGGGGAGGGGGGGGGAGTGAGGCCAGACCATTCTCTGGGGGTGGGGGGGGGGGGAGTGAGGCCAGATCGTTCTCTGAGGGGGGGTGAGTGAGGCCAGATCGTTCTCTCAGAGGGTGGGGGGGGGGGGAGTGAGGCCAGACCATTCTCTGGGGGTGCGGAGGAGGGAGGTGGGTAAGATGTATCTCTGGTTGGGGGGGAGGCCCGATCACTCACTGGTGGGGGGGGGGGCAGATGGATCTCTGGTGGGCGGGCAGGGGGGTTCGCTGCCACTCTGCAGGTGATCAGTGGGGGGCGGGAAGGGGGCAGGGAGTCGCGATCAGTCTGGATAGCAGGGGGGGTGGGTGGATAAGGGGGACAGTGATGTCTATGGGGGCCATCGCTCCCGGTTTTCGCCCCCGGGCCGCTTTCTCTGCTTTCTGCGGCCCGGGAGCGATCTGACACTGGCGCGCTTTTTCAATTTTTTTCTAACTGCACCTGTGCAGTTCAGAGCTCCGATCGTTTCGGCCGCGCTAAGCCCCGCCCACAGTGCGAATGGGACCCGCGATTTTATTTTCAGGCTAAGTGCGTATGGGGGCACCTGAAAGCAGATTTCTCAGTCGGATCTGAAATTATGCCCAGATTCAGCACTTAGAATGAAAATGGTAAAATCAGTCCCACAGTCGCCCAAGGCTGGATTGCATTGTTTTTATTTTGCAATGTATAAGATGTCAGTGCTGGAAATTGGGACATTTGTTCCACTTTTGACACCAGATGTCAGCATCAAATGCTCAAACAGAAAATATAGTGAAATAATGCAGAGTGAAGCTTCGCTCAACATTAGATTTTCAACCTGACTTTGGTACAATGTGCAGATGTTCTGTTTGTCACATGGCATCAGAGAGTAAAATATATGATTTAATGTTAATTAAGTACTTAACTTGGAAAAGCAGGAACTGAATTTAGACTGTTCCAATTCACTTTTCATTAAAAAATATCTTTCCAACCAGCACAAAGGGCGAATAGCCTTCTTCTTAAATCCAGTGGCGAATAGCACAGTGGACCTTGGACAGAAATGTGCCAGGATCAGGTGACCATGCGCTTTCAGAAGTTAGCACCATCTGAAAGTACGAGATCATTAAAGTCACAGATGTCATGTATATTTGATTTGATTTACTAATGTCACATGTATTGAGATACAGTGAAAGTGTTATTTCTTGTGCATTATACAGACAAAGCATACCGTTCATAGAGTACATAGGGGAGAGGGAAAGGAGAGGTGAGGCCACACTTGGAATACTGTGTACAGTTTTGATCATCCTGTTATCGGAAAGACATTGGTACAAAAGGAAAGAGTGCAAAGATTTACGAGGATGCTACCGGGACTAGTGGACCTGAGTTATAGGGAGAGGTTGGCCAGGTTAGGGCTTTATTCTCTGGAACATGGGAGATTGAGGGGTGACCTTACTGAGGTGTATAAAATCATGAAGGGCATTGATAGGATGAACGCACATAGTCTTTTTCCCAGGATGGGGGAATTGAAAACTAAAGGACATAGGTTTAAGATGAGAGGGGAAAGAGTTAAATGGGACCTGAGGGACAACTTCTTCATGCAGAGGATGGTGCGTATATGGAATGAGCTGCCAGAGAAAGTGGTTGAGGCAGGTTCAATAGCAACATTTAAAAAGCATTTGGATAAGTACATGGGTGGGAAAAGACTCGAGGGATAGAGGCCAAATGCAGGCAATTGGGACTAGCTGGGAGGGCACTATGTTTGGCATGGACCGGTTGGCCAAAGGGCTTGTTTCTATGCTGCATTGCTCTATGACTCTATGACTCTGAGAGGGTGCAGAATACAGTGTTACAGTCACAGTTAGGATGTAAAGAAAGCTCACCTTGGTATAAGGTAGGTCAATTCAGAAGTCTGATGGCAGCAGGGAAGAAGCTGTTCTTGAGTTGGTTGGTACATGACCTCAGACTTTTGTATCTTTTTCCTGACGGAAGAAGGTGGAAGAGAGAATGTCCGGGGTGCATGAGGTCCTTGATTATGCTGGCTGCTGCTCTGGGGCAGCAAGAAGTGTAGACAGAGTCAATGGATGGGAGGCTGGTTTGCACGATGGACTGGGCTATGATCACAACACTTTGTCGTTTATTGCGGTCAGAGCAGGAGTCATCCTAAGCTCTGATACATCCGGAAAGGACACTTTCATGGTGCATCTGTAGAAGTTGGTGAGTGTCGTAGAGGACATGTCAAATTTCTTTAGCCTCCTGAGAAAGTAGAGGCATTGGTGGGCTTTCTTAACAATAACGTCAGCGTGGAGGGACCAGGACAAGTTGTTGGTGATCTGAACACCTAGAAACTTGAAGCTCTTGACCATTTCCCACTTGATCCTTGTTGATGTGGACAGGGGCATGTCCTCCACTACTTTTCCTGAAGTCAATGACTATCTCCTTCATTTTGTTGACATTGAGGGAGAGATTATTGTCGGCGCACCAGTTCACCAGATTCTCTATAAAGCCCAATATTACAGCTGGAGTATTGATTCACCTTTACTTGCGGCTTACAGCATTATGATAAGCTTCTAAGTGGCAGAGAGAGACTAAAAGCACGGTCACTCCTGCACTGAGCCATTGATTGACCTCATTGGTGTATTCTACATAATTTTAATAAGACATCACGTGAACGTCTTTGCCACTGGCTGCTGGAAATCTTTGCTGATATGAGGAGTTATGTCAGCCTTCCTAACAGTGCAGATTGCTGTTGATAACTCTGAATCGGTGACATTTCAGTCAGCCAGCAGTTTTTCTTGGCTGACGTGCTGAGATCGAAGACAAACCTGCTTTCCAGTCTAATGAAATAAAAGTGCATTAGAGGACAGCGGAAATAATTTCTTGAGATGGACCAGGAGCTGTTGTCTTCTGTCATTAGATCAAGTGGAAAATGATAACCGATTGTGAAACGATGTCAGTTTTATGAAAGGGTGCTCCTGTTTGAGCTTAATGTACATGAGAAAGTGCTGAGCCTGGGTATAGGTCATTACAGCTATTTTCGAACAGAATCACTCACAAATCGAGCGAGTGCAACCTTGCCCCTTTTACTTGGATTCATGACATTGACAGGGAAGTCACTTTAAAAAAGACAGAATATTATAAGGACGTCACTCAGTAAAACCAACACGATGAGTAATTCTAATGATACTATCACCGAGTGTTAAGCTTTGAAAGATGTGCTGTAGCCAAAGACCCTAATTTAATCGGCAAGCCCGCCCCGCAAGGCTCGGAGAAGGGCATTCGCCGCTGGCCTCGGGCACGATCTTACGAGCCTCGGGCAGGCGTACCAGTAAAATTCTGGCCAAAATGTCATTGTGCATTTTATTACAACAAAAACTTGCAAAGTACATGGAAAGAGAAGTTTATTAAGGCCCACAATCACCCCATTGAGGCAGGCAGCACACAAACTTTGAGCTGCCTCCCCATCTAATAGATTTCAATGTGCCAACTAGCTCAGAATTCTTTGCTGATTGGCTACAAACTGAAAAGCTCACGCCCCAGCAGTGTGCGCAGTGGACAAGATGGACGGCGAGTCAGTCTGTACTTCTTAATGGCAATCTGTCCCCTGAAAAGAGACCTGCACTCACTGCGTGCGGACTGTTTGTCATGGTGCGACTTGAATTTTTTTTTTATTCATTCATGGACATTGCTGGCTGGGCCAGTATTTATTACCTATCCCTGAGGACATTTTAGAGTCAATAGGGTTGGGAGTCACATGTAGGCCAGGCCAGGTAAGGACGATAGATTTACTTCCCTAAAGGACATTAGTGAACCAGATGGGTTTTTACGATAATTGGCAATAGTTTTATGGCTATCGTTAGACTTTTAGACGGCATGGGGGCACAGTGGTTAGCACTACTGCCTCACAGCGCCAGGCACCCAGGTTCAATTCCAGCCTTAGGTGACTGTCTGTGTGGAGTTTGCACATTCTCCCCATGTCTGGGTGCTCTGGTTTCCTCCCACAGTCCATAAATGTTCAGATTAGGTAGATTGTCCATGCTAAATTATCCCTTAATGTCAGGGGGATTAGTCGGGTAAATACGTGGACCTGCACTCAGTGTACAGAAGCTGCTGCACATTGTCTGTCTTTGTGAGACTTGAAATTTTTTTTATTCGTTCATGGGCGTCGTTGGCTGAGCCAGCATTTGTTGCCCATTCCTGAGGACATTTTAGAATCAATAGGGTCTGGAGTCACATGTAAGCCAGGTAGATAGGGCTTGGCTGGGATTGTCGTTAGTGCAGGCTCGATGGGCTGAATGGCCTCCTTCAGGACTGTAGGATTCTATTTTATGATCTCTGAATTTCAGATTTCTATTGAATTCAGATTTCACCATCTGCCATGGTGGGATTCGAACCCGGGTCCCCAGACCATTACCCTGGGTCTCTGGATTACTAGTCTAGTGACAATACCCCAAAATGGAAGGCTATATACAGCAGCCACAGTAAGTGGCACAGTGGCACGGTGGTTAGCGCTGCTGCCTCACAGCGCCAGAACCTGGGTTCAATTCCGGCCTTGGGTCACCATCTGTGTGGAGTCTGCACGTTCTCCCCGTGTCTGCGTGGGTTTCCTCCCACAGTCTGAAAGATGTGCTGGTTAGATGCATTGGCCATGCGAAATTCTCCCTCAGTGTACCTGAACAGGCGCCGGAGTGTGGCGACTAGAGGATTTTCACAAGAACATCATTGCAATGTTAATGTAAGCCTACTTGTGACACTAATAAATAAACTTTAAACAATTGTAGACAACGGCTCGGATACTGGCATGCATGAGCTTTGGTGGGTTGTATCAAGTTGGGAACATGATATGGTGAATCATTGGGTATAACTGGAAATGTTGTTGGGGCAAATTTGGTATGAAATTGTTTTTTGTTGCTGGCTTTTATTTCTGGATTATGACCAAGAGATAGTGGATTTTCTTTCTATCATGTGGGAAACTGTGGAGTAACTGTGATGTTGCAATGATAATTTAGGGGGACCAACATTTCCATATCTTCATGGACTCTCCCATCTAGAACAAAGGGGTAAGGTTGCCTCGTTCCCGCCTCCTCTTCCTCCCCACCGCTTCCAAGATGGCTTCCAATGCCTGGTGGCAAAGGTTATATCCTTAGGATAGCTAAAGTCTGGAATGGACTGGATCAGTGGATGGTAATTAAGGAGCCTTAACTTCTTAAATCTTTTGTAAATAAACAAATTTCTTTGTAGTTAGGGTTTAATTGGAAGTTAGAGACTAAGGGGTGAATTTTCCCTTTCCGCTGCTATTGGAATCATATCAGGCAAGGAGCGAACTATGGAAAGATCTGATGACCTTGGGCAAGATTTTGCGGTTTTAGGGTGAACATGGCCGGAAAATCCTGTAAGAAGTCTCACAACACCAGGTTAAAGTCCAACAGGTATATTTGGTAGAAAAAGCCACCAGCTTTCGGAGCGTTGCCCCTTCGTCAGTTAAATGGGAGTTCTGTTCACAAACAGGGCATATGAAGACACAAACTCAATTTACAAAATAATGGTTGGAATGAAAGTCTTTACAGGTAATCAAGTCTTAAAGGTACAGACAATGTGGGTGGAGAGAGGGTTAAGCACAGGTTAAAGAGATGTGTATTGTCTCCAGCCGGGACAGTTAGTGAGATTTTGCAAGCCCAGGCAAGTCATGGGGGTTACAGATCGTGTGACATGAACCCAAGATCCCGGTTGAGGCCGCCTTCATGTGTGCGGAACTTGGCTATCAGTCTCTGCTCAGCTACTCTGTGTTGTCGTGTGTCGTGAAGGCCGCCTTGGAGAACGCTTACCTGAAGATCAGAGGCCGAATGCCCGTGACCGCTGTTTTTTCAGTGCAACTTTAGACAAGAATCTACCACACTCTATGCAATGCAGAGGTCACAATTGGGAATATCATTAAAAGCTTGGGGTGGCGGGGTCTATTCACACCAGAGGCTGACAGTTCCGGGCCTCTGCGCATGCGCAGTGACCCCGAACTATCAGCCTGCAGTCTGCTGGCCAGCTCGATTGCCGGCCAGCCTGGGGGAAAAAAAATTCTAAACAAACTGAAAAAAATTAGCATGGCGGGGTGGGAGAATCACCCCCTGCTGAGTTTATCTAACATTTTCCGTTCTTATTTCAGATTTCCAGCCACGGCAGTAATTTTTTAAAGAAATAATTGGAGCTTGTCAGAAAGGCACGGTGATAATCATGGGAGGAATTAATTTGCATATAGACTTAAAAAGTCAGATGGGCAAAGGTAGCCTCGATCAAGCTTTTTCAAAGCAGGGGTGACGACCCGTGAGTGTATCATGTGTGGATGTGGTGTTCCCCAAAGATCACCTATGTCTAGTGCCAAGAACTGCACATTGCACTAAATGCGGCCAAACCCCACTGCCTCAATTTTTCACACCGTTGGAAATTGTGAGCCACAGAGGGGATGGTTAGAGTGAAGAACTGAGACCATCGGGTGCGCGGCTCCAGCAGAAGTGGAAGAGATTTTGTAACATCTTCTGGCTGGAGAAACCAACGTATGTGTATCCAGAGTTGAAATAAATGTAATTAAAAGTAGTCTGCAATCATAAGACGCAACAGTGAGCAGGTCAGCGCGCCCTGAATGTACACTTGGCACCAAGCGTACTGGATGTATGTGCCTTTGGCACATATTCACTTGGAGTCAAGTTTCTTTCACTTGCAAGCTAAACAAGGGGATTGTGGACATGGACCGTTTTGTGACAAGAATGAGATGGCCAGACACACTAATAGGTGGTGTACCTGCTGGCCAGGATCTCACATTGGAATTCACTGGAGAGAGCTGTTCCAGAGAAGCCACAACAGGACAGAGCAGTGCTATTGTTAGCTCTGTACAGAGCGCCAGGGCCTCCTGTGAACAGCCTGCAAAGCTGATCTTGCTCTTCACCCTATCTGTAATTGCAACACTATATTCTGCACCCTCTTCTTACAGTACTTTTCACTGTATCCTGATACATGTAAGAAGTTTCACAACACCAGGTTAAAGTCCAACAGGTTTATTTGGCATCACGAGCTTTCAGAGCACTGCTCCTTCATCAGGAAGGTGAAGCACTCCGAAAGCTCGTGATTCCAAACAGACCTGTTGGATTTTAACCTAATGTTGTGTGACTTTTTACTGTGCCCACCCCAGTCCAACTCCAGCATCTCTCCATCCCAATACATGTGACAATAATAAATCAAATCAAACTAAAGAAGAAACTAAAATCAAGCAATATAAAGATAATTTCTTGAGGTGTGGTTTTCTTAATTGTGCCAACACAGATCAGGATGCAAAGCCTATGTCTGTTGTATGTGAGGAAATACTGGCGAATGAGAGTTTAAAACCTCAAAGCTACAAAGACATCTGAAGACTAAGCACGGCAATCTTGAGAACAAACCTTTGGATTTTTTTCAAAGGATGCAGCAAGAACTAAAATCAGCAGCTCAAGTTCTTCACAAAAATTTAACATTGAATGGCAAAGCACAATTAGCCTCTTAGATGGTAACTTAGAATCATAGAATCCCTACAGTGCAGAAAGAGACATTCAGCCCATTGAGCCCACACTGACAACAATCCCACCCAGGACTTATCCCTATGTCAAACAGCACAGCAAATCCTCAAAAGCTTCATTGCAAATTCATTCCAACTTACCACAGAGCTAAAGAGAAAATGCCCCACCCCGTTGCAGAGAGATTAAATCTCCCTGTTGCATTAGACACAGCTCGCACGGTCCTAGATGAGAGATCAGCTAAAAAACTGAAGTGCATTCCACACCGAATTAGTAATATTGCTGGGAATTTCGAAGTTCAGCTTATTTCTAATTTAAAGTTAGCCCGGGAGTCCTCAGTATAGCTGGACAAAAGTACAGACGTTCCAGATTGAACAACCTTGCTCTTTGATCTGAAGCATGTTTGGCAGAGTGAATTTTGTGAGGATATGCTGTGCTGTTTGACATTACCAACCAACACAACTGGCGCACAGATCTTTGAAGTGTTGGACAGTTATGTGGTTGGAAGTGCGGCTCAGCTGGGTTCATTGCAGAGGGATCACAAGCGATGGAGCACCCAAAGTGACCGGGAAAAGCAGTGGAGTTACAATAAGGATTAAGGAAACAGCTGGTCAGGACATTTTTCGGAATTATTACTTCATTCACCGTGAGGCATTGGCATTGAAAGGATTTCTACACGATCTTGAAGAGGTTTTGGAAGGAATTGTGAAAGTTGTGAATTTCATTAAACGCAACACACTCCATACCAGGGTTTTCAAGTCTCTGGAATTTTCTGACCGCACTCGCCCCGAAACTGGAAAATCCCGCCCGAGGTCAAAGTATGGTTTCCCCGCCACCGCCACCCCCCCCGCCCCCCCCCCCCCCCCCCCCCCCCCCCCCGCCCCGCTACAATTCTCATGGCAGGCGGGGTGGGAAAATTCCCCCCTCTGTCTTCTGAAATAGGGGCCGAGAGCACACATTTATTGGTCCACACAGAAGTACATTGGCTGTCAAGGGGTCGAGTGCTTGGCAGAGTTTACAGACTAGGTCTGAAATCCACGCTTTTCTCCTTGAGAAATCATCCCCCCTGGCTGATTCATTGAGGATGTCTTACTTTGCAGACATCTTTTCAATTCGAGACAAACAGAACATAAAATTGCAAGGGAAGGATGATGATTGCTTTCGGCACTGGGAACAAATAGATGCTTTCCAAAAGTCATTAAAAGTTTGGCAAGTGCGAGTAAAAAGCCAAAACTATGATATATTCCCCACATGGCTACAGCACATGGAAGAAAACAGTGTTAGTAAGGGAACTCTCCATGGACTGACAAGTTGTATTCACTCACATCTGGCTGCGCTGCTAGGCAGTCTTTGTCGCTACCTTCTAGAGGAGAAATTTAACATTCTGAAAGAGAAAAGGTGGGTGAAAAATCCCTTTGAGTTTGAGAGCCTAGACTCAGTTATTTATTTTATAAAATTTATTTATTTATTAGTCGCAAGTAGCCTTACATTCACACTGTAATGAATTTACTGTGAAAATCCCCTAGTCGCCACAGTCCGGCACCTGTTTGGGTACACTGAGGGAGAATTTAACATGGCCAATGCCCCTAACCAGCACGTCCTTCGGCTGTGGGAGGAATCTGGAGCACCCGGAGGAAGCCCACGCAGACACGGAGAGAACGTGCAAACTCCACACACAGTGACTCAAGCCAGGAATCGAACCTGGGTCCCTGGCGCTGTGAGCAAGCAATGCTAACCACTGTGCCACCGCAGCTAACTCCAAATGAGGATTCCGAGCTGTTGAACGTGATCTGTGACAGCGTGTTAAGAACACGCCACACATCCATGTGGTTGTCATCATTCTGGATTAGCATCTCCCAGGAGTACCCACTGCTTAGTAAAACAAGCATCTTGTTGCTATTGCCCATCATGACAACCTACGCACGCAAAATGGGATTTTCTGTTCTCACAAAGGTGAAGGCAGCACAAAGGAGCCGGCTGAATTCTACATCTGATATGCGCATTGCCCTCTTATCCTGTGAACCTGATTGGAGTGAGATCGTGAGGACCAAGCAGACTCACCTGTCACATTCAAGATGGTGAACGTGGTGTGGGTTCCGAAGGCCGGCCTGTTGTTAATGTGTGTCCTGGCGGAAAAAAGTTTGAAAAACACTGGCTTAGATAAGGATCTCGCTGAATGTTTTCAGGACAGTGACTTAGAACAACATTTTCTGGAGCCAACCAGAGAGAAGTCTATACTAGACCTGGTATTGTGCAACAATACAGGATTAAAACCGCAAGAAACTACAAAAGGTCGTGAATGTAGCCCAATCCATCACGCAAACCAGCCTCCCGTCCAGTGACTCTGCCCACATTTCCCGCTGCCTCGGCAAAGCAGCCGGCATAATTAAGGACCCCACACACCCCGGATATTCTCTTCCACCTTCTTCCGTCGGGAAAAAGATACAAAAGTCTTAGGTCACATATCAACCGACTCAAGAACAGCTTCTTCCCTGCTGCCATCAGACTTTTGAATGGACCTACCTCGCATTAAGTTGATCTTTCTCTACACTCTAACTATAACTGCAACACTACATTTTGCTCTCTCTCGTTTCCTTCTCTATGAACGGTATGCTTTGTCTGTATAGCGAGCAAGAAACAATACTTTTCACTGTATGCTAATACATGTGACAATAATAAATCAAATCAAATCAAATCAGTAAAGGTACCTCTAAGTAGCAGTGACTATAATATGATTGAATTTTATATTCGGTTTGAGGGAGAGAGAAGTGGGTCTGAGGCTATGGGTGAAACCTTCCTATCCCGCCTGCCACAGGAATCGCGGGCGGACCATGCAAAGGCCCATTGACTTCGAGCGGGATTTTCTGGTCTTAGAGCGAGCGCAGATGGAAAATCCCACCCTATGTTTTCAAACTTAAATAAGAACAATTATGAGGGCATGGAAGCTGAGCTGGCTAAAGTGAATTGACAAATTAGGTTAAGTGATTAGGTTAAGCCAATAGAGAGGCAGCAGCAAACATTTATGGGGATATTTCAGAATGCAGTGAATAGATACATTCCAACCGGTAAGAAAAAGTTCAAAGAACAGACCCATCATCCGTGGTTAACTAGAAAGGTTAAAGATAGTATCTTAAAAAAGCAAAGAACTGTGCAAAAACAGGTGACAGGTCAAAAGATTGGACAGAATATAAGGAACAGCAAAGAATGTCTAAAAGATGAATAAGGAGGAAAACATTAGAGTCTGAGAGAAAGTTGGTCAGAAATATGAAAGCAGATAATATGAGTTTTTACAAATATTTTAATAAGATGTTAAGGACAAGATCAGAAACTCTAAGGTATTTTATGAAGTTAGATGGGCCCTAACTTTTACATTTGGTTTTGGCATTAGGGTGAGCATAACATGTTTCACTCCAGGTATGATTCAAGTGACCCACTATCAAAACAAACTTTATTTAAGAACGCAGTTAGAATATAATAAAAAGAATTCGCATAAATTTTACCAATTTAAATACTTAAACATGACAAAGTATAATTCTTTCCATCTAATTATCTCTATTGTTCCAATTTAGCAGTAATCCCCCACAGACATGAATCCCTTCTTCAGAACCAGTCAGCACAGAAACCAAAGATGTTTACATAGGTACGAGATTTCCAGCCTTTTGACACTTCTGGAGAGTGATCCAGACAGACGTTTGTCTTCTAATTCTCATCCAGTAACTTCCAGAGAAAGCTCCGCCCCAAGACAGTAGAATGTCAGAGAAAAAGACTTATTTCTTGGCAGATTCCAGTCTCCACATCAAATAGAGCGAAAGTTACAGAGAAAGTAACTTCTCTCTAAAGAGCCCCAGAACAGACTGCCTTGTGTTTCTCTATGAAAGCCTCGCTGTACCCAGTTATATAACCTTACCTGTCAACCAACCCAATCAAGTCGTACACGAAATATCCCAGGGGAAAGCACAACATAATAGAACCCTGCATTAATTCAGATTAAAGCAAACATGGTAGCAATTAAAATCAATTATGCTGCTGCAGGAACTATACAGTGCTGTTGGATCCAGGCAGATCGGCTGATTAAACAGAAAGGACTAGTAAACACATTCAGCACAGAAACATGAGTAAAATACATTTCTTAAAGGCACAGTATCATCACAAAGGAAAAGGGTTAATAAAGTGAGTGTTGGTCGAGTGAAAGCGAGACTGGATAATTGAAAATGGAAAACAAGGATTTTCTAGGCCCGTTCAATGTGAGTGCAAGTCCTGTTATGGCCGCAAACTCTCACGTGAGGGTCATAATGGGAATTGCACCAGGGAGATCTCAGAATGAGATCTTCCCCCACCCCCTGCTGGTGACATAGAGTGAGAATCTGATTACCAACAATGTGAATGCATTTAAATATGCCTGAACGGCTTACAGCCGTCCGGGGACATCAGATACTTCCCCCCTCCAGCGTGACATCACGCCGGCAGGAATCACTACTGCCTTGCAGCAGTCAAGATGACCATGCCAGGGGGCACAGAGGCCAGTGTAGCCCTTGGGTGGTAAGGGACATTGTAGGCACCCTGCTAATCCCAATCTGGCAAATGGAGTATAACGCAGAAAATGTGAAATTTTCCATTTTGGCAGGAAAAATGAAAGAAGCATATTATCTAAATGGTGAGAGATTGCAGAGCTCTGAAGTGCAGAGAGATCCAGGTGTCCTAGTGCATCAATCACAAAAGGCTAGTGTGCCAGTACAGCAAGTATTTAAAAAAGCCAATAGAATGTTATTTATTGCAAGGGGGTTTGAATACAAAAGTAGGGAGGTTATGCTTCTGTTATGCAGAACACTACTGAGACCACATCTGGAGTACCATGTACAGTATTGGTCACCTTACCTAAGGATGTAAATGCATTGGAAGCAGTTCAGAGAAGGTTTACCAGACTAATTCCTGGAATGGATGGATTGTCTTAATTGGAAAGGTTGGACAGGCTAGGCTTGTATCCACTAGAGTTTAGAAGAGTAAGAGGCAACTTGATTGAAACATATAAGATCCTGAGGATGAAGAGAGGGTGTTCTTTCTTGTGGGGGATCTTAGAACTAGGGGGTCAATATTTAAAAATAAGGCATCCCCCATCTAAAACAAAGTACTGTTTGTTTCAGCATTGAGATGCTGAAAATCAAAAATATAAGCTGAAAATGCTGAAAATATAGGTCAAACAGTAGCTGTAGAGGGAGAAAAACAGTCAATGCTACAGCTCTTCCATCTGTACTAATAGAATCCCTACAGTGCAGAAGGAGGCCATTTCGCCCATCAAGTCTCGACTGACCATAATCCCTCCCAGGCCCCATCCCCGTAACCCCACATATTTACCCTGCTAATCCCCTGACATTAGGGTCAATTTAACGTGGCCAATCAACCTAACCCGCACATCTTTGGACTGTGGGAGGAAACCGGAGCACCCGGAGGAAACCCACATAGACACAGGGAGAATTTGCATGTTCCACACAGACAGTGACCCGAGGCTGGAATTGAACCCGGGCCCCTGACCCTGTGAGGCAGCAGTGCTAACCACCGTGCCACCCCAAATTAAGAAACAGAGAGGCATTAGAGTCATTGAAAGACTCTGCAGGACAAGTTTCTGTGAAATCCTAAGACATGGCTGACATGGTTTCTCTCTGTACAGCTAACAGCAGGCATGCTGAGCATTTCCAACACTTCCCATTTCTTCTGCCGCAAAAATAAGTTCTTTTGCCACCACTCAAAAAACAATCAGACTTCTTGTGAGTCTTTCATTCCCCTTCAGTCAGAAACCCAGCTGCAGCTGCTTGAGATCTGATTTGGCACAACATTAAATATGAATTTCAAAAAAAAAGTTCAAGAGTGAAGGAAACATATACAACATGCTGAGCAAAAACATATTCAAAGCAATCAATTGATAATCTAAAAAAAAAAGCCTCACCAGTTTTTTACCCACTGCTGTTCCTGAGTTATACTATGAACAATTATTCTCCACTGATATCTATTCTCTGCTGCCTTCACTGTCTGCTCCATAGAGAGGCCAATCCATATTCTGATATTATCCATCCACGCCATCTTGGGTCTTCCTTATGCACCTTTTCCAATGAGTGCGCTTCACACATCCTATTTTTTCCAAACATTCCCCTCCTGTTTGCATCATGTGTGTAAAATATGTGAACTTCCTTGCTATCACTGCCTCAAACAAGTTCCTTTTAACACCAGCTTTCTCGAGCACACACTCATTATGTCCATGACGCACACGATATCCATCTGACTCCTTTTATTTCAAGTGCTCTGATTCGAGCCGTGCCCCTGTTAATGATGCTTTCACAGTCACACACTGTCAATGGCCACATAAGGGATTTCAGAAGATAAATTTTTATTGTAATTGAGATGCTGTGATTACGCCACACTCTTTTAAGTGAATTCACAGCGCCATGACCCTTATTATGTCTGGCCAGAATTTCTTTGGTAGACCCTGCATCTTCTGTGCTAAGTGACCCAAAATAGCAGCAGATGTCAACCTGTTCAAGCTGAAGACAGGAGATTGATATGACTGAGGAGGATATTGGCATGGGTGTGAAGGTGGCAAGACACACTTCCTCTCGGCCCTGTCTAACACTTCAATTGCCCCTTCCGGCCTCTCTGTTGGTTCAACCACTGCTACTGCTACTGGTCTCCATGGCCCACTCTGCTATCTTGACTGCTGTAGTCTTTAGTGGGCCAGCACCTACGGAGGAGGGCAAGAGTGTAGTTGAGAATGGACTACATCACCCGTAACGCACCCGGCTGTCAAGGCAACTGGCTGCACAGACTTGGACTCCCTCTCCAATAATCTCTTAGACCACAGAACGTTGTCCCAGAGTGAAGCGCCCGTTGCATGCTTTTTTGTGAGCATATTAGGGTGTGAGGTGGCCACTTGAGAGAAGAGACAGCGTTGCCTGAAGCCGTGCCCTCTGAAGGCCCAGGTTCTAGTGATTAAGTCCCGTGTGCACCCCACTGCTCCCAGCCACTGTGATCTCAATAAGATCACTGTGGTTGTAAGGGAATTTCCTGGAATTCTTTTACAATTTCTCTCTAAGATGTTTATTCATTGCGTTTTGGCTCTCCCAGGAGATTGGGAGTTTCATTGTTGAGTGGGAGTGTGGTATGGTAGATGGAATGATAATGCCCTGAAGTTACACCATTGCATTGTAAGATTTGGTCAATGGACAGACTGGTCTATTCTTATCCTTTGTTTTAAATGTACATTCAAATTTGAGACTGCAGAACTGAATCTCTTCAATTGGATGTAACTACCTCACCGACCAGTTGACCCTGGAATTCCTCCTGGGACAAATGGCCAATTAGTTGTGCAAGAGGTCACTGGGGTCTCAGAACCAAACTCTGGGAAAGAAAACAGTTGTGAGCAAACTCTTTGCTAAACCCAGGGGGACAGTGAAAGGTTAGACCGGTAATTCTAGAAAGCTAATGAGGAAATCCAATTAGTAAGACAGTAGTGGACGTCATTTCATTGTGTAGCTGGATGGTGTTTGTCATACTGTGAAAATGGAAATATCATAAATGAATAGAAACATATAAAAACCTTATTTATTTTCTTTTTAGGTAGTGCCTGAATTGTGTTCCTGGACCTTTGCCCTCAGTGATTTGTGTTTTGACAAGCTTGAAGGCTGCGACATTTTTACCTCTTCTCAAACTGATCATCAGACCTCACGAACAGAAAGGCCAGCATGAATCCGCGTAAGGTACATTATTCATAGGGAACATTGTAGTGTATCTGAAATTGCTTTACAAATTAATGCATGAAGAAACAGAGGTGCTTAATTTCCATAAATACTTATTTTAAATCTCATTTATGTGAGATCATTTTAGATGCCGGGCAGAGTATATTGCTTATTATTTTTAACAATTGATTTATTTCCTGGGAACTCATTTAACTGGAACCATAGAATCTCTACAGAGCAAAAGGAGGCCCTTTGGCCCATTGAGTCTGCACCAATCACAACTCCACCCAGACCCTATCCCCATAACCCCATGCGTTTGCCCTAGCTAGTCACCCTGACACTAATGGGCAATTTAGCATGGCCAATCCACCTAACCTGCGCATCTTTGGACTGTGGGAGGAAACCAGAGCACCTGGAGGAAACCCACGCAGACACAGGGAGAACATGCAAACTCTGCACAGACAGTGACCCAAGCCAGCAATCAAACATGGTTCCCTAGCGCTGAGGCAACAGTGCTAACCACTGTGCCACTGTGCCGCCCCTGGTGGAAATCTGATGAAGTCAAGAAGCAAAAGAAAGGAATTAAAGATCACCTCTTTGTGCTTGAAAAGGACTGAAGCAAATCTCACCACTAAAAGACAGTCAGTGAAGATTCCGGTAATTGTTTTTGCATTTTTAGGCTATTTATGTTCAAGATATAGACTAAACTATGATCCTTCCATCTGCCTGTTTAAATGGCTGTTAAAGTTAAAGTGGCGGCACGGTGGCACAGTGGTTAGCACTGCTATCTCACAGCGCCAGGGACTCGGGTTCGATTCCTGGCTTGAGTCACTGACTGTATGGAGTCTACACGTTCTCCCCATGTCTGCGTGGATTTCCCGCGGGTGCTCCAGTTTCCTCCCACAGTCTGAAAGACGTGCTGGTTAGATGCATTGGCCATGCTAAATTCTCCCTCAGTGTACCCGAACAGGGTGTGGTGACTAGGGGGTTTTCACAGTAATTCCGTTGCAGTGTTAATATAAGCCTGCTTGTGACACTCATAAAGAAATAAAAAGTTGTGATTTTGAAGAAGGAGGGCATTGAGTGGTATAGCAGAGAAGGCCACTTGGCTCATCAAGTCTGTACCTGAGAAGAGAGGTCTTCCTCAGTCAACACCACCAAATAAAATTGAACCAGCCATTCATCTCACTCAAGAACAGAGGGCACAGGAAAAACTCAGCAGGTCCGCCAGCATCTATCAGGGGAGAAACAGAGTTAACGCTTCGAGTTATTGACTGTCAGGACTGAAAGGACAGGAAACACTGTAAAAGAGACAAAGGGAAATCCTGTCGGAGAGAAGGGCAGTACTTTTTCAAGGACAGCATTCCTGGAGGAGATATGGCAGTGAAGTAGACACTAAAGTAAGCAAAAGACTGCGGATGCTGGAATCTGAAACAAGAACAGAGGGGACTGGGAAAACACAGCAGGTCTGCGTTGCTGTTTGTGGCAACTTTCTGTGAACAAAATGGCTGCCACAATCAGTTATTGTTCTTTCACAGTGTGTGCCGTTACAAGCCTCTGGTGAAATATATATTATAGTTAAGTGTCTTATTAGAACTGCCTGTAATCTGTAACCAAAAATAAAGTTGGAAACAGTGGACCGAATAGTGTTTATAATATAACATCAAATTCACGGGGTGAGGATGTCACTGGCTGAGCAGCATTTATTGACCTTGAACTGAGTGACTTGTTATGCCATTTCAGAGGGCAGTTAAAAGTCAACCATATTGCCATGGCTCTGCAGTCAGGTAAGGACGACCGATTTCCTTCCCTAAAGGATATTAGTGAACCAGATGAGCTTTTACAACAATTGATTCATGGCTGTCATTAGACTTTTAATTACACATTTTTTCATTGAATTCAAATTACACCATCTGCCATGGTGGGATTCGAGCCTGGGTTTCACAGCATTACCCTGAGATTACTAGCCCAGTGACAATACCGACATGTTATCACCTCCCACATAGTAACATTCCCCTCTCTGCTACATTAATATCACTTGTATTGCATATCTGAATGATTAAAATTGAGTTCAGCAAAGAAAAGCCATATCCCACAATGAATCTAACACTTTGGCTAGAGTTTATAAACCGAGAATGAAGTTCGAATAATTTTTTGACATTATTAAGCCATGAGATTTAATAAATGGCTTATCACTCACAGCCATATATTTATTCAATGCATTACACCAAAATTAATAATTACTACCCCATTTTTCAACATTAATAGAAGTTGAAATGATTCTTTCACCCCAGTTATATTATGAATCTGCTTCCAATGGTATTTACTCCAAGGTTTCAACACCAAACACTCATATGATGAGTTGATTCAACCAATGAATTATTACACACTGTGGGTGCTATCCATGTCAATCAATACTATTTGTGGGGACACATTCTACATTACAGCATCTGGATATAATTCTATTCTGACATTATAATTCATCCTGGCCATCAGTTAGTCTATCAACCACCAGTTAGAACTCTGAATCAAGGAACACCCATCTATTGATGACATGTTGATAATCTTATATCTATGTGCACTACCTGTCTGTACCACTTGACTTCTGTCATACTAATTACACCAACATTATCTCTTTAAGTATTGGAATGTGCATATGCAAACCTACAGTGCAATCACAGATGACGGTGGGGGTACTTTCTAGATTTGGCTGCCATTTGGCCACTACCTTGGTTTGTTCTTCATGCTGTGCTTCCATGGACAAGTGTGGTGTCATAAATAAATTCTATTCTCATCGCCAGATGTAATGATGCACTTTCAGAGGCTTCATTAAACAAAAAGGGAATTATTTAGTGACCCTCAGGAGCAGCTATCTCTAAAATACCTCTATCTCAGAGAACTCCTCCTCCTGGGGTGATTCCCCACTCTGAGCCCTGATTGATCACCCAGACAAGGTGACCCTTACTATGTTGCTCTTCCCTTTAGTCTCTTCCTATTCTCTCCTTTCCTCCTCAGTTATCTAAACTTGCTCTACATTTGGCTAACTCATCCACCACACCCTCCCTTCCAATTCTACAACAACTTTGACTTATGAGCACCTCATAGATGTTTATGCCTTAGGCTGTTGAATGACTGGGGAAATGTGGGCATCCACAAGGCGTTGGATTAGGAGTAGCACAGACATTTCAGAGCAGATCACAGTGTAAAGGAGGATGAGTGTAAGATCTGAGGTTTCAAGGTACAAAAATCCTCCTAATTAGAAGCTCTGAGCTCCAAATTATTTATTTCTTACCCCAGGGTCCTCATTTGTGCTTGACCTAAGAGGTATGAATAACTAGTATTACTGAATCAAGCAGCATTTAATAAGAAAGATTTTACATATAGTTCACACAAAGTAGCAAAGACAAGATAAAAGTTCCTCATCCCTCAAGTTCCTAAGAGTCCTTGAACATTGCCAACATAGGCAATATCTTTCTGTTCTCTGACTTAGAAGTGATGTTGAATTGTGTCCAGAAGAGTCATACACCAGAAGTCATGGGGACAATGTGCCAACAAAGATTATGATTTTCCTAATGCATATCCCTCAGTCTCATTAGTCCTTCTCCCTTATTTGGAAATAATACAAATTCACCTCTTCCAGTGGTTCAGGATTTGGTGTCACCCCATCTCTGTAATGAAAACCATATAGATTAAAGACAAATGGCCATCCCTCATTTCCTTGGGCCCCTCACAGTTTACATTCTATTGCAAATAAATAATACATTTTCCTCTTGCTACAAAAGTCACCATCAAAGTAACATTCTCTTGTCAACATATCTTAACCCATTCCCACAAATACTTAAAACCATTAAGAACAAATGTTAAAAACACTTCCTCTACAATTTCAGAAAATAAAGGTTTCCTTCTGGTACAGAGCAATTAAGATGTGGAGATGCCGGTGTTGGACTGGAATAAACACAGTAAGAAGTCTCACAACACCAGGTTAAAGTCCAACAGGTTTATTTGGTAGCAAAAGCCACTAGCTTATGGAGCGCTTGCTGCTCCTTCGTCAGGTGAGTGGGAGTTCTGTTCACAAACAGGGCATATAAAGACACAAACTCAATTTACAAAATAATGGTTGGAACGCGAGTCTTTACAGGTAATCAAGTCTCAAAGGTACAGACAATGTGAGTGGAGAGAGCGTTAAGCACAGGTTAAAGAGATGTGTATTGTCCCCAGACAGGACAGTTAATGAGATTTTGCAAGCCCAGGCAAGTCATGGGGGTTACAGATAGTGTGACATGAACCCAAGATCCTGGTTGAGGCCATCCTCATGTGTGCGGAACTTGGCTATCAGTCTCTGCTCAGCGACTCTGCGCTGTCGTGTGTCATGAAGGCCACCTTGGAGAACGCTTACCCGAAGATCAGAGGCCGAATGCCCGTGACCGCTGAAGTGCTCCCCAACAGGACGAGAACACTCTTGCCTGGTGATTGTTGAGCGGTGTTCATTCATCCACTGTCGTAGCATCTGCATGGTTTCCCCAATGTACCATGCCTCGGGACATCCTTTCCTGCAGAATATCAGGTAGACAACGTTGGCCGAGTTGCAAGAGTATGTACCGTGTACCTGGTGGATGGTGTCCTCATGTGAAATGATGGCATCCGTATCGATGATCTGGCACGTCTTGCAGAGGTTGCTGTGGCAGGGTTGTGTGGTGTCATGGTCACTGTTCTCCTGAAGGCTGGGTAGTTTGCTGCGGACAATGGTCTGTTTGAGGTTGTGTGGTTGTTTGAAGGCAAGAAGTGGGGGTGTGGGGATGGCCTTGGGGAGATGTTCGTCTTCATCAATGACATGTTGAAGGCTCAGGAGAAGATGTTGTAGCTTCTCTGCTCCGGGGAAGTACTGGACGATGAAGGGTACTCTGTCCACCGTGTCCCGTGTTTGTCTTCTGAAGAGGTCAGTGCGGTTTTTCGCTGTGGCGCATCGGAACTGTCGATCGATGAGTCGAGCGCCATATCCTGTTCTTATGAGGGCATCTTTCAGCGTCTGGAGGTGTCTGTTGCGATCCTCCTCATCTGAGCAGATCCTGTGTATACGGAGGGCTTGTCCATAGGGGATGGCTTCTCTAATGTGTTCAGGGTGGAAGCTGGAGAAGTGGAGCATCGTGAGGTTATCCGTGGGCTTGAGCAATTAAATTGGGCAACAGAGCAATTAAAGCATTGCATGGTTTGTTTAAACATAGTGGGTGGGATTTTCCAGTTGCGCTCAACCCAAAACCGGAAAATTCCGCCTGAGGTCAATGGACCTTTGCATGGTGTCCCCCCACTCTCCCCCCCCCCCCCCCCCCCCCCCCCCCCCCCCGCCGCCCCCGCCGCCCCACCACACACTACGATTCCTGTGGCAGGAGGGATGGGAAAATTCTCCCGAGGGTGTCATTCTAAGAACAAACTGCCTTTTTTGCCATTTCTTCAAACACAGCTGTTGAATACAGACTCGTAGGCAATTTAAGTTATAAAATAATGAATTATCTATTTCTGAACATAGCCAGATACAAAGTATCCCAACTGCCTTGACTACCCATCATCTCACTAACAAAAATTCAAACTACACCCTTTAAAAAGTGGTTATGGAATAACATCCACAGATGTTACAGACCAACAACAAACACTAAAAATGAACTGAATAATCAAAATCTTACATGAGGCCATAAAAAGATTTATTTTTAAATCGAGATATTGCTTAAACCTCAGCCAATGTATGACAGTGAGCACAGAAGTGAAGAGTGCTTAGTATTTGGTGCAAGTTAAAGCAACAGAGGTTTAAATGGCCTCAAGTTTACAGAGGATAGAAGATGGAAGGCCAACCAGTGTGTACTGAAAGAGTCAATCCCAAAGGTAACAAACGCATGGAAGAGGGTTGGTTTCAGCTGCAGATGAGTTGAGGCAGGACATAGATGAAGTGGAAATGGTCAAGAGCTTCAAGTTTCTCGGTGTCCAGATCACCAACAACCTGACCTGGTCCCCCCCATGCCGATACTGTAGTTAGGATAGCCCACCATTGCTTCTACTTTCTCAGGAGGCAATGGAAATTCAGCATATCCGCTACGACTCTCACCAACTTTTACAGATGCACCATAGAAAGTATCCTTTTTAGTTGTATCACAGCTTGGTACGGCTCCTGCTGTGACCAAGACTGCAAGAAACTACAAAGGGTAGTAAACGAAGCCCAGTCCATCACGTAAACCAGCCTCGCATCCATTGACTCTGTCTACACTTCCCATTGTCTCAAAAGAGCAGCCAGCATAATCAAGGACACCACACACCCCGGACATTCTCTCTTCCAACTTCTTCCATCGGGAAAAAGATACGAAAGTATCTTGAGAAAGGTATTTGAGAAAATAGGAGAGAAACCAGAGAAAGATGCAAATTCAGGGCTAAAGCAATGGGGAAACTTAGAATAAATTTGGTTTGGTGGGCGAGGGGCAGAGGGTGAAGTGGCAAGGGCAGCTGATTGGATGGTGTCAATCTAAGTGACAAAGCAATTCATGAGTATTTATCATTGGTGTTTTCCATTGGACAAATTATTCATCCCTTGCCACTCATCCCACTCCATACAGACAGGAGTCTTCATGTTCTCCCCATGTCTACGTGGGTTTCCTCTGGGTGCTCCGGTTTTCACCCACGTTCCAAAGATGTTAGGTGCATTGGCCATGTTAAATTGCCCCTTGGGATCAGGGGGATTCACAGTAAGAAGTTTAACAACACCAGGTTAAAGTCCATCAGGTTTATTTGGTAGCAAAAGCCACACAAGCTTTCGGAGTTGCAAGCCCCTTCTTCAGGTGAGTGGGAATTCTGTTCACAAACAGAGCATATAAAGACACAGACTCAATTTACATGAATAATGGTTGGAATGCGAATACTTACAACTAATCAAGTCTTTAAGAAACAAAACAATGTGAGTGGAGAGAGCATCAAGACAGGCTAAAAAGATGTGTATTGTCTCCAGAGAAGAACCAATATCCCGGTTGAGGCCGTCCTCGTGTGTGCGGAACTTGGCTATCAGTTTCTGCTCAGCGACTCTGCGCCGTCGTGTGTCGCGAAGGCCGCCTTGGAGAACGCTTACCCGAATATCAGAGGCCGAATGCCCGTGACCGCTGAAGTGCTCCCCAACAGGAAGAGAACAGTCTTGCCTGGTGATTGTCGAGCGGTGTTCATTCATCCGTTGTCGTCGCGTCTGCATAGTTTCCCCAATGTACCATGCCTCGGGACATCCTTTCTTGCAGCGTATCAGGTAGACAACGTTGGCCGAGTTGCAAGAGTATGTACCGTGTACCTGGTGGATGGTGTTCTCACGTGAGATGATGGCATCTGTGTCGATGATCCGGCACGTCTTGCAGGGGTTGCTGTGGCAGGGTTGTGTGGTGTCGTGGTCACTGTTCTCCTGAAGGCTGGGTAGTTTGCTGCGGACAATGGTCTGTTTGAGGTTGTGCGGTTGTTTGAAGGTAAGAAGTGGGGGTGTGGGGATGGCCTTGGCGAGATGTTCGTCTTCATCAATGACATGTTGAAGGCTCCAGAGGAGGTGCCATAGCTTCTCCGCTCCGGGGAAGTACTGGACAACGAAGGGTACTCTGTCCACTGTGTCCCGTGTTTGTCTTCTGAGGAGGTCGGTGCGGTTTTTTGCTGTGGCGCGTTGGAACTGTTGATCAATGAGTCGAGCGCCATATCCTGTTCTTATGAGGGCATCTTTCAGCGTCTGGAGGTGTCTGTTGCGATCCTCCTCATCTGAGCAGATCCTGTGTATACGGAGGGCTTGTCCGTAGGGGATGGCTTCTTTAACGTGTTTAGGGTGGAAGCTGGAGAAGTGGAGCATCGTGAGGTTATCCGTGGGCTTGCGGTACAGTGAAGTGCTGAGGTGACCGTCCTTAATGGAGATGCGTGTGTCCAAGAATGCAACCGATTCCGGAGAGTAGTCTATGGTGAGTCTGATGGTGGGATGGAACTTGTTGATGTCATCATAGAGTTGTTTCAGTGATTGTTCACCATGAGTCCAAAGGAAGAAAATGTCATCGATGTATCTAGTGTATAGCATCGGTTGAAGGTCCCGTGCGGTGAAGAAGTCTTGTTCGAACCTGTGCATGAAGATGTTGGCATATTGAGGTGCGAATTTGGTCCCCATGGCTGTTCCGTGTGTCTGGATGAAGAACTGGTTGTTGAAGGTGAAGATGTTGTGGTCCAGGATGAAGCGGATGAGATGTAAAATTGCATCTGGAAACTGGCAGTTGTTGGCGCTGAGCACTGAGGCCGTTGCAGCAATGCCATCGTCATGGGGGATGCTGGTGTAGAGTGCCGAGACATCCATTGTGACGAGGAGCGCTCCTGGTTCAACTGCTCCATGTGTGCCGAGTTTCTGTAGGAAGTCCGTCGTGTCGCAACAAAAGCTGGGGGTTCTTTGTACAATGGGTTTCAGGATGCCCTCGACATAGCCGGAGAGGTTCTCGCAAAGGGTCCCATTGCCCGATACGATGGGATGGCCGGGTGTGTTTGCCTTGTGTATCTTCGGGAGGCAGTAGAGATCTCCAACGCGGGGAGTACGGGATTCCAACCATTATTCATGTAAATTGAGTTTGTGTCTTTATATGCTCTGTTTGTGAACAGAATTCCCACTCACCTGAAGAAGGGGCTTGCAGCTCTGAAAGCTTGTGTGGCTTTTGCTACCAAATAAACCTGTTGGACTTTAACCTGGTGTTGTTAAACTTCTTACTGTGTTTACCCCAGTCCAACGCCGGCATCTCCACATCATCAGGGGGATTAACAGGGGAAATACGTGGGGTTACGGGGATGGGGCTTGGGTGGGATTGTTGCCAGTGCAGGCTCGATGAGCTGAATGGCCTCCTTTTGCACCTTAGGGATTCTACGATAGTGACCCAAGCCGGGAATCGAACCGGAGTCCCTGGTGCTGTGAGGCAGCAGTGCTAACCATTGTGCCGGTTGACAGAAATTATTACCGAATTCAGCTCCATGTCGTGCAAGGTAAATGTTCAATCTTAACAAATGAACTATCATCATAGCTAGCAATGCCCTGACAATTTGATTCACTTTTGTTCTCAAGTGTTATGGAGGAAAGATAAGCTGCATGGTCTGGTAAAACACAGGGAATGAGTACTGATCTTCAAATCAATTGAGCAGCAAGTCTTCACACCTTTTTATTCGAGTTCAAAACAGCTGTTAACACATTTAAACTGTGGCAAGGCTCATTAGTTAAAATTACATATGCAAAACATGATGCCATCTGCCACTTGGTTAATCAGAATTCAGACGCAACAGTTCAAATAATTGCATTTCTTTTTGCATTTTATGGTTAAACAATACCTCTCTTGACTCCAATTAGCCGCAGAGTAATCTGTGTTCCTGTTGAAACATAGAATAACTCTGCTTTCTTCGGAGACTTTCTGAATGTCTTTGCAGAGATTCTGTAGCTTCCATCCTGTGAAGTGAAACAGAAACAGTTATTGAGCCAGCGGCAAAAGCTTGAGAGAGGAGGGGAAGAAGTCTTAGCATTACCAATTCCATCTGCTCCGAGTGGGTTGAGTGCTTATGTGTGTTAACGTTGAATGTCAGACAGAAACAAGGCCAGGCTCAGTTCTCATGCTCTTGGTGGTTCAATAGTTCAGACAAGTATAGCCATTTGGGTGAGTCCTGAGCTGGGAACTGTACCTATGCACAAGGCAAGAGGTCAGAGAAAAATAAAAAAAAATAGGAAATGTTGTGGTTGGCGTGGTCGGAGAAACCGAGTTATTGGGTGGAATTCTCCCATTTGAGACTTAAGTGCAGTGGCAAGAGGTTCCGCAACCCCCATCCCACCCACCATAATAGAGGCAGCCCGCACCAGATTCAGCTCTTGGATCCCCATTAATTATCCACAGGCGAGGCCCCTCCTGGCAGGCTGGCAGCTGATCCGTCCGCCCAACCTGGGTTCAAAGGTCCTGCCGCCATATTTAAACACCAGTCCAGCACACTCACATCACTCTCTCCAGCCCACCTGTCTTCACCAGACCGTGCAGGATGTCAGCAGCCCAGAGGCAAAAGGCGAGTAGCTTCGAGAGGAAGACAGCACCATCTTCAGCACCTGGGACCTCGAGGCCCTTATTCAGGGAGAACTGGCCATCAGCATGTCCTCTACCCCAGGGATGGCTCAAACCTCACCTCGCCAGCTGGGAAGCACCATCCAGCCCAGGAAGCCATTGAATGATCTCATCCACTCCGTCAGGGTAAGTTTTCCCTTTGCTCCCTCCACTATCAAACTCGCCACATGGCACCATGTACTCAAACAAATACTCTGTTCATGGATCTCACACATCTATTAGTGGGGGACACATATCAACACTCACTCTCTCTACAAGACTTTCACAACACCACCATCCCATCTGTCTTGTTGCTCCAACTCCAATCTCTGTCCCTGCTGGGGAGGGCACATCACACACAGGGGATATGCATTTCACCCAACCTCTGCTCCATCCTCGCTCATTGCATCTTTCCTTTGTCCCCACACAGGACAAACCTGCGCACAACAAGGGAGAGTGAGCCCAGAACAGGGGAGAGACAGCAGAGATCATGGGCCTCACCAAGTTCCAGGAGGCAGCTGCAGATCTCACCGGTGAGGACAGGGATCACTCCATGGTGACACAGAGTTTGGACTCTCACAGCAACTTAATATGGATCTCAGCACCATCACTTCACCCAATCCTGCAATTCACAATGCTCACCCACACCCTCCAACTACACAGAGACACACAGCTCAGTGGGGTGTAGCTCACGGTTAGAATCAGGGTCACTTTCTGGAGAAGAACTCACTAACACAGCCCTGCAGCAGTCGGAGGAGGCAGGGACAGTCCAGGTCTCCGGCACTCAGAGGGCTGCTGGAGACCAGCTGCCCACTCAGTCCCAGTCAAAAGATGAGCTTCTGGAAGCGGCTGCCAGCTCACTGCTGGAGATGCAAAGGGAGGCAGTGGAACATCAGGCAAAGCTTCGACAGAGCTTTGTCAGAGTGGACCTCACTATGGAGGAGTCCCTCTGCTTTCTGTCTGATGTTGTGGCTCTGACATGCAAGTGCCTCGAAGCCACCATGGGAAAGTTGGCAACTGCCATGGAGACCTTAGTCCAGCAGGTTCTGCCAGATTTGTGCTCACCTCTGCAGCCCATGGCCATACAGTCTGGTGGGCACCATCAGGATGTGGACCACATGGGGATGAAGCACCTTGATCTCCTTCCAGGTGTCCCATCACTTGCAGGAGTCAGGCCCCGGCCCACTGGCATCCACAGTGAGGATGATCAGTCA
This sequence comes from Mustelus asterias, assembly GCF_964213995.1. Taxonomy (NCBI): domain Eukaryota; kingdom Metazoa; phylum Chordata; class Chondrichthyes; order Carcharhiniformes; family Triakidae; genus Mustelus; species Mustelus asterias. Next base: position 24,462,968 of record NC_135812.1, read on the forward strand.
GACACCCTGGGAGCCTCCAGTCAAGACACTCCAAGGATGTGCAGACACTCAGAATCCCGTCTGCCTGTGCCTGCACCAACTCCAGCCACACAAACTGCCAAGGGTTTTTTCTGCCTCTGAGTAGGAGGCCCTGATGATGTCCTGGTCCTGGTAATGGGACACAAAGGGTAGTGGTAAGGCTGTTTGAGTGACTAGAGGCCGGTGTCCAGTGGCATACCACAAGGTTTAGTACTGGGGCCTTTATTGTTTGCTATATACATAAATGATATGGATGAGAATGTGGGGGGAATGATAAGTAAATTTGCAGATGACACTAAGATGGGCCGGGTGGTTAATAGTGAAGAAAAAGGTCGTAGGTTACAGGAAGATATAGATGGGTTGGTCAGATGGGCAGAGCAGTGGCATTCAACCCTGATAAGTGTGAAGTGATGTATTTAATAATGGCAGGACACTTGGGGTAATTATTCACAGATCTCTGAGCAGGTGAATAGGGTAATTAAGAGGACACTTGCTTTTATCAGTCATGGTATAAGATATAAGAGCAAGGAAGTAATGTTGTGAGTTGTACAGAGCATTGGTTAGGCCACAGCTGGATACTGTGTGCAGTTCTGGTCACGATAGAAAGGATGTGATAGCACTAGAGCGGGTGCAGAGGAAGTTCGCCAGAATGTTGCCTGGGATGGAGCATTTGAGCTAAAGGAGAGACTGGATAGACTTGGATTGTTTTCTTTAGAGCAGAGAAGGCTTACAGTCTTTAAAAAGTGTTGATCACCTGAAATAGCATAACATTCAAGGATGTATGACCAGTGCTTGAAAATAGAATTAATGCGACTTTAGTGGTAGTTATTGTTAGTGCAGACTCGATGGGCCGGAGGGTCTTTTCTGCCCTGTACAACTCTAAGACCCAGTCTCTATAATGAGGCTGGGCCCCACCCTCCAGGGCTCAGGCCACCAGAAGACGTCTGTCAGGCATCAAGACATGGCAGTCAGGCTGCCTTAGCCCCTGCTGCGGATGTCAGCAAGGTTAGGGTTAGGAAAGTTAAAAAGCTCTGATGTCACCTAAGGGTCATGGGTGCCCTATCAAATGTGAATAAATTACACCTTTTGAAACCCATTCCATGGCTACGTGAAAGTAACGGCCAGATGAAAGTATTTTGTTTTGGATCTTTGCAATCCTCTTAATTCCAAGGTTCAACCTTCCTCACACTCAGAGGGCAGGATTTTACATCTAGAAACCATAAAACCCCGCCTGAGGTCAACGGACCTTTCCATCGTCTGCCCCTCACCCGCTCCGATTCCTGTGGCGGACAGGGCAGTATAATTACAGCCAGAGCATCCCCTTCTAAGATTAACATTCATGTGATGTCAATCTCTGTGAAATTTGGTCTGTGAAATGTGTGTACCCAGGGAGGTATGTGTAATTCTTCATTCGGAGTGTATGATGGGTGGTTCTCAATCCTCAAGGAATAGCGGTGTCTGAGGAGGGCTCATCAGATATGTGACTCTCTGGACATCTGAGTTTCCCAACTGATAGTTTCCCAAACTAAGGCATGCACTTTAGGATGAGAGCCCCACACTTGTCCACATTTCCCTCGCAGCAGTATTTACATCTTTCCCTGGCATGGGAAGCGTCCAGCCTCAACTCACATCACTGTTCATCCTTGCTGGACATTTAAGTTGACAGAGTGAGCTCATTAGCAGGAGACTGAGTTAAGATCTGACCCGAGTGAGTGGTGAGTCTTGAGGCCCAAGTGTGAATGCAGGACCCATCCTCTCAGTGATGGTTCGGCTATTCCTTCAGAAATCACAGAATAGCTTGGAGGACTAGAGGAAATGTCTCCTGATGATCCAGCTTAAAGATTTGCTCCTCTTGAAACCTGAGGGTACCAAAGGCACGCATTCCACGTCTCCCCTCCTTCGTGGCATCAGCCTGCTCATGTTGTCCCTCGGCATCCCCCCAGGGCTTCCTGCTCATCTTCATCTTCTGAGCAGGATTCCTCCTCCTCCTCCTCCTGCCAGGGCCTCACCAGTCTGCATAGACAAATTGTGAAGGGCACTGCAAACTGCAATCATGCGGCGAACCCTCTCTGGTGCATACAGCAGAGAGCCATCTGGGCAGACCAGGCATCTGAATAGTTCCTTCAGCAGTCCAATGGTTTCTCTATGAGGGGGTGTGTGGTGGCATGAGCAGCGTTGTACTTTTCCCTCGGCTGCAGGAAATAAACCTGCTGTCGACTTCAAACCAGTCTCGCCACTACATTGCTCTGAGGTAAGTCAGATATGAAGAATATTTTTATTATTTGTTCAGGGGGCCAGCATTTATTGCCCATCCCTACTTACCCTTGAACTGAGAGGCTTGCTAGACCATTTCTGAGGCAGTGGGGATCTGGGATCACATGTAGGCCAGACCAGGTAAGGGTGGCAGATTTCCTTCCCCAAAGGACATTAGTGAACCAGATGGGTTTTTACTACAATCGACAATTGTTTCATGGTCATCATTAGACTTTTAATTCCAGATTTTTATTGAATTTGAATTTCACCATCTGCCACAGTGGGATTCTAACCTGGATCTCAAACACCCAGAGCATTAACCTGCGTCTCTGCACTACTAGTCCAGTGACAATGTCACTATGTCACCACCTCCCCTATAACAAACCATTGAATACACATCAACAAGGATGGCTGGAGTTTCTTGAGAGCAAGATGGATGAGATTGGGAATCCAGCAAAGTGTAGGACTTACCCTCCCTTCCATTAGTGCCTGATTAAGTGCTATATTATACTGTTCCACCAAACAGCCGGGGGTTATTTTTACATTTACAGGAAAGAGAAACTTGTACCTTCCATAACCACCAAAAATCTCAAAGTAGAATCATAGAATCCCTACAGTGCAGAAGGAAGCAATTCAGTCCATCAAGTCTGCACCAACCACAATGCCACCCAAGCCCTATCCCCATAACCCCACGTATTTACCCTACTAGCCCCCCTGATACTAAGTGGCAATTTAACATGGCCAATCAACCTAACTCACACATGTTTGGACTGTGGGAGAAAACCGGAGCACCCAGAGGAAACCCACGCCAACACAGGGAGAACGTGCAACTCCACACAGACGCAAGCCGGGAATCGAACCCGGGTCCCTGGCACCATGAGGCAGCAGTGCTAACCACTGTGCCACCGTGTCGCCCTGTATGTAGTGCTACAGTCATAAAGTCTTCTGACTTAAGAGGCGAGAATGTTGCCAGCTGAGCCCCGGCTGACACACATGAATGTAGAAATCAAGAAAATAATTAATAGCGGGCAACCTACAACAGTGTTTTAAAAGCTTTACGAGGCATGGAGGAACCACTGTGTGTTAAAGCACTCACACAGAGAGGTAACAACAGCTCACAGGGGGGATAACAGATCAGTTGAAATGTCTTACATTCTTGGGCAGGCATTCAATCAGTCTTTCATTAAAGATTGAAATTGTGATGCAAATTTAATTCAGAAGGGAAAGAAAATGATTTGTATTGCAGAGTTCCAAGAGAATGACTATTGTTTAGCTATAATTTTAAAAGTGCTTTGTTGTTCTGCAATTTTAAACAGATCAGACTTTTTTTAATATCAGCCGAGGGAGGTACTTCCCAGGATTCAGTGGAATGTCCAGGTTCTTGTTGCTTTGTATGTGACAGAAGCCATTCATATTCGATTGGAATGATTGTGCTGCCACACAAGAGCAATTGTATTTGCATAAAATAAGAAAATGAAACAACCAGCATTTGCATAATACTCTTAACATCATAAAAGACTCCTAAGGGTTTCACAAATTCAAAACTCATACATTCAAAGCAGAACAGATTCAAAACTCAGAAGTCATGGATTCAAAATTCACATTAATCAGGGTATAGATTACAAAATCCGGGAGGTCATGATGGAGTTGTATAGGTGAGGCCACAGCTGGAGTACTGTGTGCAGTTCTGGTTGCCACATTATAGGAAGGACATGAATGCACTGGAGCGGATTGCAGAGGAGATTCACCAGGAAGCTTCCGTGGGATGAAACATTTAAGTTATTAACAGAGGTTGGATAGGCTTGGATTGTTTTCTGTGCAGTAAGAAGTCTCACAGGTTAAAGTCCAACAGGTTTATTTGGTAGCAAATACCATAAGCTTTCGGAGCACAGCTCCTTCGTCAGATGGAGTGGATATCTGTTCTCAAACAGTGCAAACAGACACAGAAATCAAATTACAGAATACTAATTAGAATGCAAATCTCTACAGCCAGCCAGGTCTTAAATGTACAGACAATGTGGGTGGAGGGAGCATTCAACACAGGTTGTTTTCTGTGCAGCAGAGAAGACTAAGGGGCGACCTGACTGAGGTGTTCAAGATTATGAGGGGCATGGACAGGGGGATAGGAAGCAGCTGTCCCCCTTAGTTGAAGGGTCAGTTACAAGGGGACACAAGTTAAAAGTGAGGGGTGGGAGGTTTAGGGGGGATTTGAGGAAAACCATTTTTACCCAGAGGGTGGTGACAATCTGGAATGCACTGCCTGGGAGGGTGGTGAAGGTGGGATGCCTCACATCCTTTTAAAAAGTACCTGGATGAGTACTTGGCACACCATAACATTCAAGGCTACGGGCCAAGTGCTGGCAAGTGAGATTAGGTGGACAGGTCAAGGCAGGTCAGGGCACTTAATGTGTCGGTGCAGACTCGATGGGCCAAAGGGCCTCTTCTGCATTGTAGGATTCTGTGACTCTGTGATCTGGGGCTGTGATGGATAGTATGGTGGCTATGTCTGAAAGCATATCGCAGAGGCATAATTTGAGAAAGGGAGTTATTATTGAATAGCTTTGCAATAAGAAGAAGTAATCTGTTCTCACCCAGAACCACCTGATCCCCACCCCGGCTTCCCCACTCCACCCAACCCTTGAGGTGCAAGGTTGATTCAAGTGTAATATTACATACATGATTCTTCCCTGAAGTGCCCCAGATCCTCATCGAAAGTAGACGATAGTTTTCTTCAATACGTTAAGCAAGGATGGCATGGTGGCACAGTGGTTAGCACTGCTGCCTCACAGCGCCAGGGACCCAGGTTCAATTCCTACCTCTGACTGTGTGGAGTTTGCCGTTCTCCCCGTGACTGCGTGGGTTTCCTCCAGGTGCCCCAGTTTCCTCTCACACTCAAAAGATTGCAGGTTAGGCGGATTAGCAATGCTAAATTGCCTCTTAGTGTCAGAGGGATTCGCTGGGTAAATACATGGGGTTACGGGGATAGGGTGAGATTGTTGTTGCCGCGGGCTCAATTGGCTGAATGGCCTCCTTCTCGACTATAGGGATTCTATTCTATGCTAAAGCATATTTTAGGAGCAGAAACTGAACAGAACGTGTCCTGCACGTTCACGCCTCAGTTTTTCTGGGTGTACCATGGCCCAGCAAGCCTTCATAGGCCTCCAAGGAAAAAGTTTTTTTTTAACAGCCTTAATGTAGAACTGGGAGGTCTTGTGGCACAGTGGGTAGCAACCCTGCCTCTGAGCCAGAAGCTTTGTGTTCGAGTTCCACCCCAGGGCTCCATGGCCAAGGAAGGTGCATTCATTATGCAGCCAAATATGTTGCGTGTCAACCTGCAAAATCCTACCAACACTCCAATGGCAGGCAGTGAGAGTGGGAGAGACTCCTGGTCAGCCACGCTTGATGCAGAGTGGTGCCCCTCAAGCTATAAATCTCTGATAACAGGGTTAGTGACTTGTTCCAGGAAAAAGTGACTTGTTCCAAGAAAATTTGCCTTGCATACCACTAGGTGCGAGAAGAAACACACCATCAATGTAGAACTGTGGTACCTGCCCCACACAGCCTCCCAACCCACTGCAATGTCAACCCTACAACCCTCCTCATCCCGCCAACCCTGTATTCCATAGGTCAGGCCTGAGGCCCAGTTTGGAGTCACTCTTGAGTCTTTGCCTCCAGGGTCTGCTGCAGATGCAGGACACAATTTGTTCTTTTTTTTTGGAGTGATACAAACTTCCAGCCAGAGGCGTTTGGGAATTTTTGTACAGGGGATCAAGAAGGCTTAACCGCTCTGGTAAAAATTGCCCAGAGGAGGGAGTGCAAAAGCCAATAAGACTTTATGCTTTTTAGATGTTCATCTGATGTGGACATTACTGGCTAAACACTTCCTGCTCGCCCTCCCACCCACCCTATCCCCGTAGCCCTGTGCATTTACCATGGCTAATCCACCTAACCCGCACATCTTTGGACGGTGAGAAGAAACTGGAGCACCCAGAGGAAACCCAGACAGACTCGGGGAGAATGTGCAAACTCCACACAGACTTTCACCCAGATTGAACCCAGATCCCTGCTGTGAGACAGCAGTGTTAACCACTGTGCCGCCCGCCGTGATGGTGGGGCATTCCGTGATTGTAATGCTGCTGAACACCATGAAAAGATGGTTTGATTCTGTCCTGTTGGAGGTGGTCATTGGCTGTCACTTGTGTACCAGAAATGTATCTATCAGCCCAATCCTCAATGCTGCCCAGGTCTTGCAGTATGTGGGCATGGACTGCTTTATTATCTGAGGAGTTACAAATTGAACTAAACACTGAAACCATCAACAAACAACCCCACTTCTGACTTGATGATAGCGGGAAGGTCCTTGATGAAGAACCTGAAAATGGTTGGACTTCAGACCCGACCTTGAAGAACTCCTTCAGCAATGTCCAGTACTGAGATGATTGGCCTCCAATAACAACAACCATCTTATTTTGTTCCACTTATGACTTCAACCAGCTTTTTCCTGATTCCCATTGGCTCCAGCTTTGCTCGGACTCCTCAGTGTCACAGTTGGTCAAATACTGCCTTGATGTCAAGAGCAATCACTCTCACCTCACCTCTGGCATTCTTTTATCCACATTTGGACCAAGCCTGTAATGATATCATAGAATCATAAGAATCCCTACAGTGCAGAAGGAGACCATTTGGCCCAACGAATCGGTACCGACCACAGTCCCACCCAGGCCCTATCCCGGTAACCCCACATATTTATCCCGCTAGTCCCCCTGACACCAAGGGGCAATTTAGCATGGCCAATCAACCCAACCCGCACATCTTTGGAGTGTGAGAGGAAACCCACGCAGACATGGTGAGAGCGTACAGACTCCACACAGACAGTGACCTGAGGCTGGAATTGAACCCGGGTCCGTGGCACTGTGAGGCAGCAGTGCTAACCACTGTGCTGCCTTGAGCTGAGTTTGGAAGATAAACTAAGCATTGGTGAGCAGGTTTTTGAGAAGTGCTGCTTGATAGCATGGTCGATGATATTTTCCATCACATTGATGATGATTGAGAGTACACTGGGGCAATTAATGGCCAGATTGGATTTGTCCTGCATTTTGTAGGCAGGATAAACTGAGGCAATTTTACACTTTGTTGAGTAGATGCAGTCTTGTACGACAATATGGGATGATTTTTAGTCATGGGAATATCTTATAAATAGCCGCAGTTCTGAATGAGAAAAGAAAAGTACAATAACCCGTGATCTAACCAATTTAGATCTGCCAATTGAAGGCTAGGAATTCTGAAGTCAGGCACATATGCTGCTGTGCAGAGGGACCTGGTTGTCCTTATGCAAGAATCACAAGGAATTGGTTTGCAAGTGCAGCAGGTAATTAATTAATTAAGAAGGCAAATGGAATTTTGTCCTTCATTGCGAAAGGGGTGGAGCTTAAAAACAGTGAGGTTATGTTGCAGCTGTTTAAGGTGCTGGTGAGGCCACATCTGGAGTACTGTGTACAGTTTTGGTCTCCTTACTTGAGAAAGGATATACCGGCACTGGAGAGGGTGCAGAGGAGATTCACTAGGTTGATTCCAAAGTTGAGAGGGTTGACTTATGATGAGAGATTGAGTAGACTGGTGCTATACTCATTGGAATTCAGAAGAATGAGGGGAGATCTTACAGAAACATATAAGATTATGAAGGGAATAGATAAGATAGAAGCAGGCAAGTTGTTTCCATTGGCAGATGAAACTAGAACTAGGGGGTATGGCCTCAAAATAAGGGGGAGCAGATTTAGGACTGAATTGAGGAAGAACTTCTTCACCCAAAAGGTTGTGAATCTATGGAATTCCCTGCCCAGTGAAACAGTTGAGGCTACCTCATTGAATGTTTTTAAGGCAAGGATAGATAACTTTTGGAACAGTAAAGGAATTAAGGGTTATGGTGAGCGGGCGGGTAAGTGGAACTGAGTCCACAAAAAGATCAGCCATGATCTTATTGAATGGCGGAGCAGGTTCGAGGGGCCAGATTGCCTACTCCAGCTCCTAGTTCTTATGTTCTTATTATCACTAGAATGGACTCCTGGATGCTGCTATCAATAGGGAGGATGTGGGATGGTCAAAAAGAGGTGAAGAACCTGGAAAGGCCAAGGATGTGGAGACCCTGCTGCTCATTCCATAGCTCTGCCTCTCTCACTCAAAGGATGATCAGCCATATTGGATTTTATGGGATTGTCCTGAAATTTAGGTGGTTGCCCCATGTCCCGGGATGTTTCAGGCTGTAGCAATTGGGAAGTGGGGTGGCATCGAATCAGGAAAAAGGTAGGAGTTCAGCCATTGGGTGTTTGGCAATCGGGATAGGTGGATGTCAGTAATCATGGGGGAGGGTGACTGTGGTAAGAGGGTTACAGGGAGGCAAAGGAATGGAGGCTGGGAGGAGAGGCTGGCAATTGGGACAGGGGTGCTCAAATACTTGCTTGCGGCACATGAAATTGGAGTATTTCTGCTTCTCCATCTTGAGAAGCTGAAAGAGCCGCTTAAATTTGGGATTCAGCAGCTCCCGCCTCAGATTATTGCCGGATACGTTGGGCTTTCACCTCAATTACTATCACCTTTAGGTTGTGCCATGGGTGACATCATCAGGATATGACTTTGGTGTAGCTAGGCCCCCCATCCGCAGTAGCCTCACTCATTGCCTGTTACCTGCATGTTAACATTTTGACAGGGTCGGTGTTGAGTTGGGAGCAGGCCACCTGAATGTGAAACCTAAATTACACCTCCTCCGGCCCCTCCCCCTGTCCCATCCCCACATGGACTCTCTCCTGTTTGTTGGCAGGAGGGATCGAGGAGTTCAAATTGAGTTCTAGTAATCTCCTTAAGAAAGAGCTGAGATTAAATATTGTGGCCCAAGTTTCCATAGGAGTCAGACTTTGCATAGGTTGTGAAATACACAGGGTGAATGAGATGCATTAAATGACAATTGGAATATCATCGCTGACACATTCAGACTCAGAACAACCAGGCTGCTTCCAGAGTTACAATGAGGATAATGCAGAAGAGGAAGACAAGGGAGAGATTAGCATGTGGAGAAATTATCTAGTAGATGTAAGTTTGATGCTGATATCTACAACCATAGAATCGCCATCCACGGGTGGCATGGTGGCACACTGCACTGCTGCCTCACAACCCAGGGTCCCAGGTTCAATTCCAGCCTCGGGTGACTTTGTGGAGTTTGCACATTCCCTCTGTGTCTGCGTGGGTTTAGATAGACACCCTACAGTGCAGAAAGAGGCCCTTCGGCCCATCGAGTCTGCACCGACCACAATCCCACCCAGGCCCTATCCCCATATCCCACCCACTAATCCCTCTAACCTAGACATCTCAGGACTCTAAGGGGCAATTTTAGCATGGCCAATCAACCTAACCTGCACATCTTTGGACGGTGGGAGGAAACCGGAGCACCCGGAGGAAACCCACGCAGACACGAGGAGAATGTGCAAACTCCACACAGACAGTGACCCAAGCCAGGAATCGAACCCAGGTCCCTGGAGCTGTGAAGCAGCAGTGCTAACCACTGTGCTACCGTGCCGCTACTGGTTTCCTCCAGGTGCTCTGGTTTCCTCCCACAGTCCAAATATGTGCTGGTTAGGTGGATTGGCAATGATAAATTGCCCTTTAGGGTCAGGGGGACTAGCAGGGTAAATGCGTAGGGTTACGGGGATGAAGCCTGGGTGGCCTTGTTGTTGGTGCAGGCTCCATGGGCCGAATGGCCTCCTTCTGTACTGTAGGAATTCTAGGTCGGCGCAAGATCGAGGGCCGAAGGGCCTGTACTGCACTGTAATGTTCTATGGCACCCAAAATCACTAACTATAGTGAGTTGTAATGACTGTGGCCTGGGCAGCATGGTAATGAATGGTGACCAGACATGGCGTGGAAATACAGATTTATTTGCAGTGTGTTCCTCGTGCTTTCACAATAGCAGAGATATTATACATTTAAAGTGCATTCAAACACTGAAACAAATTAACAACAGATGGCTTTCGATCATCTATATTCGGAATGCAGAGAGCAATTTACAATTTGCCAAGACAACAGCACAAATTGTACTAGCAGTGATACGGGGTTGTAGTGGAGCTGTGTTCAGGAACTTATGGTACAAAATGTCTATTCTCGTTTAAAGAAAGCGCATTAGCATTTCAACAGAAATGCGCACACACAGCTGTCTTCATTTGACACCCCCAAAGCGAACATACTCAAAAACATTGATTTTGTTCTGTCCTTTCCTCTATCAATTGGGTTTTCTCACTCAATCCTCTCCACGGTTCTCTCTGAGCATTGCATGTAATCTTAAGGAAGATGGCTCGATTTGTGACTGGTTCCCTAAAGCGAAATTAGCAGTCGCAGCCCCCCTTGCCTCCGGAGAGCTTGCTTCAAGTCCAATGCTGGCAAACAGCTGAGGTTTTCCCACTCAATTTCTGGGTCACAAAAGGAAATGAACTGAATTCAATCCCAGCTGACACAGCTCAGAGGGCGTTTAGCATTTCAGTAATCATTTATCTCGGTTTCGATCCGCATTGTGTCTTTGTGTTTGCGGCACAACCCAATTTCCTGCATCTCCCAGTGCCCACAGCTGTCTATCTCGCCCGCAGTACAAATGTTCCTCTGTGTCTCGGTGTGTCTTTTCCAGCTGCAGTTACTGTCAAGCCTTTTGCAATGTTTGCCACATTTTTTGTCAGCGAGCAATTAAAGATCATCTTCTGTAATAACTGACAGAGCGTCTTCAGACTGTGTCAGACTCCACAAAAATTCTTGCAAAACCATTTCAAACGCGTCTCTTTCGCCATGAAATGATGAACAGAGGAATTAACCATATTAGTCAGTTAAGGCTTTATATGGCTCAGTGCTGCTGCAGAATAGTGTATCCTATTGCTAGTCATTGCAAGTTCTAGTAGCTTCATTTGCTTATATCAGACACAGGGCTAACACTATCAAAGGCAACACACTGTCCTTTTGTTCCTGTGACCTGAGTTCATTTGCGACAGATGAAATGAGAGTCGATTCTCTCCGATGGTCATTAACACTCCAAAGAGAAATTAGCTGAGAGCAAATACATTCCTCGTGGACGACGCAAACTGTCGTGAAATTTGGCACATGAGCACACACCAGGCAGGGAACTTTATCCCCCCAAGTCCTAATACACATCTGTGCTACTGACTTCTTTTCTAGTTTTCTTTGCCTTCATCTGGGGATGTTGATACTTGGTGGGTCCCACTGGGACCTACTGTCCATTATCACCTCCAAGTAGCTACTCACGATGCACAAGTGTCAGTGGACAAATATTGATGGTGGGAGCGTTACAGATTGACCCAGTTCTGTTTTCAGCTGTTGCCCATGTGCTTTTCCCAGGGGCGCTGGACAGCAATGAGGCTGACTGCATCTCCCCCCGCCCCCCCTTTCATAGCCTGACGCAGTTGCCAAGTGCAGTAGTGGCGACTGCCAAATCAGAATGTAAATGTAATACTCTTGAGTCTTTTTTGGCTTTCCTCCATGAGAACTTCAGCCGATCATGCAAAGGCATCCATTTCGCACCCAGGGTGGCACGGTAGCACAGTGGTTAGCACTGCTGCTTCGCAGCGCCAGGGAGCCAGGTTTGATTCCCGACTTGGGTCATTGTCTGTTTGGAGTTTGCATATTCTCCCTGTGTCTACGTGGGTTTCCTCCAGGCGCTCTGGTTTCCTCCCACACTCCAAAGATGCTTAGCCTTGCTAAATTGCCTCTTACTGTCAGAGTGACTATCTCGGGTAAATACATGGGAATATGGGGATAGTGCCTGGGTGGGATTGTGGTCGGTGCAAACTCGCTGGGCCGAATGGCCTCCTCCTGCACTGTAGGATTCTATGATTCTAATAATGTCAGTTCAGGTGGAGTTTGGAGGGAGCTTTGATCAGGAAATTGCAAAGGCGGGGGTGCACCCCTGTCTCCAGAACATTTTTTAAAAGCATTTTTCTTTCAAAGTAAACCTTTCGATTGTGGAAAAAAATACCAAGTGAAGCCAACTCCTGCTCCTATCGTTAGAGTGGGGCTAATGCACGGCCCTAATGCAAGAAGCCTAATGCCTACTTCAGCTAGTTACCAGTGACACTGAAGCTTTGCCTCAAGTCGCATGATTCTTCTTTGGGTGTGAGTGTTGGTGCTCAAAATTGACCCATTTATGCCTGACAGTTGTCTATCACCTCTTAGACACACAAACAATATGTTTAAAATATCCAGGGTTTTTTTATTCCAGAGGGGAAAAAAGTGAAGGATAAAGATAACTTCCACAACTCCTCTTTGGCCCCTCAAAATAACCTTGGACAAGGGATGCCTTCAAAAGCAAACTGCAAACATCTCTTTCTCAGGGGAGGCAGTGGCATAATGGTATTTTCATTAGACTGGTAATCCAGAGACCTAGGATAATGCTCTGGCAACTCAGATTCAAACCCAACCATGGCCGGATGCTGTATTTTGGATCCAGTAAAAATCTGGAATTAAAAGTCTAATGTTGACTGAGCAAACCCATTAAAAACCCATCTGGTTCACTAATTATTTTATTATTATTTAGTTATTAATCAGAAGTAGTCTTACATTAACACTGCAATGAAGTTACTGTGAAAATCCCCTAATTGCCACGCTCCAGCTTGGATGCCGGGAGAATTTAGCATGGCCAAGCCACCTAACGTGCACATCATTGGACTGTGGGAGGAAACTGGAGCACCCCCACACAGAGACAGGGAGAATGTGCAAACTCCACACAGACAGTGACCCGAGCAGGAATTGAACCCGGACTCCTGGTGCTGTGAGGCAGCACTGCTAACCACTGTGCCACCCTTTAATGACCTTTAGGGAAAGAAATCTGTTGTCCTTACCTGGTCTGGCCTACATGTGACTCCAGATCCACAGCAATGTGGTTGACTCTTAAGTGCCCTCAAGGATGGGCAATAAATACTGGCCCAGCCAATGGTGCCCACCTCCCACAAATGAATAAAAACCAAATTGCTTAATTTTGAGTTCAGAAGCGACGCTGCTCAATTTTATCGTACATTGCTTAAACATTAAACAATGTGGGTTGGCAACTTCATTAATGCTGCAGACAGAAGTGAATTAACACAGTGATATTGCACAGTATAACTTTATTGTAAAAGAGCCTGGCACAGTTAATTTACCAATAAATTACAAAAAGACCTCTAAGTGGCAGTGTACCTTACAAAGAATCTATGGCTGCGATTTGCACTGCTATAGTCTTGGGCACTAATTTTGTGGAACAGATTTCTCGTCTTCTGTAGAATTTATCCAGTTTTAATCTAATTGATTTCAACGTGATAAAATTCAGCCTGGCTGGCGTAGAAATCGGTCTGAGCAGCAGCACTAAATAGTGGTAATGCATTGGCTACCTACTGTTACCCCTATTCTTTCTGACCTCCATTGGTTCCCGGTCCTGCAACACCTCAATGATAAAATTTTCAATCTTATTTTCCAATCCATCCCTGGCCTTACCCCCTCCCTATCTCAATAATCTCCTCCAGCACCACAGTCCTCCGAGATCATTGTGTTCCTCGAATTCTGCTCTCTTAAGCATTTCTGATTTTAATTGCTGTACTGTTGGTCATGGGTGGCACAGTGGCACAGTGGCTAGCACTGATGCCTCACAGTACTAGGGACCTCGGTTCGATTCCCGGCTTGGGTGACTATCTGTGTGGAGTTTGCATGTTCTTCCCCCTGTGCTTGTGTGGGTTTCCTCCCACAGTCCTGCTGATTAGGTACATTGGCCCTGCTAAATTCTCCCTCAGTGTAATTTTTAAGTTTATTTATTAGTGTCACAAGTAGGCTTACATTAACACTGCAATGAACTGCACTGCAAATGTACCCAAACAGGTGCCCGAGTGTGGCGACTAGGGGATTTTCACAGTAACTTCTTTGCGGTGTTAATGTAAGCCTACTTGTGACATTAATAAATAAATTAAACTAAAACTAAACTTAACATATCCTCAACTACCAACACGTTAAGCTCTGAAATCCTTCCCTCAGCCCCTTTAGTTTGTCCCTTCTCACACCTTGTTTAAAAAGCTCCTTAAAACCTCCCTCTGTGACAGAGATTATCTGATTTAATGGGCGGAATTCTCCGGCCATGCTGGTCTAAAAGCCGGAAATTCCCACCCGACCATCAATGGCGTTTCACATTCTCCGCAGCCCACCTGCTAAAATTTCGAGTGGTGGGCAGCATGAGAGAACTCCGGCCAATATCACCTTCTGTGGCTCAATGGTAAATTTTGTTTGCCAACGCGCGTGTGAAGGAGCTTGTGGTGTTTTTAAAGATGCTATATAAATGCAAACAGTTGTGGCTCTTTTAACTCCACTCAATGTTCGGTTCTATCGATGTTCGTGGATCAGGGCAGGGATGGGTTGTTGGTTTAACCGTGCAATACCACCCGCTCTGTGCTGCAGGAAGCATTTCTACCCTAGCTAAGGGCGTATTGCTAACCAGGTGACAAAGGCAAAGCGACAGAATGAGACCGAAACCCTCCAAACTCGCCCATTGACAAATTGAGAAGTGAAGTGGAAGGTGAGGCAGCGACACGTGCTCTGGTCTGGCACGGCCATATTCTATCATCACCTCCAATATCACCTGGTGCTGCAGCTGTTTGTAAACTAATGAATTAGTCATAAATATTGTGTTGGCAAGGGCGCAACGCATTCCCGCGATCAAATGAGAAATAATTGCAGTGATCTTAAACTGACATTTAATTTCTTTTGAAGCACATGACATGCCACTTTCCTCAGCACCTTCCATCTGCTCTGTCAAACCTGTGCCCTGGTGTCACTGAATTCATGCAATAAATTTCAAAGTTCAATAAAAAATAAATGAGTGTTGTCAGCAAAGTAACAAAAAATGGCAGCACAAGCAAGGAATAAAATGACATATGGTTTTGCATTGGATATTGATTAATGCATAAAACATCAGCATTTGCTTATTCAACGCTGGGTGCAATAAAATAAGTGGAATGAAGGTGAAGAGAAGGAAGGTGAGGACCACTCTAAACTATTCTGCTGACTAAAGCAATCAAATCAGAAACAAAATGTATGAAGACAAAGTGGTCCATGCTCCTCCGAGATGCCATCATGTTCTGTTCGATCCTGTGGTCTCCAGAGGAAGGTTTTCAAGTCGCATCTGGCTGTGAGACTTTGGGAGTCCCACGGAATCATTGAAAATGGAAGCACAAGAAGGCCATTTGGCCCTTCGAGCCTGCTCCACCATTCATTTTGATCATGGCTGATTATTGAATTCAATATCCTGATCCTGCCTTCCCCCCATATCCTTTGGTCCCTCTAGTCCCAAGAGCTGTATCTAATTTCTTCTTGAAATCACTTTTGGCCTCAACTACTTTCTGTGGTCGTGATTTCTACACATTCACCACCCTCTGGGTGAAGAAATTTCTCCTCACCTCAGTCCTAAAAGGTTTACCCCCTTATCCTCAAACTGTGACCCCTAGTTCTGGACTCCCCCACCATCGGGAACATTCTTTCTGAATCTACCCTGTCTAATCCTGTTGGAATTTTATAAGTTTCTATGAGATCCCCTCTCACTCTTCTAAATTCCAGTGAATATCATCTTAACTGACTTAGTCTCTCCTCATATGACAGACCTGCCACCCCAGGAATCAACCTGGTAAACCTTCACTGTACTCCCTCTACAGCAAGGACATCCATCCTCTGATAAGGCCACCAAAACTACACACATTACTCCAGCAGTGGCCTCACCAATGCCCTGTATAATTGCATTAACTTATCGTCAGGCTAAACACAGGTGTGAGCGAATCAGCACCTTATTTGATACCACAATGATGTCCTCTTCCCTAAATAATTCTATACCCGTACATTTTGGAACAGCTCCCAGACTGTCCAGGCCCACCTAGCCTGGGTATATCCCTGCACTCTTCTTGCTGCTTGTTCTGGACCTCAAACAGAGTAAAACGCACAAATTCAGCAAATCGGTAAAGGAATGTTTGAGAGAGGTCTCCAGACACAGTGGGAGGTACATAGAGAGGGCAGAAACAGAATGAGAGAGACGGGCAAAATGGAGAAAAGGAGTGAGAACAAGAACTGGACATAGAGAAGCATGGGGATGATAGAGAAATGTTAAAAATAGTGAAAGATGAACAGAAAAGGCATGGAGGAAGAGACAGAAAGGCTTAGAAATAGAAGGTAAAGTTACCATAGTCCCAGATGACCAGAGGTTGCTCTCCCCTTTGAGAGGGAGACCTCACTGGTGGTAATTTAACCTGAGGATTCCCACACCTCAAGCAAGGAGCAATGTTGCAAAGATGGGCCCTTTATGAATAACTCCAGCCAGTGCGGGGATTAAACCCACGCTAATTGCCATCCTTCTGCACCACTAACCAGCCGTCCAGCCAACTGAACTAGCCAGCTCCCAAGTCAGAGAGAAGTACGAATTAAAGGAAAGGAGACAATTCTTTTCTGTATTCCTTTCTCAGCAATGTTATGGAAGATCGATTACCTGTTTGGGAGATTCATCTAATTATCCTATTTTGTTTAGTATTCTCCATTAGCGGAAGTAAGAAAAGCCTCATTTAGTGAACCAATTCCGAGATCAGAGACTCCTCTATGCCAATCAATGACAATTACTGTTCGGGCAAGTACGTCCACCAAAAGATTGTTCATCAAAACATTTTCCCTCATGTGCTGCAGTCAGCAATAAAGTGGCAATTAATGGATTCAACATCAACAACACTAAAAAAAAAGTAATGTCAGTAGAATATCCTTACAAATAAAACATTTCCACGGTGTTTCACAAAGGAACACATGCCAACTCTTTCGGGTGATTGAAATAATGTGATTGCAGGCTTTATCAAGTTGGTGAGTTTCAAGGAGTCTCCGAAGGCAAAATAAACTTGAGTAGAGAGGCATGGACTTTGGTCAGAGGGTGTGGGCCTTGTAGAAAGCAGAGTGCACATGGCTGAGGAATGGAGCAGAGACGTGGGGAGGGTGCAGGAGTGTAGGGAGGGGGTATAATGGTGGCACAGTGTTAGCACTGCTGCCTCACAGCACCAGGGATCTGGGTTCAATTCCCAGCTTGGGTCACTGTCTGTGTGGAGTTTGCACGTTCTCCCTGTGTCTGCGTGGGTTTCCTCCAGGTTCTCCGGTTTCCTCCCACAATCTGAAAGAGGCGCTGGTTAGGGGCATTGGCCCAAACAGGCGCCAGAGTGTGGCGACCAGGGGAATTTCACAGTAACTTCCTTGCACTGTTAATGTCAGCCTTACTTGTGACACTAATAAATAAACTTTAA
The DNA here is from genome assembly GCF_964213995.1 of Mustelus asterias. Classification (NCBI taxonomy): domain Eukaryota; kingdom Metazoa; phylum Chordata; class Chondrichthyes; order Carcharhiniformes; family Triakidae; genus Mustelus; species Mustelus asterias. The sequence continues at coordinate 24,480,559 of NC_135812.1, forward strand.
CTTTTAATGCTGACAGCTGCTTCAAAGTTAAAATGGAGTGGGACTTTGTAGTGATTTCCAAATAAGAATGAACACTATTAAATCCACAGACATGGGGAGAATGTGCAAACTCCACACAGACAGTGACTCAAGCCAGGAATTGAACCTGGGTCCCTGGCATTGTGAGGCAGTAGTGCTAACCACTGTGCTGATTTTCCATGTCAAACACTGTAGGCGTGTCAAAGAGGGTGATGAAAGATAACATGCAACAGTCACCGTAACAAGAGATATGATTGGTGAGTTTGACTAGGATGGTATTGCACGGATAAGCAGACTAGAAGTAGGACTAAATCGATTTGAACAGAGTTGGGGGGGAAGCAAGGGGGCAGGGGCACGGAACCAAGAGGTGATGATACATTGACGTGCTGACAAAAGGAAAAGGAAGTCAAAGGTCAAGTAGTAATTGGAGAGGGCAAATGGGTCAAGAGTGAATTTTCTAATGAAAGTTTGACAAACAGCATCTTTGAAAGTCAGAAGACAGGTCCTGAACGAATAAGGGAGCTTGTTATAACATCAGTTAGCATGGAGATCTCAGCAAAGGTAATTGAGCGACAGGAGATTTGGGGAAAGGTTTGGCTGGGCAGTTGGTGGTGACCTTAGCAAAAGCAAATGTTTTCAGCAGCTCCCAGCAGGGGAAAGCAGGAAACAGAAACGTCGGTCTGGATTTTCACTCCCGGGCCAGGTGGGTAAAGTCAGGGCATTTCCCGGCTCCACGAATCGGGCCGGCCAGTAATCGCCCTGGAAGTTGGAATTATCATTCTGGGATGGCGGAGTTGTCCAGGAGTGGGGTCCATTCTCAATCCCATATAAAAATGGTAGGTGCCGTGTTCAGAGGCGGGACTTCCAATTTTATGCATCCTCTGACATTTATATCCTGGCCGCAGTTTGATTTAAAGACAAACAAAGTGCTGAAAAGTAGAGATCGGTCAAAACATTTTGTCTTGCACTCATCAGGATACTCTGTAAGAATACCAAATAAAGGGAAAACAACAATTTATACTGTGTGAGTTGAGAGTGCTGATTGGTTGGAAAGTGGACTCTGAGTGGCAGAGGTATTGCCAAGGAGAATGCACCAGTTGATTGTGACTGACAGTTAACTGCCAAACATCATTTGGAATTCAAACTATGGAGCTTGACCCGATTGGTCAAGGTATTGCCCTGCGTAATGAGTCAGTAAATGGCTCTCACTTATTTTGAAAGAGGTTTAATGTGTGTACATGTTCTTGATATCAGCAAAGCACAGGGCCCTGTGTATTAATATAGATAGCTTCCAGTACACACAAAGACACCACACTGCAAGCCTGACTTAAATTGATCGTCAGCATAATTCTGAGCACACTGAGGATTATTTAGCGAATGTTGTCCAATCACAGAGTCACATACAATGTTGAATACAATGGGGGAGGGGGCGATCTCACCAGAATTTGGTAAAGAGTCAGTTCTCATGGGAAAATTGATGTGAAGCTCCCTTGCTTCACTGCTCTGTTTTCTCTCCAAAACTTTGATTTGATTTGATTTATTATTGTCACATTTATTAACATACAGTGAGAAGTATTGTTTCTTGCACACTATACAGACAAAACATACCGTTCACAGAGAAGGAAAAGAGAGAGTGCAGATCGTAGTGTTACAGTCATAGCTAGCGTGCAGAGAAAGATCAACTGAATGCGAGGTAGGTCCATTCAAAAGTCTGACATCAGCAGGCAAGAAGCTGTTCTTGAGTCGTTTGGTACGTGACCTCAGACTTTAGTATCTTTTTCCCGAAGGAAGAAGACGGAAAAGAGAATGTCTGGGGTGCGTGGGGTCCTTAATTATGCTGGCTGCTTTACCGAGGCAGTGGCAAACTTGTCACTTCAACATCTAAAAAAAGAGTGGGTGAAGTTTCTGCCATTATCTGGCGGAGCGGGGACTCTTGGAGCCGGGAACTGTCTCTGCAGAGATCAGGCCTTTTGTTTTTAAAGGGTGCCCTGATCACAAATAAGGATAAATTTTGACCCCCACCCATCATCACAGAGGTATCTGCAGCCTTCCCCCACCCCCCAACACCACGATCATTCCCGGCATTCCCAGTCCATCCCCTCCCCCTGCCTCCCTGATCATCCCCAGCAATCCATCTCCATCCCGGTCATCATCCCCGGCACCCCCTCAACAACCACTCCCCCTCTCCCCTCTCCCACTCAATCATCTTTCTGAAAAATTCTATATTACCAAACAACAAGTAAATGAACGACCTCCTTGCATTTGGTGAGTTGAAAGGGTTTTGAGGAGGTCATTTGTTAATGGGAAAAGGAGTCACAGTTTGTACTTACCCACTCGAATGATCCTGAAGTAAAGTAAAGTTTAGTTATTAGTCACAAGTAAAGCTTACATTAACACTGCAATGAAGTTACTGTGAAATTCCCCTAGTCACCACAATTCAGCACCTGTTCAGGTCAATGCACCAAACCAGCACATCTTTCAGAATGTGGGAGGAAACCCACACAGATACAGAGGAGAACGTGCAAACTCCACACAGGCAGTGACCCAAGCCAGGAATCGAACCCTGGTCCCTGGCGCTGTGAAGCAGCAGTGCTAACCACTGTGCTGCTGTGCTGCCCGAGTAGTGGAATAATTAGGCAGTAGAGTAGAAGGTGAAGTAATGCTGTGATCAAGCCAAATCTGGCAGTCGATGAGAAGATGGGTTGCGTGCCAAGCACGTTAAGATCAGTGACATTCAGACTTTGAGTTGCACAAACGGTAACTCAATTAAAAAGTGTGACTGGCAGAGATGAGGACATTGAGGAAAGAAATGAAGGAGGTGCTAGTAGGATTGTGATGTGTGTAGGGAGGGAGGTGTGAGTTGGGAAGGGTGAGATTCCAGATAAATGGTAATGGTAATTGATAATGTGAATATCAAATGTTAGCGTATGATGAAGGAGCAGCACAGCAGCTTGTCTTTTACCTTCAACAAGTTTATTCTGTTCTCAGCTTGGCAGAGACACAAACTACTTATGGTTTCCCCGCAGCAACTGTTCCAGCCTTATCCATTTATATCTTTAGGGGTTTGAATCTATCACCTGACTTGAATAAAGCAATAGATTAACAATGTAATAGCCATGCACTTGCTGACAGATTGACAAGGGTATTGTGGGTAGAGGTAGCTACGAGGGTGTAGTTGGCAAAGAAAATGAATTTCGGTCAAAAGGTAGCTTTGGGGTGAGTCAGAGAAGGGAAGAAGCGAGAAGATCTTGGCAAGAAAATTACTGGCAGACTTAGGAGGGCACTAGACGATGCCTTCAGGTAAATTGCAATTATATTGTAAAATTACCCCTCTGAATAATGGAAGGCTAAGATTTTCACGTTGAAAATGCATTAAATTGAAAAATAGGATTCATTTCGCATATTGCCATAAATGATGCAGAAGAGGCTTATTTCCAGCAAAAGGCATTTTGATATAAAAGTGTAATGAATAACAGACTCCCTTTTAAGATTGTCGTTCGTACTAGGACCAAGGCATAAATTCCCTGGTGCCAATATAATTGTGCCGCAGATGCCGATCCATCTGTTCAAATTCGTGTTGGCTTTGAGACCTTTTTTGGCCATTAACCATGCAGCTGCTGACTAAACAGTATCAAAGCCCATGTGCTGTGAGCCAGGCTGACATCATATCCAGTGAGGATTGTCCAGAGTATTGAGACAGCCTGCTGGCGGCTTTGGGAGCGCGCCGCTAAAGTGTCCTGTTCCAGATGTGGTTTGACGAGATCAATCTTTCTCAAATATGGATCTGACAAAATGACACCTCAGGCCCCTGCAAGCGTCAGAGTAATTTTAAGTGAGCCTGGGTGTATTCAAAGACAAAGGACAAGATTTTATGGCCTCGCTTGCGCGAGACCGGAAATTCCCACCTGAGGTCAACGGACACTCACCCACTCCGATTCCGTGGCGTGAGAGGCAGTAGAATTCCCAGTAGTGGTGCAATGTATACTAGGCCCAGAATTCCCCAAAAATTGTGCTATTGTCCACGCTGTGTGTCATTGGTACAGTGCAGACATTCCAGGATGGACTTATACCCCCTTATATAATGTCCTGGAACTTTCAACTCTGCAGAGACCCACACTGAAGCAGTTTTAACACCTTTGCCCAACATAAACATCATGCGCAGAATTTTAAGAGAATGATTCTAATTGTCCGGCTAGTGTGAAAATGGGCAAGTTCCTGTACTATTTTCTGGGCGAGTTTTCATGCCCAATCTTATGTACTTAGACATTGAAAAAATAGTGTAGACTGTTTCTAGCTGCAGGCAGTGGGCTGGGCTAAATTCGTCACAGTAAGAAGTTTCACAACACCAGGTTAAAGTCCAACAGGTTTATTTGGTAGCAAATGCCACAAGCTTTCGGAGTCTTAAGCTCCTTCTTCAGGTGAGTGGGAATTCTGTTCGCAAACAGGGCATATAAAGACACAAACTCAATTGACATAATAATGGTTGGAATGTGAACCCTTACAGCGAATCAAGTCTTAAAGGTACAAACAATGTGAGTGGAGAGAGCGTTAAGCACAGGTTAAAGAGATGTGTATTGTCTCCAGACAGGACAGCCAGTGAGATTCAGCAAGTTGTGCAAGTTGTGGGGGTTACAGATAGTGTGACATAAACCCAACATCCCGGTTGAGGCCGTCCTCATGTGCGTCCATACGCTGTTTTCCGGCGCCGGTCCAGTGGGCAGGGCTTAGCGCCGCCGGAACGACAGGAGCTCCGAACTGCGCATGTGCAGTTTGGAAAAATCTGACAGAACGCGCCCAGGCCCGAAAAAAAAGCAGAGAGCGGAGAGAGCGGCTCTGCCGTTCATCTTCTGGTGGGGGGGGGGGGGGGGGGGGGGGGGGGAGGGGGGGAGGAGGGGAGGGGGTGTGACTTATCATCCCCTGGGGGGTTGGGAGTGGAGGGGGTGTGACGTCTCATTCCCTGGGGAGGGGGAGAGGGGGTGTGATGTCTCAACCTCTGGTCAGGGGGAGTTCCACTGCCTGTCTGCGGCCGATCCCTCCTGGCACCATCACTGGTACACTACCAGCCACAGATTACTCTTCCCTGCAGGTGCGAGAGAGCGGGAGAGATGGCTATGGCTGGTAGTGTACCAGTGATGGTGCCAGGAGGGATCGGCCACAGACAGGCAGCGGAACCCCCCCCGACCAGAGGATGATACGTCACACCCCCTCTCCGCCCCCCCCCCCCCCCCCCGCCGCCCCACCACTCAGAGGATGAGACGTCATTCCCCCCTCCCCTCCCACCCCCCCCCTCAAGAGGGCGATGTGGGCCCGCCCCCTCTCCTCATCCCACCCCCCCCTCCTCATCCCACCCCCCCCCCTTCCCTCCCCCCCCACCCCCCAAAGTTCCAACTGGGCCTGCCCCCCCCTCTCCTCCGGCAGATGCCAGCGGACCTGAGTGAAGCCCGGTCCCTTCAGCCGTGGCTCGAAGTCAGTGTCGAGGAACGTGCTGCAGGCTGTCGAAGGGCTGAAGGTGAGCGGGAAGGATGGTGGAGGGAGACCACAATCGAGGTAGGTTAGGGGTGTGCTCTGCCGGGGGGGCCTGCCTCCCAGAGGGGTCCGATCCTGGGGGCGGGGGCCTGCCTCCCAGAGGAGTCCGATCCTGGTGGGGGGGGGGGGAGCTCTGCTGGGGTGGTTAGAGGGGGTGTCTGCGAAGGGTGCGTCTCGGCGATTCCCCTGCCGAATAAAAGTATAAGTTGGATTTTTGTTTATCAGGTCGGTAAAGGCGAATTGGGCCGAACGCTGGTAAAGGGGGAATTGATGGTAAAGTTGGGCGCGCGCTTCATTATACCGATTTAAATGCATGCAAATGCATTTAAATCGTCGCGCCGGCCGATTTGGGCGTGCACCGGAACGGCGCCCGTATCGGCCGTTGGTAAAGGTGCAATCCGCTAGGAATTGGGTGCGGATCGCAGCATAGGCCCGACGCCCAACTTTACCGCCATTCCGCGCCCGAAAACGGGCGCGAAGGTTTGGTAAAATCGGGCCCTATGTGTGTGTGCATGTATGTGTGAGAGAGACAGTAATCAGCAAAAAGTACAAAGTACAAAGCACAAGGTAACTTCAAGGTAAATTTGTTTTAAAACGTACCGAGTGGTTCCTTTGGTTCAGCACGGTTTTCCTTTAAGCAAAATACTGCTGATTCCTTTTTTAATTTTCAAAAAATTTAAATTTAAGTTAGTGTCACAAGCAAGCTTACATTAACACTGCAATGAAGTTACAGTGAAAATCCCCGAGTCGCCACACTCCGGCGCCTGTTCAGGTACACTGAGGGAGAATTTAGCATGGCCAATGCACCTAACCAGCATGTCTTTCGGACTGTGGGAGGAAACCGGAGCATCCTGAGCAAACAGGAGCACCCGGAGGAAACACACACAGACACCGGGAGAACGTGTAGACTCCGTACAGACAGTGACCCAAGCCGGGAATCAAACCCGGCTCCCTGGCGCTGTGAGGTAGCAATGCTAACCTCGGTAACACCCTAAATCTGACACAGAAAATGCTGTAAAAACACGGCAGGTTTGGCGGCATCGGTAGGGAGAGAGAGAAACAAAGTTAATGTTTTGAGTCCATTTCACTCTTTATCAGAACTGAGAGGGAGGGAAAATCTGTTCGATATTATACAGTAGCTGGAAGTGATTGGAACAAAAGTGTAGCAATTGTAAGAACAAGGAATAAATGAACAGGTGCCCAGGGGGTAGGGCGGTGGGGATTTGGGGTGTGGGGGGGGGGGAGTGATCTTTCATTTACACAAAAATATATGGGATATTTAAAAAAGGGTTTCTGTTTATTTACTCATTAGTCATAAATAGGCTTACATTAACACTGCAATGAAGTTACTGTGAAAATCCCCTAGTCGCCACACTCCGGTGCCTGTTTGGGTACACTGAGGGAGAATTTAGCATGGCCAATGCATCTAACCTGCACATCTTTGGACTGTGGGAGGAAGCCGGAGCACCCGGAGGAAACTCACGCAGACATGGGGAGAATGTGCAAACTCCACACAGACAGTGACCCGAGCCAGGAATCGAACCCAGGTCCCTGGCGCTGTGAGGCAGCGTGCCGCCCCCAAAAGAGGTTAAGTTGGAGGAGAAAGATCACATTCTAAAGTTGTTGAACTCAATGTTGAGTACTGAGAGCTCAATAACTTTGGACTGTGACCTTTCTCCTCCATCTTAATCCCCTTTTTGATTATCCCATACATTTTATCCCCCTTGTGGTGGTATGCACAGACAGACAGCAGCACAGGTCACACTGGGCAGCACGCAGAAATCATGGCAATTGGGAGACAGCACGGAGATGGCATACAAATTGCGAATCACCAACCCTGCCTTCAAAAGCAGCCTTTAACAAACTTATCCCCCAAGAGCTGTGATTAATGCGGAGATGTCAACATGTCCTAAGTCCTTGCTGCCTGGAGTAACAACCTCTTCACTCGCTGCGGCCTACAGCATGCATAATTCATTGTTATAGTCTTGTAGCCTAAATAATCCTTAACCCTACTTCTCCATTCTTTATCTGAAGAAGAATATTCAATGAGATCCATTTGTTTCTCTAGCTTTGAGTTTATACATCAATATCTTTCCAAGATTCAGTACATTTTAAAACAAGTTTAGTTCGCTTCTGCATGATACGTTTGCCGATCTCTGTCTCTCAGACAGAAATACAAACACGCACACACTCAAAATCTATACAGTATTTTCATCTTTTTGTGAAAACCACAGGGGGAATTTAACCCCAAAAAAGGACTTTAAAAAATCTTAAATGCAAACCACTCCCAACCCACCTACATCCGGTTTTAATAGAAACGGGATGAGGAGTGTAAAGAACCAGCTCTCTCCAGGAGGTTGGTCATTCATTTAAGTATATTAATGAAACTACAGCTGGAATTCTCTGGCCGTTCATGCTGGTGGGATTCTCCAGTCCCGCTGGCAGTGCACCCCGGCCCGTGGGATTCCTGGTGAGGTGGAGTGTCTTCAACAGGAGACCAGAGAATCCCGCCGCCAACGAACTGCTGCCACCTTTCGCCGCCGAGAAACACGCAGCTGGGAGACCGGAGAATCTTACCCCATGGGCCGGATTCTCCAACCTCGCCCGCGGCTGGGATCCCCCAGTCCCGCTGCAGTGAACAGAGATTTGGCGAGCACCAAATGTTCGGTTCTCGCTGGTAGTAGCGTCGAGGTGTGAATAGTCTGAAACTTCCGGCCCATGTGTTGCAGAATGGTATTTCCATTTTAAGTTGAATTCAGTGGCTAAAGGAAAGCAAAGACTGTTGTGTGGAGCCAAAAGAGAAAATGCTGGAAAATCTCAGCAGGTCTGGCAGCATCTGTAAGGAGAGAAAAGAGCTGATGTTTCGAGTCCAGATGACTCTTTGTCAAAGCTGTTGTGTGGAAGTGTTTCCCCTCCATCGCCAAGCTAAGCTACTTCCCCTCATCCTGTTATTGGTCGAATCTTCCCCACAAAGCCCCAGAATTCTCTGACCCAACTTTTCTGATCTCCTCCTCCTCCCTTCACATTGTTTTGATTCTCCCCATCCTATATCCTTTGCACTCTCCTTATTCAGGCTCCTGCCACCCTTATCCCTCTCAATCGCCGCCGTCACCACCACCCCACCTATGACCCCTCTGATTTATCCCCACAGCACTCACCTGCAACCTTCCCTCCCTCCACCACTATTATGATTCCAGCTGATGTTAAAGTAAAGTTTATTTATCAGTCACAAGTAAGGCTTACATTAACAATGCGATGAAGTTGCTGTGAAATTCCCTAGTCGCCACATTTCAGGCCAATGCACCTAACCAGCACGCCTTTCAGACTGTGGGAGGAAACCGGAGCACCCGGAGGAAACCCACGCAGACACGTGGAGAACGTGCAAACTCCACACAGACGCTGACCCAAGCCGGGAATCGAACCCAGGTCCCTGGCACTGTGAGGCAGCACTGCTAGCCACTGTGCCACCATGCCGCCCATTGTGCCACCCATACCGTTACTACTGGATAGTCATACCCCAGAATGGAACACTGGCTCAATGGACCGTAACTTTTCTTTTCAGAGATCTGGATGAACAGAGTCACAGGACTGCTGGTTAACTTTTAACAAAAGAATAAAAAATTTATTAAGCATGAAAAGATTGACTATAATTCTTTCACCCCAGTTATATCTTCATAGATGTACACAGGTTTCTGAGGATAGTTCAATTTACAGAATCTATCTTATACTCTAATGTTCTTGGTAAGTACACAGTCCCTGTAAACCTACAGTTAAAATGTACACAGACACACCCCGGGCTGGATTCTCCAGCCTTGCCCGTCGCTGGGGTTCTCCTGTCCCGCTGCAGTGAATGGAGATTTGGCTGAGGGCCAAATGTTCCCACTTGCAGTGGTGGCGGGGTATAAACGGCCAAATAATTCTGGTCCATGCTCTGAAACTGAGGTAGTCATGATGTGGAGATGCCGGCGTTGGACTGGGGTAAGTGGACTTTAACCTGGTGTTGTGAGACTTCTTACTGAAACTGAGGGACAGGTACCACCCAAAACAACTCCCAGCAATCGGGAGGCCGGCAGTCAGGGGCCGCTGCGCATGCGCCAATCTCAGCGCTGACAGATCGCGCATGCGCACTGGCCCACTCAGCAGTCTGCTGCCGGCCTCTCCAGTGGGAATAGGCCCCATCCACTGAATTTTAACGTGATTCACACTAGTGCACTGTACAGTGCACAGAGTGTGGGAGATTGTTTTTTAAACTCCCGCTGAAAAAAACCAGCAGGATTTATTCCAGGTTTTATGCGAATTCGAGGCTTAGAATTTTTTTGGGAGCGTACCAGGCACAGATTTCTTAAAACTGTCTCTCTTTCCTGACACCACTCATAGGCATTTTGAAACCAATGCTTCAATATAAGACCAGTAACTGGAAATATTAGGGGCGCAATCTTATCGGCCTGTTGCGATGGTCAATCAGCATAACTCACCTGATGAAGAAGCAGCGCTCTGAAAGCTCATGCTACCAAATAAAGCTGTTGGACTTTAACCTGGTGTTGTGAGACTATTTACAGTATCTCCATACGTAAATCAATTGTGGCTTTCACAAATGCAACTTATTGCTGCTGCAAGCCAGTGTCCTTTGTTTAGCACCAGTTATTTTCAACAAGTTTCCTATATATGTAATGTACATATACCCAGCAGACAACAGTACAAATTAATATTCGAAAAAGCACATCTTCATAACACCTACTTAAATATCTTTCAAGGTTCCTTGCTGGCTTTGAAGTTACCCAGATATGTGGTCTCCTAGGGTTGATTGTTGCAGGAGTGCTTCGAGTCTTCTTGGTTGTCTGTCAAAGGTTCTATGGAGCTCGATGAATTAGCTATAAAGAGATTGTGAAGTATAAATATAAAGCTTCTAATCTTTTACCTTCATGAGCAGACATCTCTTTCATAGTTGACAGCACCCTCTCTGCCTCATCATTACTCTGAAGATGCCTGGGGCTGTTTAGAAATGAAAAACTAATTTTTGCTTTGCAAGTGAATCCAAGTCCTGGATTGAATTTTGGTTCAATAATCTGCAAACACCACCTCATTTATTTAATGTCTTACAGATAAAGGTAATCAGACTATCTCCATGGGAAATGAACTGCAGTTCCCAATTAATGATAAGCCACCTTGTTAGTGAAAATAATCTGACCCAATTTTTTGCCAGAGTCACTCAGACAGATCAGATACAATAGACTTTGTTGTTTTCTTTAAAACACCTGGAAAGCTCCAAGCAATTTGTCTCGGTTGTTTAGCTACAACAACCCATACTATTTAACATAACAAAATGCCTCAAGATGCTTCACAGAGGTGTTGTCAAAATAAAATCTGACACACAGCCACATAAGGAGATCTAGGCTGGAATTCTCTGGCCATTCACGCTGGCGGGGTTCTCTGCTCGCATTGGCAGTGCTCCCCCGCCCGTGGGTTTCCAGCTGGCATGGGGTGGCGTCAATGGGAATTCCCATGGTTTTAAGGAGTGTTTTGTGGGAGGGAGGTAAGGAGACGCAGGCAGGTTTAGGGAGGGAATTCTAGAGCTTAAGCCTTCAGCAGCTGAAGGTTGCACAACTGAAACATGAGATGCTCAAAGGTAGCGCAATTGGGATGCTCAAGAGGCCGGATTTGAAGGTATCTCGGACAGTCATAAGGCTGGGGGAGATTGCAGAGGTAGGGAAAGGTGATGCCATGGAGGGATCTGAAAATAAAGATGAAAATTGTAAAATCAAAGCATTGCTGAAACTGGAACAATGTAGGTCAGGGAGCATTGGGATGATTTTTGTGAATAGCATCGGTGCAAGCTAGGGCATGGGCTATTTTATATTCATTCATGGGGCCTGGGCATCGCTGGCTGGCCAGCATTTATTGCCCATCCCTAGTTGCCCGAGGGTAGTTGAGAGTCAACCACATTGCTGTGGTTCTGGAGTCACATGTAGGCCAGACCAGGTAAGGATGGCAGATTTCCTTCCCTTAAGGATATTAATGAACCAAATGAGTTTTTCTGACAATGGTTTCATGGTCATCAGTCGACTCTTAATTCCAGATATTTTTTATTGACTTCAAACTCCACCATCTGCCGTGGCGAGATTCAAACCCGGGTCCCCAGAATATTAGCTGAGTTTCTGGATGAATAGCCTAGTGATAATACCACTATGTTTTTGGATAACTTCAAGTTTATAGAGGGTATACTGTGGGAGATTGGCATATTAGAGTAGTCTCGTCTAGAGATGCAAAGGACGTGAAAGAATGTTTCAGCTACAGAGGAGTTGAGACAAGGGTGGAGTTGTGATTTAAATGTTGCTAATGTACCTGCTTTCACCACCTCATCTGGCAGCGCGTTCCAGTCACCCACCACTCTCTGCGTAAAAAGCTTTCCGCACACATCTCCCTTAAACTTTCTTCCTCTCACCTTGAACCTGTGCCCCCTTATAATTGACACTTGCACCCTGACGAATTTAATAGTTCCTGAATTTTTCCTATGCCCACATCATGGCCAAAACCTATTTAGAACATAGAACAGTACAGCACAGGAACAGGCCCTTCGGCCCACATGTTGTGCGGAACATGATGCCAAATTAAACTTGGTCCATATTCCTCTATTCTTTGCATATTCATGTGCTTATCTAAAAGCCCCTTAAACGCCTCTATCATATCTGCCTGCACCACTACCCCTGGCAATGCGTTCCAGACAACTACCACACTGCGTGTTAAACACTTGCCCCCACATCACCTTTGAACTTTCCCCCCTCACCTTTATCTACACTTATTCCTTGTTGCTCATTGCTCATGAAGGGCAATCTCAGAATAATTCCTGTGAATTGTGTAATAAAGTACCCATGCTAGCTGGGTTCTTCAGAATGGAGATCTGAAGGAAAATGTGGGTGGTCTGATTGGTAAGTTTGTGGATGACATGAAGATTGGTGGAGTTGCTGATAGTGCCGGGGATTGTCAGAGGACAAAACAGGAGATGGATAGATTGGAGATCGATTTGGCACAGAAGTGGCAGATGGAGTTTAATCTGGACAAATGCGAGGTGATACATTTTGGAGGATCAAAGTTTGGTGTGAATTATACTGTAAATGGCAGAATCAGGACCTTTCGGAACATTAACATACAGAGGGATCTGGGCGTGCAGGTCCATAGTTCCCTAAAAGTGGCAACACAGGTGGCCAAGCTGATTAAGAAGGCATATGGCATACTTGCCCTCATCAGCCGGGGCATTGAGTACAGGAGTTGGGAAATCATGTTACAGCTGTATAAATCCTTGGTTAGGCCGCATTTGGAATATTGCGTGCAATTCTGGTCACCACACTACTAGAAGGACTTGGAAGCTTTGGATAGAGTGCAAAGAAGATTCACCAGGATGTTGCCTGGTCTTGAGGGTGTTGACTATGAGAAGAGGTTGAATAAATTAGGATTGTTTTCACTGGAAAGACGGAGGCTGAGGGGAGACCTGATAGAGGTCTACAAAATTATGAGAGGCATGGACAGGGTGGCTAGTCAGAGGCTTTTTCCCAGGGTGGAAGCGTCAATTCCAAGGGGGCACAGGTTCAAGGTGAGAGGGGGAAAGATTAAGGGAGATGTGCAGGGGAAGTTTTTCACCCAGAGAGTGGTGGGTGCCTGGAACGCGCTGCCAGAGGAGGTGGTGGAAGCAGGCACATTAGCAACATTTAAGAGGCATCTGGATGGGTACATGAATAGGGGGGGAATAGAGGGATACAGACCGAGTCAGGGCAGATAGTTATTTTTTAGTTTAGTTAGGGCATCATGATCAGGCAGGTGTGGAGGGCTGAAGGGTCTGTTCTTGTGCTGTACTTTTCTTTGATCTTTGTTGCCTTTGTTCTAGCTGGTGAATACTTGCAGGTCACCCTCCCGGAGTGCGCTCATGTTAGGCCTGTAAAATGAGAATTCAAGAGGCCCTATTTCTATTCCTTTAAATGATGATGGCTTTATGGAACGTCCATCAGAAAACAGATTCCTTGTGGCAGCATTCTATCTTCTTATATCTTGCTATGTCTGTTCCGAGGATTACGTTATATCATAAACAGGATGGTGATTGCAGTGAGGCTTTCTGTAATATGTACACACTAATCTCTGGGGTGTGCTAACAAGTGTGCATTCTTTATTACTGCATTTCTCTCTGTTACGAGACTACCTTTACTATTTGTGGCTTTTCTGCTGAGTGCACTTTAGCTGGGAGGCTTTACCAGGGCCTTCAGCTGAACAATATTAATTGCTTTCCCATCCGTCTGCTTTACACTACCACCTGTTGCTTTTAATAGCTTTGCTCTGACTTGCATTCTCAGCCGAGCTGTAATGTTTTGAGTCATTTTCCATTCTGCAGGCCAACTATGACACTGCCATGAATCTCTTCAACCTGTGATACACCATATTCAAAATTTGTTGTACAGCAGTACAAAACGTGACAAAACTTTGGTTAAATTTCCCTCTCGCTCTCAGATTATGCATGGAATTTTCCCCCAAAAATTCTAAGGGCGAGATCTTACAGAAGAAAATTTGAGTGCTGAACAAGTGAGAAAGTGGGAGAGAATGGCTCCATTGTTTTCGTTGAGCCACGAATCGCAATCCTACGGCACTCAATGCAAAGAAAGAGCCCTGATGTGATTCCCACCAGTGGGAGGGGGTGGTGGAAACCTCCTGCCACTCCACTCCACCCACCCCACAGACAATGCCCTCCCCCATCACCCCTGCCAATCGCTCCCAGAGCTGGGAAAAAGGGGCCGAGACGGTAGCGATTTTTGGCCTCTTGCTCTATCTTCCCGGCTTGCCACACTTAACGACCGGCAAGCCGGTAAGATCACACCCTGCATTTTTATTTTGTTTCTTTATGCATAAGAAAGCTGTCAGCCAAAGCTCAGTGGCAACACTCTCATCTCTGAGTCAGAAAGCTGTGGGATCAATTCCCAATCCCAGTGACTTGATATTCAAAATCTAGACTAACGCTTCAATGCACTACTAAAGGAGTGCTACACCATCAGTGGCACTGTCTTTAAGACAAGATGCCAAACTACAGTCTGTCATCCCAGCTAAAGTGCACTCAGCAGAAAAGCCACAAATAGTAGAGGTAGTCTTGTAACAGAGTGAAATACAGTAATAAAGAATGCACACTTGTTAGCACACCCCAGAGATTAGTGTGTGTGTGAGTATTACAGAAAGCCTCACTGCAATCACCATCCTATTTATGATATAAAGTAATCCTCGGAACAGACATAGCAAGATATAAGTCTGTCATCTTCCCTCACAGATAAACTTAAAAGCGAGGGCACAACTTTGAAGAAGGGCAGGGACAGTATCTCCAGGATCCTGACAATTTACCCCTCCACCAGCATCACCAAAAAACAGATGATTTGGTCATTTCATTCATAGTTTTGTAAACCTTTTTGCACACAAATTAGCTGCCATATCTGCTATATTGCAACAATGACAACATTTCAAAAGTATTGCTGAAAAAAGAAACTACTTTTGTTGAAGCTTTTGGCTTGCACTCATCAGGACATTTGGCAAGAATGCAAATCCAAGGGAGGCACAAATTTGTACTGTACAAGAAGAGAAGAGAGTACTGATTGGTTGGCAAATGAACTCTGATTGGTAGAGGCGTCGCCACGGAGAATGTACCATAGAGACATACAATGGCAATGCCTCTACCAATCATGTTCCACTTGTCGACCAATCAGTATTATCTTCTCGTGCAGTACAAACTTGTTGTCTCCCTTGGATTTGAATTCTTGTGAAATATTCTGATGAGTGCAAGACCATAAGCTTTGACAAAAAAGTCTATTTTTCAGCAATATTCAAGTTCTGTACCGCCAAACAACTATTTCAAAACTACTTAGTTTGCTGTGAAGTGTTTTGGGACTTCCAAGGTCATGAAAGTTGCTAGATAATTGCAAGTTTTTGTTAAAAAATGTCAAAACGTTTAACTTATTCCTCATAAGCCAATTCCCCATTTAGACTTCAGCTCTGACGAAGGGTCACCCAGACTCGAAACATTGGTTCTATTCTCTCTCCACAGATGCTGTTGGACCTGCTGAGATTTTCCAGCATTTTTCTATTTTTGCACCATTTACACTTCTTACCCTACCTTCCTTATTGCAATGCTAGACTAGTAGATGTGGTTTGTTGATGGCTGAGTGAGTTGTTATAATCTCCTCCCATTATGGAATGAGGTGCAAATCCTTGCTTATCTCCAGTTTAGGCTGCACAGGAGATTCCGGTATTTGTGTTCCCCTGCTGTATCCTTACCGGAAGTTTCAGAAAATTGAATTCACTTCATCGTCCACTTTTTATAGAATCATAGAATCCTACAGTACAGAAGGAGGCCATTCGACCCATTGAGTCTGTACCGGCCACAATCCCAACCAGGCCCTATCCTCATCCCAATGCATTTATCCTAGCCAGTCCCCCTGATACTAAGGGGTAATTTATCATGGCCAATCCACCTAACACGCACATCTTGGGACTGTGGGAAGAAAGTAGAGCACCCGGAGGAAACCCACGTAGACATGGGGAGAAGGTGCAAATTCCACACAGACAGTGATCCAAGCCAGGAATTGAACCCAGGTCCCTGGCGCTGTGAGGCAGCAGTGCTAACCACTGTACCACCATGCCGCCCTGTTTGCACTGTTCGAGATGTGCACTAGTGTTGCTGGCTCTATAAAGTTTGGTTCCAATGCAGCCAGTTACAGGCTGAATATTAAAATGGTGGGACTCACTAAAGCCAGTTGCTTGGATGATCAATTTTCATGGAATCATAAAATTCCTACAATGCAGAAGGAGGCCATTCAGCCCATCAGGCCTGCACTGACAACAACCACACCCAGACCCTATCCCTATAACCCCATGCATTCACCCTGCTAATCCCCCTGACACCAAGGGACAATTTTAGCATAGCCAATCTACCTAACCGGCACATTTTTGAACTGCGGGAGAAAACTGGAGCACCCGGAGGAAACCCACGCAGACACGGGGAGAATGTGCAAACTCCACACAGACAGTGACCCAAGGCCGGAATTGAACACGGGTCCCTGACGCTGTGAGGCAGCAGTGCTAACCACTGTGCCACCGTGTCACACTGAATTTTACCTGGATCTCCTGAGCCCTTGATGAGCATAAGTCCCATGTAGTTTTGTAATCAGCTTGCAATTAAAAAGCTGTGCCGCTAGTAAGTTTTGCAGCTGACCCTGGCAGGCAAGCCTGGCCCTCGATGCCTGCCTGGGGCCTTTAGCCAAGAGGATGCCTGCGAGCTGCCAGCCTAATCCCCACCGCCTCGGGGAGGGGAGGGGGAGTCCACAAGTCAACCAGAAAACGTGACTTGGTCTTTGACAATAAGCCTTAACAAGCCATTTACCCTGCTTAAATGACTACCTGCTTCTTGCGGGCTCAGTATGGACTGTGCATGGATACTAATATTGCTTGTATCACCTTTTGGTTTCAAAGGAAGGATATTTTGTTTGGTTCTATGATAATATTGCAGAAAGAAAAAAAATGATGGTGTATATTTCTCCTAAATAATTACTAATCTTGATAACTCGTTTGAAGCAATCTCAAAATATAATTTGCACAGAAACTTATTCAGACTTAATTATAGCAGTACAGCTGTCTTCCATACTTTTGAATAAGAAATAATGGGATAAAAGGTGCAGTGGAGCTACATAATTCATGCTAAACTCAGAGTTCAGTTTTGTTCCCCTGTGAGTTCGATGCCTGAGGTAGCATTCAAATCAGACAGCTAAATACCACGATATATTAGCGAGCTTTAGGATTTTTAAATTAATTATGACAAAAGGAAAGATCTTCCATTTGAAACAATTTAATCGCTGTTTTGAGCTTGGGTTGCGAGTAAACAATACAGCATTTAGATTTGGCAACGCTTTCAACATATCCTCAAGGCACTCTCTGGATTATTAAACAAGGGAAAGCCTTGCCTTTTCAATTTTACCTCTGCCCCGTGGATAGGGTGGGATTTTCCAGCCGTGTTTGCTCCAAGATGGGAGATTCCCATCCAAGATCAATGGACCTTTGCATGGTCTGCACCACCCCACTATGCCCCCCCCCCACCCCCCACGACGTCCGCCCTCCCCCACCCTTTCCGCCTGCTATAAGTCCTGAGGAGGATGGGGCAGGAAAATTCCACCCTATTGGTCTAATCTCCCACTTTTTAATGTTCTTTCTTAATTTACATTCACAAATTAGCATAGTTTTGTGATCATTTGGTCACTCGAATGACCTGAATATGCTGGTCCATTTTCACACTCTAATAAAGAGTATAGGACTTTCGAAAAATTCTCTTTACTTTCAAGATCAACTAAGGCCTAACATAGTTTTTAAAAAATAAATACTCTTTCTTCATAATGGACTTTGTTAACAGTATTTTACCTTAAAGTCAATGCTTTCAGAAATGCCTCATTTGCCAAGACAAAAATCAATTGATTATTCAAATACATCCCTAATTCATCACCGTTCCTTGCAAATGTCAACAGTTCAATGGTTTGACTGATTTGTGTTTGATTATGTTATTCTAGTAACTGATCTGTGTAACCATACTTGGTCACTTAAGCCACTTGGCTCCTGACTCCAGGACAGCCTAAGTCCAAACATAGACAAGATGAGAGTGAATCCCCTAGGCATCAAATCAGCATTTGACCGATTATGGCATCAAGGAGACCTAGCAAAGCTGAAGACCATGGGAACCAAGAGGAAAACTCTCCACTGCGTGGTGTTATTCATGGTGAAAATGAAAATGTTGTGGTAGTTAGAGGTCAATTAGCTCAGCCCTAGGACATCACTGCAAGGAGAGTGCCCTAACCCCAAACATCAAATCATAGAATCTTAGAATCCGACACTGCAGAAGGAGGCCATTCGGCCCATTGAGTCTGCACCAACCACAATCCCACCCAGGCCCTATACCCATAGCCCCATGCATTTACCCTAGCTAGTTCCCCTGACACTAAGGGGCAATTTAGCATTGCTAATCCACCTATCCCGCACATCTTTGGACTGTGGGAGGAAACCAGAGCACCCAGGGGAAACCCACGCAGACACGAGGAGAACGTGCAAACTCCACACAGACAGTAAACCAAGCTGGGAATCGAATCCAGGTCACTGGCGCTGTGAGGCAACAGTGCTAACCACCGTACCACCATGCCGCCCCATCTTTAGCTGTTTCATCAATGACCTTCCCTCATCATAAGGTCAGAAATGGGGATGTTCTCTGCCGATTGCACAATTTCAGCACCATTCATGGCACCTTAGAAACTGAAGAACCTGAAGACTAGGACAACATCCATGTTCGTGCAGTTGTTGTCAAGTAACATTCGCAACACACAAGTCCCAGACAATGGCAAAGGAAGAATCTTACCATTTCCACTTGCAATTCAATGGCGTTATCATTGCTGAATTCCCCATTGTTAATATCTTGAGTGTTATCATTGACTAGAAACTGAACTGGACCAGTCACAAATACACTCCGGCTATAAGAATGGGTCAGAGATTGGAAATTCTGTTATCTCTTGACTCCCCAAAGCCTGTCCGCCACCTCCAATGCACAAGTCAGGAGTGTGATGGAATTATCCTCACTTGCCCGGATATGTGCAAAACCCAAAACTTCTCAAGAAGCTCCACACCATTCAGGGCAAGAGAGCCTGTTTGATTGGCACCCCATCCATTAACATTCACTTCCTCCACAAGAAACACTGAGTGTTGGCGGTGTGTATGATATGAAATTTGCACTGCAGCAACACACCAAGACTCCTTTGAATGCACCTTCCAAATCCATTACCTCTCCCACCTTGAAGTCAAAGGCAGCAGATGAATGGGTATGCTGCTACCTGCAAGTTCCCCTACAAGGCATACACCATTCTAATTTGGAACTGTATTACCATTCCTTTATTGTTGCTGGGTCAAAAACTTGGAACTCCCTCCATGACAGCACTGTAGGTGTACCTCTATCACATGGACTGCAGCAGTTCAAGAAGATGGCTCACCACCACCTTCTCAAGGGCAATTAAAGATGGGCAATAAATGCCGGCCTAGCCAGTGACGCCAACATTGTGTAAACAAATTTTATTCAAATCTTGTGGGTGGAGCTAGAGAATAAGACAACTGAGAAAGTTCCGGAACAACCTGAGGCTCTTGAGTTGAGTGCATGTTAAAATCCCATGAGTTTTGAGGCATTTGAGAGCATTATAAGTGAATATATGTTGTAGATTTGGGGGACTTTAGATAAATTAGACATCTAAGCTATGCAGCTAACCGGTAAATACATAACAAAATTGGTGACAAAGATGGTTAAGAAAATTGTAACTTTTCTTTCATTGCCTGGAGATCCTTCATTTCAATGGGAACAATGGGCTTTTGGGTTCAAGATGTAATTGTTTGCTTCAGGAATCAGCAGTCTGAATGCAGCAACAATACATAAGAAAACAATGCCTGTACATTGTCAATTCCACCAGTTTCACAAAATCTATAATGGTTGCTATTTACAACCTGTGCCCAAGTATCATCGGAGCCGAAAGGACCAGAAGCAGATAGATTAATTGGACAAATCGACTCAGCGCCATAGATAGCAAATCTAGTCATTGCATTATGTCAAAATGGTGAACACAGACAATGCATCAACTTTAAGGTTTTTTTTATTGATTCATGGGACAATGGCGTCGCTGACTGGCCTGCATTTATTGCCCATCCCTAGTTACTCTTGAACTGAGTGGCTTGCTAGGCCATTACAGAGGGCAGTTGAGAGTCAACCACATTGCTGTGCATCTGGAGTCACATGTAGGCCAAAGCAGGTAAGGATGGCAGGATTTTCCGACAATCAACAATGGTTTCATGGTCATCAATGGATTCTTAATTCCAGATTTATTTCTATTGAATTCAAATTCCACCATCTGCCGTGGCGGGATCAAACCCGGGTCCCCAGAACATTAGTTGAGTTTCTGGATTAATAGCCTAGAGATAATACCACAACGCCATCGCCTCCCCAAGGTGGCCAACAAAAGTTTCATTTCAGACAATGATCCACTTTCTACAATCCAAGAACTGTTAGCCTTGTTTCATGACTCCACAGTCTTCCCAAAGCTTGATTTGTGATGGAGCTATCTTCAGATATACTAGCAGAGCAAGGCCAATATCTTAGAGCTTCTGTCACTCCTGAGGTTATGCTTCAGCAGCTCAGAATGTCGAAAGGACGAATTTCAACACCTCGCACATTCCAGAAGACCATTTCCTGTCAGTTGTTAAGGGGATGTTCAAACCTACTTGATGACGTTGGTATCTATAGAAGGAAGAAGGCAGAGCACGATAATGATTGATTATCAGCAGTTGTCACTCAACTGCAAAAATTAGTTTGACCTGAGACTAGAATTTCCCACCGGACTTCAATGGACCTTTAAATGGTCCGCCAAATTTTCTGCCTTACCCGCTATGATTCCAGCGAAAGGCGAGACGGGAGAATTTCGGCCACAGTGTCAAAGCTTCTGACTCCGTCGAATATGAAGTATTTGGTTCCGCTTCTCAGTACCACCAATTGTCATTCCAAATTCTTCCGAAATGTGCAGATATTGAGGAGCATTTTCGAAAGTTACTGTGCAAGCATGCACCACGAGCGTGGAAAATTGCAAAGCAAATAGCAATTGACATGTTGAAGACAAAGATAATTTCTCCATCTGTCCTCCTGCATCTCAGCCCATACACAAAAGTGTATGTACACAGCAGCATCTACGCCTAAGTCTGTCTATAGTAGAAAGTTCACTCCCTGTTCTGATCACCAAGCATTATTAGCTATGCCAGCATCAGGCCATCAACCTCTACTTAGCTACATGTGGTCAGATCATTTTTATCATTTTCATTTGGGGTGGCACGATGGCATAGTGGTTGGCACTGCTGCATCACAGCACCAGGGAACTGGGGTCGATTTCCGGCTTGGGTCACTGTCTGTGTGGAGTTTGCACGTTCTCCCCGTGTCTGCATGGGTTTCCTCTGGGTGCTCCTGTTTCCTCCCACAGTCCGAAAGATGTGCTGGTTAGGTGGATTGGCCATGTTGAATTGCCCCTTATTGCCAGGGGAACTAACTAGGGTAAATGTGTGCAGTTATGGGGATAGGGCCTGGGTGGGATTGTAGTCGGTGCAGACTCGATGGGCCGAATGGCCTCCTTCTGCACTGTAGGATTCTATGATCAGTATAACTTTGAGGTCAGGTATCTTGCAGGTTCACACAACCGAGTCGCTGACATGCTGGGCTGTACTAGCACAGACAGTATTAGAAACAGTGAAAACATTTGTGGTACTAAAGACCACATGATTATGGTGATTTTGCAAGTGACCACTAATTCTATGGTCACTGTACGTGTGGAGTCTGCACGTTCTCCCCGTGTCTGCATGGGTTTCCTTTGGGTACTCTGGTTTCCTCCCACAGTCCAAAGATGCGCAGGTTAGGTGGACTGGCCATGCTAAATTGCCCACATAGTGTCCCAAGATGTGAAAGTTAGGGGGATTAAATGTGTGGAGTTACGGGGATAGGGCAGGGATGGGCCTGGCTAAGATGCTCTGTTGGAAAGTCAATGCAGTCCCGATGGGCCGAATGGCCTCCTTCTGCACTGTAGGGATTCTATGATTCTATTAGTTGAAGGCAGCGTCGGTGACAGATAAGGTACAGGAGAAAATAATCTAGTACCTAAAAACTAAGTGGCCTTGTAAAATAGGAGAAGAATACTAATATGAGAGAGTACGCAATGAACTTGCATTGTTTGGTGACAGCCATGATCGTAGTGAATGGCAGGGCAGGCTCGATGGGCTGAATGGCCTACTTCTGTTCCTATGTCCTTAACTTTATCACACACGGGAGCTTGAGCAATTATCCTGAAAGGCTACAGCAAAGTGTAATGCATCTTGCCCATGAAGGACATCTGGGTGTTATTAAACTGAAAAAAAACGATCTCTTGAAGCAGTCTGGTGGCCAGCAATCGATCAACACAAAAAGAGTTTATTAGAAACTGTGTAGCATGTACACTCAGTGAAAAAACTGCTAGGTCACATCCCACACCTTTACAACCATGGCCAACAAAACCATGGCAACGACACCAAGCAGATATCTTTGGATAACTGCAACCAGCCTCTAGGGATCAACACTGCGTTTTGTTCATGATGTGTGTCGAAAATGACCTGAAATTGCTGCAATAAGTTCCATCCCCATCACTTCGGCCATTGACATCGTAGACAAGTTGTTCACAAAATGGGGTTTGCCGAAGATTATCCCTGTGGATAATGGATGGCAGTTTGGTTTCCAGTCAGTTCACGGAGTTCCAAACAAGCGACAGACATCTGACATCGCAATACAACCTGCAATCCAATGGTGATAGCTAATGATTCAACAGGATGATCAAACAATCCATTTGCATCCTGCTCCACTCATATCGATCCACCCAACACTCTTACTTCTTTTATTCATGAGCGTCGCTGGCTAGCCAGCATTTATTGCCCATCCCTAGTGGTTCGGGGGCAGTTCAGAGTCAACCACATTGCTGTGGATCTGAAGTCACATGTAGGCCAGACCAGGTAAGGATGGCAGATTCCCTTCCCTAAAGTGAATCAGATGGGTTTTTCCAACAATCGACAATGGTTTCATGGCCATCAGTAGATTTTTAATTCCAGATTTTTAAAATTGAATTCAAATTCCACCATCTGCCATGGCAGGATTCGAACCGGGCTCCCCAGAACATTAGCTGAGTTTCTGGGATGAATAGTCTAACGATAATACCACTAGGCCATCGCCTCCTTCTTACTGGAACAATATCAGCCGAACTTGTGATAGGTTGCAGCTTTCGCTTGCCACTGACCATTTTTAAGCCATCACCATCCAGTTAGCGAGAATGTCAGAGCAAAAGGAGATGAAATGAGAGCAACATGGTAAAGCAAAAGCATACTTTGACAAGTGAACAAACACAAGGGAACGGTGACACAGTGGTTAACATTGCTGCCTCACAGCTCCAGGGACTTGCGTCCGATTCTCGGCTTGTCTGTGTGGAGTTTCCACATTCTCCCCATGCCTGCATGGGTTTCCTCCGGGTGCTCCGGTTTCCTCCCACAGTCCAAAGATGTGCGGGCTAGGTTGATTGGCCGTGCTAAATTGCCCCTTACTGTCCCGGGATGCATAGGTTAGAGGGATTAGTGGGGCAAATAAGTGGGGTTGCGGGGATAGGGCCTGGATGGGATTGTTGTCGATGTAGACTCGATAGGCTGAATGGCCTCATTCTGCACTGTAGGGTTGCTATGGTTCTATGATTTCTATTCCATGAACCACGATACAAGATTGGAGATCGGGTTTGAATCAAACGACCAAATTGTAATCACAAACCTGCATCATCTATACCAGGTTCAAAACAGATCAGATGCTTGCTCGGTGCTAATGCTTATCTGTTTGGATGACAACATCAAATGGAATGTGAGACGATTGATCGCGAGAAGAGCAGGATATTTTAAGGACCGTGATAATAAGGATACATTTCCTTTCCTTACGAGTGATGTTGATCATTTCCCTCATCAGGCTAATCACATAAAACCACAAAAACAAATTTGTGGATCTAATCACAGATCAAAGAGACCCTCATATCTCAAAGACTATTTCCGCACTTGGAGAAAATGGACAAGTTGAACTCTAAGAAATGAGCCGCATTGTAATAGGTCTCTCCTGCACTCTGTGGCCTCCGCACAGCCACGTCCTGAGAGCGTACCCTTGTCCCTGAAGAGCCAGCCCTGGAGCCAGTGAGCTCCCTCAAATTTGTTGGGTATGTGACAGCAGCCAAGGATATAACTGTCATGGATGCTCTGTGGGAACTTGGCATATACCTGCAGAACGCACTTGGCATGGTTGTAGAGAATCTGGACAATCATTGCTCTGGTTCAGGTCAGAAACTCCACAGTGTTTTATGGAGCCTGCCTGGATCATAAGTTTTGCATCTTGAATTTGGCTCGGATAAGCGTGATAGGCTTCACTTCAGATATGATTCAAATGACCTACAAGGGAACTTTCATCAAACAAAGTTTATTTAAGAATATAGTTAAATGTGTGGAAAGAAAACTAGCAATAACTTTTATCAGTTACAAACAAAAACAAAATAACCACAATAATGTATAACCCTTAACAAATATATCTACGATGTTCCAATCAAAACCACAACTTCATTTAGACAAAACCTTTTTCACAGTTTTAACACAGCAAAGACTAGTGCTCACGTGAGACTGGAACTGAGTCCTTTGGTTGAATGCTGCAGTTCTCTTGAAGCACTCAGAACAGTTGAAAGCCAGAACAGCTTCCCAGAACACCAAGGAGACTCTTTGGCCAACAGCAGATTTTCTATTCCAGGAAGGCTTTCAGATAAACAGCAGAATTTCCCAAAACCAGGGAGAGAGAGAGAGAGAGACACTGCTTTCAGTCTGATGTTCACTCCTTTCTAAACTAAAACCTGCAGTTCAGAACTGAAAATGAAAACGCTCCTGTCACCTGCCCTGCAAACATTCTTCCTCCTAACAATGCAGGCTCATAAAACTAATTCCCAAAGTAAAAATAAACAGCCCCATTTAAAACCACTTAAGGAGCAATAAAAGGTCTCCTAGTAGATAACCCACTGCCACAATGAGATCAGCTAAATGTGAGCTGCAGAGAACATGATATTTTTAAAAAACCTCTTAAAGGTACACTAACGTCACATCATGGGGTGGGAGACTTTGCGGTTCATGAAGGGGCTCCTTGATGCTATGGGGATTGGAGAGTCATGTACAAGCAGTCAATGGCTCACTGCACTTGTGAGGAACCAGCTATCTGGGTGGACCGCATGGCTTTGGCAACCTGGTGCATGAACAAAATTGATGAACTGATGCAACCTTGTGAAGAGTGCATTAATGACATTCCCAATGCATTTATGTGCACGGGAGATGCTTCAAAAATGGAGTGCTGAAAGGAGCCACTGGCATACAAACTTAGAGAGGCTGTGATCTTCAGGGTGGCAGGCAATTTGTGAGCTGTTAATTATTCTTTTGCTTCAACACTGGTAAGAAGTGCACTATCGTTTTTATTTGCACCTTTCCTGAGTGTGTGTTGTGTGAATGATGTAACGTTTAGACTTTTTCAGGATGCGTGTGTGAATAAATAATCTCCTTTATTTTTGAATCCATGGAAGTTTGCCACTGTTTCTTTAAACTGGCCACACGAAACGCACATACCTTTCTTTCCAGAACAACCACATTGGCTGCAGGCTGTAAGAAGGGAAGGGAATTGGGGTTTTCTGTTCATCTCTCTTCACTTGCCTGTAATTGTAAATAAGTCAATTGTAGGTTTGGCACCAGTGTCATCTCTGCATTGTTCTGAGGTACATTAGACATCTAAGGCAGCTTCGATAGCTGACCAGCAAATACGTAACTAAAGGCTTCTTCAGAAAGAATGTGATTGCAACCATGTAGGGAACCTTGTATGCCATGTGATTTATGCTTCTATTATAAGTGGGCAATATGCTTGTTAATTTTAATTCTTATGATACTTGTGCTTTTCTGCATTCCTGACTGCTCATTCAGAAAGAGATCCTATATATATATATTCCGCGTCACAGTTGTCCCATCATGGTTCTCACTTCCAACAGAAGCCCTCTCATATCTGCATTCATACATAACAACAGGACACACAATGAATATGGCCAAAAAGGAGTCCCTAGCTCATGTAAAAGGGATTACTTTCTATCCATTTTATGGGAACTATGGACTCCTTGTTGGCCATATTCGTTGCGTGCCCTATTGTTATAGATAGATAGAATCCTACAGCGCAGAAAGAGGCCATTCGGCCCATCGAGTCTGCACCGACCACAATCCCACCCAGGCCCTACCCCCATATCCCTACATATTTACCCACTAATCCCTCTAACCTATGCATCCCGGGACACTAAGGGGCAATTTAGAATGACCAATCAACCTAACCCACACATCTTTGGACTGTGGGAGGAAACCAGAGCACCCGGAGGAAACCCACGCAGACACGGGGAGAATGTGCAAACTCCACACAGACAGTGACCCGAGCCGGGATTCGAACCCAGGTCCCTGGAGCTATGAAACAGCAGTGCTAACCACTGTGCTACCGTGCCACCCATATGGTGGGACTTGCTCTTTAAGAGAACAGGTCATGTGACTTTGGATTCAAGCTCCACCCTGGGTGGCGCTTGCCTAGCCAGTCTTGCGCTGACTGTGCAAGAGAACAGACACGTTAATAAACTGTTCCAAATTAGTTTACCACTACTAACCTCATAGTCTTTTATTAGTCTCTATATCAGACCTCAAACACAATAGCTATAGCTCATTTTGCAATAAAGGAATCTTTAAACTTCTATATTCACCTGGGTTGAAATTGGCCAAGATCTTCCAACCTGGCTTCGCCATTGGTGAAACTGGAAGATCCTGTGCGAGGGATCAGCTGGAAAATTTCGGCTTTCATGTTTCTGATCCTAAATCAGCTAGGATACCTTGAAGTTTTTATAATTCTCCTTGGTCATTCATAAGTTTTCTTCTGTCATCTACATGTATATTAAATAAATGGTAAAGCCACTTTAATAATCTTGCCGACGCCAGTCCTCTGTCACCAACACCCTTTATTTACAATGTGCATTAAGGACCTCCTAGAGTGTACAGGTCAGCCCCGGAGTCTTTCAACTGCCAATCTGAATAGAGCCAGCTGGTTTTAAACCCCCACTGCTCCTTCCCTATTGGGCGAGCCTCCACTCGGAGGCTATTGATGATCCCCTGTGGCCATCATAACATCGCCATCGTCCCAGATGTCCAGAGGTTGCTCTCCCCCTTTGAGGAGGAGAGCTGACTGGTAGTGATTTAACCTGAGGATCACCACACCTCAGGCGAGGAATAAGGTTGAGAGGGTGAGGCCTTCACGAATAACCTCAGCCGGTACGGGAATTGAACCCATGCTGTTGGCTTCGCCCTGCATCACAAATCAACCGTCCAGCTAACTGATCTAATTAACCAAATCCTCATGGCTAATGTCTAAAATTTTAAAAATTGGACAAACACCTTCCAAATGTCTGAAGCTATGTTATTAATCTATGCTAATCAGCCTAAAGAGGCCAATCCTCCATATACATCTTTTGATTTGATTTATTATTGTCACATGAATTAACATACAGTGAAAAGTATTGTTTCTTGCGCGCTATACAGACAAAGCGTACCATTCATAGAGAAGGAAATGAGAGAGTTCAGAGTGTAGTGTTACAGTCATAGCTAGGGTGTAGAGAAAGATCAACTTAATGCAAGGTAAGTCCATTCAAAAGTCTGACAGCAGCAGGGAAGAAGCTGTTCTTGAGTCGGTTAGGACACAACCTCAGACTTTTGTATCTTTTTCCCAACAGAAGAAGGTGGGAGAGAGAATGTCCGGGGTATGTGGGGCCTTTAATTATGCTGGCTGCTTTGCCGAGGCAGCGGGAAGTGTAGACAGAGTCAATGGATGGGAGGCTGGTTTACGTGATGGATTGGGCTACATTCACGACCTTTAGTAGCTCCTTGTGGTCTTGAGCAGAGCAGGAGCCATACCAAGCTGTGATACAACCAGAAAGAATGCTTTCTATGCTGCATCTGTAAAAGTTGGTGAGAGTCGTAGCTGACATGCCAAATTTCCTTAGTCTTCTGAGAAAGTCTTCTGAGTAAAAACCCAGAATATACACCTCATCTTCCATATCCTGTCCCAAAATTGAACTCACACTGAACTCACAAATAGACATTATGCCCAGTGAAGGCATGTCCTATTCGTAACAATAAACATGGAATGTGTTTGGAGGGTAACTTCCGGAACTATCTTTATTTTTTTGAATGGACAAAGAAGCTGAGATGGCTGCCAAGGGTCTGATGACTTTTGAGCATTCAAGCTTCCAGAAAGATCCCAATTAAATCATCCTGGCTGGCAGCCTCCCCCTTGAGGCACATGCCCAGAGAGCACCCTCTGTGGAATTCACACATACAATTGTTTGTGGTTTATTCCAAACGCAAACTCAATGGACTTCATTCCTCCAGGTTTGCAATTTAACAAAAGTAGAACTGCAGGAAATCAGTTAACCATAAGTAGGTATCAATGGTTATCATCTGTCTTCACTGTATGGTTATGGCGCTCAGTTTTAAAACATTCTAGGTGGGCAATAGCAATTGAGCATGTGATCAAAACTGGCTTCAGATATCAACATATTTTATTATCCCATCAACCAGACTGAAACAGCCTGTCTGCAAAGAACACCATTGCAGAATATCAGCTGCAGATCAAAGCAGCAATACTAAAGCCTTTTTGCACTTAGAGGCTGCTGTATTTTAAAAGCTTCCCAACCTGAATTTTAATCCAAAATGACCTGTAATGGAACCTGACCTGCTGGTAAGAAAATCTACAAGTGACTTACTTTGTGACCTGCTGACCATTTATCTCTTTGAGGGAAGTCTGTAATAATCTTGATATAAAGCTCCAGCTATTGAAGCCACCTGGACTAATTTTGCAGAGTGAAATGCCTCCTTATCGGGCCCATGGTTACTTTTTTAAAATTTTCAATGTTGAGCCGGGCACGTGAACAATTAACAATTATTTTGTTTACAACTTATAAAAGTGCACTATTCTTTTTAACAGAATTTTTATCGAATGCGTGTGTGTGTGCGTGCATGCATGCATGCATGTGTGTGGGTGCATGTGTGGGTGTGTGGGCGTGCGTGCGTGCTTGTATGTGTGTGCGTGCGTGCATGTGTGTGTGTGAATGACATAGTGTTTGGACTTTCAGTGTAAATATTTGAATAAATAATCCTTTCTATTTAAACCCACAAATCTATGTTTCTATTACTTAAATTGACTGTACACTCTTGTATTGGGGAGGGGGCAAGCTAAGATATACATACACCTTCCGAGCCAAATACACACCGATTAGGGACAGTAAGGGAAAGGATACAAAGGTTCTCTTTAAGGACTATTTCTGATGAGAAATATTCCAGCTTACATTTTTACATATTTAATCTTAGCGTTATCCTGAGTATATCATTATTTCAATAATTTATACCCTCAGCCATGTCTTAGGATTTCACAGAAACTTGTCCTGCAGAATCCTTCAATGATCCTAATGCCCGAACAGGCACCAGAGTGTGGTAACCAGGGGAATTTCACAGTAACTTCATTGCAGTGTTAATGTAAGCCCACTTGTAACTACTAATAAATAAACTTTTAACTTTAAACTTTTTAGCTAGAAAAGGCCATTTTCACTGTTGTTTTATTCATTGATCTTTCGTTCAACCTAATATCAGATATTGTTGTCCTCAACTAATCTTCAAGAAATATTCTCTGTTAAATTGAATGCTTTGCAACTGGTAAATTATTCCCAGTTTAGAGTCATTAGTTTCCTAATGTGGCATGATAGCACAGTGGTTAGTACTGCTGCCTCACAGCGCCAGGGACCAGGGTTCAATTCCCTGCTTGGGTGACTGTCTGTGTGGAGTTTGCATGTTCTCCCTGTGTCTGCGTGGGGATGCTCCAGTCTCCCCCCACAGTCTGAAAGACATGCTGGTTAGGTGCATTGACCCAAACAGGCACCAGAGTGTGGCGACCAGGGGAATTTCACAGTAACTTCATTGCAGTGTTAATATAAGCCCACTTGTGACTACTAATAAATAAACTTTTAACTTTAAACTTTTTAGCTAGAAAAGGCCATTTCCACTGTTGTTTTATTCATTGATCTTTCGTTCAACCTGATATCAGATATTGTTGTCCTCAACTAATCTTCAATAAATATTCTCTGTTAAATTGAATGCTTTGCAACTGGTAAATTATTCCCAGTTGAGAGTCATTTGTCTTCAGACCTTACCATTTAGTCATTTTGGCTTAGTTTTACCTTGCAATCTGCTTTTGACCCAAGGGACGTGAATGTCTTCTTTCTGCATAAGAATGGTTTTAAAACATTCTGTTATTGATCCGTGCTGTAGCTATCCCCTTCTAAGTAGGACCTTGAGCATGTTCTCTGTAAATTTAATGAGATTAGCCTTTTTGGGATTTTCTGCTGGAAGTAACAGCATTTGTTTAGTATAAGAATCCAAGTGTGGGTGGGTGTATTAGGGTCAGGATTAAGGATAACTCTAACCCTCAGTTGTGCATTAATGACAGGCTGCCATTTAAGAATCCATTTCCTGTGGTTTCTGTGCTATAATGTTCTATGGTTCTATAATAGATAAATCCCCAGGACCGGACAGGGTATTCCCTCGGACCTTGAAGGAGACTAGTGTTGAAATTGCAGGGGCCCTGGCAGATATATTTAAAATGCCGGTATCCACGGGTGAGGTGCCGGATGATTGGAGGATAGCTCATGTTGTTCCGTTGTTTAAAAAAGGCTCAAAAAGTAATGCGGGAAATTATGGGAATCGGTTGCATTCTTGGACACACGCATCTCCATTAAGGACGGTCACCTCAGCACCTCACTGTACCGCAAGCCCACAGATAACCTCACGATGCTCCACTTCTCCAGCTTCCACCCTAAACACGTTAAAGAAGCCATCCCCTACGGACAAGCCCTCCGTATACACAGGAACTGCTCGGATGAGGAGGATCGCAACAGACACCTCCAGACGCTGAAAGATGGCCTCATAAGAACAGGATATGGCGCTCGACTCATTGATCAACAGTTCCAACGCGCCACAGCGAAAAACCGCACCGACCTCCTCAGAAGACAAACACGGGACACAGTGGACAGAGTACCTTTCGTTGTCCAGTACTTCCCCGGAGCGGAGAAGCTACGGCATCTCCTCCAGAGCCTTCAACATGTCATTGATGAAGACGAACATCTCGCCAAGGCCATCCCCACACCCCCACTTCTTGCCTTCAAACAACCGCACAACCTCAAACAGACCATTGTCCGCAGCAAACTACCCAGCCTTCAGGAGAACAGTGACCATGACACCACACAACCCTGCCACAGCAACCTCTGCAAGACGTGCCGGATCATCGACACAGATGCCATCATCTCACGTGAGAACACCATCCACCAGGTACACGGTATATACTCTTGCAACTCGGCCAACGTTGTCTACCTGATACGCTGCAAGAATGGTTGGCCCGAGGCATGATACATTGGGGAAACTATGCAGACGCTGCGACAACGGATGAATGAACACCGCTCGACAATCACCAGGCAAGACTGTTCTCTTCCTGTTGGGGAGCACTTCAGCGGTCACGGGCATTCGGCCTCTGATATTCGGGTAAGCGTTCTCCAAGGCGGCCTTCGCGACACACGACGGCGCAGAGTCGCTGAGCAGAAACTGATAGCCAAGTTCCGCACACACGAGGACGGCCTCAACCGGGATATTGGGTTCATGTCACACTATTTGTAACCCCCACAGAGTTTCACTGGCTGTCTTGTCTGGAGACAATACACATCTTTTTAGCCTGTCTTGATGCTCTCTCCACTCACGTTGTTTTGTTTCTTAAAGACTTGATTAGTTGTAAGTATTCGCATTCCAACCATTATTCATGTAAATTGAGTTTGTGTCTTTATATGCTCTGTTTGTGAACAGAATTCCCACTCACCTGAAGAAGGGGCTTGCAGCTCCGAAAGCTTGTGTGGCTTTTGCTACCAAATAAACCTGTTGGACTTTAACCTGGTGTTGTTAAACTTCTTACTGTGTTTACCCCAGTCCAACGCCGGCATCTCCACATCAATGGAAGAAGCCAGAGAGTGGTAGTGGAGGATTGCTTCTCTGAGTGGAGGCCTGTGACTAGTGGTGTGCCACAGGGATCAGTGCTGGCTCCATTGTTGTTTTTCATCTATATCAATGATCTGGATGATAATGTGGTAAATTGGATCAGCAAATTTGCTGATGATTCAAAGATTGGAGGTGTAGTGGACAGTGAGGAAGGTTTTCAAAGCTTGCAGAGGGATTTGGACCAGCTAGAAAAATGGGCTGAAAAATGGCGGATGGAGTTTAATGCAGCCAAGTGTGAGGTATTGCACTTTGGAAGGACAAACCAAGGTAGAACATACAAGGTAAATGGTCAGACACTGAAGAGTGCAGTAGAACAGAGGGATCTGGGAATACAGATACATAATTCCCTAAAAGTGGTGTCACAGGTAAATAGGGTCATAAAGAGTGCTTTTGGTACATTGGCCTTTATAAATCAAAGTATTGAATATAAGAGTTGGAATGTTATGGTGAGGTTGTATAAGACATTGGTGAGGCCGAATTTAGAGTATTGTGTGCAGTTTTGGTCACCTAATTACAGGAAGGATATTAATAAGGTTGAAAGAGTGCAGAAAAGGTTTACAAGGATGTTGCCGGGACTTGAGAAACTGAGTTACAGAGAAAGGTTGAATAGGTTAGGACTTTATTCCCTGGAGCGTAGAAGAATGAGGGGAGATTTGATAGAGGTGTATAAAATTATGATGCGTGTAGATAGCGTGAATGCAAGCAGGCTTTTTCCACTGAGGCTAGGGGAGAAAAAAACTAGAGGACATGGGTTAAGGGTGAAGGGGGAAAAGTTTAAAGGGAATATTAGGGGGTGTTTCTTCACACAGAGAGTGGTGGGAGTTTGGAATGAGCTGCCAGATGAAGTGGTGAATGCGGGCTCACTTTTAACATTTAAGAAAAACTTGGACAGGTACATGGATGAGAGGGGTGTGGAGGGATATGGTCCAGGTGCAGGTCAGTAGGACTAGGCAGAAAAATGGTTCGGCACAGCCAAGAAGGGCCAAAAGGCCTGTTTCTGTGCTGTAATGTTCTATGGTTCTATGGTTGCTGCCAATGGTGGGCATGTTTCAATGTCAGGCAGGAAGGGGTTTGAAATTCAAATCATTTGTTCCCAACATTTGTAATTTATGCTAGATGAACAACACTACAAAATCCAAGGGCAGAATTTTCCAGCTGTGCTGAGCCCAAAACCAAAATATCCTGCCTGAGGTCAATGGAACATTCCATGTTCCATCCCCCACTCACTACGATTCCCGTAGCAGGTGGGATGGGAAAATTCCTCACCCAAAGCTTTACAGAATTTCATAGAAACATAGAAGATAGGAGCAGGAGGAGGCCATTTGGCCCTTCGAGCCTGCTCTGCCATTCATTACGATCATGGCTGATCATCCAACTCAATAGCCTAACCCTGCTTTTTCCTCATAACCTTTGATACCATTCGCCCCAAGTGCTATATCCAGCCGCCTCTTGAATACATTCAATGTTTTGGCATCAACTGCTTCCTGTGGTAATGGATTCCAAAGGCTCACCATTCTTTGGGTGAAGAAATGTCTCCTCACCTCCATCCTAAATGGTCTAGCCTGAATCCTCAGACTGTGACCCCTGGTTCTGGACTGCCCCACCATCGGGAATATCCTCCCTGCATCTACCTTGTCTAGTCCTGTTAGAATTTTATAAGTTTCGATGAGATCCCCCCTCATTCGCCTGAATTCCAGCGAAAACAATCCTAAACTAGTCAATCTCTCCTCATACATCAGTCCCGCCATCAGCCTGGTAAACCTTCGCTGCATTCCCTCGAGAGCAAGAATATCCTTCCTCAGAAAAGGAGACCAAAACTGCACACAATACTCGAGGTGTGGCTTCACCAAGGCTCTGTATAATTGCAACAACACATCCCTGCTCCTGTACTCAAAACCTCTCACAATGAAGGCCAATATGCCATTTGCCTTCTTTACTGCCTGCCCTAAACTATAGAAATCCTACAGTGCAGAAGGAGGCCATTTGGCCCATCGAGTCTGCACCAACAACAATTCCACCCTATCCCCATAACCCCTCATATTTACCCTGCTAATCCCTCTAGCATACACATCCTGGGACACTAAGGGACAATTTTACCATGGTCAATCAACCTGACCTGCACATCTTTGGACCATGGGAGGAAACCGGAGCACCCTGAGGAAACCCACACAGACACAGGGAGAACATGCAAACTCCACACAGTCAGTGACACAGCCGGGAATTGAACCCAGGTCCCTGGAGCTGTGAGGCAGCAGTGCTAACCACTGTGCCACCGTGCCACCCTGCTTGCTTACCTTCAGTTAATTTCAAACTCATTAATTGGCCCAGAGACAACCCACTCTGTTGTGTGGTGATCATGATAATGGGTGATTGTAGCTGCCCTCCCCACACCAACGTCTAGACTTCCCAGTACAGAGTAAGATTTCTGTTGAGAAATTAACTGGTCAAAATAGGACAGTGTAGGAGATGCAGAATATCCTTCATTCTGGCTGAAATTGAAAAACATACAACATCGGCGTGAAATGAACTCTGAGATCAAAATGGATAATTGGAATCTCAACAACAACTTTCATTTATATAAACTATCCCAAACATCAGTGAAGTGTTATCAAACGTACCCAGGCAGATTAAGACAGATGATCAAAGGCTTAGCCAAAGAGGTAGGCGAGTAGAGAGCTGCAGAGGTTAATGAAGGGAAGCCCAGAATGTAGGACTGAGGCAACCGAAGGCAGCGCTTTCAATGGTGGGAGAATGGACATCTGGGATGCAAAAGAGGTCAGAAATGGAGAGACATGCACCTTGGAGGGTTGCAAGGCTGGAGGGGGTAATGCAGATAGGGAGAGTTGAGGCCATTGAGACATTTGCAAAGAAGAATGGAGATGGTCGAAAGCTTCAAGTTTCTAGGTGCTCAGATCACCAACAACCTGTCCTGGTCCATCCATGCCCATGCTATAGTTAAGAAAGCCCACCAATGCCTCTACTTTGTCAGAAGGCTAAGGAAATTTGGCATGACCACTACGACTCTCACCAATTTTTATAGATGCACCATAGAAAGCATCCTTTCCGGATGCAAGACATCTTGGTATGGCTCCTGCTCTGTCCAAGATCGCAATAAATGATGAAGACTTGTGAGCATAGTCCAGTCCATCACCCAAACCAGTCTCCCATCCATTAGTTCCATCTACACTTTCACTGCCTCTGAAAAGCAGCCAGCATAATCACCCCAGATATACTGTCTTCCACCTTCTTCTGTCGGGAAAAAGATACAAAACTCTGAGGTCACATACCAACCAACTCAAGAACAGCTTCTTCCCTGCTGCCATCAGACTTTTGAATGGTCCGTCCTATCACATATTAAGCTGATCTTTCTTCTCATCCTAGCTATGACTGTAAAACTATATTCTGCACCGTCTCCCTTCCTTCTCCCCTATGTACTCTATCAATGGTATGTTTTGTTTGTATAGTGCAAGAAACAATACTTTTCACTGTATCCCAGTACATGTGACAATAATAAATCAATTTAATTCAATAGCTAGATTGGCAGAGTTGTGGGCGTGAGGGCCATTGTAGGTTAGTGAGCACAGATGGTTGAGTGAGACTTGGAGCAAGCTAGGATATAGGTAATTGTGTTTCAGATGGGCTGAAGTTTGCAAAGGGTGAACAGTGGAAGTCTGGCCAAGGGAACATTGTATCCCAGCCAGGAGATAGGAAGAAAAATATATATATTATATATGTCTCTATCAACCTGGCTACTTAATAAAAATATATTTTCTGTTTTTCTAAATGGACAATTTCTGGGCTGATAATATGGCTCCAGCTAATACCTTGCTGGCTTAGGGGCATTTCTGAGCAGGTTGAAAGTGAACAGAGGCTAACGCCTCAAACATCCTGGAATATAACAGTCTTTGCTATAGGCAAAGGCAGCTGTTTGTGACTCCAATGTGGTGCTAATGAACCAGCATTACCTGCTCCAGAGCATAACAGGTTTTAACAAGAGGCCTCATTAGTTGAATAACACAACCCTAAACCACCCGGTTCCGTGATCTGTCTGAATTATTTT
Source organism: Mustelus asterias (assembly GCF_964213995.1). Taxonomy (NCBI): domain Eukaryota; kingdom Metazoa; phylum Chordata; class Chondrichthyes; order Carcharhiniformes; family Triakidae; genus Mustelus; species Mustelus asterias. The sequence continues at coordinate 24,516,968 of NC_135812.1, forward strand.
AATTCAGTAAGGAGTCTAACAACACTAGGTTAAAGTCCAACAGGTTTATTTGGTAGCAAACGCCACTAGCTTTCGGAGCGCTGCTCCTTTGTCAGGTGAGTGGGAGTTCTGTTCACAAACAGGGCATATAAAGACACAAACTCAATTTACAAAATAATGAATAATGATTGGAATGCGAGTCTTTACAGTTAATCAAGTCTTCAAGGTACAGACAATGTGAGTGGAGAGAGCATTAGCACAGGTTAAAGAGATGTGTATTTTCTCCAGACAGGACATCCAGTGAGACTTTGCAAGTCCAGGCAAGTTGTGGGAGTTACAGATAATGTGACATGAACCCAAGATCCCGGTTGAGGCCATCCTCATGTGTGCGGAACCTGGCAATCAGTCTCTGCTCAGCGACTCTGCGCTGTCGTGTGTAGTGAAGGCCGCCTTGGAGAACGCTTACCCGAATACCAGAGGCCGAATGCCCGTGTCCGCTGAAGTGCTCCCCAACAGGAAGAGAACAGTCTTGCCTGGTGATTGTCGAGCGGTGTTCATTCATCCGTTGTCGTCGCGTCTGCATAGTTTCCCCAATGTACCATGCCTCGGGACATCCTTTCCTGCAACGTATCAGGTAGACAATGTTGGCCGAGTTGCAAGAGTACGTACCGTGTACCTGGTGGATGGTGTTCTCATGTGAGATGATGGCATCTGTGTCGATGATCCGGCATGTCTTGCAGCGGTTGCTGTGGCAGGGTTGTGTGGTGTCGTGGTCACTGTTCTCCTGAAGGCTGGGTAGTTTGCTGCGGACAATGGTCTGTTTGAGGTTGTGCAGTTGTTTGAAGGCAAGAAGTGGGGGTGTGGGAATGGCCTTGGCGAGATGTTCGTCTTCATCAATTACATGTTGAAGGCTCCGGAGGAGATGTCGTAGCTTCTCCGCTCCGGGGAAGTACTGGACGACAAAGGGTACTCTGTCCACCGTGTCCCGTGTTTGTCTTCTGAGGAGGTCAGTGCGGTTTTTCGCTGTGGCGCGTCGGAACTGTCGATCGATGAGTCGAGCGCCATATCCTGTTCTTATGAGGGCATCTTTCAGCGTCTGGAGGTGTCTGTTGCGATCCTCCTCATGCGAGCAGATCCTGTGTATACGGAGGGTTTGTCCATAGGGGATGGCTTCTTTAACGTGTTTAGGGTGGAAGCTGGAGAAGTGGAGCATCGTGAGGTTATCCGTGGGCTTGCGGTACAGTGAGGTGCTGAGGTGATCGTCCTTAATGGAGATGCGTGTGTCCAAGAAGGCCATCCCCACACCCCCACTTCTTGCCTTCAAACAACCGCACAACCTCAAACAGACCATTGTCCACAGCAAACTACCCAGCCTTCAGGAGAACAGTGACCATGACACCACACAACCCTGCCACAGCAACCGCTGCAAGACGTGCCGGATCATCGACACGGATGCCATCATCTCACGTGAGAACACCATCCACCAGGTACACGGTACGTACTCTTGCAACTCGGCCAACATTGTCTACCTGATACGTTGCAGGAAAGGATGTCCCGAGGCATGGTACATTGGGGAAACCATGCAGACGCGACGACAACGGATGAATGAACACCGCTCGACAATCACCAGGCAAGACTGTTCTTTTCCTGTTGGGGAGCACTTCAGCGGTCATGGGCATTCGGCCTCTGATATTCGGGTAAGCATTCTCCAAGGCGGCCTTCACAACACACGACTGCACAGAGTCGCTGAGCAGAGACTGATAGCCAGGTTCCGCACACATGAGGATGGCCTCAACCGGGATCTTGGGTTCATGTCACACTATCTGTAACTCCCACAACTTACCTGGAATTGCAAAGTCTCACTAACAGTCCTGGCTGGAGACAATACACATCTCTTTAACTTGTGCTTAACCCTCTCTCCACTCACATTGTCTGTACCTTTAAGACTTGATTACCTGTAAAGACTCGCATTCCAACCTTTATTTTGTAAATTGAGTTTGTGTCTTTATATGCCCTGTTTATGTACAGAACTCCCACTCACCTGACGAAGGAGCAGCGCTCCGAAAGCTAGTGGTGTTTGCTACCAAATAAACCTGTTGGACTTTAACCTGGTGTTGTTAGACTCCTTACTGTGTTTACCCCAGTCCAACGCCGGCATCTCCACATCATTCTTTTAATTCAACAGCTCTTAAATTTTATCTTCTGTCACTGTTTGACCTCAGAAGAGAAGCAGGACTCCAGGCAAACAGCTTGTTGCTATCTACCATTTTTCATCCAACAGGTAGCAGCAGAAAAAGCGCATGTCCATGTTTAAATTGCCAATCCCCCATCTACTCTGTGAACTACTGGAACATTGGAACTTCTATGTCTTTGCCTTTAAGACTAATTCATCTCTCCATGTTTTTTCCCATCATGGAAGTCCTCACTTCTGAAAAGACGGATCACATCACAACAGTCAGCCTCCTACCCGCCAAAGGAATACGTTAGTGGACCCGTGTGAAACCCTGACTCTTTTTCTTATCATGATCTTGACTTTCCCTTAACCCTCTTTTGCTCTGAGTACAAAAGGGGCGGACATCGCAAAAACTCCAATCCACATTTTGCTTGTGTTTGTGAAATAAACCAATGCTCTAATTTTACCTTACTTTGCGTTAGCCATGGTATTATTAGTAGAGGATTGGATAACGCCAAACTGAAGGGTTGGGGAAAATATGGTTCCACTTACAAAGGGGAAATCAGAAATCAAATCATCTTTCTGTTTATGGACAGTTAGTGGGAGGAGAAATCAGGGGCTGCTTAAATTAATCCCCCCGGGTTGGAGTGGGGGGGGTTGGCTGCCAGTCTGCGGCCGATGCCTCCTGGCACCATCACTGGTACACTACCAGCCACAGATTACTCTTCCCTGCAGGGGCAAGGGAGCAGGAGAGATGGCTGTGGCTGGTAGTGTACCAGTGATGGTGTATCCCTTTACACTGTGGAACGGCCACTGTGGAATCGGCCGGTTCTGCTTCATCTTCTTAACGAGGAATCGCTTCATCCTGAAGGTTTCGTGGGATGGCATGACCGCACGTCCACTCCGGCAGGAGGCATCGGCCGCAGACTGGCAGCCGACCCCCCCCGACCAGAGGATGAGACATCACACCCCCTCTCCTCTCCGCCCCCCAGGGGATGATACATCACACCCCCTCTCCTCCCCCCCCCTCCCCCCCAGGGGATGATACATCACACCCCCTCTCCTCCCACCCCCCAGGGGATGATCGGTCACACCCCCTCTCTCCCCCCCTCCCCCAACCAGAGGATGAACATCAGAGAGCCGCTCTCCCCACGTTCTGCTTTTTTTTCGCGCCCGGGCGCGCTCTGTCAGATTTTTTTCGAACTGCGCATGTGCAGTTCAGAGCTCCGATCGGTCCGCCAGCGCTAAGCCCCGGCCACGGCGCGGATCGGGCCGGAGCCGGCAAAACGCGTATGGGCGCGCTGGAAAGAGGATTCCAGGCGCGGATCTATTTGACGCCCAGATCCGGCACTTAGACTCAAAATGGTAAAATTCCCCCCTTTGTTTGATAATGGGTTTATCAGCACTGATGAACAAGGAGAACAAACTCAAAAAGAGAAAGGATATTATGACAATCAATTTAGCAGCAATAAATGACATATTTTGAATTACTGGATTTTCCAGCAGTCTAGAGTGAACTAGAAACAGTTAAATGGAATTGGTGGTGCCACCTCCACTATCCAAATGGTTGACTCCAACTCCTAGTTATTATGTTGTTCAGATTATCAAATAATAATCCACGCACCCTCTCCCACGCCATCAGCAATTTTAGCCAAGCAATTTCTGTGCTAATATGAGTGAGTGAATATTTATTGGCATTTGTATGACTCTCCTCTCAAGTATTTGATCACAGGCATTATCTTAGATTGATTATTGTCTGTACAAAATGTCACACAAAAGGGGCTGTCATTTAAGCATGTCAAGTATTCATCTAGTGCTGATACATTCAGAATGATTTCGAGAAATTTGGTTTTCACCTTCATACTTTGAAACTCATTAACTCAGAATTATTCACACAGAGTCGCTTTTTTCGAAACAGGAAATGCAATTTTAATAAAATTTACAAAAAACTGCAAAAAATGTTTGAATTGCAAATCATATTGCATTTGTTTCAAAGTGCTTTATTTCTTTTTCTAGAAGCCTAATTAGATTTACTAGATTTAGTTGCTCAACTGGCTACATAATTTTGAGCACGCAACTCTAATTTGGATAGTAATTTTGTAAGCAAGTTTATAAAGATTGTTCTTTGTGCCTATTTGCTTTTTTTAATCTTGTAGACGGTTAGAGTAATCCTTTATAATGTCAAAAATGTTTCAGATTATTAATCATCCTGTATGTACTGTCTCACACTGCATTTGTTCCAAACAATGCCTTCCTTAATTAAAAGTTGTTATGACAGTCAGTCCATGTTCTGTTTCAACCACTGCTGGTGACAGAGTGTGAAATGGAAAGGTAATGCTTGTTGAACAGTACAAAGAGAGTGACACTTACATTTCTACATCCACCAAGGTGTGAGAATCCAAACCGACAGACACCACCAAAATTGCCATTGTAAGTATTTACGTCAATATTTCCATGGTGGATGAATCCATTAGTGCATGCAAAACAGGCACAGAATCAGTGCAGGAGTTCCACCACATCTCAATCTGAGCTTCATGCCCAAGCTAAATGGTTTCAGAGCGAATTTAGATGCCATCAGCAAACATTAATGTATACATGTGGTATCGACCAGGGCCATACACTACATTCAAACAGAACCAGAAGACACTAAGGGCAGAATTTTCCTGCCGTTTGTCCCGTTGCAGTGAATTTTGCTAGGCGCCAAATTTTCCGACCTCATTGCAGCGGGACCGTGGCCTGAACAGCTGGTAAGATTGCAGACTAGGAGCGGAATTATCTAGCCATTCATGCTGGCGGGATTCTCTGGACCCGCTGCAGTGAACAGAGATTTGGCTGAGTGCCAAATTCTCCGACCTCGCTGCAGCAGGAGCAGGGTGTGAATGGCTGGTAAATTCCGGCTTAGATGTGTACAGCAGGTCTGTTAGCATCTGATGGAAAGGAAAGGCAGATTAATATTTTGGTGGCTACTTCCTGCTAAACAATGTGTTCCTTCAATGGGTCAAAATCCTGCAACTCCCTCCCTAACAGCGCTGTGTGTATGCCTACACCACTCGGACAGCAGGGGAAGTGTGAGCTCACGCACTTTGGCAGGAGGAATCAAAAGGCAGATTATTATCTAAATGGAGAGAAACTGCAGGTGAGTGACGTACAGAGGGATCATGGCGTTCTAGTGCATCAATCACCAAGAGCGAGCAGGTAGGTCCAACAAGTAATCAAGAAGGCCAAATGGCATTATGGCTTTTATTGCAAAGGGGTTGGAGTTTAAAAATAGGAAGGTTTTGTTGCAATTGTACAGGGTGTTGGTGAAGCCTCACCTAGAATACTGCATACAGTTTTGATGCCCTTACCTAAAAAGGATATATAACATTGGAGGCATTCCAAAGGAGATTCACCAGGCTAATTCCTATTGTCCCATCAATAGAGACTTGGAGTTCAGAGGAGTGAAGGGTAACCTTATTCAAATATATAAGATCCTGAGGGGGCTTGATAGATTAGAAGGTGAGATGTTTTCATGAATAGGAGACTCTTAAACAAGAGAACGTGGCTACAAACCAAAGGACCGGTCATTTAAAACTGAGGTGCATGGAAATTTCTTCTCACAGAGGGTGGTTAACCTCTGAAATTCTCTACCCCAAAGGGTGGTGAAGGCTGTATCATTAGAAGTATTCAAAGTGGAGGTGGATAAATATTTGATTGAGGAATAGAGGGAATGGCACAGAAAAGGAGTTGAGGCCGGCTTAGATCAGCCATGATTGTATTGAATGATGGGGCAGGCTTGAAGAGTCTGGTGGCCCATTCCTGCTTCTATTTCTTATGGTTTTGTGCTCAGAGAGATAAATCACCATCATCATCGAGGACAAATAGAAACAGATAAAAAATATTGGCCTATCCAGCAATGCCCACATCCCACAAATGAATTTAAAAAGTACCGTGGATCATGTGGCGTAAATTAAAACCAACAGCTTAGCTTCCAGTGCATGGCGGCAATGCAAAAAAAAATCAATAAATTCATCATCTAACTCTCAGGTCTTGACCTTTCTGCTCCTCCACCTACAGTTCCAATGCTTAAAATAATCCCCTCTCCCTCCTTTCACTCTTCTACTGGCATTGCAACACACTTCATTCCACCTCCTTTTTCTCAGACTCATCCAGTCTGCATCTCCTACTCTTAACATTATTACTCTATTTCTCCACATCTCATATCTTACACTCAACATTCAAACTATTATAGAAGGACAGGCAATGTTTTCCTACAAGAAAGATGAGAATATATTGGTAACATCCTTGTGAAGTATTTAGAGAATGCAGTAACAATATTAAGAGTAGGAAGAGTGGCTTGTGCTACCAAATAAACCTGTTGGACTTTAACCTGGTGTTGTGAGACTTCTTACTGTGTTTACCCCAGTCCAACGCTGGCATCTCCACATCAAGAGTAGGAAGTGCAGACTGTGTGAGTATGTAAAAAAGGAGATGGAACGAAGTGTGTTGAAGAGCTTTGCACCATACAACAGGTTGGCTCAGGGGTGGCATGGTAGCACAATGGTTAGCACTGCTGCCTCACAGCGCCAGGGACCCGGGTTCAATTCTGGCCTTGGGTCACTGACAGTGTGGAGTTTGCATGTTCTCCCCATGTCTGAGTGGGTTTCCTCTGGGTGCTTCGGTCTCCTCCCACATTCCAAAGATGTGCGGATTCGATTGGCCATTCTACGTTGCTCCTTAGTGTCAGCTGGATCAGCAGGATAAATACGTGGGGTTAACAGGATAGGGGCTGGGTGGGATTGTTGTTGGTGCAGGTTCAATGTGCCAAATGGTCTCTTTTTGCACTGTAGGGATTCTATGATTCCATAAGTCGAGAGGAGGCAAATGGTTTATGGTTGTTACCATGATGATTGCAGAAGTGTCAAGCGAGCCACAAGTGTCAGATGGGCACTGGTGCACAATGCAACGTAATGGCTTTCACATATCTGAGTGAGGAGTGTCACGGACCTGACTGATGTTATTTGCGAAGGTGTCCCAATTTTGAACACCGGTTCATGGTGGTGTGTAATTTTATTTACAAAAATCGTATGAGGAGTCATATGCAAGACCCAGCGAATGCATCTCAGGCACCCCCATTGTTCCTAACCGCAATGTTTACAAAGACTCAAAGCCTGATTGACAGCTATGGTTTCTTCAAAGGGAATAAGTGGCCTACAAAAGAGAAAGTGAAACCACTTGCATTCAAGCATGAAGGGAAGGGTAAATAAATACAGCTGACTGGAGGCTGAGTAAATACCCATTGAGCTGTCAATCAAAGCCTATTTCAAGGCACTGCCCTATGAAATTGAAAGAGATCAAAGGTTTTCAGTTGAATAGAGAGGGTTTTAAGGTTTCGGCTTTATAGGAGACTTTACAGGAGTGGGGTCTGAGGGGGAGGGGTCCTGTATGGGAGCCTAAGGGAGGAGGAAGGCTGATGGAGTACCGAGAGAGGAAGGGGCTGAGTAGAGTCTGAGGGTAGCTGAGCCTGGGTTTGAGGGGGGTGCTGAGTGGGACGCAGAGGGGGGGAGGAAAGCTGAATGGGGGGCCTGAGAGGGAGGGGCTAAGGGGAAGGGTGAGGTAACACTCAAGCCTTCATGCTGTGGGAGGAGTGACCTGTGATTTGAATGGTGGGGAGGGATATTGCTCTGTGCTGAAGGATTGGTGATGCTCCCATGAGCAACCATATTTTTGGGGAAGGGGGCCTGTCTCCAGGCACGGATATCGAGGCACCCTTTTGATCTCTGGATTGTGGGTCTGACTAGTGGGTTTCTTGGGATAGACTCATTTACATCTCTCAGATGAATGAATCCCACCGTCAATGGGAAACATTCTGGCTTCCCTGCAATGACACTTAGTCCCAATTCGAGTGAATTGCTGCCTCTATCTTTATCAAGAAAATTAAACAAAGGAAGTGATAAGAAACTACAAATCATGAAAAGAAACCTAGGGGTCCAAAAACTAAACCCTTTAAAACAGGCTTTATGGCCTAAATGCAATATAATGCAAATCACACCAAAATAAGTGGAATATCAGTCGTGAAATTTAAAGGAAATCTGATTTTGTGTCTTCTGATCTCATAGAATCCCCACAGTGCAGAAAGAGGCCATTCGGCTCATCGAGTCTGCACCGACCACAATCCCACCAGGCCCTATCCCCATAACCCCATGTATTTACCCTAGCTAGCCCCTGACACTAAGGGGCAATTTAGCATGGCCAATCCACCTTAACCCACACATCTCTGGACTGTGGAGGAAACCGGAGCACCCGGAGGAAACCCACGCAGACACGGAAGAAATGTGCAAACTCCACACAGACAGTGGCCCAAGGCTGGAATTGAACCCGGGTCCCTGGCACTGTGAGGCAGCGGTGCTAACCACTGTACCACCATCTTTCCCAACTGCGAGTATTATGATTAGGAACAGTACAATCAGTCTCAAATTGGAGAGTTGTTTATGTGACGACAGAAGTGAAGAATCATCAGTCACTGGAATTGAAGCTCCGATTCCAGAAGGTCGGATTCACTGAAGCAGTTATCAAGACCTGTTATCAAATAAATCCCAAATAAATATTTTAGAATCTCAGGGAATGTCATAGAAGTTTTATTTGAACAAATCAAAGTAAACAAACCAGTTGCTGTTTTCTCCATGGATGGGATTAATTTTGTTACAACCAACATTGATTTTGATTTATGTACGGCAGGAGAATGTCTTAAACTACAACACTTGTTGGAATACATTGGGAATAACCGACGTACAGCTAACCATTAAGCAGCTCCAGATCGCTACAGCCTGGGGGTGTTTCTCACTATAATCATGGGCACTGTGTGGTTTATCGCTTCAATATCTCCTCTCTGGCATCAATGATTAATAACCACTATCAATGGCAGAGATATTAATTTGTAATAATGGTTTTCCACATAATTTCAACTGCGTTTTTGCCTGGAGTTTTCTTTTTGGCTCCAAGAAGAAAATGCTTCCAGATTCTTGCAAAGAGGCAATGCCTTACACAAGGCAATTAAAATGGCATAACAGAGGGAATTAAATCTCGCTATGTTTTGCCTTTAATCTGTAGTCTTGTATCCGAAAGTTAATTTACTAGAAGAGAAACATAACAACTCAAGTGGGTCCATCGCACGGGTTTGCTCGCAATGCTGAGATGAATCTTCTGCTAATTATAACATCTGTCGGTTTAATTACCTCAGGAATAATCATCAGAATCTCTACTCTTCCCTGCTGGCAAAGCTACAGGCTCCAGCATCGGAGAGGCATGTTAGAGTACATCTCCGCAGCCTGTGTGGTTAATGCTGTGTGTGTGTTGTCTCATGGCTGTCGTTCAAAACAATATGGAAGTGCAGCAATTGGGAGCGGGGAAGCAGGCTGCCTTCAGCTGCAGGGCTTTATTAGCATGTTGTTCAGATTTCGGTTCGCACTAACAGCACATGGCATCCGGTTATCTCCCATTGTCAGCTTCAGAATCCTGCTCAACAATGATATCTCATTTAATATGCAAAAAAATAATAAGGCCGTTTTTGCACTTGCTACTTTCTTTCAGAAACAAAAAACATGTGAAGCGTTTAGCAGCGTTCTATTTGTGGCCTAACCATGATGTGCGAAGGATTAATGAAACACAGTCAACTTGGGCAGAATTTTCTTGTCCTGCCCGCCACAGGAATCGTAACGGGCGGAGGGCGGACCATGCAAAGATCTGTTGACCCCTTGGGGCAAGTGGAAAATCCCATCCCGCATGTAGCTGTTTGCAAATATGATTTCCACTCCATCTGACGAAGGAGCAGCGCTCCGAAAGCTTATGGTATTTGCTACCAAATAAACCTGTTGGACTTTAACCTGGTGTTGTGAGACTTCTTACTGTGCAAATATGTAGGCCAGGATCTTTAGGATGGCGTGCTTTCCCTCCACCACCCCTCCACCCTATCCAAAGAGTCGACGGGGAACACATCCCCACCGACACTGCCTGACCCATGGTGATTTCACGCTCCAACGACCATTAATTGGTGGTAGGTCCCTCAATGCCAGCGGTACTCTAGACCCTGCAGCGCCAGAAGCTGCAGTGGCCAGGACTGGGACTGCATGCTGTCCCCTGAGACTTAAGTTCTGGGATTCCAGGAAGAGTTAAGAGTTGGGGTTCTTAGGATAGGGAAGGTAGACGAGGCCTGAGTTGGTGGACACTTGGGGGGGGGTTGGGGTATCGGGGGAGAGGCCAAGAGCGTGGGGGAGGGGAGGGAACTCCTGTGGTTACTGGACATAACTGGGAAGGGGGGGTTGGAGTGGGGGACAAATTTAAAAAGGCGGTCGTCAGGGAGGTGTCCCTGCCCCCATTTCCACACGAGGCCTGAACCCCATTATTTCTGGGCTTCCCCCACACCCCAGAACTCCTCCTGCTGGGCCTAGAAATTGAGCCCGATTGGGAAACAGATGATAAATGGTCAATAATTGGCCAATTAATGGCCTCAATTGGGACAAGACAGGACAGGCCATCTGAGGCCTCACCCACCCCAGTGTAAAATTGCGAAGAGGTCGGAGCAGGCAGGAACCAAGCAGGAAGCCCATCTAAGGAACTTTACGCTCCCCCCCACCTCCAAACCCGCCAGCGGAGGAGCATAAAATTCAGGCCATAGGGACGATATTACGTAAATTATTCCACTCTGTTTGAAAGTATTGGCATTTCACTCGTGGGAAAGCTGGAATTTTTTGCCCCCTTTCTTGTGGGGAAAGGCAAACGTTAACCTTCATAAAAGAAGTATCGGTTTTGAAAATTCACCAAGCAATGATTAACTTAAAGATGTGATTGTATTAAAGGCCGATTTAGCAATGATATGTTCATAGCTTCTGTGAATCTCACGGGACTAGAAAAAGGCAAGTTTTACTCATATGTTTTAAAATCAGGTTGCAAAAACTACAGACCAGTGAGTTGATCATAGAGTCCCTACAGTACTGAAGGAGGCCATTCAGCCCATCGAGTCTGTACCGACCATAATCCCACCCAGGCCCTATTCCCGTAACCCCACACATTTATCCTGTGAATCCCCCTGACATTAGGGTCAATTTAGCATGGCCAATCCACCTAATCCACACATCTTTGGACTGAGAGAGGAAACCGGAGCACCCAAAGGAAACCCACACAGACACGAGGAGAACGTGCAGACTCCGCACAGACAGTGATGCGAGGCCCGAATTGAACTCGGGTCCCTGGCGCTGTGAGGCAGCAGTGCTAACCACTGTGCCACCGTGCCATCTTCATGCTCATTGTGGGTAAAGTTATGGAATTTGAAAGTCATGGAATATTTAGAAAGAAGTAAAATCATCAAAGGTAGTCAATGTGGTTTCATAAAGGGGAGGTTTTTCCAATCTATCTGATTGGTTTTTTTTCATGCAAGGGGGAAAGATTCAGTGGAGATGTGTGAGGGAAGTTTTTTTACACAGAAGGTGGTGGTAGCCTGGAGTGCACTGCCAAGTGAGGTGGTTACAACAGTTACGTTAGCCACATTTAAGACTTATCTTGATAGGCATACGAAAAAACAGGGAATAGAGGGATATAAGCGGTTGGTCTAGATAGGACAACGTGATCCGCACAGGCTTGGAGGGCTGAAGGGCCTGTTCCTGTGCTGTACTGTTCTTTGTAAGTGTGGCAATGGAGGTTGACATGGGGAAGACAGTGGATGTGATGTACTTAGGTTTCAGGGGAGCCTTTTCTCTGAAAAGGTTGGTACATAAAATAAAGAAAGCTGAAATCAATAGCAATATTTTACAGTGGAAATGCAATGAGTCGAGTGATCGAATCCAAGCAGGAATTTGCAGTTGATACAAAGCTAAGGATGGTTCCAAAGAATAAACTAGAGGAGAATTTGAATATGCTTGGGAATTAGGCAGACAGATGGCAGATGAGATTCAATGCAGAGAAATGCAAAATACTTCACATAGAGACAAAAATACATGAAGGAGCTATTAGTTAGATGGCAAGAAGGATACGAGAGGTCTGGGGGCTTTTGATTTACAACAAACTGAAGCTATTGCAACAGCACTCAGTGTGAACAAAAATGGAGAAAGTTTCTTCTTTGCGCACTGTGGGACTGATTCATTATCAGGTTGATTCTCTGGAGCCAATACTCCATTAGATGCTACCAGAAATCAATACAGGACTGTGGACCGACTATTCTTCAATAAATACTGCCTGTGTGCGCCTGGTCACAGAATCAGGCTTATATTGCAGCAAAATTGTAAATGTGCTGTTAAAACACATACAGCAACTCTTCCTCAAATCTATTCATCAATCATTTGAACATTTCTCTAGCAGGCAAATAAACATTGTCCCTCAAACGTTTGCTGCAAAGATGCATATTTCTAAAAATTCTGTGGAAAACATCTCCAAATATAACAATACTATACTAAAGGTTGCAGCAAACAATGCAAAGAGGAGGCTACATTTTTCATGCCCGTATTCAAACCCCTCCCTATCTTTGTAATCTCTTTCAGTCCCTCAACTCTCCATTTCTTTAGTTCTGAATTCCTCCAACTGTGGCCATATGAGACCCCCCTCCCCGCCCCACGCAGCCCTGCCTCCTTCCACAAGTTCCTTTGCCCCAGCAATTTGCTCCTTTAGCTACCTGGATCCTAATCCCTTAAACCACTCTTCAAAACTCTTTGGGCGTGATCTTACCGGTCGTTCATGCCACACTCCCACTAACAGTGAGGTTGGAGAATTTGGACTTTTACAACACAGCCTCATATCTATCTCTTTGGTTACATGTCCTAATGTCTCCTTGATAGCTCAGTGTCAAATTTTGCCTGATTGCTTTCATGTGAAGCATCTTGGGAAACATTATTGCATTAAAGGCGCTAAATAAATGCAGGTTCTCACTCCTGTTGGACTACGTGGCAGCCACTTTCAAGGCTCCCTTCAAATACATAATTTCTCTGGTTCCCCTTCCAAATGGGGAGCTATGAGGAAAGTAAGAGTAAACCTAATGCAATAGCTACAGCACTGAGCCAGGTTCTCATCTGAATATCTTTGCATCAAATGCAGGGAAAGCCTTGGCACTGAATAGTTCAAGCAATTCAGCTCAGAAAACGCAGTGGAACAGCACATAGGAAGCAGCTCGGAGGCCTGTTGAGTGAGTTCTCCAATATCCCTCTGTACCCATTGTGCACCTGCTCTCGCGCTGAAACGACCCTGAGGTTGCCAGCACTGAGCGCGAGGAAGCAGCACAGGAGAGAACTTCAGGCCAGCAAACATTGCTTAATTGTAATCTTCATTTTCAGTGTGGAAAGACCGTTGCAGTTGTCGGGAGTTAATAAAGTGTAACAAAGCACAGCAGCAGTGTTGCAGAGATTTTACTTTCTTACTCAGACTATATCGAGTCACTCAAACATTGCCTTCTGCCAGAGACTAGCTCCTGAATAGTGCCTCGGGTTCTTGTAAAGCCCAAATTCCATTTAACAACAAGATATACCACTGAATTATTAAAGACCTCAGTGCCTCTCAGCAGTAAACAATGGCATTACAATGACTAATGCGTGCCTATTGACTGCAGGGATGGTGTAAAATCTTTCCTTTAAGTCCCCAGGAAAACTGCTATTTCAGCCGAGTCTCGCTAACAAAACAATGCAACACAAATCTCAAAATAATTCACCAGCTGCTTTCTTTGAAGCCAGGGCTGACTGCATTATATTCATTAAGAAGCCTTCTTTTCCATTTCAGAACCGTTTGATTGCAAATTATGCTATTGAAGTGATATTCCCCTGTTATGGACCTCTGGGCGGGGGCGGGGGGGGGATGGTGGGTTTATTGCATCTCATCTATTCGCTAACTTCCTTCAGAATTTTCAAATACCTAGAAGGAAAATATTATGCACTTGGGTACTTTTCAGGTTCACACAACAGGAACACGCATCAATCTACTGCTGCCATTATAGGGGGAAGTGGTGGCCTAGTGGTGTTATCACTGGGATAGCAACTTAGAGACCCAGGGTAATGCGCTGGGGACCATAGTTCAAATCCCACCACGGCAGATGGTGAAATTCAATAGAAGTCTGGAATGTTAAAAAAAGTTGAAAACCATTCTCAAAAAACTCCATCTGTTTCACTAACATTCTTTAGGGAAGGAAATCTGCCATTCTTACCTGATAAAGTTTATTTATTAGTCACAAGTAAGGCTTACATTAACATTGCAGTGAAGTTACTATGAAATTCCCCTAGTCGCCACAGTCCAACGCCTGTTTGGGTCAACGCATCGAACCAGCACATCGTTCAGAATGTGGGAAGAAACCCACACAGACACAGGGAGAACATGCAAACTCCACACATACAACGATCCAAGCTGGGAATCAAACCCAGGTCCCTGGCACTGTGAAGCAGCAGTGCTAACCACTGTGCTACCATGCTGCCCAGTCTGGCCTACATGTGATTCATGTAATGTGGTTGACTCTTGGGAGTCAATGGCCTAGCAAGCCGGGCTGTTAAGGTTGGGTAATGAATGTTGGACCAGTGAACGATGACCATGAATGAATAAAAAAAATGCAATGACTTCAATCAGGTCATTGAGGTTTGCCAATTGGAGAATGAAATCCCTGATTAAAGATCTAAATTGATGGGCCAATCAGGGAGTCTTTGCCTTGGTACTTAACCGGGGGTATCAGTTCCTCTGACACCCCTGGAGACAGACTGCTGATTACTCACACTCTGCACTGCTGTTAGAGCTTGTAAATAAAGGGATTTTGGTGAAGAGATTTCTGCCTCTGAAGACTTATTACAATAACTAAATGAAATAACTCTAAGTGCTTAACAAGACAGCAAAGTGAATACTGAGTGGATTATATAGAGAGGGGCTGAAGGTATGTCAGTGTGTGATTCAGGTGACTTGAAACCAGGGACTAAGAAAGGATACAAAAGCAAATGTTTACTTCAGTTATGAGGATAGATTGGAGAGGTTGGGACTGTTTTCCTTCGAGAAAAGAAGGTTGAGAGGAGATTTGATAAAGATGCTCAAAATCATGAGGGGGCTGGACAGAGTAGATAGGGAGAAACTGTTCCTGCTCATAAAAGGATTGTGAATGAGAGAGCACAGATTTAAAGTGATTTGCAAAAGAAGCAAATGTGATGTGGAAAAAGCTTTTTCACATAATGAGTGACTTGGGTCTGGAATGCACTGCCTGGAAGTGTGGTGGAGGCAGATTCAATTGAGGCATATAAGAGGGCATTAGATGATTACTTGAATGTGTACAGGGAAAAGGCAGGGGAATGCCAAAATGCCTATGAGGAGAGTGCAGACATGATGGGTCAAATGGCCTCCTTCTGTGCTGTAACAACTCTTTGATTCTGTTGTCTACCACGACATTTAAATTATCTCTCTACAAGTGAGATGTGAGGCATGGTGGCACAGTGGTTAGCACTGCTGCCTCACAGCGCTAGGGACCCGGGTTCGATTTCTGCCTTGGGTGACTGTGTGGAGTTTGTACATTCTCCAGTTTTGTCCCACAGTCCAAAGATGTGTGGGTTATGTTGATTGGCCATGCTAAATTGCCCCTAGTGTCAGGGGGATTAGTAGGGTAAATATGTGGGGTTACTGGAATAAGGCCTGGGTGGGATTGTTGTCAGTGCAGACTCGATGGACCAAATGGCCTCCCTCTGCACTGTAGGGATTCTATGATTCAATGTCCAACATGTTGAGTATTTCCAGCATTTTCTGTTTTTATTATGTACCTCATAGACTGCAGCATTTCAAGAAGGCAGCTCACCACAACCTTCTCAAGGGCAACTAGGGATGGGCAATAAATGCTGACCAGCCAGCGACGCCCATGTCCCATGGGAGAGAACTGCAGAGACCATTCTGACTAAAGGTTCAGCTTCCAAAGCTGGCGCACAGGGGAGTGGGGAACAAGCAGTCATCCTGATTCTGATGAATAGAGGTGCAAGCAAGGATGGCATGGCTGAGGAAGGTCACTGAGGCAGTCTGCTGCAATGTCATCAAGGTATTTGAAGACAAAGGTAAGGGACTCAACATGCGCAGGACAACCTGAAGGCGAGAGAGCACTGGGTGAGCTGATGTTTGTGGAGACTGGCAAAGAGAGCTTTGCAGAAACGTGACAATAATGTGGATTCAGTGTCATCTGCAATTGGCAAGAGATAATATCTTAAGCAATGATATCTGGAGGTATGAGAATACAATGGTGGCGACACAGCTGGTTATAGATAAAAAGCACAGCTCAGGGATGAATGATCCAGGATTCAGAGGTATGAGACTCTAACCTACAATGGCTATGTCCCTTATTAATGACAAAACATCCAGTTTCGAAGGCACCAATTTTAACTGCCCCTTGGAGTTCTGTTGAAAGGACACAACCTAAAATGTTAACTCTGTTCCTGTCTCCACAGATGCTATGGTGTGGGGGTGCTGGCGTTGAACTGGGGTAAGCACAGTAAGAAGTCTCACAACACCAGCTTAAAGTCCAACAGGTTTATTTGGAATCACAAGCTTTCAGAGTGCTGCTCCTTCATCAGGTGAAGGAGCAGTGCCCCAAAAGCTTGTGATTCCAAATAAACCTGTTGGACTTTAACCTGGTGTTGTGAGACTTCTTACTGTGCCCATCCCAGTCCAACTCCAGCATCTTCAAATCACAGTATGTCCCAGTATGGAAGGTGAGAGCTTGGAAGATAAAGTGTCAGAGCGGATGTGGGTGGAATAGGATTGACATAGTTGAGAAAACTTTGCACAATGATGGAGGGGAAATCTCATTCTACTCTTAAATTACACCCCACTACCCCATCATCTTGCTACATCTCAAAAGGTGATTGATCTGAAACATTGGCCCATAGCTTCCTGGCTTCCCAGCATCAGATTTGTGGAGTACCCAAAGATGAGCTGGGGATCCCACTTGGAAATCCCAGGTAAGGGGTTACCCAGCAATTGCCCAAACATGCTAACGTCCCCTGGACAATTGCACTGCACTGGGAACCATCTGAAAAAGTGATCCTTTGGATGGTTCTACCACTGTCATACTAACAATTACTCTGAAAGAGTTAGAAGAAATAAAACCACTTCTACATTCAGTGGGACTACCATGTCCAACACCCCTATATCTGACCCCTCCATGTCCAACCCCAGCTCCCAGAGTCCAATTTACAACACATTCCAAATCCCACCCACTTTCCTTAGACACTTACCTTTTGCCTGGCCTGTAATTCTCAAGGGAACCTTTAAAGTCACCTGCTTCACAGCCCAATCCATCATGCAAACCAGCCTCCCATCCATTGACTCTGTCTACACTTCCCACTGCCTCGGCAAAGCAGCCAGCATAATTAAAGACCCCATGCACCCCAGACATTCTCTCTTCCACCTTCTTCCATCAGGAAAAAGATACAAAAGTCTCAGGTCACGTATCAACCGACTCAAGAACAGTTTCTTCCCTGCTGCTGTCAGACTTTTGAACGGACCTACCTTGCATTAAGTTGATCTTTCTCTGCACCCTAGCGATGACTGTAACACAACATTCTGCACGCTCTCATTTCCTTCTCTATGAACGGTATGCTTTGTCTGCATAGCACACAAGAAACAATACTTTTCACTGTATACTATTACATGTGACAGTAATAAATCAAATCAAATCACTTTCCTTGAACACTTACCTTTTCCCTGGCCTGTAATTCTCAATGTACATTTAAAGTCACCTGCTTTACAGCAGATAGTGTCTTCACTGAGATTCTTTTGGCCTCTTACTCTGCGCTGCCTGAATCGCATCCATCCTGAGTCATAAAGTCGGGGGAAACAGGCGCTTAAGAGTTTTAGCATAGTTAAGTGGGTACGCAGTGGCAATATGACGCTGTTTGCCACTCCGAGGAAATTGTGGCCGATTAACAGAGTTTCTCTCTTTCCCCCACGAATGCTGCCTGATCTGCTGAGAATTTCCAGCATTTTCTGTGGTCTTGACGGTATATTGTGTCATAACCTTTTTGGGATAGGTTCGAAGGACCTGCTGGACTTTTCCTGTCAGTTGTTTCCTCTTTTTGTATTTCCCGCATTTATAATTTAATTGCCCTGTCACTGAGGGGGTGAATATTACATTTGGAAATGGGGACCAATGCTGCCAGCAGCACACCACACCACACCAGTCTCCAATATTATGGAAGTTAGTATGGTGCCAAAATTGGCAACTTGTCCGCCTTTGTAAAAAAATGTATTAATTCACTATTGAGCTAGTTAACATCCTGAGACTTTACGTCGCCCATGCCATTTTTCAATGGGTGTATGGGGAAATGCCAGTTATTAAGGGGTGTCGCAAAGGTGGATAAAATACCTGCAGGGGGCACTATGGCTGACTTTAGCAGAAGAATTTGCTGGAGAACTTTGGAGAGTTAATTCAACTCTGCAAGAACTCCAGTAGCCCAGTCCGTCATGCAAACCAACCTCCCATCCATTGTCTCCATCTATACTTCCTGCTGCCTCGGAAAAGCAATTCGCATAATCAAGGACCCCACACACCCCGGACATTCTCTCTTCCACCTTCGTCCGTCAGGAAAAAGATATAAAAGTCTGAGATCACGTACCAACCAACTGAAGAACAGCTTCTTCTCTGCTGCCATCAGACTTTTGAATGGACCTACCATATATTAACCTGATCTTTCTCTTCACCCTAGCCTTGATTGTAACACTATACGTGGGATTTTCCAGCCGTGCTCACCCCAAGACCAAAAAATCCCGCCCAAGGTCAATGGATCTTTACATGGTATGTGTCCTGTCCGCTACAATTCCCATAGCAACCGGACAGAAAATTCCACCCTATATTCTGCATCCTCTCCTTTCCTTCTCCCCTATGTACTCTATGAATGGTATGTTTTGACTGTGTAGTGGGCAAGAAGCAATACTTTTTACTGTATCCCAATGCATGCAACAATAATAAATCAAATCAAATCAAAGTCTCATATTCCCTCCTGCATTCTCCAATCCCATGAGCCTAATCTTTAAGGCAATCTTTTTTCCTTTGCCCTACCTCAATTACAGATTGAGATTTAAACCACCTCGCCTGACCTCTCGCGAACTCCTTTCCTTAATCCTTCAAACATTTGCAAGCCCCATCTTTTCAATCAGAGATTTGAGTGATGTCTTCCAACTATCACAGTAAGAAGTCTAACAACACCAGGTTAAAGTCCAACAGGTTTATTTGGTAGCTAAAGCCACTAGCTTTTGGAACAGGCTGTTCCTTTGTCAGGTAGGTGGGAGTTCTGATCACAAACAGGGCACAAAGACACAAACCCAATTTAATTTACATGAATAATGATTGGAATGTGAGTCTTTACAGCTAATCAAGTCTTAAAGGTACAGACAATGTGAGTGCTGGATTCTTGTCAATTCCTCTACACCTTTGCTGTCTCATATTCCAAAGGCACTTTGGGATGAGCTGCCCTTGTTCTTACGTTTTCTTCCAAAATATAGAATTCCAACTTTAAATCACCATTTGCAGCACTTTGAAATCTTTTTGCTTTCTTTCTTAATCTTCTCTTCCGTCTAGGCTTTGAAACCACCCGAGACAAAGTGGGTGGGTGAGTGAGCTGACAGCAGCTTCCATCAAAGCCAGTTGCTAAGAGGCACACGGGGGTGCCACGATCTATTCCTGCCCCATTTCAAGCACAGAGATTCCACACAGCAACAGACAAGGGATGGGGTGCAGTGTCATCCAAATTTCGGTTGTGTGTTCCGAGCAGGTAAGGCTCCTGCCATCTGGGCAACACTGTAAAATTACCCCGAAAGTGTGCGACGGTACTCAGCATTACAATTTGGCGGCGCATTTATCTTTTATAAACCTTTCACACAATGAAAAATGAGATGCACTTTACAAGCTGCACAGTGGTGTGTCTCGGGAACAGCGAGTCTAAAATCATAAGAACAAAATGTTACTCTCACTTGTTAACATGTATCTGAGAAATTTGGTTCCACTGGAAGAAAATAAAGGATCAGTCAAAAGATGTGTCTTGCGCTGTTGGTTTCTTGAATTGCAATTATCATATGAAGTGTTATGTCTCCATCTTGTGACAGAACCTGAGTGTTTTCATGCTTCCGTGAATGACAGGTTTGCTCGGACTAAGTGGGTCATTTTCAGTTTGGCAAGCTGTAACTAGCGGAGTGCCGCACAGGATCAGTGTTTGGGCCTTAGCTATTTACAATCTGAATTAAGGACATCGATAAAGGGACTGCGTGTATGATGGGAAAGTAAGTTGTGAGGAGGATACAAAATAATATACAATGTTACAGTGGAAGGGGAGGCGATGGCCTAGTGGTGTTATCGCTGGACAACTCAGCTAATGGTCTGGGGACCCTGGTTCAAATCCCGCCAGGGCAGATGGTGGAATGTGAATTCAATGAAAAATATCTGGAATTCAGAATTTACTGACGACCATGAAACCATTGTCGGGTAAACTCATCTTGTTCACTAATGTTCGTTCAGGAAGGAAATCTGCCGTCCTTAACTGGTCTGGCGTGTAGGCGACTTCAGAGCCACAGCAATGTGATTGACTCTCAACTGCCTCCAAGGGCAACAGTGGATGGGCAATAAATGCTGGCCAACCAATATCCCACAAATGAATTAAAAAAGTGAGTAGGCAAGAGAGTGACAGATTTACATAAAATTATTTACTTTGGTAGGAAAAATAGAATATTTCTTAAATGGTGAGAAACTATTAAATGTTGTTATTGAGAGGGATTTGAGTGTTCTTGTGATGCAGGAAGTTAGCATGCAGGTATATTAAGCAATTGGAAAGGCAAATGGCATGCTGCCCTTTATTGTAAGGTGCGTTGGAGTAAGGACAATTGGCTACAATTGTGCAGGGTTTTGGCAAAACCACTTCTAGAGAAATATAGTTTTGATCCCCGTATGTAAGGAAGCATATATCTGCCTTAGAGGAGGTGCATTCAATGCTCATTGAATTAATTTCTGGTATGAGTGAGTTGTCGTAGAGGAGAGATTAAATACAAAAGGCCTTTGGAATTTAGAAGATGGAGAGGTGATCTTATCGAAAAAAAAAGATCCGTTATGGAGTGAAGAAAGGTAGAATTTGGGAAGCTGTTTCTCCTAAATGCGAGCCTGTACATTCAGGAAATATTCTCAGGATCAGGGATAGGCTATTTTGGACAGAGGTAAGGAGAAACTTCTTATCTCATTGCGACTCTTTTGAATTCTCCTCTCCGGAGGGTGTGGAGGTTAAGTCATTGGCTGAAATTTCGTGACTGTTCCCACTGGCAGGATCCTCCCAACCCACCAATGGCAACCCCTCGCCATGGGTCCCAGAGCGGCGGAGGGTGCGACCAATGGGAAATCCCATTGACAGTGATGGGATCGGAAGATCCTGCGGCCAACCAATGGCAGGCCACCTCTGCAAAATGGGGTGGGGGGCAGAAAATCCCACTCATTGAAAATATTCAAGACTGAAATCAATAAACGTAGAATCATAGAATCCCACAGTGCAGGAGGAGGCCATTCAGCCCTTCAAACCTACACTGACAACAATCCCACCCAGACCCTATCCCCATATATTTACCCTGCTAATCCCCCTGACACTAAGAAACAATTTATCATGGCCAATCAATCTAATTTTCACATCTTTCAGACTGGGAGGAAACCGGAGCACCCGGAGGAAGCCCATGCAGACATGGGGGGAATGTGCAAACTCCGTACAGACAGTCACCCGAGGCTGGAATAGAACCCGGGTCCCTGGCGCTGTGAGGCAGCAGTGCTAACCACTGTGCCACTTTGAACACAGATGAGAGAGAACTGCTGAAACCCTTGTTCTCTTCCCTGATTTTCAGAGGGGATCACGCTAGAGCATTCTGTAATGTACAGTTTATCGGAAATTCGTTCTGGAAATCACGCTGAAAAATCTAGCAGGAGTTACTCCCATTTTCCCACAAATTGGGGACTTAGAATTCTTTTGGGAAAATCCTGGCCTATTTTCCCATTCCAATGTTCAGTAAATGCACTTTGGGCTATGGGTTTAGGCCTAAGAGATGGACATGGAACAAGTCAACTGCAGCCTGGCATCATTTCATTGGCACAGTTCTTCCTTCAAAAGGCTCACGTATATTGGAATTTGGGTCAAGAACGTATCAATGACACAAACAAAACTATAACGAAAACAATAAACAGCAGAACAAATGTCACAATGGCCGTAAAACATCGATGGCACCATAAAAGACCACAAAAAGCAATAAGGAAATTTACGGGCAGGATTTTACGGCCTCGCTTGTAAAATCCCACCCAAGGTCAACAGATCTTTCCATGGTCCTCCCCTTGCCCGCTCCGGTTCCCATGGTGGATGGGCCTGTAAAATTCCGGCCTACATGTAGATATATGGCAAGTTATGTTACACTGTATAAAACTTTTGTTAGGCCCCATTTGGAATATCGCGTGCAGCTCTGGTTGCCACTCTATTAGAAGGGCATGGATGCTTTGGAGAGGGTACAAAGAAGGTTGACCAGGATGTTGCCCAGTCTGGAGAGTTTTAGGTATGAGGGGAGGTTGAATAAACTCAGATTGTTTTCAATGGAAGACAGAGGCTGAGGGGCAACCTGACAGAAGTCTACAAAACTATGAGAGGCATAGATAGGGTGGATAGTCAGAGGCTTTTATCCAAGGTGGAAGGGTTGATTACAAGAGGGCACAGGTTTAAGGTGAGAGATGGTAGGTTTAGGGGAGACATGCGGGGAAAGTTTTTCACACAGAGGGTGGTGGGTGTTTGGAACACACTGCGAGTGGAGGTGGTGGAAGCAGGCATGTTAGCAACGTTCAAGGTGTACCTTGATAGATACACGAATGGGAGGCAAACAGAGGGATAGAAACCACCTATCAGTGCAAGCTTGGTGGGCCGAAGGGTCTGTTCCTCTACTGTATTGTTCTTTGTCCTTTGTTCTTTAAATGACCTGTTAAATAGTTTGCTAAACCTTTGTATTTACATCAAGTTACCTGGAGTCAGGTAAAACTGTAAATAAACCTGTTGGATTTTAACCTGGTGTTGTGAGACTTCTTACTGTGTTTACCACAGTCCAACGCCGGCACCTCCACATCAGGTAACAGGCACAGGCCATTTAACTCCACAATTGGGATTTATGAACCCCATGAGCCCATCATCATCTATCCCTATCAGCATCTCTCATGTATTTATCTAGCTTCTCCTTAAATATAGCCACATTATTTACCTCAACTACTCTATGTCTTGACATGATCTACATTATTCACAGTTTTTGAATGAAGAAATGCCTCCATTATCCCCTTTTGAACTTATTAGTGGCTATCTTGTATTAATGACCTTTAGTTTTTGCATCCCATACAAGTGAAAATGTCAATCTCCTCTATCAACTCTGATTAGATTCAACATGCCCACGAGTTTGGAGACGAACAACGATCCCACCCCTATTGCCTTGTGTTTTGGGTGTAATAATACTATCATTTCCTGGTTAACCTGTGTAAAGAGACCTCACAGTACAACTGCTTTAAAACTCAGCATGGATACACAGTACCTGTCATGAATAGTCCTGGCGACATTCATGGTAATACGATTCTAGTGGTTTGATAGATGGCTTTCACAACACTTCAGCCAAAGCCATGTGTGCAACTTACACCCTGTGCAATTTCTCAAAGCGCATGTGGTATAAATAATGGATAGCCACAGAGCAACATTACAGAACAACTGATATAATCTCTCAGGGCTGTGCAATCCTTGCCAAATATGACAGACCTATGAATAATTCAGAACTGTTACTGTTGCAATTGGCTGCTATTTTCTGTTGGTCTATGCAGACTATATTAAAAAAAACTTCAAGCCACACAATATTCTCTTATCTGCACGACATTAGTCTTTTCATCAGGCAAATGGCAGACTAAATTATTATTTTTAAGCATGGAAGTAGTGCTGAAAGGCATAAATGAATCACTGTTCTGATTGCAATGCACTGTAGACAAGAAAGAGAAGGGGACAGATGATTACAGTGGTAGATTTAGATGAAAAAAGATGGGGGGGAGGCTCGAGTGAAGCACGGACGGCAACAAAGATGGGAATGAAAGACAGGAAAGTAGAAGGCAAAAGTGGTAGGCGAAGGAAACAAGGGCCATCAGCAAATAGAGCCATCAGTACAAAAAAATGTGTAAAAATGTTAAAAAGACAAGTCACTGAATGTGAACGCACAGAATATTTACAATAAGATAGACAAATTAACAGCACATAGAGAACAGGTTATCCTGGATTTGGTACTTTGCAATGGAAAGGATTAATTAATAATCTTGTTGTGCAGGGCCCTTTAGGAAATAGTGACCATAACATGGTGGAACCCCTCATTAGGATGGAAAGTAAAGAAGCCTGATCTGAAACTAAGGTCCGAAATCTAAACAAAGGACACTACAAAGGTATGAGGCACGAGTTGGCCAAAATAGAATGGGGAATTCATTAAAAGGCATGGCAGTGGATAGGAAATGGTTAATATTTAAGTGAAGAATATTTGCATTGCTTTCTGGCAGAAAAACACAGCAGGAAAAACAGGCCAACCATTGCTAACAGAATAAATTAAAGATAGCATTAGATCCAAAGAGAAATCACATAAAGTTGGTGGAGAAAGTAGCAAGTCTGAGGATTGGGAGTAATTTAAAATTCAACCAAAGAGAATGACGAGATTGATTAAGAGGGGAAAAATAAGGTACGAGGGTAAACTTACAGGTAACATAAAAGTGGACTGTAAAGGTATTACTAAAAAATAGTGCTGGAGAACTTAATGGGACTGAAAGCCAATAAATCCCCAGGGCCTGATAATCCACGTGTCGAGGGGTTAAAGGAGGTGGCCAAGAAAATAGTGGATGCGTTGGTTGTTATCTACCAAAACTTTGTAGATTCTGGAACAGTCTGGGCAGATTTGAGGGTGAAAAGTGTAACCCCACTATCTATAAAAGGTGAGAGGGAGAAAACACGGAACTACAGACCAGTTCGCCTAACATCAATGGTGGAGAAAATGTTAGAGGCTATTATAAAGGATGTGATAACATCGTACTTAGAAAATATCAATGGAATTAGATAAAGTCAACATGGATTTATAAAAGAGAAATCCTGTTTGGCAAACCGACTGATGTGTGTTGAGGACACAACTAGCAGAATAGATAAGGGAGAACTAATGGAGGTGGTGTATCTGGATTTTCAGAAAGCGTTTGATAAAGTCCCATATAAGAGGTTAGCATGCAAAGTTAAAAGTCTTAGCATGGGTTTATTAGAATCACAGAATTGTTACAAGAAGGAGGCCATTCAGCCTATCATGTCTGCACTGGCTCTCCAAATATCCACTATGACTTAGTGCTGTTCTGCCTTTTCCCTGTGCCCCCTGCACATTGTTTCTATTCAAGTAATCATCTAATGTCCTCTTGAATGCTTCAGTTGAACCTGCCTCCACCACACTTCCAGGTGGTGTATTCCAGACCCAAACCACTTGCTGTGTGGTATTCCATATTACATTTGCTTCTTTTACAAATCATTTTAAATCTATACCCTCTCATTTTTAATCCTTTTAGGAATGGGAACTGTTTCTCCCTTTCAAATTTGCCCAGTGCCACCATAATTTTGAACATCTGAATCAAATCTCCCCTTAGCCTTATTCTCTCCACGGAGAACAGTTCCAACCTCTCCAATCTATCCTCATAACTGAAGCATGGATTGAGAATTGGTTAGCAGACAGGAAACAGAGAGTAGGAATAAATGGATCTTTTGCATAGAGGTAGGTGGTGACTAGTGGGGCCCCAGCTTTCACAACATACATCAATGGTTTGAGTGAACGGGCAAGTACATGGCAGAAGCAGCATAACGCGAATAAGTGTGAAATTATCGGTAGGAAAAACAGAATGGCAGAGTATTATTCCAATGGTGCTAAATTGGGAAACATTGATGTAAAAAGGAACTTGGGTGTCCTGATGCACCAATCACTGAAAACAAACATGCAGGTGCAACATGAATGGTATGTTGACCTTAATTGCAAGAGGACTTGTGTAACGAAGCAAGGATGTCTTACTGTAGCAGTACATAGTCTTGGTAAGACCACACCTAGAGTTTTGTGTTCAGTTTTGGTCTCCTTGTTAAGAAAGGATATACTTGCCACTAGCAACAGTGCAGCGAAGGTTCAAGGAGACATTTGGTCGACTAGGTTCGTATTCACTGGAGTTTAGAAGAATGAGAGGAGATCTCACTGAAACGTATTAAATTCTGACAGGCCTGGACAGCAAGGATACAGGGATAATGTTTCCTCTGGCTGGAGGGTTAGAACAAGGGGTCACAGTCTCAGGATTCAGGGTCGGCCATTTATGACTGAGACGAGGAAAAACTTCTTCACCCGAAGGGTGGTGAACATGTGGAATGGTGGGGGAGGTTGCCGGGGGGGTTGGGGGGGTAGGTGGGGGGCAGGTGGGGGGCAGGTGGGGGGCGGGGGGGGGGGGGGGGACTCGCACTGAGACTTTGTGCCGATGTAAAACTCAATCTGGGCCTCTCGCGGGGTTTTCTGTTTCTATCAGAAAACAAAACGGGAGTGGAAAGCCATGGCTCTTGATTCAAAATTTTAAATTAACAACATACTACAGAGAAGGGCAGAAATTATAAGGTATAAACACAGTTTATGTCTTAAGTACAGGTTATAAATCCTAGGTCATTTCCGTGATAGCTGACAATGAAGATAAGTGCCTGTAGCATTTCTGTTTGAGAGATGTGGAGAGTGGTTTAATGGTCCTTTTTCTATGCTTTAGCAAATTAAATCAAACTGTTGCCTCACCATTAAAATTAAAATTGCATTAACATCATGGAATTCCTTACCTCCTTTAGTCTTTTCCTATCTCCAGGCTTTCAAAATTCAAAATTCATTTCCATCCATCATTATTTCTTGATGTAGTTCTTCTTCTGTATTGAACCTTGATGGTGTACGTCCACCAATTATTAAACTAAACGCAAGTGTTTGAGAAATTGCAATTGTGTGTCAAAAGTCCAATGAAAAACAGATTGCCAAACTTAATTGCATTATAAAAATCAAGAGTGGAAATTGTCACTGGACATGCAGAAACTAAAGGCTGGGCACTATCATCATACAGTTACTTAAGATTTGATTCTGTAATCTTGCCTCCATTAAGGGGCTGCGCTTGCATTCAGCATAAAGCAGAGGCTCCAACAGTATCATAGAATACCTACAGTGCAGAAGGAGGCCATTCAGCCTGCATTGATCCTCCAACAGATCATCCTACCCAGGCTCGTTCCCCATTACCCCACGTATTTATCCCGCCAATCCCCCTAACCTGCACGTCTTGGGACACTAAGGGACAAGTTAGCAAGGCCAATCTACCTAACCCACACATCTTTGGACTGCGGGAGGAAACTGGAGCACACGGAGGAAGCCCCCGCGGACACTGGGAGAATGTGTAAGCTCCAAACAATCACCCAAGGCTGGAATTGAACATGGGTCCTTGGAGTTGTGAGGCAGCAGTGCTAACCACTGTGCTACAGTGATACCAACAGTGTAGCCTTGATTCTCTGAACTCTGTTCACTGTGAATGGTGATCCTCACTTGGGAGCATATAGGATCAGGAAGTTACCCCAATAGAACGTATGTATCAGACTAGTGCGTCCGCTAGTTTAAGAGAGACAGAAATAACTGGGCTCACACGTCTG
Organism: Mustelus asterias; assembly: GCF_964213995.1. Lineage (NCBI taxonomy): Eukaryota > Metazoa > Chordata > Chondrichthyes > Carcharhiniformes > Triakidae > Mustelus > Mustelus asterias. The sequence continues at coordinate 24,544,814 of NC_135812.1, forward strand.
TTAAAATAGCAAAGAGAGAAGAATTTGTTCTGGCTGCACTCGGTATTGATGAAATAATATTGCACAACATCATTTCAAGGCTGCAGTTTATGAAGTAAGTCATCTCTCAGTCATGTATTTTTCCACAAATCATATGACTGTGCCACTTATATTTTACTACCAGTTCTGAGTTTTTGGGGGTTTTGATTTGGGAAAAAAATGTTCCCATAAGATATGTTGAGAGCTGACCAATACACGCAAAATACTATCGACATTGGGAGCAGAACTTTCCCAAGGGAATTGTAGCGGGCGGGGGATGGACCATGGAAAGGTCCATTGACCTCAGATGGGATTTTCCAGTCTTGGGGCGACATGGTCAGAAAATCCGCCCTGGCAATCCAAAATAAAAGCTACAAAATGCTGGAAATATGCAGCAGGTCTGGTAGACTGAGCAATACTCAATGATTTTGTCAGAACAAGAAAACGTTAAAAGTGTAACAGATTTTAAGTAAGTACGGACAGGTGGAGAAAGTTGGTTGGGGGATGGAGGGTGGGGTATGAGTTGAGTGGAAGAAAGAACAAAATAGAGTGGAAAGGCATGGGGCAATTAAATGATCATAGAATCCCTACAGTGCAGAAGGAGGCCATTCAGCCCATTGAGCTTGTACCGCCAACAATCCTACCCAGGCCCTATCACCATAACCCCATATATTTGCCTTGCTGATCCCCCTGACGTTAAGGGGCAATTTAGTGTGGCTAATAAACCTAACCCACACATTTTTGGAGTGTGGGAGGAAAGCCACGCAAACACGATGAAAGGATTTATAGAGAACTCCTTTTCCAGTTCTGACGAAATCTTGGGCAGGATTTTCCAGCCTCGCTCGCCTCAAAGCCGAGGAATCCCGCCCGAGGTCAACGGACTTTTCCATGGTCTGACCCTCACCCGCTCCGATTCTCATGGTGGGCAGGATGGTAAAATTCACCCCATTAACTCTGGGTGGGATTTTCCATCCACCCACGCCCCATATCCCCAGTGGCATGTTTTGCAGCGGCAAAGGTGGTCTGCCATTGGCCGGTGGCGGGATATTCCAGTCCTGCCGGTGTCAACGGAGTTTCCCATTGCTTGCACCCTTCACGACCAGGAAACCCACGGCAGGGGGAGGGGGAATCGCCTTTGGTAAAACCGGAAAATCCCACCACCGGAAACAATCGGAAAATCCTAACCTCTGTTTCTCTTTCCAGCGATGTTGGCGGACCTGCTGATTTAATCCAGCCTTTCCTAATTTTTCAATCATATCAGGAAAAACATTTCATGTATTTTTCAGACACTCCAAAGCAGGTTTTATCCCGAAGCCAGAAGACTGGCTCGACAGAGATGAATTGGTGCACAGGAGGATGATTCATGTCGGGAGAAGGGGAGAGAGATGCCTCAAGAAAATCATTCAAGTCGGACAATAATGGAAGAAAATGATTTGAATTAAGATTGAGAAAGGAAACCATAATTGAGATAGTTTGCAGAAGAGAGAGAAAATGATGATAAAAGCAAAGAACAGCAGAAATCTCAGGTCATTAACTGAAGAAGGAATTTAAGATTTCAAGAGAAAATCAAGAAGGGAGGGTGAGACAAATAGAAAAGATGCTATAGTTAAGAAAGTTCATCAACGCCTCTACTTTCTCAGGAGACTAAGGAAATTTGGCATGTCCGTAATGACTCTCACCTACTTTTACAAATTCATAGAAAGCATTCTTTTTGGCTGTATCACAGGTATGGCTCCTGCTCTGCCCGAGACTGCAAAAAACTACAAAGGGCTGTGAACAAAGCCCAGTCCATCACTCAAACCAGCCTCCCATCCATTGACTCTGTCTACACTTCTCATTGCCTCAGAAAAGCAGCCAGCATAAACAAGGACCTCATGCACCCTGGACATACTCTCTTCCACCATTTTCCGTCAGGAAAAAGATACAAAAGTTTGAGGAAATGTACCAACCGACTCAAGTACAGCTTCTTCCCTGCTGCCAACAGAGTTTTGAATGAACCTACCTCGTATTAAGTTGATCTTTCTCTATAGCCTGTCTGTGACTGTAACACTACATTCTGCACCCTCTCCTTTCCCTCTCCCCTCTGTTCTCTATGAACAGTATGTTTTGTCCATATAGCGCAAGAAACAATATTTCTCACTGTATCCCAAGACGTGACAATAATAACTCAAATCAAATCAAAAAGAAATCATGATAATGGAGAGGAGTGTATTGAATATGAAGATATTGAAATCACTGTGCAAGTGATCCAGGGCACCTGCTAATAAGATTTAGAAACTTTGCTGCACCTATTTGGATGTGATTGGTGAATGAAGCTGCAATCTAAGCTGGGAATTAGTGCTCGTAGAAAAATAACCATTATAAAATCACAGAAGCATAGAATCTCTACACAGTGCAGAAGGAGGCCATTCAGCCCATTGAGCCTGCGCTGGCTCTCTGAAAGAGCATTTTACCTGGGTCCAATCTCCCCACCCCGCACAATCACCATAAACCTGTACATTCACCATGCCTAATCTGCCTAACCTATACATCTTTTGGATACCAAGGGGCAATTTATCATGGGTGAATCCACCTAACCTGCAGATCTTTTGGGCTCCAAGGGGCAATTTAGCATGGTCAATACATCTAACCAGGAATATAGGATCAAACAAATCACCGTATGCAGGATGCAAATATACTGTAATTACACGCAATCTTCAAAAACACAAGATTTTTGTATCCAAACTGAAGATAGGCATTAAAGATAACTGTCATCAGTACAGTTAGCTATATGACACAGTCATCTTCTCCTCATAAGCAGCAGATTACAATGTTTAAGAATTTTATGCTGCGTGCGTCATGCCAGGACCTCACATTGAGAGAAGTAGGAAAGAAAGGGCAGTGGATGGACTTGAGGAGCAGTTGGAGACGACAGAATTGTAACAAGTGAAATCTCATTACAGTGTCCGCCCTTCCCTATGAAAGCTGATCAAACATCCAGCTAGAATCCGTAAACACCTTCCTTACTTTTGAACATTTTTGTATTGAGGGTACCCGTTGCAGTATTCAACACTCCCGACATTTCAACGGGATGTTCATTGTTGCTGTGTTTTAGTGATTTCTACAGCCATTTTGGCTTTGTCCGTTCCCCCAGCACAGACTCACTCCATCACAGTTCCGCCAAGGTCATTGAAAGACACTTCCATCTCGCTCCTATGCTGCCGACATTTCACATGCAATTGCATTTGATTCAATGTACATCAACCTACTCAATGGGAGCTGACACAAATCATTGGCCACAATCAAAATGTACAGATTCAGAAAAGTATTAGAATGTAGCCAATCTAATGTTGATAACTGTCAAGCACAGCCATTTGCTTTCAATTGTAACATGAAGCTTTCCAAGAATAAATCATATTTCCAAAAGTAATATTAACGTTTGGAAAATGGTTTGTTTATGTGTGACATATCCTATATGCTGCTTTGCTTTCAAAAATAATAAAACCTCCCCTGACAGCATAGTAGTAATATTAATAGGTTTGATGTAGTATTGCGGGGGAGGTGATTGCTTAGTAGTATTATCGCTAGACTATTAGTCCAGAAACTCAGCTAATATTCTGGGGACCTGGGTTCGAATCCCGCCACAGCAGATGGTGGAATTTGAATTTAATAAATATCTGGAATTAAGAATCTACTAACGACCGTGAAACTATCGTCAATTGTTGGAAAAAACTTAGATGGTTCACTAATGTCCTTTAGGGAGCCGTCTGGCCTGCATGTGACTCCAGAGCCACAGCAATGTGGTTGACTCTCAACTGCCCTCGAGCAACTCGGGAAGGGCAATAAATGCTGGCCAGCCAGTGATGCCCATGTCATATGAATGAAGAAAAATAAGCTGGATGATCCCAGGTTTTGACTCCTGGCCTGGATTGAGTTTGTTAAGCTCAGCTGAGGCAGTTGACATTCTAGAGTCAGTCTTGTCTAACAATGAGTAGGGAGAATAACCCAAGGCTGTTTTTCATAATCTTACAAAGCTTTTGGAAATTACATCTGGTATTTTCATGCCATTCTCGTGGGTTTCCCGACAGCTGGGGGGCGCATAGAACAGGAAACCCAGTTAATACGGCGCGGCTGATGTCAGGATACCTCCACTGCTGTGAAACACGCCACGGGGGCACAGGAAAATCCCTCCCCAGATGTGTACCTTGTTGATTGGGCAGTCTTGTGGTGCAGTGGGTAGCGTTGGAGCCTCTGAGTCAGAATCTCCGGGTTCGAGTCCCACCCTAGGACTTGATGGCCAAGGAAGGTGTGTTTATAACACGGTCAAACAGGTTGACCGTCAACCTGCAAAATGCTTCCAATACGCGCTAATGGCAGGTGGTAAGAGCGGGAGACACTCCTGATCAGCCATGCCTGATGCGCAGTGGCGTCCCCTCAAGCTATAAATCTTTAGTGACAGACTAGCAACCTGTTCCAGGAAAATCCTCTCTATGGGAGCGGATGCCAGTCTGTCTAGTGCACCACTATGTACGGGAAAAGTAACAACAAACAACTTTGCTGATCAAATAGTCAGCCAGTACTTACTAACCCTGAATTGGCACTGTTGACAACAGGGTTATGAAACCATGAAAGTAGATCCATGCACCCAATTAACTGTGTGTCCAGTTTCTGGCAATGAAAACTGACAGCCACTGCCAGCCAAATTATACACTGTTACTTATACTAGTAACAAACCGAATCCCTTACAATTGTCCATCAGCCATCTTGACCTTACAAAATGGCCCATGACTAATTTACTGGCCCAGCCTATTTCAGTTGAATGTTTAAAACCAGGATACTATAGCAAAGCTTGATGTTAAACTAATGTTATTCGCATTGAGACTTGCTTCCTGCATTTGTCTACCGCCTTGGAAGGTGCCATTTCTATATTAAAAATCCCACATGACTTTCCGAGTGTCGTTGCTTGGTGCTGTTACTAAAATCATACCAAACGGAAAATCTTCTTACTGGCATTCCACAGTTTAAATGAGAAAGACCCACCTGGCTGTAGCACTGAAGGTTTGTCCATCAGAACTAGTCGTACCCCTAACCAGACTGTTCCAGTGCACCTAAACACTCACATCCAGCTGACAAAATAAAAGATTGTTCAGGTATGTTCTATCCAAAAACAGAAAAATACAATCCTTCCAAATAGTGCTCCATCGGCACATACTCACTTATTCTCAGATTTCGTTTCATCCAGACCACTCAACAACGCACCTCATTTCAGTCTTAGTCCAAACATGGACAAAAGACTAGAGTTCCAGAGATGAGTTGAGTTGAGAATATCTTCCCCTGATATCAGGGCAGCATTTGACATCAAGGAGCCCTGGTAAAGGGGAAAGGGGAAAGGCTCTCCACTGGCTGGAGTCATGCCCAGCACATAACAAGACAGGTGTGGTTGTTAGAGATCAAACATCCTAGCCCCAGGAAATCACTAGGGGTCATCCTGAGGGCAGTATACTAGGCCCAAGCATCTTCAACTGCTTCCTCTATCATAAGGTCAGAAGTGGGAATGTTGCAAATGATTTCACAATGTTCAGTATCGTTGGCAGTTTCACAGATACTGAACCACCTCATTCCCATATTCAGCAAGACCTGATAACTTCCCGGTTTGAGCCGATAACTTGTAAGTAATATTTGTGTCAGACAAATGCCAAGGAATCTCCAACACAAGAGGATCTAATCACTTTGCCTTGGCATTCAGTACCATCACTGAATCCCGCACCATCAACATTCCAGGGGTTACCATTGACCAGAATTTGAACCGAACATGCCACATAATGTCAGAGGCTGGGCATTCTGCAGGAAGTCAATCCCTGACACCCAAAACCTTTCCATCTGGGGCGGCACGGTAGCACAGTGGTTAGCACTGCTGCTTCACAGCTCCAGGGACCTGGGTTCGATTCCCGGCTTGGGTCACTGTCTGTGTGGCGTTGGCACATTCTCCTCATGTCTGTGCGGGTTTCCTCCGGGTGCTCCGGTTTCCTCCCACAGTCCAAAGATGTGTGGGTTAGGTTGATTGGCCAGGTTAAAAAGAAAATTGCCCCTTAGAGTCCTGAGATGCGTAGGTTAGAGGGATTAGCGGGTAAATATGTGGGGGTAGGGCCTGGGTGGGATTGTGGTCAGTGCAGACTCGTTGGGCCGAATGGCCTCCTTCTGCACCGTAGGGTTTCTATGATTTCTATGATTCTATGACGGCACAAGTCAGTGGTGTGATGGAATAATCCCTGCTTGCCTACACGAGTACAGCTCCAACAGCACCCAAAAAGCTTAGCATCACCCAAGACATAGCAACCCGCTTGATTGGCACCCTGTCCATCACCATAAACATTCACTCTGTCCACCACCAGTGCACCATTTGCTCCATGCACAGGATGCACTGCAACACCTCACCAAGGCTTCTTCAACAGCAACCCTGCAACCTCTACTGCCTAGAAAGACAAAGGCAGCAGACTCATGAAGACGCCACCAGTTCCCCCTCCAAACCTCACACCATCCTGACTTAGAACATGGCTGTTCCCTTACTGTCACTCCCTCCCTAACTCCCTCCCTAACAGCACTGTGGATGTGTCTACGCCAAGTGGACAGGTAGGACTCAAGGAAACTACCACCATCTTAAGGAGCAAATAGAGATCAGCAGTAAATGTTGGCCGAGCAATACCCACATCTCATGAATCAATTAAAATTTAAAAGATCTAGTAAGTAATATTTGTGTCAGACAAATGCCCAGGAATCTCCAACAAAAGAGGATCTAATCACTTCGCCTTGGTGTTCAGTACCATCACTGAATCCCACACCATCATTATTCCAAGGAGTGTTCTAGTTTCACTGCTATTTTGCATTTGTTTTACAATGCTTTTGTCTCACAGTGCAAGATATTTGTAGGCTTTCTATGTCCGAGAGTGTTTCTGTGTGAGGAATATGTAAAAAAATGGGAAAAGGTTGTGTTCTGTTGCACCCACCCCCAACTAGACTTTTGATCTCATGCCCGGACCCTTCTGACCTCCCCTCCCACCACCTGCCCTCCAAGACCTCCAGTCCTCCAATCTCCCTCTTCAAGCCCCTGAACTCTCCCAATAATTTTCTGATCTCCCCCTTTGAGGCCGCCGATCTCCCCCAATCCCAAAGAACCTCATCACCTTCACCCCGAGAATGCTGTCAGCTTTCAGATGAATCCACGGAGGGAATTTTACGTTATGGAGTAGCGACGGCTCTGTGACGGGACAGGTCTTGAGTGTTTTTTCCACACGTGTGTGTGCATGTGTGTGACATGAGTTTTCTTGCACGATTATGTGGTGGTCAACTTATTAAATATGCATGTGTGGGGAATGCAGTGAATCTTGGGGGCGGACTGAGAGTCATCACCCCATTGTCTTCTTGTGGCATTGGAGGGCTGGGCACCATATTTAAAGGGTACTTGGTCAGCCATTCAATCACCGAAAGCAAGGAGGATCAGCCTGGCTGTCATTCCAGAGGCCGAAACCTACTGCAGATATCAGCATGTCACAGAGCGGAAGAAAGATCCCCTGGTTCAATGATGCTTCACTGTTGTCCTCCTCCAGGCTAGGAAAGGCAGCAGGCCCTGTTTCACAGGGATATTAGCGGGAAGTCTGAGCGAATTGGCCTGGGCGGAGGTGGCAGCATGAGTTAGCGCCATGGAAACTCACAGAAAAAGCCAGGTGCAGTGCGGGAAAAGAGTGAATGCTCTGCTGCGTGCCACAAGGGAAGTGGCACTTTATATTCACTGCAAAGCTGGCATTCATAAGCATTGTAGACATGCGAGTGCAGAGAGATGCCAGGCATCCTACTGATTGTCCAGAGGAGAAAAGAACTTAGAATCAGCGTGAGCGAGAGGCGAGTGGAGGAGGTGTCCCTGAGATCAGACTCCTCACTCTGGCTGAGGAAGAAGCTGGGGAGGACCATGGCTGTGAGGATGCTGACAGTCAGATCGGCCTCTCCACGATGTTCAATGAGAATTCCTGCAATCTTGCGCTTTATCTTCAGCTCATTATCTTCTCCGCTGCGGCTTCCAGAATGAAGGCCGACAAAAGAAGGCCGAGAGAGCCTGCCCCCAACTCCACCAGCATCCCCCGACCTCCACCAGAACCCCCCAACTCCACCAGAAGCCCCCCACCTCACCAGAACCCCCCAACTCCACCAGAACCCCCCAACCCCGCCAGAACCCCCCAACTCCACCAGAACCCCCCAATCTCACCAGAACCCTCCCAACTCCACCAGAACCCTCCCAACCCCACCAGCACCCCCCAACTGCCCTACTCCTCAAGGAGTCTGGGAGGTGCCATTACAATTGACAGAGAGGAAGAGCATCAACAGGGAGTTAGCACCCTGGGAGTTCGTCCTATGGCTTTCCAAGCTTACTCTGTCTCTCCACCTCCCCTCTGCCACTGACCCTTTGCCTCCAGGCTCAGGAAGGTGTCTCTGTACCTGAGCAGGGGACTCTCAGCAGACCCGAACTCTTCAAGCCACAAAGGACCTCCGGTAAGGTCATCACAGTTAGTAAGAGTCAGGCTGCTTCCACATCAGCTGTGGATGTTGGGGCTGTATCTAGGCCTAGTGATAGGATAAGAGAGATTAATAAATGATAAGGACACAAAGGTGGCTCAGGTGTCTAATCACCATACATATTTGTAAATGGATGTTTAATTGCACTTTAATCATGTAGGTTGGATTCTCATTACACTGGAGTTGCTGCAATGGTCACCTGCAATTTAACTGCATTCACTTCATTCCCAATCAGTCTGGAATAACATGGACCTATGGATATACCATTCACTGTGTTACGTCATCAGAATTCGCATCACTGAATGTGTGAGGTTGAACCTTCGGCATCATTTGCACAGTTGCAGCTTTGAACGCATCTGGCAACCCAAGAGGTAGTGTTAACCCGATTATGATCCCTCGAGGCTGTTGTCTGAGCAGCGACTGCAGCCGAGTTATTGCATATCTTGTTGGCATCCTCCAGTGAATTATGGAGGAGGATACAAAGGGGCCTCGAGGGCAGTTAGACAGGCGGTGTGACTGGGTGATAATACGGCAGATGGAATGCCATGTGGGAAAATTTGAAGCCATGCACTGCCAGGAACTGCAGAAAAAGGAGAGCCTTTCTTAAATGGCGAGAGATTGGCAAGTGGCTGATGTCCAAATGGACCTGAGTGCTCTTGATCACAAGTCACTGAGGGCAGCTACAGCAAGCAATTAGGAAGGCAACTGGGAGGTTGGTCTCAATTGCAAGCGGGATTGAGTATAAGGGTAAATCTTGATGTGGTTGGTAAGGGCCTTGGTGAGGATTGACTTGGAGTATGGTGTGTACTGGTGATCTCCAAATCTAAGGAAGAATATACTTCCCGTAGAGTAATTGCAACCAATGTTTCACTGACTGATTCCAGGCTTGACGGGATTGTCCCAGAGGAAAGATCAAGGAGACTAGGCCACTAAAGTGTCCCAAGATGTGTAGGTTAGGGGAATTCATGGGTTAAATATGTGGGATTAAGGGAATGAGGTGAGGGGTGGGCATGGGTAAGATGCTCTTTTGGAGAATCGGTGCAGACTCGAATGGGCTGAATGGCGTCATTCTGCACTGCAGGGATTTTCTGATTCTCAGAGTCTTTGGAATTTTCTAACCCAGAGAGCTGTGGAGGTTCAATCATTGAATATGTTTCACACAGACTTTGATACTTGTTAAAAGTCTCAAAGAATATTTGGATAGTGAGGACAAATGGTTTTGAGGTAGAAGATGTGCCAAGACCTGTGTTGATGGAGGAGTAGACACATGTGGCCAAATGGTTGACTCATGCTCCTATTTTCTAGGTTGCATGTGTATCTATGCAAGGCATTGTCCCCATCTGTGACATATATCAGGGAGACATGATACACTCAGAGTGTACGTGGCTTCCACTGTAGCTGGCATATGGGCCTGCGAGAGCCAAGGGCCTGCAACCTTCAATCCTGGTGTCAGAACTCTTGGGAGTGTGCAATGTTATACAGACACTGTTCGCACATTTGGCACAAGTGTGATGTGTTACATCTCAGACCAGCATCTGCAAATGATTGCAATACAAGTTGATGTGAAATTTGATCAAATCAAATCAAAATCAATTTATCTCAGCCATCAGTAAACAAGTAAGAAGTCTCACAACCCCAGGTTAAAGTCCAATAGGTCTATTTGGAATCACGAGCTTTCGGAGGGCTGCTCCTTCATCAGGTGAGTGTAGAGGTAGGTTCACAAACATGGCATATACAGGCAATATATTGGCAAAAACTATGGAACTTCCCTCCATCACCCTTGAGATACATTCGAGAGACTCTTGCCTTAACACCCAGCCTGTTATCAGTCATCTACCCAGGACCCTCAAGATTCTAAACCAGCACCTAGTTTCATCACCACCACCCATCCCCCCCACCCCTCCAAGGTGCCGTGGAACTGCCCACTGCCTCCCTCTCACCACCTCTCGGTCCCCAAACCCATCTCCTTCTTGGTCAATTTGCACTGCCCATCAGTGCAGATTTTACTGCATTTGCCAACCTGGCTCTGATCTCAATGTTATGGGATCCATGTAGCAGGGAGCAAACCTGCTCCTGTGTGAGCTTCACCATTGAAACTGCTTCTTACACAGTTGGCGCATGATTATTAGGATGTCCCTTCAGTGGGCCAGTTGTGCTCACCTTTAACTCCATCCACCCGAAAACATCCTCCTCCACTTTAAAGGATTGAACTTTCAGAGTGATTGCTTTTTCAAGAAGACATTTAAAAAATGGCATATGTCACTTTCCAGACTCGCTCCCTCACCTTCCAGACTCGCTCCATCGCCTTCCAGACTCGCTCCATCACCTTCCAGACTCGCTCCCTCACCTTCCAGACTCGTTCCATCACCTTCCAGACTCGCTCCATCGCCTTCCAGACTCGCTCCCTCACCTTCCAGACTCGCTCCATCGCCTTCCAGACTCGCTCCCTCACCTTCCAGACTCGCTCCATCACCTTCCAGACTCGCTCCCTCACCTTCCAGACTCGCTCCCTCACCTTCCAGACTCGCTCCATCACCTTCCAGACTCGCTCCATCACCATCCAACTCACTCCATCACCTTCCAGACTCGCTCCATCACCTTCCAGACTCGCCGCATCACCTTCCAGACTCGCTCCCTCACCTTCCAGACTCGCTCCTTCACCTTCCAGACTCGCCGCATCACCTTCCAGACTCGCTCCATCACCATCCAACTCACTCCATCACCTTCCAGACTCGCTCCATCACCTTCCAGACTCGCCGCATCACCTTCCAGACTCGCTCCATCACCTTCCAGACTCGCTCCATCACCTTCCAGACTCGCTCCATCACCATCCAACTCACTCCCTCACCTTCCAGACTCGCTCCCTCACCTTCCAGACTCGCTCCCTCACCTTCCAGACTCGCTCCATCACCTTCCAGACTCGCTCCCTCACTTTCCAGACTCGCTCCATCACCTTCTAGACTCACTCCATCACCTTCCAGACTCGCTCCATGACCTTCCAGACTCGCTCCCTCACTTTCCAGACTCGCTCCATCACCTTCCAGACTCGCTCCATCACCTTCCAGACTCACTCCATCGCCTTCCAGACTCGCTCCATCGCCTTCCAGACTCGCTCCCTCACCTTCCAGACTCACTCCATCACCTTCCAGACTCGCTTAATCACCTTCCAGACTCGCTCCATCACCTTCCAGACTTGCTGCATCATCTTCCAGACTTGCTGCATCATCTTCCAACTCGTTCCATCACCTTCCAGACTCGCTCCATCACCTTCCAGACTCGCTCCCTCACCTTCCAGACTCGCTGCCTCACCTTCCAGACTCGCTCCCTCACCTTCCAGACTCGCTCCATCACCTTCCAGACTCGCTCCCTCACTTTCCAGACTCGCTCCATCACCTTCCAGACTCGCTCCATCACCTTCCAGACTCACTCCATCGCCTTCCAGACTCGCTCCATCGCCTTCCAGACTCGCTCCCTCACCTTCCAGACTCACTCCATCACCTTCCAGACTCGCTTAATCACCTTCCAGACTCGCTCCATCACCTTCCAGACTCGCTGCATCATCTTCCAACTCGTTCCATCACCTTCCAGACTCGCTCCATCACCTTCCAGACTCGCTCCCTCACCTTCCAGACTCGCTGCCTCACCTTCCAGACTCGCTCCCTCACCTTCCAGACTCGCTCCCTCACCTTCCAGACTCGCTCCCTCACCTTCCAACTCACTCCATCACCTTCCAGACTCGCTCCATCACTTCCAGACTCGCTGCATCACCTTCCAACTCACTCCATCGCCTTCCAGACTCGCTCCCTCACCTTCCAGACTCGCTCCCTCACCTTCCAGACTCGCTCCCTCACCTTCCAGACTCGTTCCACTGTGGATGTAAATATATGTGTAGCGTTGCTTAGATAGCGATGTTTTGGCGCCTGTTCTGAAAAAGTATTTGAATTTGCGGTTGGTGCGGTCACGTGATGTTTTTGGCACCGGTTCTGAAACAGTATTTAAATTGTACAAAGCGCGGGAAATGTGTTCAGTCTCCCCTGATGGCTGCAGGCTTCGGTAACCCGCATCATTACGGAAGACTGACCCGACGTCGTAAAATGGAATAAAGAAGTTAACCATATATCTGGAGTAGAATCGATTTTTGTCGAGCCAAGCCTGATAAAGAGTATTTCCAAATTGACAGCACCACCTTCCAGACTCGTTCCCTCACCTTCCAGACTTGCTCCATCACCTTCCAGACTTGCTCCATCACCTTCCAGACTCGCTCCATCACCTTCCAGACTCGCTCCATCACCTTCCAGACTCGCTCCATCACCTTCCAGACTCGCTCCATCACCTTTCAGACTCGCTCCCTCACCTTCCAGACTCGCTCCCTCACCTTCCAGACTCGCTCCCTCACCTTCCAGACTCGTTCCATCACCTTCCAGACTCGCTCCATCACCTTCCAGACTCGCCGCATCACCTTCCAACTCACTCCATCACCTTCCAGACTCACTCCATCACCTTCCAGACTCGCTCCATCACCTTCCAGACTCGCTCCCTCACCTTCCAGACTCGCTCCCTCACCTTCCAGACTCGCTCCCTCACGTTCTAGACTCGCTCCCTCACCTTCCAGACTCTCTCCCTCACCCAGAAACTTCTTCCCATGACTCCTGACCCACCCAATATAAGCGCTGCTCTCCTCTCTCTCACCCTTCAGCCTCTATGTGCCTTCTCTCCGCTCTGAGCCGACACCTGTTACCGTCCCCATGCCCATTCTGACCCTGATGCTTTCAGTTATCCACGTTACCCGGTCTGTATATTTCCGTGACCACCCCCCCATGAGAACACCCATTGTCCCATCATGGCCTTGCACCTACCATTCTACTGCATCCCACTCCACCCCCTTACTGTCATTCTTTCCTCTGCTGTCCAACATAGTCAGTTCAACTCCCAGGACCTCAGAGTAGACATCACTGACTCCACACTTTAGGATCATCTTTTTCTCCCACCATTTCTGCCAAGAAATCCCCCTCTCTACCCCAACCCACCGCATCCATTCAAAGGACCTCACAACCAACATCTAAAGCCCTTCCCTCCTTCCCTCCCTCACCCCTCCACACTCACCTTCTCTTCCTGGCTCCGTCTCTGCGCAGACCACCTGCCTCCCTTCCTGCCCCGCTGCCTCAGACCACCTGCCTCTCTTCCTGCCCCGCTGCCCCAGATTTCCTGCCTCCCTGCCCTGTGCCCCTTTATAATGCCATCGATCATCGCATCATTGAACAATGCTTCCCAAAGAGGAAATAAAAGAGCAGTTATTTTCTTCACTTCCAGCAAGTTGACTAACCCTGCCTGCTGCACGCTACTTACATGCCTCCGTAGATCTGAGGCACATTTTCTTGCTCACAGATAATTGAATCATGAGGGGGAATATAATTTCTGGTGAGCTGACCTTTTAATGAGCATGCTTGACATGCAAACACACGCCAGAGAGCTTCCCAAAGCTCAACCCGCCATCAAACTTCCAAGAACTTCATTGCAAAAGTTCCTCCCGCCCTCAGGAAGCTGTGTTTTGGTCTCCCGCTCAATGAAGTTCTCCTGTCCACATTGCTACCTGTTCCTCCTCAAGGTTTCTCCCCACAGCTCAGTGATTAGCAATGAAGCATGGAAATTAAAACCCAAGTTTTTGATCACGGTGAAGGATCAGCTTCACCTCACACCGACAGAAACTTCAAATACCTATCAACATTTAATATCTCGGTTAATATTTCAATCTCCTGGTAAAAAAATATTGTTCTAATGCTGATAGCATAGCATAGCATAGCATCCTATAGAGCAGGAGGAAGCCATTTGGCCCATCGAGTCTGCACTGACCACAATCCTACCCAGGCCCTATCCCCATAACCCCATGCATTTACCCTGGTTAGTCCCCCTGACACTAAGAGGCAATTTAGCACGGCCAAGCCATCTAACCTGCACATCTTTGGATTACCCTGTTGTTGTCAGAGGTGGTTTTGTCAATGTGTCGAAAGGCAGCAATACCATATAAAATGCTCCAAATTGCTCATTATCACCTTGCGATAATTGCCCTTGCGTTTATAACAAGGCAGTTTCAGGCTTGAATCATCAGATTCACACAGGGAAAGCGAGCAGTGTTGGAAACACCAATCCCAGCGTCACTTCGAAAATAACCTTGTACAATAACATTTGATCATCAGTTACCCACCATGGCAGGGAGTGAAGAGGGCAGACACTGACAGATGTTCTCGGGGACGCCCCTGAGGTAAGTGAGCAGATGTGATATTACCCTCTGCCCTCGAGCTGTAAGAGAAGGGATAAAGTGAAATGAATGAGTGTGCACTTGACATTGGCTGACAGGAGTACAGTTGCACAGCGGTGGAACAGCTGTATCATAGCCAGTGTGCTTACTCTCTCTATCTGGAAGGCTCTTTAAATATCTAACAATTGACCAGTTAATATCTGAAACAAACACATCTGCAATAATTTGCTTCTAAGTTAATATTTGAATATAGTTACAAAGACAGTTTCACTATTACTGAGTGTGGTGGAGTGTTAGTGCTATTTTGTTAGTTCCCCTGGGTACTTTTTTCCTCCATTTAATGAATCTTTTTAAGATTAATTAACACGTTATTCTTATGGGTCTAAAAATAGTATTTATATCTTTGATTTGTCATTGACAAAATACAGATTAGAATGATGAAACTTCTATGGAGGTGTATTAAAAAGCATCAGCTTTATAGGCTTTGGGGTTTATTTATACAAGGGAGCTTAGTGTTATACACAAGATCGTCCTTGGTAATTTGAGAGTCCGATATCAGGATGGTTTCCGAGTCCCCACCCCGCGTGAGGTTGTTGGGCATCGTCCGGTTTGGATTTTGTGGGGGATAATCAATTAGTGGCTCCCCTCTGCGGTGTCTGTCCAATTAGCGATAGGAAGCGTACGCAGCAGCTCGGAGCTATGTGTGCCAGGCCCTTTTGAGAGGGCGCCCATCTGTCATCAATGTGCCTGCAGCCAGACAGTCTCATCTCTGAAGGTGCAAGAGGTCAGGGCATCCTGTCATGGAAGCACAGCTCCATGATTCAGCCCTGCCTCCCTGGAGGTTTTGATAGAGGCAGTGAGAGCCTAGAGGAATATCTTATTCCTGCAGAGGGGCACAGGGAGGCCAGCCAGCCAGACAACCTCACTATACGTGGTTGGAGACTGCTTGAGAAGTCAGCATCTGCGGTGTGGTGGGAAGAGCAGTGCTGAGAACCTTCCTGAGGTCTGCAAGGTGAGTAACATGCACAACCAAATTGCGGCCAGGAAGGAGTTAAAAGAGCTGCTCACCTCTGAGCAACAGGCTCCCGAGGCAGGCAGAGGAAACTGGAGGAGATACGTGCCCAGTTCTACTCCTCAGAGGAGGGAAGGGCTCACATTGATGTATCTGTGGACAAAGCCAGGACTGCAACTTCTGACTATGGCACCATGATGGTCAGATGGACATTTCCACTACTGTCAAACTCCTCATCTTCATCTTGCAGAAGAAAAGAGCACACAAATCCTATGAGGGAGTCATTTTGGAGGTGGAGTGGCTCACTTAACTGATATGGAAGAGGAGGCCCTTGGCATCGGCATGGTGGTGACAGGACAGGCAGTCGCTGAGATGGTTGCCTGACAGAGAGAAGGGATAAAAGATTCTTGACCCGTCCATGCCAGCACCTTGGGGCAACTTCTTCATTTGTGCAGTCACGTCCAATGGATTTCATTTGTTAGGCTGTCAAAGATTGGATAAGGCAGCTGCTGAGAGAGAGAGAGGACAATTATGAAGGAGCATCAGTTGCTGATTGAGGAATCAGTGGCAACATGAGAGGAGGAGATGCACTCTGAGGATCCACTGTCACAGGAGTTAAGACCACCCTCTATGAACACAGATACAAACACCTTGGTGGGGCCTCAGGCACAAGGTGAACATCATGTCACATGTGAGTAGGTGAGGTGATGGAGGCAGTGGTAGCGATGGACACAGGACATCTCTGACCATGTTCAGCGGGCCAGAGATGCTGAATCTTGTGGAAGTTTGGGGGGGGTCACATCCAAAGCAGCTGCTTGAACTCTGCGAGAGTTCACTAAGGCACGGCAGATCCTTGGGCAGAGAATGGGGGAATCCTTTCATGACTTGAGTACAGTTTTGTTTTCTTCGTATGATTGGGAAAGCAATTATAGTGTGTCGATGTTGACAGTTTGCGGGAAGGAGATCACTGGTACATATGTTAAAGAGAGTGGGTGCAAGGATTGATCACTTTGGGAGCTCTTTTTTGGTTTTTAAAGTTTTTTTAAAAAATTATTAGTCACAAGTTGGCTTAAATAAACACAGCAATGAAGTTACTGTGAATATCCCCTAATTGCCATACTCCATCACCTGTTCGGGTACACTGAGGGAGAATTTAGCATGGTCAATGCACCTGACCAGCACATCTTCCGACTGTGGGAGGAAACCAGAGCACCCGGAGGAAACCCACGCAGACACAGGGAGAACATGCAAACTCCACACAATGAGAAGCCTCACAACACCAGGTTAAAGTTCAACAGGTTTATTTGGAATCACGAGCTTTTGGAGCGCTGCTCCTTCACCAGGTGAGTCATGAAGGAGCTGCACTCTGAAAGTTTGTGATTCCAAATAAATCTGTTGGACTTTAACCTGGTGTTGTGTGACTTCTTACTGTGCCCACCTCAGTCCAAAGCCGGCATCTCCTCATCAAACACCCCACAGACAGTGACCCAAGCTGGGAATCGAACTCTGGTCGCTGACGCTGTGAGGCAGCAGTGCTAACCATTTTGCCACCGCGCCGCCCTAGTTATGAGTAGGTGGGCGATTCGATCTCCAAGATGCACTTGAGACAGTCCGCTGCTGATCATGGAGTCGATTAGTTGTACGGTTTTCACACAGTGGATGTTTTTGGAAAGTTTCAGCATCATGCTCTCTGTGCCTCACCATAGCATAGGCATCGGATAAGTCAACAAATACAGTTCCTGTCTTCAGGCCTTTCTGGAATCTGGCCTCAATATGTGAGGTCAGAGTAAGGTTCTGTTCAGAGCAGTTGCGACCTGTGTAAAAACCTGTCCATTAGGGACACAAGGCTGCTTCCAGAATGGGACTGAGTCTGTTTAGCAGGAAGTGTTCCAGAACCTTTACATGTTAATGAGAGCAGCGGGATAGGGAGATAGCTGTGTGTAGGTGTCAAGTGGTTTCCCTGGATTGGCAATGGTCGCCATCTTGTATTCACACCAGATCTTTGGATGGGCGCTTGTGCTGTGGATGTTGGTAAACGGCTTTGTTAACCACATCCTCACCTGTAATCTGATGTTCCTCAGGCATTCTGGTTAAATCGAATCGATTCAAGGCCATTGGCAGAGCATGTGTCCATCTCCTTCGTCCACCTTGAGGCCCAATAATTTCCTCGCGGAGGGTGCACTGATCAGTCACCAACTGCTTCAATAGGCCCAATCCATCAGCTACACTGCTACAGAGACATCCTCGTCAAGGTTAGGCATTGGCAGTACACTGGTGCTGTGGATATCACCCTCTTTCCCCTCCTACCCTATGTGTCCATTTATACCAGTGGACCCCTGTATTGCTGAGGATGCAGCACCTCATCACTGCTCCTGGTCACCGCTGTCCCGACACAGCCTCAGTCACAAGCACATCAGATGCAGATTTTACCTGTTTGTGACTGAGGTTGACCACAACTCAAAAGTCACCCCCCCCTCCACCCCCCACCCCTGCTCTCCGCTCCCCCCCCACCCCGCCCCACCCCGCCCCCCCCAACATCCCTGATCTGTGACCTCCACTTCTTCAGTCGGAAGAAGTGGCAATCCATTACTTTATGCATTTTCTCCCCTTCAACTAAACTGTTGAATATGATTGCCACTTTCGTCAATAGCCCCCCATTGTGCAGTCACCCCATCTCCTTGTACGAGGTTCTGACCGTGGAGCCGTGCACCATTTCACGTGTGGCAAATTGTCTCTCCATTAGCAGCGGCACAAGATCTGAATTGATTGCCTGCTGCTTCCCACAGCGAGCTGTCCTCTCCAAGATGTCACCTCCAGAACAATCCCTTGGAGACAACGACAAGGCTGGCAGCCGGTACGCTGTACTCCTGCTCAGTTGACCGCATACCCGCTTCTGAAAACACCTCCACCTCCATGGCCAAATTCAGTCCTCTGTCTCATTCCAGTTTTCAATGCAATATACAATCATAGAATCCCTACAATACAGAAGAAGGCCATTCGGCCCATCGAGCCTGCATCAAAAACAATCCCACCCAGGCCCCATTCCCATAACCCCGCATATTCATGCTGTTAGTCCCCCTGACACTAAGGGGCAATTTTTTAGCATGGCAAATCCACCTGACCCGCACATCTTTGGAGTGTGGGAGAGAACCGGAGCACCCGGAGGAAACACACGCAGATACAGGAAGAACGTGCAAACTCCACACAGACATTCACCCAAGGTCGGAATTGAACACAGGTCCCTGGAGCTGTGAGGATATGGTCTCCACACAGACATCAGTTCTCTACCAAAGCTTTGCCCAAGCAGCCATTCCTCACATTTTCCACACGGCATTTCTCGACTAAAAGATAATAGGGGAGCTTTCTTGGAGTGCGGCGTAATCAAATCCCAAACCACATGTTAAGATTCTTGGTATGGTGCTATTGTTTTCAGGTTTCCAAATAAGGTCTCCTTAGAGAAAACAATTCTAAATCGAGATCTGTTTCCGGAGGCAAATTCACACCCGGTGAGGATTTGGCGACAA
This sequence comes from Mustelus asterias, assembly GCF_964213995.1. NCBI lineage: Eukaryota > Metazoa > Chordata > Chondrichthyes > Carcharhiniformes > Triakidae > Mustelus > Mustelus asterias. The sequence goes on from NC_135812.1 coordinate 24,564,168, forward strand.
AAGCAGGTTGAGTAAAAGTATCCCCAGGGTGCGTGATAATGGGTACAGGAATAAAATCTGTTACCTCCCTTCCATGCAGACCGATGTTGCCAATATGTTAATATTCCGACATCGGCTCCACTGAGTTTGCTTGTGTTTTCGGAATTCTGCCAGTGTTGAATCTGCCAGGGGGGTGCCAGCTTCAAATGAGAATGTTTTTACTTCTGCTGTGTGGATATTACACTAGACAATTGCAGTAATGTTCTTGGTGTGACAGAGCAAAATGCCAAAGCTAACATAGAAGTCTATCTATGAATCAACCTTTGACCTGTGAATTAGCAAAACGAAAGCACCCAAAATGTCTCTCTTAAGTTTATTTATTAGTATCGCAAGTAGGCTTATGTTAACACTGCAATGAAGTTACTATGAAAATCCCCGAGCCGCCACACTCCGGCGCCTGTTCGGGTTACACTGAGGGAGAATTTAGCATGGCCAGTGCACCCAACCAGCACGTCTTCCGGACTGTGGGAGGAAACCGGAGCATCCGGAGGAAACCCACACAGGGACAGAGAGAATGTGCAATTTCCACACAGACAGTGACCCAAGCCGGGAATTGAACCTGGGTCCCTGCTGCAGTGAGCTGGCAGTGCTAACCATTGTGCCAACGTGCCACCCGAAATTTTAACCACAGGCTCCAGCAGGAATTGAACTCGCAACCACAAGTTTACAAAATCAGTGCTCGAACTACTAAGCCATGGAGCCAACTTGCCCTCGCCACGCCTAGATTTAATAGCCAGGGACTCAGTCCCACTACCATTAAAGTTCTGGGCCTCTGAGTTTGGCAGTGTGGGCGCACAATATTCCTGATGTGCCGTGAAAAATGTTGCGATGACGTCAGCAAGGGTTCCTGACGTTGGTACAATATTTTGGGAGGCGGCAGCCCACCTGAAGTCAATTAAAGGGGGAAATTTACCTAATGAAAGAGGCAATGCCGTGCACTTTTAACACAGCCCGTGGTAGTTCAGTGGGTGCACAGGCTGCATGGGCAGCGGATGGACCTCATCATGAACACTTTCTCAATCCTGGGCCAGATATAAGGCAGCAGATGGAGCAAAGAGTGCAGAGGTCAGAGTTAATATCTTTGCCTTAAGTTTTGCCTTCATGTATTGTTTTCTGAACCATTTTCTCTAGTTTTATATGGGATCAAAAGGCTCCTAGCTCTAAAGGGCCACTAACAGATTGGCTATAAGTTCCTAGCACCATAATCTTATTAAATAATGTAATGTGAACTCAACCCGCTGTTCTTAGTTATTTTATTTATTACAACTGTAGTAAGTGTTGTAATGGCAGAGTGTAATGTTTGAATGGTATGGATGTATGTTATAGATGCATAAATGTATGAATGTAGACAAACATGAACTATTCAGCATTTTTAAACTAATGACTGATTATATTTTGCACTGGAGGTGAAGCCAAAATCTTCACTTTAACATGGCAATAAAATTCTATTCTATCCTATTCTATCCTATTCTAATTTATCCTATTCTATTCTATACTATTCTATGCTGTTCTATACCATCAGGCAATCCAGTTGTTTAAAGATGGGGATTGTTCAGTCAGGTGCAGGTTCTTCCTCAGGTGAGGAGGAGATGACAAGGTAGAGAAAAGTAGCTGGCCGGAGACAATGCCAATGTGTCTGCCCACAAGAGCAAGCAGCACAACCCTGAAGGGGTTGAAGGCCAGGGAGGCTTGAAAAGGAGAAGGGGCCAGAGGAAATAACCTTCAGCAGGCAGAGCATACCAAGTAAGATCCAACAGCCTGGACGTGGCAGAGGTGCAGTGTAGAAGAAGACTCTGCCTCACAAAGGAGACAGTAGCTTCTATCCATAAAATAATTGGGCTTGAGATTGCATCCAACTGTACTGAGGGACATCCCAAGCCTGTGAAAGTGTGAGGCATCCTAAACTCCTAAGCATTTAGTTCATTCCGGAGTCCTATGGGGGATCTCTGAGATGTGTCACATACCGTAAAACTTGTCATGAACATACTCTTCAATAGAGTGAATATTCTATATATTTCAATACAACCTGTAGACAAGTAGAGCATGCAAGAGGATTTGGGCCTATTGCAACCTTCCCAAAGATTTGGGGCACTATTGATTGCAATCACATGGTGATCAAAGCACCTGCAGGAAAGCCAGGGGCCTTTGTGAAGTGTTAAGAATTTCAGTTGTTCAACGTCCAGCCATCAACAGCAGATCCTTTGTGCAAGGCATCCTGAGAGTTGTCAAGACTGTAAGGCCGGAATCTTATCACTGTTCACGCCGGCAGGATTTTCTCATCCCACTGCAGTGAACGGAGATTTGGCTGGTCACTAAATTCTCCGGTCTCACTGCAGCGGAAGCGTGGCTAGACAACAGGTAAAATCATGCCCTTCGATACTCCAATGTTTTTCAGCTCCCTACTGGCTGGTGGGGGTAAAGAACATTGAAAAGATGCTTTGATACTAGGTGCGGCCCAGAACGAGACTTACACCATCTCCCCTGGATTTTCCAGGGCCAGCGGCACTTCGGATCCCTGCTGAAGAGAGATCAGAACAGAAGTCATAATCACAATCGAGAAGGTGGTTGGGCTGCTCAAGATGAGGTTTCTATTGACGGGATTGGTCTTGAGGAGCACTTGACAATGCACCAGATCTTGTGTCCCTCATTGTTGTTATCTGTTGGGCCCTGCACAATCTGGCTCTTTCTCAAGGAGATCAGACGGAGGAGGCAGACTGGGATGGACAGCCACAGATATGTGATGACGATTCAAATACAGACTCCGAGGGCGAACCTGAATAGCCGAGGGGCCATGTTGAGGAGCCAGCCCCGAGTCAGGGAGACCAGGGAAGCTCTCATTCAGACGCATTTCCATTAGGCTGGAAAGTGCTCAATATAAAGCTGCAGTTATATCATTGCTAAGACTACAAGAACCCTCCCTGAAACCCTCCTGGGCCTGCATCTCATTCAGAAAATAACAATTTTCATGCTTAATTACTCTTTGGGATTGAGTGGCAGGCTCACGTAAGGTGATATGGAACAAGACAAAACAAATTACACAACTATTTATATAACCTGTGCTTTCCCTGTTGTGCTAAGTACAATTTCTTAAACCAGTTGCTCCACTTTGGTGTTCTCCCATCGTTGAAACTTTATTCGGATGCCCTGTTAAAGCAGTTTTGCAGTTCCCTGTTGCTGGATATCTTGTAAAGCAAGTTTATTTCTTTGAGTAGAACATCAAGGTCCATTCAACAGCGGACAAAAGCTTGGATTGAGATGGTAAAAAGAATTCACTGCTGAAATGTGACCTGAAATTGGGAAGAGATTGTTATCTCCAGAAGGGATGTTAAGGTAGTATTTTGCTTAATTTTACAATACTGCCTCAAAATACGTGCTAACAATTCCTGGTATCAAAGAACAGGATTGCACAACACCCTGTCAGCACAGGATAGCTCATGTTGACAATCATCTGATATTCTATTCATAACATGATAGAAGGTTACAAGAGTCTGACACATACAGAAAATAATCTCCAAATCTAGGAGTCTCCTATTGAAGTTATTGTGTTTTTATAATGATTCAGTACCTTGGGCAATGCCTTGCTCATTACAATAAGGTCAAAATGGTCTTGTGTTTGTGGACATGCTGAGTTGAATCAGGATTCTGTTTTCCACTGTAGTGTAGAATCTTTTTGCCATTCCTTCTTGTAGCAGCTGACACTTGCATTGTGCAAAATGTACCAGAGAAATTTGGAGCAGATCTTCAATTTTGATGTCAATGAAGTCACCTTGTAGATCCAAGGATCTACCTTCTGTTTTTGTTGTGTTAGGCAAGTTGTCAAGTGTATCCACTGTCACCATCAAGTCACCTTGCTCATATGTAATCTCACAGTCGCAATCTTGAATCTTTGTCAAGAGATGTGGCAATCCCGGCAGTGCACTGGCCAATAGTTTTCACCAAATCATCTCCAGTGGTTGGTCTCCACCATAAATCTTTTACCAAATAGGTATGTACAAAAACACACGATTCCAAACATTTGAAGCTAATGTTTCCCAGTTGATGTTGGAGTAGTAGGATTGTGTTACAACAATTTTGAAGGAAATGCAATTGGTTTGTTTCTTTGTAGTCAATTAGTCTTGTATGTGAATGCAGCTCATATGTGGTGGATCAATTGGCAGACTTTCAATCTACTAAAAGTGTAATGTTGCAACTCCCTGAAACTGCCAGTTTTGTGAAACATTCTGGATATTTTGATGTTACATTTTTAACTGAGGCGACAGGAGTAATTTCTGAGGTTAATCTGCCTTGTTATGTCTGACTGATTCCATGAATTGTTACTAATGTGGGGTCACAACCTGCCAATAGACCTACAATCACTGGGCCTTTAACTTCCATGATGTAGAACATCTCTGGCACCCTGGACGATTGATTGTATTTGTATTTCTAGACTATGGATCCTTCGTCTTGAATTAGTGAACTTTTATACACTTGAAGTTTCATAGCAGCAGGACTTGTCATGGTCTTCCATTTCTGTGGATACATGTTTTTTAGAATTTGCAGAGATAGTATGTTGGCACTTATCCTGTGTCAATGTTAATAGTAATGCATAGTTACAAATTTGCCTAGGGCAAATAATTTGAATATTGACAAACACTTTGGATGGTGTGATGGCATCTACATTTTTTATGAGATTGAGGGTGTGAAACATGTGTTCGCATCTCTTTGCCTCATCAGGCACATCATCATCATTTTCTGGTTTGTCAATCACCTCGTGTATGTGTTTCTGATGGGATATCGGATGGTCATTCTTATTGTGTATAGTCCATTTGGATCAGAGCACAGTTCTTTGTCAGCCCTGGTTCTTGTGCGTTGCTGTTATCAATGGCTTTTTCTGCCACATGCCTTGCAGAGTTGAAGAAATTCTGGACATTTCCTTGGTGCATGTTGAAGACCACTCTTTCTGCTGGTCATGCTAGGTTTGAATGTTCTGGTAAGTGCGTCAACAATTGGGGTTGTACTTAGGACCTGCCAACCTGCGAAGATCACTTCATACTTGTGTCCATCCTTGAGTAGCTCTTTGATGCTATACATTTTTGGCTTGTCCAGCAGATAGTTCTAGAATTCTTCCATGGGAGTGGATGCGATCACCAGGCTCAACAATTCTGTCTGATAGCTCTGCATCAGAAACATCACGGCACATACCCTGTTCTCTGCATCTGTTAATCAAGTGGTCTGTGGATTCTGTAGGCTGTAGGCAGGGGCGGCACGGTGGCACGGTGGTTAGCACTGCTGCCTCACAGTATCAGGAACCTGGGTTCAATTCCGGCCTCAGGACACTGACTGTGTGGAGTTTGCACATTCTTTCCGTGTCAGCGTGGGTTTCCTCCAGGTTCTCCGAGAAATACACTACTGTGAGGCTGAAACAAAATCTCAAAAACGTTTCACTATTGAATGAAAATAGGGCTTTGTGCCTTGGTTCAAGAACCAATCCCCTATTTGCAATGCCGTTCCAATGGGAAAACCAGTTCCAGCGAACAACGTTTCAACCTACAACATGGTTTCCAGGAACAAATTGTGCCACAAGTCCTGTAAAACCTTGGGCTTATTTCCAGTACATAAGGTAAATACATTGAGTTCATTTATTAAGAATTGACACATGAGAATAGCAATACATTGTTTTTTCCGTGTCAGCGTGGGTTTCCTCCAGGTGCTCCAGTTTCCTCCCACAGTCCAAAGATGTGCAGGTTAGATGGATTGTCCATGGTAAGTTGCCCCTTAGCAACCTAAGATGTGTACGTTAGATGGATTAGTCGTGGTAAATGTGTGGGGTTATGGGAATAGGGCAGGGTAGAAGATCGAGATAAGATACTCTGTCAGAGAGTCAGTGCACATTCAATGGGCTGAATGGTCTTCTTCTGCACTGTAGGGATTCTTTGGTAAAGCATGAAGACATCAGAGCTGTGTGTGGGTGCTCTGCTCAAAGTGAACATGAAAATAAGAGTGGATCACATGACACTTTTCCCTTCTCGTGAAGAAATGCTGATATCTCTTAAAGATATCATATCGCAACAAAAGTTGTTGAAAAACATATATATTTGCATATGTTTTCTTGTCAAGTGGAGTGCTCTCTAGATCTGTAGAGATGTCTGCTACTTATATAACTTTAGATTGCTTAAGTTTATTTATGTATTAATGTCACAAGTAGGCTTACATTAACACTGCAATGAACTTACTGTGAAAATCCCCCAGTCGCCACACTCCGGCACCTGTTTGGGTACACTGAGGGAGAATTTAGCATGGCCAATGCACCTAACCAGCACGTCTTTCAGACTGTGGGAGGAAACTGGAGCGTGTGGAGGAAACCCAAGCAGACACTGTGAGAACGTGGAAACTCTGCACAGACAATGACCCAAGCCAGGAATCGAACCCGGGTCCATGGCGCTGTGAGGCCGCAGTACTAACCACTGTGCCACCGTGCCGCCCATGGGTACAGATCGGCTATTTCAAAATCCTAAACTATGCACAATCTTACTGATTATCCAGCTGAATAATACATAACCTTCAAAAAGAGATTCCAGCTTTAAAGAGAGGCAATAACAGAAATATTATGAATTTTGTTTGAATGTAGCCTGTAATAGATCTCAAGGTGGTACTTCATTTTTCAAAAGAAACCAGACTCCTTTTTATTAATTCTGTTTCTTTCCTGGTGTACAATTAATTAATGTCCTTCACTACTGGGAAAGAAATGGTTGCCAGAGAAACGCGTCAAAGCGAATGGGCAGCCTGAGGCCTGTTAGTGATTATTGCGAAGATGATTTAATTCACTCTTGCTATGGGAAGAGTTGAACAATAAAATAAAATGCAGGCTGTGAGATAAGACAGGATCAATTAAATCTTAAGGTGGAATTTAATATGCACTGTCTCCAAGGTGCCCTTTTAGAGTATTTTACTGAGTTTAATCAATACGTTTGGTAATAAGTTCCATAAAATGGGACACATAGGTGAAATTCAAATTGTACATTGTGCAAAATGGACCATATTGACTTTAATCGCATTGAATATTCAGCAGAGCTTATGAGTTTAAAGTTTATGTATTAGTGCCACAAGTAGGCTTACATTAACACTGCAATGAAGTTACTGTGAAAATCCCCTCGTCACCACACTGGCATCTATTTGGGTACACTGAGGGAGAATTTAGCATGGCCAATGCACCTAACCCGCACATCTTACAAACTGTGGGAGGAAACCGGAGCACCCGGAGGAAACCCACGCAGACACGGGGAGAATGTGCAGACTCCACACAGACAGTGATCCAAGCCAGGAATTGAACCCGGGTCCCTGGCATTGTGAAGCAGCAGTGCTAACCACTGTGCCACCGTGACTGACAATGGATTAGATATCACCTATTTTGAATCTCCAGGTAAAGTTGAATTTCATTCCCCGTTTTTGACCAACTTGCACCTTGTATACGACAACATGTATTTATCTTTTCACTTATCAGTGTATTTCAATCATCTTTATGTCCTTTTTCGTGCTTTGGAATGACCTGATACAGTTAGCCTGGAAACGCATATTTTGGGGGCAATGGTGTAAAATTAAAAGCCTGTAAACATTGCCACGGTATTATACTGAAAAGGACCGTGCCCGTATGCAGCAAGAGCTGGACAATGTTCAGGTTTGGGCTGACAAGTGGCAAGTGACATCCGCACAACACAAGTGCCAGGCAATGGTCATCTCCAGCAAGAGAGAATCCAACCGTTTCTCCTTTACATTCAGTGAATCGTCCACAATCAACATCCTGGGATTAGCATTGACCAGAAACTGAACTGGACTAGCTACATAAATACTGTGGCTACAAGAACAGGTCAGAAGTTAGGAATCCTGTGGCAAGAAACTCACCTCCTGACTCCTCAAAACCTGTCCGCCATCTACAAGGTACAAGTGATGGAATATTCTCCACTTACCTGGTAGATTGCAGCTCCAACAACACTCAAGAACCTCGACACCATCCAGGACAAAGCAGACCACTTGATTGGCACCTCTTCCACAAACAGTCACTCCTTCTACTACCAAAGCATAATGGCAACAGTCTACAAGGTGTACCATCTACAAGATGCACTGCAGCAACTCAAGGTTCCTTCAACAGCGCCTTCCAAACGTATGGCCTCCACCACCTAAAACGACAAAGGTAGCAGACACATGGGAACACCACCCCCCTGCAAGTTCCTCTCCAAGCCAATTTTCATCCTTACTTGGAAATATATTGCCGATCCTTCATTTTAGCTGGAATTCCCTCCTTAACAGCACTGTGAATGTACTTACTCCGCAGGGACTGCAGCCGTTCTGGAATGTAGCTCAACACCTCTCTCTCAAGTGCAATTAGGGATGGGCAATAAATGCTGGCCTAGTCAGTGAAACCCACATTCCGTAAAATAATTTTTAAAATACACATTTACTCTCACAGTTCTGCTCCTGTAGTGTGTACCACCTACATTGCCAACCTTTGTGATTCATATATACCATGGTGCCTTTGCTAAAATGAAATGAAAGACTTTATAGAGCATTTTCCATGACCTCAGGGTGTCCCAAAGCACTTTACAGTCAAGGAAATACTTGAGAAATATTACAGGTAGGAAACATGGCAACAGATTTGTGTAAAAGCTTCCACAAATAGCAATGTGATAATGACTGGGTAATCTACTTTCGTGATGTTGATTGAGGTGATAAATATTGACTGGGGCCCCAGAGAAAACGCCACAGTTCTTTGAAATTGTACCATGAGGTCCTTTATGTCCACCTAAATGGATAAACAGGGCCTCTGTTTCACATCTCATCTGAAAGACAGCAGGCTGAATTTTACCTTCCCTCCCGTCTCGGGAATTGTAGCGGGCAGGACACGGACCATACAAAGATCTGTTGAACACGGGCGGGATTTTCCAGCCTTGGGGGTGAATGCAGCTGGAAAATCCCACCCAGCACCTCTGACAGTTCGGCACTCCTTTAGTGCTCCATTGGAATGTCAGCTTAAATGTTGTGCACCAGTCTCTGGTGTGGAACTTGAACACCCCCAACCTTCTGACTCTGAGGCAAGAGTGCTACCCACCGCGATACATGTAGGTACCCTAATGGTCACATGGCTGCTATCAGCAGGGCCCAAACCCAGCCACCTACCCTTACGCCGAAATCTTGCTTTCCTTCACGCCAGCGGGATCTAATGATCCCGCCAATGATGCACCACACCGAGGGTTTCCCAGAAACCAGGGGTGCATTTGACAGGAAACCTGTTAACAGTGGCAGGAGTGTAAGACCCCACTACCAGTGAGCAGGCACCATCTCCTGCCACTGCGCACACACCGAGAACTGGGAGAAAAATTCCACCTTGTGTGTTTTTATTCCCTTTAGCAGAGAGAGATCAATAAGGTGAATGAAGTTTCTGTCACTTGAAGACTGATTGCAACAAATATTAACAATGCTGCTCTCTAAAGGTCCTTGTCTGGTGAAATATTAATGCTATAGCAACCTTCAGAGCCGAGGGAGGAATGGTCCAATGATGGACTTTGTATAGATCAGGCTTGAAGGCACAGCTTAATTACAAGACAGCCTCTCTCCTGGGACACAGATACTGAAGATAGCTCTCTTCAAACATCCCCCAGTAGATATGCCTGGAGATGAAGCTTGTATCCTGAGATCATAGAATCCCTACAGTGTCGAAGGAGGCCATTCGGCCCATCGAGTCTACACCGACCGCAATTACACCCAGGCCCTATCCTCATGAGATGAGTTTCAGTGATTGCCAAGTTCTAGTGGTACTAACACACTTGGCTTTTGTCCCCCTGCATCGTTCAGTAGTAATAATCTAAGAAGGTTTAACCTAGTACCCTAATCGTGGCAAAGCTGAATATGTGGTGAAAAAAGTAGCCAGAAAAAACCTGGTGAACCCACAGTAGGAGCCTAACCTATTGAGTCCCCAATTTGTTCTGAGGTTTCCCCAGTGGGTAATTGAGGGATGGTTGGGGGGTAGGGGTTGGAATCTCCTCATGCCCCTAAACATGTCAATGTGATAATGGCAGGGCCAGGGTGTGGACTCCAAGTGTGAGAGTTGTCATTTCTTTTGGTTTCCACAGGGCCCTGGGTCAGGGAAAGGCCCCAGATGAAATCACTAATGGTCCACTAATGTGGACCCAATCTGGCAGGGATTGTGACCTGAACCACTGGTGATTGGCAACAAGTTTCTGTTTACGTTAGTATCAGCGAGGCATGTAAAATATTTCTTTGATTTGATTTATTATTGTCACATGTATTAGTATACAGTGAAAAGTATTGCTTCTTGCGCTATGTAGACAAAACATACCATTCGTAGAGAACATAGGGGAGAAGGAAAGGAGAGGATGCAGAATGTAGTGTTACAATCATAGCTAGGGTGTAGAGAAAGATCAATAAAATGAGAGGTAAGTCCATTCAAAAGTCTGATGGCAGGGAAGAAGCAGTTCTTGAGCTGTGAGGGATTCTGTCCCGCTCACCCCAGCCCCCACTTGCTTCTGAAAACCTTTGCCAATCGTACCAGCCTCTTCAAAGATGGGGCACCTCAGCCCCAGACTTGGCAGCGCAAAGAGCCAGCATCAGACAGGAAAGAAGGTCGTCTTCCCCAGCAGAGGAGATTAATGCAGTCAGAGACTGAGGTTCCCAAGACGCATATATATCAGGAGCGCGTTGGCTCAAATGTATATGGGATCAACATGCTTGTAACTTTACCACCGGCAGTGAACGGAGGACACCTTCCCCCAGGAATATCCAAACTAAACACTTCCACGTGGCTAGAAGTTGAATACTCCAATGATGCGAGATGCTTCACCTCGTGGCCTGACTGAGGTGCGGCAATAATAACAAGTTATTTTTATGGCATTCATCACATGCAGAGCTGTAACTCAAAGAGTGTTTCGTGAGGAAGTGGATAGCGTGTGGCACTGAGCACTGGGTGGCATAGTGGCACAGTGGTTAGCACTGCTGCCTCACAGTGCCAGGGAAGTGGGTTCAATTCCAGCCTTGGGTCACTGTCTGTGTGGCGTTTGCACTTTCTCCCTGTATCTATGTGGGTTTCTTCCACGTGCTCCGGTTTCCTCCCACAGTCCAAAGATGTGCGGGTTAGGTTGATTGGCCAGGTTAAAAATTGCCCCTTAGAGTCCTGAGATGCGTAGGTTAGAGGGATTAGTGGGTAAAAATATGTGGGGGTAGGGCCTGGGTGGGATTGTGGTCGGTGCAGACTCGATGGGCCGAATGGCCTCCTTCTGCACTGTAGGGTTTCTATGATTCTATGTGCAGGTTAGGTGGATTGAATGTGCTAAATTGCCCAAGAAGTATAGGTTAGGGGGAGTAGAGGGGATAGGGTTTGGGTGGGATGGTCTGTCGGAGAGTTCAATGGGCCAAATGGCCTTCTTCTGCACTGTGAGTATTCTATAATAAGGGGAAAGAAGAAGATGAGGAGGCTCCAAAATCTATTGAAGACAGGTAGAGAAATAGTGAGATGGAAATACTGAAACGGGCAAGAATAAAATTTATGCACATAGTGGTTTCACGATTATTTCCCAGTAATGGATCAAAGAGTGAATGCAATTGTAAAGTAGGCCAAGGACTCAGGAACCAATACTCTGCACAAAGGACTGATAAAGCTGGGATTGCAATAAGGATCAGCAGACTTGAATTCACGCGAATCTCATATTGGGAAGTGAATACTCCTGGTGCTGTATGAATAGCCTTATCCCCGAGAGGATCCCTGATGAAGCACTGTCAAGGTTAAATGATAAGAGGCAGTGAAATATTTAGAGAAAAATAATGATTTTGTTTGCAAAGCTCCTTGCGTGACTGGAGCTGTTTTTCTTAAGTGTCAAGACAGACAAAAAGGTTTTTATTTTACATTGTCATGGTTATAAGCGAGACTTGAAAAGATTAAGCGGAGGCTTAAAAACATTTTTAATCCAATAATCATGGAGCTCAAAATGAAACCAAGACCTTGAGCCAAAGCCTTACTCCTCCAACAGTTTGTGCATTCCACCATCTAATTACACACATTTTTTGAATTTAGGTAATAAATGAAGGAAGATGTCGATACAAAAATATAAATGAGCAGCAAGAATAGTAATTGGAAATAGAAAGGTGAAATATTGAAGGTAAATTTGCGAGCAGACGCAGTGGCAGTACTCCTCAATGGTGCCAAAGGTCATAGCTGTGTGAGCTATTAAAATGAAGCAATATTATAATGTCAATGTGTAGCTAATGCAAGTGAATGAACTGTGTGTGATAACCCAACCCCCCCCAAGGAGAAATGGACCAAGTCTAGACAGCTCGGTCCAAGAACGAGTGAATGTCAAAGCTGGATTTTGTGTGACAGAATCGTCCAGTGTAAATAGCTGCCAGAAGATGGATGGGATTCATGAAGTGTGACCAATTTTGAAACCAAGTCTTCTTAGCAAAAGAAATAATTTTACCCCATGACCAAATTCCACCACTGCTTACTATTTTCCCCCTCGCTACATCCTTCATGGGAACACATCTCACTTATTGATCAATGCCATGCAATGCAGTCAGTCAGGATTCTGCCAAACAATCCGAGTTCCGTGCTTGTCATGTATCTTCCTACAAGTTGCAGGAAATCATAGGTTAAATAGTGGACAAGACAAAGAGACGTACAAGGCTGTAATTTAGTTGAGGGGTTCTGATGACGTTATAAACCACAAGGACTATTTCTCAAAGTCAGAGGAAGTCTTTGGATTGAATCACCTCCTGAAATTCTCCCATCAATTTCTTTCTTCTCATGCATGCTGATGTTTTTATTATTTTAAGTTTCCTTTTAAGACTTTGATTTATGATGTCCGACAGACTCGGTGTAGCATTGGAGAAAGGATAAGAACACTGACCGACCTTTGACCTGGAAGCTAAGACCTGCTTCGTAGCACTGACAGGATTATTTTTCCTGACCACTCGATTGTCTCTGAGACTATTCAAATATTGCAAACAAACCCCGTTGTCAGCCCCCATTTAGTTGAGTTAAGCCTAGAAATTATAATCAATATAAAGATTTATACTAATGACAGAACATGAAAGTGCAGCAATAAAATTGACGGTGTGATATATTACAAGTTTCCTGAGCAGTTTATGGACCATTCCACATTGCTGGCCATGTGGGGGAGCTTTCCAGCCATTCATGCCGACGGGGTCTTCTTGTCCCGCCGATGCGCATCCCCACGATGGGTTTCACGGTGGTGAGGGGTGCATTAAACGGGAAGCCCCGTTGTCAGTGGCAGAACCAGAGATGCAGTCAATGGCCAATGGCAGGCTCCCTCCAGGAAATCCGTGCCAGCAATGTGGAAAATCCCACCCTCCATCTACAAAAGTACATCATGTGGCTGGTAGCTCAATTAAGACGATTAGCACCACCATCATTTATTCTGTGGCCCTAGGGCGGCATAGTGGCACAGTGGTTAGCACTGCTGCCTCACAGCGTCAGAGACCCGGGTTCGATTCCTGGCTTGGGTGACTGTCTGTGCAGAATTTGCATGTTCTCCCCGTGTCTGCGTGGGTTTCCTTCCGGTGTTCCGGTTTCCTCCCACAGTCTAAAGATGTGCAGGTTAGGTGAATTGGCCGTGCTAAATTCTCCCTCAGTGTACCCGAACAGGCGCCGGAGTGTGGCAACTAGGAGATTTTCACAGTACCTTCATCGCAGTGTGAATGTAAACCTACTTGTGACGAATAAAGAAACTTTATTTTAACCTAGACCAACAGGTTACTTCGTACATTGTCATAGGATCCAATTATGAGTGGAAAATAAAAGTCGTTCCCTGACTGACCCTGTAGCTGCAAGACAAAATGTCCTTCAGTGCTAGGTCCCGAATTAAGCCCAGATTCCTTTCCTTAAATGTCTCACACTTTTGCCAAAGATTAAAAATGTGAGTTCCTTTTTCATTGGTGAGTTGGAATGGTCGGGTGGCAAAAGGAGGCAGTAATTAATTAGTGCTTTAACGAAGAAGTAAATGGGTCACTTACCTGCCTTTCCCCTCTGTTCACTGTGACTTTTTGGCAAATGAGCTGTGTGTTGAGGAGATAGGGCAGTATCCATTCACCCTTAATTCCTATCTGACACAGACTCAACTCAGGAGCAGGTTGACTGCCTTAGCACTTAGTCAATATTAGTGTAGGGCTTTGGGAAGACTAAAGGGAGGGATAGGGAGAGCATTAGATTGCAATGATGAAGTAGCTAGCTGTGCTCTATAGTTCCTGCTGCAAGGTATTTGCATGACAAAGCTAAGTGTCACTTTATTTTAAAATTGTAATATTTCAGGCTGACTGACCCATTTCTCCAGGTTATTTAATGAAGAATTAGTTCAAAAGAATTGGGTTTTTTTGACAGGTTCTGTGATTTAGGCTTTTTAACCGAGGTTGGTGAAAAATGTCAGTTGATTCTTTCAAAAAAAAAAATTTTTTTGATGTTGAACAAGTGTCAAAAATCTGAGATTTGGTGACAGAAATACGCAGCTGTTCGACTGGGGTTGTAATCGTTCTGTGACACATCATCAAACAATGTCATTGTGTGAGCAGAGGTGACATTTCCCCTTCTGTGGAAGGACGTTGTCAAAATATCAGTGGGACATGTTAACATTTCAACAAAGTATTTTTGCAGTTCGCAGATTTGGCTGCAGTTTTTGCAGAAAAAAAATTCTCAGCCACAGTTTTCAGTCCATTTAAAATCAGTCGCAAAAATATCTTTGCCATATCAATATGCCTACCCACATTAGGGTTGTGGATGAGATATAGAAGAATCGAAATCAATTGATGAGATAATATGGTAATATTGAACAATTGGTGCCAAGACAGAGACCATGGTGGAATCTTTAACTGACCTACACACAACCAATGAAAGATTTCCTGGGATATGAAGGAAATGTTGCTTTGTGATTGCGTCAAAGAGACCGAAGGAATATGCAACTGGTTACGATGAAAATGTGAATCTGTTCCATGCTATGCCAGAACATTGTAAAGAGATACTGGCCGGAATTTTATTGCCTCGTTCGCCCCGGAATCGGGGTGGGCGGGGCTCGCAAAGCGGAAATCTCCATTAGAGATGGGATTTTACGATCTCGCCCGAGCGAGATTGTAAAATCCTGCCCACTTTATCAGACACTTACTGTGGCAAACTTCTTCCTGTAGTGGAACTTTATCTTGCATCTGGGACGAGTGGCATGGTGGCACAGTGGTTAGCACTGCTGCCTCAGTGCCAGGGACCTGAGTTCAATTCCAGCCTTGGATCGCTGTGTGGAGTTTGCATGTTCTCCACAAGTCTACGTGAGTTTCTTCCAGGTGTTCCGGTTTCCTCCCACATGCCAAAGATGTGCAGGTTAGATTGATTAGATTCTAAATTGCCCTTAGTGTCAGGGGGATTAGCAGGGTAAATATGTGGGGTTGCGGGGATAGGGCCTGGGTGGGATTTTTGTTAGTGCAGGCTCGATGGGCTGAATGGTCACCTTCTGCACTGTAGGGATTCTATGATTCTATAAAATACAATGTTAACGGTAGAATCCACAATACTTGCTGCACCATTTCTTCCCACACAATCCTAATCAATGATTTGAGCTTTGCCCCATGTACCAGGAGCAGGAAGATGTCCTTTGCATGCTGACTTTCAGTATGACATTTAGAGGTCTAGACCAAAAAGGCAGCTCTCTGGGGACAATTCTCTCTCATAGAAAATATCTCAATGATAAAACTGCTTCCTCTCCATAGCTCCAACACTTCCAGTGCTTGACACAATCAAACCGGGAATATGTTTTCTTTGTGTGAATTGTAAGGTATCGGAAATTCCTACGTTTGCGACTCTTAATCCATTTTGTTGCACCACTGCTGCATAGTCAATGGAAAATTGGTTCCTAACTTGTATTCCTTTATGACATAAATGTCTAACTTAATTTTGCATTTCCAATATGCTTTGGTGGTGCACTGATGAAACATCATTTAAATCATTAATTATCATACAATATACACAAACAACACAGACTCTAATATAAATAGGAGCAGCTTCTGAATTATCAACAGATAATGAAACTATATTGAACTCAGCCGCTGTCCTAATCATGTTTACTAAGGACAAAGTGGTATTGATAATAGAAACAGCGCTGAAGCATTAAAGCGTATCTATTTAGCACTGATACTAAATGCTGCTTCAACTCTTTGTCCGTGCATCATTTACAATTGGATAATAAATTATGACCAGTTAAGTACAACTTCCAATGTAACACAGATTGTTAAGATACAAGGGAAAAGATGGAATGGTGCTCAATGTTAGCAAAGACAAATGAGCCTGCAAAAGAGGATGGTAGACAGCAACTGAGTTAGGATCTAATCACTGGCCCTCACTAATTAAGAAGCTGGCAACCTTGCCAGGAACCTGATGAGGAGGTGAATGCCTGCTGGGTAATGTTGAGTCGAGACCAATATCTTTTTTAGAATCACAGATCCAGGTATCTAATAAAATAGTTCAGCCACAATGTTCAGCTCTGACGAAGGGTCATCTAGACACGAAACGTTGGCTCTCCTCTTTCCCCACAGATGCTGTCAGGCCTGCTGAGATTTTCCAGCATTTTCTGTTTGTGTTTCAGATTCCAGCATCCACAGTGTTTTGCTTTTACCAGCCACAATGTCCATGGTTTAAGGCGTCAAGGGGTATGGAGAAACCGTAGGAGTATGACGTTAACATGGAGGATTGGCCATGATCTTATTGAATGGCAGAGCAAGCTCGAAGGGCCAAATGACCTATTTCTGCTTCTATTTTCTATGTTGAACTCAAAATAATTTTACTACACAAAAATCAAAGAACATGAATACAAATAACTACATCCTCTCTTAAATCATGAATTACATTAAAGGTGGTAAATGTGCAGTTTCTCAATCAAACGTCTTAAATCAACCTCCTTCTACACCCATTTGACTTAAACCCGTTCCCCTTCACTAACTCAAGTCAGAAATTTATCAGAAATTGGAAATTTAACCACTTGGTTCAAGGATTGTTTCTAAGATTGATGTAGGTGCTGAGATTTCTTGGATCTCTTGCTTATATCCAGCAAGGTTGTCCCTTCAATTCTATTCCATGGCTGTAGGCACCCCATTCAACCCAGGCATTGTTAGCATCTTAAGTGCAGCCACCTTAGGTCAGACTCTCTTGGTTGTGTTATTCTTGAACTCTGAAGTCAAAGTAAAGTTTAGTTATTAGTCACAAGTAGGCTTACATTAACACTGCAATGAAGTTACTGTGAAAATCCCCTAGTCACCACACTCAGGCACCTGTTTGGGTACACTGAGGAAGAATTTAGCATGGCCAATCCACCTAAACAGCACGTCTTTGGACTGTAGGAGGAAAGCGGAGCAGCCGGAGGAAACCCAAACAGGGAGAATGAGCAAACTCCACACAACGACCCAAGCCGGGAATCGAACCCGGATCCCTGGCGCTGTGAGGCAGCAGTGCTAACCACTGTGCCACCATGATTGTCATCTTGCATCTAAAACTCTCGTTCTCCCACTTCTCAACTTAGCTATCCCAGAAGTTCAACTTACTGTTATGAACAGTAAGAAGTCTCACAACACCAGGTGAGGATGAAGGAGCTGCGCTCCGAAAGCTCGTGATTCCAAATAAACCTGTTGGACTTTAACCTGGTGTTGTGAGACTACTTACTGTGCCCACCCCAGTCCAACGCCACATCTTCCCATGATGGCTATGTTATGAATCCTTCAGTTAACAAGATTTTTAAATCCTTCAGCCAATACATTGGCCCATAACTCCTGTCCCAAATCCCAACTTATGGAGACTGTGCATCCCATATGCGTATTGGGACAATACGCAAGTTCCTATGCATGGACACGAACGCTGAAAACGCAATTCGGTTTTTTAAAGCTTTTGGGATTGAAGCGCTGCACTGAAGTCCCTCAAGGAAAAGCCCTACCTTAACTTACTTACCCTGATGAGTATTTACGCTTATTTATTTGCACTCTTTTTTCTGGTTTGGTTGCAGTGAGTTGAGGCAGCAGACATTCTTTGGGTGGATTAATTTTTTTGTAAATATATTTTAAACATCTTTTAAACACGTGTAATGAACAGAAATTGAAATAATTTTTTTTTATATAACTTTGTCATGACATACTGTAAATTCCATTAAAAAATATGTTCATATATAACAAAGTGGATTTGCAATGTTTGTAATAAGTTTCAGCTGGAATTCATTTAGATTTTGCTATGTATTTTAAGCAGTGTTGTTTATCTCAATTTTAGAAGTCTCCCTGATGCAATGTTGATCCTCAGAAGCCCCTTAAGATATAGGGTGAAATGAGTTCTACATTACCAATGGAAAGTATGAAATTTGGCTATTTCAAGTGCTTTAGGAAAGTGTATTCCTTAAGGTGACATATGCAAGCCTCTTTTAAGCTGCTGTGAACTATCTCTCTGATAGTTATTGCAGAATCTAGTTCAGATTGATAATCTGGAGTCATGTACCAGCGGTGGTGGAACATCACACTTTCAGCTTAGCTTCTTAAAATCACTGAAATTTTTTTGAGGCTTTGACATAGGCGCAGAGATCATGAGAGAAGAGTCAGGCGACATGTAAAATGCAGAATGAATATGTCCAAACTTTCCCCTCCCCCTCTCCTCCCCTTCTCCTTCCCTCTCTTCCCCTCCACTCCTCACGACTCCTCCCTCCCTTACCTCATTGTTTACAGAGACAACAGAACCGTTGTGTTAAAGTAAAAAAAATAATTGCATTAAAGAAAAAAAAATATTTTATAGAGATTTGAAAAGATGAGGCAATTAAACAAAATGTCATAGTGCAGCTGCTAAAGTAAAATGTCTCGTTAAATGTTAACATGGCATCAAAGTTTTGTATTTATAACACTATTTGTGTTAAATATTAAAATTTGCAAAATTCTACAAATGCTTTATTGAAACATGAAAACACAACATTTAAGTGTGACATTCCACAAATACTTTATTGAAACAGCAAAACACTACACTTAAATATGAGATAATTATAAATGAAGTAAACAAGGCAGAAGAGTACTAATGATAAACACACGGTGGTTTAGACTTTCCTCGGTCCAAAATGTGAACTCTCCTTTGCTCAACCTCATGCAATATGGTATCCAAGTCATGGTCCGAGAAGTTCTGACCTCTCTTCTTCTCAATTACATTTTCAGTTTCTATGTTCTAAATTAAAGCTTACAAACACTTACAAGCATGCCACACGTAAAGTTATATAATATTATAATACAGATTTAAATAGTCACTTACTGTTACAAATAACTAAAGCTATGTTCATTTATACATATTAAACAATACTCATCCTCAATTATAAAAATAAAATTAAAAATTAGAGTTTAAATGAGCCAATAACAATAGGATTAACTGCGTAAAAGAAATTGTAAAAAAAATCAACTTACCTTTATAAAAAATCAACTTAACTTTATGATAGCAGGCAATCCTTTTGATCGCTCTGCCTTCACTTTGAACCTCTTGTTTCAAAGCTAGCCCTCAATGGGTGTTCCCAATCTCTCCCCGTCATAAGGGGATGTAGCTGGAGTCCTCCTGTATCATGCTGGGTCCTGCGGAGATTGTCTTGCCAAAGGCCAAAGGTTGGTTCTCCCATCGGGAGTTGGATCTCAATTTTTTAAACTCAGTAAATGCAACTGTTTTTGGTGGCCCATGGCTTTCCACCGCTAGTCGGAAGTTATGGGCAATGGAATTTCATTGAATTCTCTTTCACAGGGATTTTTCCAAACTTGTTCTGAAACCAAAAATTAAAGCCCAGTTTGAAATAGGGCCAGGCCCAAAATCTATTCATCCCTATACTTCACATCTGGTTGGTCCTCTCCAGTTCCATTGGTTATCCTCGAGGCAACTTGGTCACAAGATTATTTACTAGAAGCCAGGTGCTTTACCAGAAACTTCCTTTCAGAGAAACCTACTTTTTCAAGGAACCATCAGCCTAAGATAAAATATTGGCTTTTCCCCAAAAGGGCCATCACAGCGTTCATATCCGGACACTTTGAAAAGGAGCTTGCCTCTAATTTCCATTTCTCCATATAGTGTTGTTGGGAGAATGGTATCTGCCTCCATGCTCAGCCAAAGATTTGACACAGGCTTATGCCTGACTAATGGGGATTGGAGTTAGGCTATTCAGTAGCAGCAATGAAAATTTGGGAAACTCAACAACAAAAGAGATTGGGGCCATTGCTTTGATACTAAAACCAGACAATAAAGCAGCCAGTGATCGCTCTAAGATGAGTAGTGAGTTGCCGGGTACTCCCATTATGGGTCTGAATGCAAGCCACATGGCAGGATATTGAATATCCTTCCCATACACCTGCCTTATGAACACTAAATACCTCGATCTTAATTAACATTTGTTTAATGCAGGAAAGGTCTTTGCCCGTGTGGTGAACCATCGTTGGTTCCCACTAGATAGTACTGAGCCAGGTTCTGGCCAGTACTACAAGTATGTATATATGTTGCTGTTGGGGTTAGGGATGGGTTGTTCTACTTGTTGCTGTTGGGGTTAGGATTGGGTTGTTACACCTTGTATTATAGTTATTGTGGTACATCCCAGTCGGGCTCCGCCTCCTGGGAGAGGTATAAAGGTCTCTGTTCTGTCTGGGACCCCTCAGTCTGGGATCGTGTATATAATTAGTAGCTGCCTTGTTACAGCAAATAAAAGCCTTTATTTCCTGAGCATCAAGCCTCGTGTGTGATAACGCGCATCAATTTTATTTGCTGTAAATAAAGTCTCGTCGAAAAAAAAAAAGAGTATGGAGCAGATACTGAAGCCTTTATTTCCTGAGCATCAAGCCTCGTGTGTGATAACGCGCATCAGCCTGGTTAGAGTAGAACATCCTACCCCTGTTTAAGATATTCAGACAGTGGGTCAAAACTACTTCCTCTCCTTCCTCATCCCTTTGTGAAAATGAGTGGCTATGTCTTACCAAAATTTTCCCTTCAATATCACAAGAGATGCCCCCTATTTCCCACGACTAGGTCTTGAACATTGAACCCCTGGCTGAGAAACTAAGAATGAACTTTAATCCAAATTTCCTCAGAGAATATTTGCATGCGTGTTTTGGCTACAGTCCTTGGACTCAAGCTTCCATCTTTTTTTTTCCCAGGCCCCTCATGGAACTTTCATTTCCGCCTTTTTCCCTTTGTTTCACCCGATTATGCTAACTTTCATTTCTCCCATCTTGAAGATTTTTCAGCCCTTAATAATCTTCTGCAATCCCAACCCAGACTTTCTGGCCCCGCCTGCCTCCGAGATCTTCCAGCACTGCTGAACCTCAATAGACCTTTGGCTGATCTGCTGTCCTCTACCCCACCCCCGCCTCCACCCCCCAGGGGGGTTTGGAAAATCCCAGCCCTGGACCAATGTGACAGTCAGCATTTCCCAATTTCATAATAACTACAAGGAAAAAAGGGAGAAAGTAGGCAGGTGCTAGGGGAGTCACGCTTCAGATTTTGTGACCAGCTTTCTGCAAAAGGAATTTGGAACTGAGTTGAGATTGAACAGTATGTTAAAACAGGTCCACGTTGTTTACGATCATCCTCAACACCGGTGCCCCACAAGGCTGTGTCCTCAGCCGCCTTCTATACTCCTGATACACCTATGACTGCGTGGGCCTCCAACTTGATTTTCAAGTTTGCTGATAACACCGCCATAGTGGGTTGGATCTCAAACAATGACGAAACAGAGGACAGGAACGAGATAGAGAATCTGGTGAACTGGTGCGGCGACAATAATCTCTCCCTCAATCTCAACAAAACAAAGGAGATTGTCATCGACTTCAGGAAACGTAAAGGAGAACATGCCCCTGTCTACATCAATGGGGACAAAGTAGAAATGGTCGAGAGCTTCAAGCTTTTTGGTGTCCAGATCGCCAACAAACTGTCCTGGACCCCCATACCGACACTATAGTTAAGAAAACCCACCAACATCTCTACTTTCTCAGAAGACTAAGGAAATTTGGCATGTCAGCTATGACTCTCACCAGCTTTTACAGATACACCATAGAAAGTATTCTTTCTGGTTGTATCACAGCTTGGTATGGCCCTTGCTCTTCCCAAGACCGCAAGAAACTACAAACGGGTCTTGAATGAAGCCCAGTCCATCACGCAAACCAGCCTCCCATCCATTGACTCTGTCTACATTTCCCGCTGCTTCAGAAAAGCAGCCAGCATAATTAAAGATCTTACACACCCCGGACATTCTCTTTTCCACCTTCTTCCGTCGGGGAAAAGATACAAAAGTCTGAGGTCACGTACCAACCGACTCAAGAACAGTTTCTTCCCTGCTGCTGTCAGACTTTTGAATGGACTTACCTTGCATTAAGTCAATCTTTCTCTCCACCCTAGCTATGACTGTAACACTACATTCTGCACTCTCTCGTTTCCTTCTCTATGAACAGTATGCTTAGTCTGTATAGTGCGCAGAAACAATACTTTTCACTGTATACCAATACATGCGACAATAATAAATCAAATCAAATCAAATTAAAATCAATGGTGTTTACAGCCACTATGACAAGCACTGAAATCTTGCTGGCCTTTTAGTCGGTGGGACCGTAAGACTGTGGTGTTCCTGATGGTGAGAGGTGTGTTCAACGGGAAGCCCTGTTGACATCGGTGGGACCGTTAGATTCTGCCGCCAGCTAGCGGTGACTCACCTCCCGCCAACGGGAGGAAAATCCCTCCAACGGGTTTATATGCTAAGAGCCAGGCATTGATGATGTTGTCGGTGCAGGCTCGATGGGGAGAACAGTTTTTGAAAGAGTTTCTTAGAGTTCTGATGAAAGATAATCGATTTGGAACCATAACTCTGCTTCTCTCTGGAGAAACTGCCAGACCCGAGTTTTCCCAGAAACTTCTGCTTTTTTAATTTTTAGTTTGAAATCTCCGGCTCTTCACGCTGCCGGGATCTTCAGGTCCTGCGCAATCCTGCCATGGATTTCCTAACTAAATGGAGTGGATTCAATGGGAAGTCCCATTGCCAGGGGCAGGACCAGATAATCCTGCCACTGGACAATGGCGCGCCACCTCCCACCGCTGAGAAAAACGCCACTGGGAGGCCAGAGAATCCCATCACTTCTTTCCAGTTTCTTACAACCACCCGCATTCTATTAATCATAGAATTACTACAGTGCAGAAGAGGCAGTTCAGGCCATTGTGTCTGCATCGACTCTCTGACAGAGTATCTTATCATACTTTTACCATACCTTTAAATTCCATACCTTTACCATGGTTAATCCATCTAACCTACACATCTTGGGACATTAAGGAGAAATTTAGCATGGCTAATCCACTTAACTTGCACATCTTTGGACTGCGGGAGGAAACATAGAATCATAGAATACCTACATTGCAGAAGAAGGCCATTCTGCCCATCGAGCCTGCACCGACAACAATCCCACCCAGGCCCTATCCTCGTAACCCCTCATATTTACTCTGCTAGACCCCCTGACACGAAGGGCCAGTTTATTATGGCCAATCAACCTAAGCCACACATCTTTGGAGTGTGGGAGGAAACCGGAGCACCCGGAGGAAACCCACACAGAAACAGCGAGAATGTTCAAGCTCCACAAAGACAGTGTCCCAAGACTGGAATTGAACCAGGGTCCCCGGCGCTGTGAAGCAGCAGTGCTAAACACTGTGCCACCGTGCCTCTCGTTATTGTGATGACACTTCCATTTTGATCCCAGCTAGTGATGTTTGCTGAGTATTTTCTCCTGGAAGGGGAGCAAGTTGTTGCTATTGAACACTGAACAGAGAGACGTTGGCAGGATGATGTTTCTGCTATCAGAAATGAGAAAAGCCCTTGGTGAAGTTTAGTTGGAACTGTTGACTGAGGAAGTATCGAAGGTGTCTAACTAATGCATTGTAAGAACATTGCCGACCAAGTCTGTGGAAGCATTGGTCTGTCTCAATGCTAAGATGGGTTAAAGGCAAATATATTTAACCCACTAACCATGATGGGACAGGGCAGCAATTCATCATGATGTCTTCTCTATCCTCTGAGGCCCACGCTGAATGAATGTTACCTGCTGCACTCAATTCTGCTACTCAGAGAGCACTTACAGAAGAAGCATCAGATAGATCACACCTTCTCAAGGGGAAGCACTGGCATGGACAGCCGAAACATGTCTTTACCTAAATATCACCCAATAAACCTGGAGCACCTTATTTCTCCTTAGTGCAGATTAGTTCTGCTGGGAAGTATCGTATTAAAGTTTCAACTGATTCTAGAAAGGTGTAAGGTGATGGTTAAGTGTTAGGTTGATTGGCCATGATAAATTGACCCATAGTGTCGGAGGATTAGCAGGGTGAATACGTGAGGTTATGGGGATAGGGCCTGGGTGGGATTATTGTTGGTGCAAGCTCAATGGGCCAAATGGCCTCCTTCTGCACTGTCGGTATTCTATGATTCCATGAAGCTGCAGCTGTGTGATGCTTCATTGATCTTCAGTACTTGAGGTGGATCTGAAAATGATGAGGAATGGGTGTCTTTGAATAACTGCTGCATTGATCTCTCAAGCAGTATCTCCACCACAAATATTTCCCTCACTGTTTCTCAGCCTCTGCTTTTCTCTGCTTCAAAAGAAAAACCCTCCTTCGTCTCCTCCCCCCCAACATAGTGACTCCTGTTGGGTTGCTAAGTGGAAGAACATGCAGCAGGCAGTGGTTATTTTGACACTTTTACAGGGCTATACCCTGAGCAGAAAACGTTGACATCATTTTTTGTCTACAAATCCATTAAATATGCTTTATAAAAAAGGTCAGCGTGGAACACTGTCTGTGAACGTTCAAAGACTATTTCCTCGGGTGGATGGAGCTATTACAAGGGGGCATAACTATAGGGTTCATGGTGGGAGATATAGGAAGGATGTCCGAGGTAGGTTCTTTACTCAGAGAGTGGTTGGGGTGTGGAATGGACTGCCTGCAGTGATAGTGGAGTCAGACACTTTAGGAACATTTAAGCGGTTATTGGATAGGCACATGGAGCACACCAGGATGATAGGGAGTGGGAGAGCTTGATCTTGGTTTCAGATAAAGCTCGGCATAACATCGTGGGCCGAAGGGCCTGTTCTGTGCTGTACTGTTCTATGTTCTATGTTCTATGTTCTAACACACCCTCACCCCAACCTCATACGTCTACCTGCTTGATGCCCCCTGTGCCAGCTGCTCCTCATGGTGGAAACCATATCCCAGTGTCTGTGAAACCCTTCAAGCTGTAAGAGTAAATGTGTGTAGAACCCAGACCCCAGTGAGAGTCAGTGTGTGTAGAACCCAGACCCCAGTGAGAGTCAGTGTGTGTAGAACCCAGACCCCAGTGAGAGTCAGTGTGTGTAGAACCCAGACCCCAGTGAGGGTCAGTGTGTGTAGAACCCAGACCCCAGTGAGAGTCAGTGTGTATAGAACCCAGACCCCAGTGAGAGTCAGCATGTACGGAACCCAGACCCCAGTGAGAGTCAGTGTGTGTGGAACCCAGACCAATTCTTATACAAATGTACACATGATCCACATTAATTTTGCTTCCAGCACCCAGCTCAAAGCCTTTTATATTCCAGGGCTGTTCAGAGGTTTATCTGTAGAGTCCCCAATCTCGTATGCAGAGTTTAGCTTTGGTCTCCTGGCAAAGGACTTCCCAAGCTATAAAATGAAGCTGCAACACAGAGTACCATATCTTGAAGCTTTAATAATTTCCTTCTGAATTATAGGCTTTTCCTACATATTGATTTAATGGGAGCCCTTTCTATTTATGTAGGTCACTAGTTGATGTGAGGAGCTCTGAATCTCACACGGGTTCCATTCAATGTGCCCTCAACTCTTGGGAACATTGTCACCTGTCTTTTGTTGCCTATTGGACAGATACGATTTTCTGTACAGAAATTGATGAGTGTTTAGTTCCTGACAGCCATAGTATTTGTTTCTTGAATGATGCATCTCTGAATGATCTGGCTGCCTGTGGTGACTTGACAGCATAAAATATTAATGCTACAATAACCTTCTGAGCCGGAGGAAGAACCAGTCCAATTCTGGGATTGTCTGCTCAATAGGTGGAGTGAATGGCATGGTTAGTGATGGTTAGTGATAAACTGTCTTTTGAAAAGGAAGTAGCAAAAAGTGATCCTCTCTGACAGCGAAGAGCGATGCAGTAGGAATGGACGTGGTAAACAAGGGGAGGAGGAGGCGCAGTGGTATTGTCACTGGATTAGTTATCTGGGGACCTGGGTTCAAATGGCACCATGGCTGATGATGAAATTTGAATTCAATAAAAATCTGGAATTAAAAGTCTAATGATGACCATGAAACCATTGTTGATTGTCGTTAAAAACCCATCTGGTCCACTAATGTCCTTTAGGGAAGGAAAGCTGCTGCCCTTTCCTGGTCTGGCCTACATGTGACTCCAGGCCCACAACAGTGTGGTTGACTCTCAAATGCCTCTGAAATGGGGTTAAGGAAGGGCAATATATGCTGGCCCTGCCAGTGGCCACACCCTGTAAATTAACAATTTTTTAAAAAGCAAGACAATGGGCCCGATTTTACCAAAACTTCGCGCCCGTTTTCGGATGCGAAATCACGGTAAAGTTGGGCGTTGGGCCTTTAACGCGGTGCGCACCCGATTCCTAGCAGAGCGCGGCTTTACCAACCCCGTGCCCGAATCGGGTGACCCACTGATTTAAATGCATTTGCATGCATTTAAATCAACTTAATGAAGCACGTGCCCAACTCTACCACCAAATCCCACTTTACCACCGTGCGGCCCAATCCGCGTCCGTGTTTTTAACGACCTGGTAAATAAAAGTCGGAAGCCGGCGCTTCCTCAGTGAGGGTTGGCGAGGAGGTAGGCGCGTTGCGTTCAGAGGCTCCCTGGTACTTACGTGGGTCTTGAGTCGCGGCCATTCCGCTGTCCCGGGTCCGTGGCGTCTCTGCGAGTGTGTGGGGGGGAGGGGGGCTGTTGCTGTGCACAAACGCCGATGTCTGTGTGGCAGCACGGACCTCAGGTCCTGCAGTGCAGCTGGATCCTAGCACTAAAAACCTGACAGTCAAAAATCTGGGATAATATTTCAAAACGTATGTCCCCCCATCCATGTTCTGGAATATTATCCCAGATTTTTGACTGTCGGGCTTTTAGTTCCTGCGATTATAACTTTGACATTATCTTCCAAAGGGAATTCCTCTAATTCTGTGCAATGTTCAGATGAAAACAAGATGACAAAGGATCCAAGGCTGCTCCAGAGGCAGAGTAGCTGCACCCAACATTGCCCATGCAAGTCACATTCATAAGTAGGGGCACATCTGCCGTGGCATGTGAGAGAAGAGTTGCCAGTACAAGCTTCTTTTCACTATGGTTGGTTTCCCAGATTTAGTAATCTCCTTGAATCTTATTTCCAAGCAAGTTCCACCACGGGCACAATTCTGCCAAGTTCACCACAGGACTCTGAACATTTGAGCATCAACAATCCAGTTACAGATCACAAATGTATTATACAGGTCACTAATTGCTCACTAGGACACTGTAGTTTAATTATCTTTCCCATAGATAATTAGGCAGCACAAAGAGGATGCCATATTTTATTTGCAGTTTGCAAGATTCTCCCAAGATTCTCCCTCTCTGCTATTTTGTATTTCGCGCCCGGGCGCGCTGCTTCGGATTTTTTTCGAACTGCGCATGCGCAGTTCACAACTCAGATCGGTCCGCCAGCGCTAAGCACCACCGACAGCGCGCATCGGGCCGGAGCCGGCAAAACGCGTATGGGCGCGCTGCAAAGAGGATTCCGGGCTCGGATCCGTATTACGCCTGGATCCCGCCCAATGTCATCGCGATCTCAGTACGGGCTAATAACGTTTTAAAAAAGAAGAAATTCCCAGCAACCAATATTTCAAGTTTTAAGACTTTTACTGAAACAGATTAAAATGAGCTTGGATCAAACATTACTAAACAGACAACACATCTAAAACCAAACTAAAGAACAAGTACTTTCACTTTAACTAACACAATCAGCACACGTCTTAAACCTCTGTTGCTGTGCACCAGGCTTTTAGCAGAAATAAAACTAAAGCTGTCCAGTAGGATCACCCCTGCCAGGTTGAAGCTTCCAGCATCCTTCAAAAATTGTTCCGCTCAGTCTAAGTCTTCCGGAGCTGATTTCATCAGCAGGGCCCATCATGGCATCTTATTGTTCCTTAAATCTCCAAAAGTCCCATTGCTTCTGTTCCCTTCCTTTCAAGCATAAAACCAACTCTCGTAAGTAATCTGCTTCATTCGCAGAAAAACAGCTCACCCGGCTCCCACACGGTGGCTTCTTTGTCTTTCTTCCCGCAGTAGCTACTTTGCTTCTCCATGTGTCTCAAAAAAGCACCGGTCCTTTTTCTGTCAGGTACTTTGTCAAAATGTAAAAGCTGTCACTTAATTTAAATAGATTTCTGGGTGGGTTTCTTCTCCATAGCAACCAGATCACACAAGGCTGTCTCTGAGTGGAAGCATTTGGCAAAATCTCACCATTCCCCTTTTCACAACATTCTGAGTTAAACTAAATATTTTAAAATATAACCATTTTGGATGGTCCAGCACTCAAAGCAATGTTAAGATTCAAACGTGGCAAATTCACAAAAAAGAAGTGAGGAGTTTATTGCAACTAAACATGAAGATGTATTTTTTTTTAAAAACACAACCTTTGATTTAAGCTTTGGGAAATGTAACCAGTTTTACATAAACCCAAATTCAGCAGAACTGACCAAATGATTTGTCACATGTCCATTCTAATCAAGATGAGGTGGACACCAGAGGTGGCGCTCAATAATACTAATTTCACAGTTGGACTTCTTTGTCATTGCTCCACTTTCACAAAAGGACTGACTTTGGCCAACATCCCTTCCTTGCATTAACCTGACCACCCAACACCACGCACCACCACCCCTGCCCCCCCCACCCCCTCCCCCCCTTGCCCACCTCATTCACTGCCGTGAATTGTGGCAACCCATACAAATATCTAATGAGATGCCATGCTAACAACTGGGCCGGGTGAATACGGAGATCTTCTGTGAGGAGAGAGATCATTAATTGCTTCACTGCTAATTACAATCACTGACTAAATATGTTATGATATCCAACCAGGAAACTCTCATACGAAAAGAGTGTTTGCAAAATGGTCAAAATCATCCTTCAGTTTAAGATTTCAAACAAAACATTAACACAGACCGGCCAAAGTGATTCTTGTAATGTTAGAGGATGATCATCAGAAATAAGTTTTTTTTAAAACTAAGAGTAATGGTGCTCTCCTTGGTAACTGCCATTGAAGGAGATTAAATGAGGCATAACCATTTATATTGAATCCATTTACAGTTCTGACCCTAGATTTAGTGTGTTAGTTTTAGCACAACCCAATCAATTTCCCTGACACTAATTATCAAAGCCTCAGTCTCAAGCTGAATTATTCTATATCTTCACAGTGTCACAGTAGGTGCAAAATCAGCTTCTGCTTGACGGATAAGCTTATGAAGCAAAACAGTTATGCTGTAGACCGCAGTAGGTAATGTCACATGTTGTTGCAGAAACAATGGCCTGTAACTTCTGATTTCTGGGGCATCGTACCCAGGAGGTAACACACAAACCATAAAAACATAATAGATAGGAACAAGAGTAGGCCATTCAACCCCTCCAACCTACTCCTCCATCAATAGGATCATGGCAGATCCGACGCATTCCTCACGTCCACTTTCCTGCCCTTTCCCCATAACCCTTCTTTCCCTCACTGATCAAAAATCTACCTCAACCTTCAATATACACAAGGACTACCCCCCACAGCTCTATGTGGCAAGGAGTTCCAAAGACTCACAACCTTCTGAGAGAAGAAATTCCTCCTCATCTCAGTCTTAAGTTGGCGCCTCTTTATTCTGAGACAATGCCCTCTGGTCCTAGACTCTCCCATGAGGGGAAACATCCTCTCAGCATTACCCTGTGAAGCCCCTTAAGAATCCTATATGTTTCAATAAGATCACCTGTCATTCTTCTAAATTCAAGTAAATAGTGTCCCAACTTGTTTAACCTTTCCTCATAAGACAATCCCTCCATACCAGGGATCATCCTAGTGAACCTTCTCTGAACTGCCTCCAATGAAATAATATCATTTCTTCAATAAGGGGACCAAAACTGCTTAAAGTACACCAAATGTGGTCTCATCCATACCTTGTACAGTTGCAGCAAGACTTCCCTAGTCTTATACTACAACCCCTTTGAGATAAGAGCCAATGTTCCATTAGCCTTCTTGATTACCTGCTGTACCTGTGTGCCTGCTTTCTATGTTTCATGCACAAGTATCCCCAAGTCTCTTTGTGTTGCAGCTTTCTGCAGATCTTCTCCATTTATTTATTTGTTATTCATTCATTGAGCATGGGCGTTCCTGGCTGGCCAGCATTTATTGCCCATCCCTCGTTGCCCGAGGGCAGTTCAGAGTCAACCACATTGCTGTGGCTCTGGAGTCACATGTAGACCAGACCGGTAAGGATGACAGATTTCCTTCTTCAAGGACATTAGTGAACCAGTTGGGTTTTTCCGATAGCCAACAATGGTTTCATGGTCATCAGTAGATTCTTAATTCCATGTTAATGAGACACTCTGGTTCAAAATGCTCCGGCCTCAGTCCTACAGCAACGAGGGGTGGGGGGGGGGGGGGGACAGCATAGACATGCCATCAATTTTGATTCTGTTTTCAGTGGATGACTGTTCCACTTCCGGACCTCCTCCCTCTAGCAGCGGGCCCAGCAAGGATTCTACCACTGCTCCAAACTATCCATCCCAGAGGTTGCTAGTGGCAGCAGTAGCAATGAGGAAAATCAAGTGGATAGCTGAACCCTTGCTTGTTGCCGTCATTATTCTGTAGCAGGATGATCTGGGCTTAGGAAGCCCACTTCACTGTGATGCAAGGAGGGAAATCTAGCTCCATGTGCACCGAGTGAGCTGTAGGCATCCCTACCCAATTCCCCACCATTTTCCATTGCTTTACACAGCAGTTTTCCGCTATTTTCCATCGTTTTACAGAGCAGTTTTCCGCTATTTTCCATCGTTTTACAGAGCAGTTTTCGGGGACACAGTGGAAGAAAGTCCAGGCCTTGCTCACCAGAAAGCAGTCTCTCTTTAAACAACAGCTAAAGACAGCAGCATGCAGCCAGAACACCACCTGAAGCCTTCACAATTGAGACTGATAGATTTTGTTAGGCAAAATATTATCGATGAAGGGCTATGGAACCAAGAAGGATGCAAGTCAGCCAAGATTTAGTTGAACAGAGCGGCTCAATAGTCTACTCCTTCTGCAATGTTCCTATTCAATATTGACTGAGCTAGAGATAGTGTGAGTGGAATTGAAAATTCATCTCACTGAGAGAAAGGATTGTACATGGTCTACAACTGATCTTGGATTGTAAGTCGGGTGGCTAAATTGCACATGAGGAGGATCGATCCAGTGGCTGCACAGTGAGAAATCAAACCATTTCGCTGCAATGTACAAAACCAAACCAGCCGCAACGCCAGAGAAGCAAAGAATAAAGAAGTTAATCAAACATTAAAATGAGTATAGATATGATAGGGCAGCACGGTGACCCAGTGGTTAGCACTGCTGCCTCACAGCGCCAGGAACCCGGGTTCAATCCCGGCCTTGGGTGACTGTGTGGAGTTTGCACGTTCTCCCCGTGTCTGCCTGGGTGCTCCAGTTTCCTCCCACACTCCAAAGATGTGCAAGTTCGGTTGATTGGTCTTGCTAAATTGCTCCTTAGTGTCAGGGGGATTAGCTGGGTAAATACGTGGGGTTAGCGGGTGGGGCCTGGGTGGAATTGTTGTTGGTACAGGCTTGATGGGCCAAATGGCCACCTCCTGCACTTTAGGGATTCCATGATTCTAAGATACTGCCAGAAGAATGACAGCTGACTAAAGGTGGATGCTCAAACTGTTTTAAAGTTAAATCCCGGAGCTCAGTGTATTGTCAAACCGCATGTCATTTTACAAGAATTAACTACAAAACTGAGCAGGTCTAATGCCAGGCCGGGACGTAAATTGACCAAAACGTTAAGCTCACAAAAAAGTGTTGCATAAAGTGTGACTTTAAATACAATAAATATACATAGCACAGCACAGCATTTCAAATCCTGGACAATCCTTGGGCTAACAATTAAATCAAAGAATTGATGCCGGTATTAATGATAAATGCTTAGACATGTATGTTGACATAATTGGACGACATAACAGGAAAGCAGAGGTTGCAGTGACAAAAGTGAAGGAACTTGGTTTTATAAATAGCTGCTTACCAAATTGATACTCACTGGTCACCCTGTTTCTGCAGGTTTCAGAGAATATATATTACTTTCTGATAGTCTGAATGTTCATATCTGTAGTTTATTCCTGATGGGAAAAGTTCTATTGAATGCACTCATTAGTATCTATTTGATCCAATAGCGAATTGCCTGGAGGACGCGGAAAGTCTGCAGAGAGATTTGGATAGGCTGAGCAAGTGGGCGAGGATCTGGCAGATGGAATATAAGTTGGCAAATGTGAGGTTATCCACTTTGGAAGAAATAATAGTAAATTGGAATATTATTTAAATGGAGAAAAATTACATCATGCTATTGTGCAGAGGGACCTGGGGGTCCTTGTGCACGAATCGCAAAAACTCAGTCTGCAGGTGCAGCAGGTGATCAAGAAGGCGAATGGAATGTTGGCCTTTATCGCGAGGGGGATAGAATATAAAAGCAGGGAGGTCTTGCTGCAACTATACAAGGCACTGGTGAGGCCACAGCTGGAATACTGTGTGCAGTTTTGGTCCCCTTATTTGCGAAAGGATATATTGGCCTTGGAGGGAGTGCAGAGAAGGTTCACCAGGTTGATACCGGAGATGAGGGGTGTAGCTTATGAGGAGAGGTTGAACAGATTGGGTCTGTACTCGTTGGAGTTTAGAAGGCTGAGGGGGTGATCTTATAGAGACATATAAGATAATGAAGGGGCTGGATAGGGTAGAGGTAGAGAGATTCTTTCCACTTAGAAGGGAAACCAGAACTAGAGGGCACAGCCTCAAAATAAGTGGGGGCCGGTTCAGAACAGAGTTGAGGGGGAACTTCTTCTCTCAGAGGGTAGTGAATCTCTGGAATTCTCTGCCCCATTGAAGTGGTGGAGGCTACCTCGTTGAATATGTTTAAATCACGGGTAGATAGATTTCTGATCGATAAGGGAATTAAGGGATATGGGGAGCAGGCTGGTAAGTGGAACTGATTCGCTTCAGATCAACCATGATCTTATTGAATGGCGGGGCAGGCTCGAGGGGCTAGATGGCCTACTCCTGCTCCTATTTCTTATGTTCTTATGTTCTTATCACACAGAGGGGCAGCACGGTGGCACAGTGGTTAGTACTGCTGCCTCACAGGGTCAGGTATCTGGGTACGAAGCCAGCCTTAATTCCGGCACAGATTTGATAAATGCCATTCAAGTCATCTCTAATTGTTCCCAGAATTGAATGCTGGTGAACTCTGATTTTGTAGCGGTTTCTGGTGCTGCTACTATACATTGTGGTAATGGAGGTGACCTGTCCAAAGTGATCAATCAAAATAATAATTAGCAAAAGCACGAACACCAGTTAGTGTGAACACCCTCTGTAACTGGTCTCAAAACTGATCAAAATCCAAAGAAAACCATTTTCTGCCTAAAATCATTTAGCTAATTCACAATCCATCACGGCAGGTTCCAATTAATTCCACAAGATCGTACCTCTTTTTTATTTACGGGATGTGGGCACCGCTGGCTAGACCAGCATTTATTACCCATCCCAAGTTGCCATCGAGAAGGTGGTGATGAGCTGCCTTCATGAACCGCTGCAGTCCCTGAGGTGTAGGCACACCCATCGTTCTGTTAGAAAGGGAATTTCTGGATTTTGACCAAGCGACTGCGAAGGAGCGGCGATATATTTCCAACTCAGGATGGTGAGTGACTTGGAGGGGAACGCACAAGTTTCTCCCAGAGGAAACCCACGCAGACATGGGGAGAACATGCAGACTCCACACAGACAGTCACCCAAAGCCAGAATTGAACCCGGGTCCCTGGCACTGTGAGGCAGCAATGCTAGCTGTGCCACCAAATAGCCCCTTTGGGCTGTGCTTGATTATCTTTCAACAGCTGAATACAGTTGTTGATGGTCCTCTGACTCTACAAGTAGTTAAAAAGAAGCTGTTCCTATTGCAATCATAGCTGTCTGACAATCCTCTTTTCAATTAACCTTTAAGAGGTATTGGGAAAACTGAACAAACATCACTGCAACCATGCAGCCGTCTGGAAGCAATGATGGGAGTGAACTGTGTATGGCTCGTTGGTCCAGGGGTATGATCCTTGCTTAGGAAATATCGTTAGCATGCCAGCGGTCCCGGGTTCAAATCCCAGATAAGACCATGCTATTTTTAAGGGCTAGCACTGCTGCCTCACAGCGCCAGGGACCCGGGTTCGATTCCCGGCTCGGGTCACTGTCTATGTGGAGTTTGCATATTGTCTTCGTGTCTGTGTGGGTGTCCTCCGGGTACTCCGGTTTCCTCCCACAGTCCAAAGATGAGCGGGTTAGGTTGATTGGCCATGCTAAATTGACCCTAGTGTCAGGGGAATTAGTAGGGTAAATGCATGGGATAGAGTGGGATTGTTGTCAGTGCGAGCTTGATGGGCTGAATGGCCTCCTTCTGTACTGTAGGGATTCTATGAACCGGTGGTTTCACCTCTCCAATAGAAGCAAAATACTGTGGATGCTGGAAGTCTGGAACCAAAACAGAAAATGCTGGATAAATATAGCAGGTCTGGCAGCATCTGTGGAGAGAAACAGAGTTAACACTTAGAGATCAAATGACCCTTCTTTACCGATGGTACGAGGAAGGTTATATCGGAGCGAATGCAGCAGCAAGGAGGTGGGTCACGCAGAATGATTAGAGAAACTCGAGCAACAGAGGCTAGAAGCAAAAGTTTAACAGGGAACCCCAGTGAGCATTAAATGATACAGAAAAGGCAAATCTATAATATTGGTTCAGAGTAAATCTGACTCATAGCACTGGAGGAAATTGAATTTGTGAAGAGTAAATTTAATAAGATATTTGACTTTGTTTTTCAATAAAACTGTGAAAAATGTGTTGAATAATTTAAGGTAAGGTGGCAACATGAACTAGATCAGTGATGTCAGAAAATCAGCCGAGAGGAAATAGGAAACTATTCGGATAAAGTTGACAGGATGAATGGATGTTTCCCATCGCTAATTGTACTTATTTCTACCACTGCAGTTAATCATGGGCAGAACTTCATGTGGGACGTGTGTGCTCACCAAGCAGAACCAGAGGAGGCCGCGATTCCCAATCCCGCCGGGATCAATTCAGAGTCACGATATCTAATGTCCTTTAGGGAAGGAAATCTGCCATCCTTACCTGGCCTGGCCTACATGCAACTCCAGACCCACAGCAATGTGGTTGACTCTTACATGCAGTCAGGGATGGGCAATAAATGCTGGCCCAGCCAGCGACACCCACACCCCAGGAACAAATTTTAAAAAATTACACTAGCTGGCCACTTAGGTGACACAGTAACTGTATCGGGATACATGCCTGACATCATCGGGCACTATTTAATGTGTTTCCGGGTCAGACACCACCCACCTGGCAGAGGTAAAATCCTACTCCATTAGTTGACACAAAATCATGCATCTGCCTGCCTTCTCGATCCATAATAGCTTATTAATCATACCAATCCTTCCTCTTAACATTTCAATGGAGCCTCCTCAATCTCAACAGCACCAGGGATCCGGTTTCCATTCCAGCCTCGGTCGACTGTCTGTATGGAGTGTCATGGTTCAAGTCAGAAACTCCAAAGTGTTCTATAGAGCCGGCCTGGATCATAAGTTTCGCATCTTAATTTTGACTAGAATAAGCATGATATGTTTCACTTCGGGTATGATTCAAATGATCCACTAGGGAGCTTTAATCAAACAAAGTTTAAATAAGAATATAGTTAACATGTATGGAAAGAAAATTAGCAATAACTTTTATCAATTACAAACAAAAAC
Organism: Mustelus asterias; assembly: GCF_964213995.1. Classification (NCBI taxonomy): domain Eukaryota; kingdom Metazoa; phylum Chordata; class Chondrichthyes; order Carcharhiniformes; family Triakidae; genus Mustelus; species Mustelus asterias. The sequence goes on from NC_135812.1 coordinate 24,600,324, forward strand.
AAAACAACCATGATAATGTGTCTAAGACGCATCTCAGATATTCCAATCAAACCAAAACATTTGTTTTGTAGATTAGGTGGATTGACCATGCTAAATTGCCCCTTAGTGTTAGGGGGACTAACTGGGGTAAATGCATGGGGTTATGGGGATGTGGCCTGGGTGGGATTGTAGTCAGTGCAGACTCGATGGGCTGAATGGCCTCTTTCTGCTCTGTAGGATTCTATGATTCCATAGACAAAACCCTTTAAACAAATTCAACACAGCAAAATCTTACACTCACGTGACACTGGAATTGTGTCCTTTGGTTGGAAAATTGAAAAACTCTCAGTCTTGTGCGTTCTAGTAGTTCTCTTGACACAACCAGAACAGTTTGAAGTCAGGACAGTTTCCCAGAACCCCAGGTAGACTCTGGTCAAGCCACCAACAGGAGATTTTCTACTCCAGGAAGGCTTTCAGTTAGCCAGCAGAATTTCCAAAACCAGGGAGAGAGAGAGACACTTTTTTTCAGCTTGATGTCCCTTCTAAAACCTCAAACTACAAACTGCAACCAAACAGAAAAAAAATCTTAAACTCCCTATGAAGGGAAATAAACTTCTGGATGTTCTTGTTTCCTCACATAGTCCAAATGTGTGTGGGTTAGGTTGATTGGCCATTGTAAATTGATCTTTAGTGTCAGGGGGGAATTGGTAGGGTAAATATGTGGGGTTATGGGGATAGAGACTGTGTCAGTGCAGGGTAAATGGGCCGAATGGCCTCCTTTTGCACTGCAGGGATTCTATGATTGGGGTCTGTGCAGGGTAGATGGGCCGAATGGCCTCCTTTTGCACTGCAGGGATTCTACGATTGGGGTCTGAATTCTGACTTGGAAAAAAGGGACAAAGAGAATTTATCCTTTGCCTTAATAATTATGAAACCCTAACATTAGTCACAATTTAGCCGATGGTCTTATTAAAAATGTATCTTTTTCCTCTGCCATAAAATCTCTAAGTAACAACGTGCAACACCTTTTTAGAATGATGTGCCGAGGAGTAACACCTGGGTAACACCATCTGTAATAGGGCTTTGGATCCTGAGAGATCAGAAATGCTCTGCATTAATGAGCCTTTAATTAGCATGATCGGAGAGACAAAATTGTCATGAGGAACCATTAATTGTTCAATTAAAAGAGTATTTGTGACCACTTGAGATGATTGATGTTCCATTAAAATTGATTTGAGATTTGTAAATATTTTCCAGAAAAAGTTGGATAGTCTGTACCATGCTCCTCCATCACAACTGGCTCAAACCAACTGAATCACAGGTCAGAATTTTAATTGCAAAAGGGGAGGCACGGTGGCACAATGGTTAGCACTGCTACCTCACAGCGCCAGTTTAGGAGGGAAATAAAATGAGTCAAACCTTGGAGACCATGTCGAACTTCAAGAAAAGTTTTTATTCCACATGCATGAGGGAGAGCTGGACTCCGACCTGAAATCCCAGGTTGCCTGCATGTCCTTCTCTGATCCTGTTAGATTGGTACAGGTTATTATACTTTTTTGAGCCACAAAGGTTTGCATTAGCATATTAATTCCTTGAGTTGGATACAAGATGGTTCTTCTAATCTCATTTTGCAGACTGCATTGTTCAGTATAACTTCCTTAATCAGTTCTTTGGACAGTTCTGTTTATAATGTCAAAGAGTTGTATTTGCCCAACCGATTTACAACAATGTGTTAATCGCTTCCCCCCCCCCCCCCCCCTCCCCACCCCCACCCCTCCTCTGCTAGGTGATCATGTTTTACAGAAGACTATGCCCTCCCTAGACTATATGGAACCTGGCTGTCTTAATGCCGGTTCTCCCATTGTCATGATAATTTGGAACGATCTCCTGCACATTAGAAGTTGATCGCATGTGTTAATCATTACCTGTCAGCAGAGCAGACCTCTAACTGTCTGTGTTAACACTTCCCTCTCGTGAGGCCTGGCTCTCTGGGCTTACTCTATGTAGCCCTGCATGTATTACATTGAAATTAAATAAAATATGAACGGACATATAAATTAAAATATAAAAGACACGATCCCTCATATTGCCCTGCAACAGCAAGGGATCTGGGTTCAATTCCCGGCTTGGGCCACTGCCTGTGAGGAGTCTGCATGTTCTCCCCGTGTCTGTGTGTGTTTCCTCCGGGTGTTCTGGTTTCCTCCCACAGTCCAAAGATGTGTAGGTTAGGTGGATTGGCCATGCTGACTTGTCCCTTAGTGTCCCAAGATATGTAGGTTAGGAGATTAGTGGAGTAAATGCATAGGGATATGGGGATTGGGCCTGAGTAAGACAGTTGAACAGTCAGCACAGACTCATTTGGCCGAAAGGCCTCCTTCAGCACTGCAGGGATTCTATTCTATGATTAAAAGCAGACAAGTCCCCAGGTCCTGATAGACTTCACCTTAGTGTCTCAAAAGAAGTGACTGCTGAGATAGGGATGCAAGGATTTTAATTTTCAAAAATTCCCAATTCCCTAGAAGATCCTATCAGATTGGGAGATAGCAAATGTACCTCCTCTTTTCAAAAAAGGAGGGAGATGGAAAGCAGCAAATTCCAGGCCCATTGTTCTCACATCTCTCATCAGGAAAATGCCAGAATCCATTATTATGGAGGTTCGGCGCATAATGCAATCTCAATGTAATCAGGCAGAGTCAACATCGTATTGTGAAAAGAAAATTATGTTTGAAAGCAATATGTTTGTTAGCCATCTTAAAGCATGATGGGAAAAGAAGCCAACCTGATACCAGCGCAAGAGGAAACATGATTACAGTGTGCCAAGCTAGCCTGCTGAGCAATCATCTTGCAATAGTCCCCTATTTAACATTGAAATACTGTAAATGTTCCTAAACAAAGGACTGAAGGAAGAACAATGGAACAGATATCTCGTGTAATCAGTAAGCAATGGAAAAGGGGATGTTGCACATTAAAGGACTTACATGACAAAGGAGGAATGGCAAGAATCAGCATAACCAGAAGACACGTGGGTAGTGGGTGTCTGGAATTCACTGCCCAAGTTGCTGGTGGAATCAGAGACCCTGGACTCTTTTTAAAAGGACCTGGATATACACCTTTAATGCTGTAAATTGCAAGGTTATGGGCCAAGTACAGGAAGGTGGGATTAGAAAGGGCACTTGGGTGTCCTCGGGCTGGCATGTACAAGATGGGCCAAATGGCCTCCTTCTGCATTGTAACTTTTCTATGGTTCAATGTACAGACTTGCTGACCTTAAGCTGGGTAGAGGCCAGAGGTGCAGAGAGACACAGAGAGCTCAGAACATTCGAGAAGTGGAGGAGTATCAGCTAGATAAGGTGACATCTCTTCATAGATGGGAGCAGAAACCTGCAGGAAGAATCATCATGCAAGATGGACCCTGAGCCGGGACTCAGTGAAGACCCTTTGTAGGAAGTACTTGATCAGTTCCACCTCATTGGGTAGTATCTTTAAGTCCAAGCTACGGAATCTATTCTTACCCTTTGTTAATAAATATACTCACTTATTAGTGGATCCAGTAAGTGTGTGTTTATCCAGAATTCCAGTTCAGCAGAGTGGGACTCTGACCCTCAACACCATAGATTTCCAGAAGGTGCATAAGAAGGTGTCACACTGAAGGTTACTACACAGAATAAGAGCTAGTGGTGTGGGAGTAACATATTAGCATGGATAGAGGAATGGTTAGCTAACTGGACTCAGCATAGGGATAAATGGGCCATTTTTGGTTGGCAAGATATAACGAGTGAAGTGTCACAGGGATCAGGTCTGGGGAGTCAGCGATTAACAATCTATATCAATGATTTGGATGAAGGGATTAAATGTATAAGTGCTAAATTTGCTCATGGCATAGAGATAGGTTAAGAGGTTACAGAACAAAGAAAAGTATAGCACAGGAACCGACCCTTCAACCCTCCAAACCTCTTCAAAAAACTCAATCAAGTGTTGAGACATGAACTTCCCCGTACAAAACCACGCTGCCTGTCACTAACTAGTCCATTTTCTTCCAAATGTGCATATATCCTCTCCCTCCTCCAAAAGCTTCCCCACCGCATCAGGCTCACCGTCCTATAATTTCCTGGACTATCCCTGCTTCCTTTTTTAAACAAGGGAACAACATTGGCTATACTCCGGTCCTCTGGAACCTCTCCTGTAGTCAAAGAGGATGTGAAGATATCTATCCAAAAGGAAATAGCTCCATCATACCTGCCTGTTTATTCAATGAATGGAGAGAGACGGAAATAAATCATCAGGCATTGAAAAGATACAGTGGAAGCACGGTTTTATCACAGCTTGGTATGGCTCCTGCTCTGTCCAAGACCACAAGAAACTACAAAGGGTCGTGAACGAAGCCCAGTCCATCACGCAAATCAGCCTCTCGTCCATTGACTCTGTCTACACTTCCTGCTAGATCGGCAAAGCAGCCAGCATAATCAAGGACTCCACACACCCTGGACATACTCTCTTCCACCTTCCCTTACCTCCCGCAGTAAGGGAAGAAATTAAGTGAAGTTGTGAAGAGAACATAAGGGGCGGGATTTTCCGGTCATGCTCATCCTGAAACCAGAAAACCGCACCCGAGGTCAATGGACATTTCCATGGTCCATCCCTCACCCACTATGATTCCCATGGCAGGTGGAATGGGAAAATTCGCCCTCTCAGTGTACCCAAACAGGCACCGGAGCGTGGCGGCTCGGAGATTTTCACAGTAACTTCATTGCAGTGTTAATGTAAACCTACTTGTGACACTAATAAACTTAAACAGTGAAGCACCTTGGGACATTTTCTTTACTTTAAAAGCACTTTCTAAATACAGGTTGTTGTTGTTAAACATGTTGGCAACCCAATTAGGCTGATTCAAATCTCACAAAACAGGGAGCATAAAATCATCGAGAAGGTGGTTTTCAATATAGTCATATCCTGAGAGTGGGGAATATGTGGAGCACACCACCACAGAGCAGCTAAGGTGAATAGCATGGACGCATTTAAGAAAAAGCTAGATAAGTACATGAGGGAAAAAGATATAGAAAAATATGCTGATAGAGGGAGACAAAAAAAGGTGGGATGACATTCATGTGGTGGGCTGAATGGCCAGTTTCTGGGCTGCAAGATCCTGTGTAATCTTATATATTGTTCTATTGTCATAGTGTCTAATATACTAGTCTTCTTGATTAAGTGAACTAAGCTCAAATCTCAACCTTGACTGACAAGTCATATTCTGATCTTTTCTACAGATTGAGTTTTGGCAATTGTGACAATTGTACAGGACAGTGAGATGAACATTGAGATGTCTATGAGATGAAACCTCCCTCTCCCCCCCCACTGGGCCCACCACAAGTACAAAGAAAACTGTCTTTCAAAACCTGTCCAACCAGAGACCATGCAACCATAACATTCTGACTGAAATATCTCTTGTGTCATGAAGTGTCTCATCAATGAATATCTTCATCAATGAACATTCCCTGAGTTCCATCTGGAGAGACAACTTCCACTTGAGAAAACAGGTGCTGATAAAAGATCGCTTTCCTCATACTGCAAGTTTTCAAAGTCACCATTCTCTAATTTCTGACAGGATCAGATAACCAAAAGGAAATAGCTCCATTATATCTGCCTGTTTATTCAATGAATGGAGGGAGACGGAAATAAATCATCAGGCATTGGAAAGATAGTGAAAGCACGGTTGTATCACAGCTTGGTTTGGCTCCTGCTCTGTCCAAAACCACAAGAAATACAAAGGGTCGTGAACGAAGCCTAGTCCATCACGCAAACCAGCCTCCCACCCATTGACACTGTCTACACTTCCCGCTGCCTCGGCAAAGCAGCCAGCAAAATCAAGGCCCCCATGCACCCCGGACATACTCTCTTCCACCTTCTTCTGTTGGGGAAAGATACAAAAGTCTGAGATCACAGAACAACTGATTCAAGAACAGCTTCTTCCCTGCTGCCATCAGACTTTTGAATGGACCTAGCTTGCATTAAGTTGATCTTTCTCTACACCCTAGCTATGACTGTAACACTACATTCTGCACTCTCTCATTTCCTTCTCTATGTACAGTATGCTTTGTCTGTATAGTGCGCAAGAAACAATACTTTTCACTGTATACTAATACATGTGACAAATCAAAAGGATCCAGAATTCTTGAGACACTTTGCTTGGTCTTCGCACTTTCAGTGGGGGGCAAACATCTAAAGGATATCTACATTTTCTCTCATGGACACCACAATGTCAAGAACTATAGCTTAGGACAGGGCAGATAGCTTTTGCTTGGGAAGATGCAAAAATAATATTAATCCGGCCAGTGAAGAATGACGCTACAGAAGCAGCTGAGCCCAAGGTTTGGTCTCATGGTGGGAGGGAGAGAGATTGATGGAAAGTGTTAAATCGCTGAGTACTGAGGGATCTCCTCAATAACTACCCCACAGCCAGGTATCAGGGAGCACAGGTATTTTATTCAGTCTACTCGCTCCACACTCCAAAGGTTGACCGCCCACTCAGGACGGATCCCAACAGCTCACCCCACACCCCAGCTCACCTGACCTGTTGCCTTAAAGGGGCTATGCCCCAACATTGCACGAAAAGTAAAAATAAAGATGTTGTTATAGCCTAGATACTGCCCTGTTTTGGGGCCTTAAACTGTGTTCTGAGTTTCACAGTCATCGTTACTTCAAACTAGAACGCAATAAATAATTTATCGGAGCTGCGTGTTTGTGTTTTTCACCTGTTGTACAGTTGGAGCTTTCTCAGTTGAGTGTGGGAAGATGAATAAAACAAAAGTTCAGTGTGATATTAAAACCATCAACTAACTTTATATGGAATAGCAAAGTCCAGACGTCACTTCGCAATAGCCAGAATGAAGTGTTAATGGCCAATAAGAATATTGCTAAAATCCATAATGCAGCATAAAGCTGCACAGACCTAGTGTACGTGGTTAGTTTCAATCGCAATAGCTGACTGCAGCATAACATTTAATTCTGTGACTCTAGCCGCACACGATTCTATTCATTGCAAGTTATCTCTGAACCCACAAGAACCTCAGAACACAATCCATGTCTTACTTCACAGAGGCTGACATTTAAAATTGGAATTACTGCCCTAATCTTTATATTGCTGCTATTTCTGCTAGAAAAATGTCACTCTCGGTTGAGTATTTATTAATTATTTCTTTCTGAGATATTCATGTGTTGCACAGCTTGATAAAAATCTAATCCTTCTGCGAATGTAATGAACTCGGCAGCTCAGTATCTCATAAGCACGCAGAGATTAATGAAGTTTCGGTATGGAGCCCTTTATTCCTCGAGACAGCCTTCCTCTTCTTGCGACAGTGAGAGATATCCAGGTCTTTATTATCAGCTTCAGAGGTCTACCTGCATCTATCCACAGCCTTTCTCGAGTCGCTGACAGTCTAGGAGTTTAAAATCACATGAAAAATAGCCAACCATCTACAACTGTCAAACACTGCCCGGGAGAAGTGGGAAAATTCTCTTTTTTTTATCAAGTGCTACAGTTTCACCAATGATAAATCACATTCGCAGATTGTGGCCTGGAAAATGAAGCTGACGTTCCACTGAGGTAAATTGTAAAAATGACTTTGGATTATGAAGGACACAATGAAACAAGCAGAGGAGGAGGAGGAGGTTGTTGTTGGGGTGAGGGGAAAAAGATAGGCCGCATTCTTTTTTTTTGAGGAAGTATATTGAGGTGTTTTCCTACGGAAGAAAAATTGGCTCGTTCGCTCTCGATCATCCATAAATGTTCCTCACCACGGTCTGTAGGTTGAGGTCAGGAACGCCTGATGCAGCTGCCATTTCTGGAAGCCTTCGAGAGTGGCAGAGCCATCATTTTGCTCAATGGTGACAAGATGAATATAATGCCACGGTCAGTATAGTTTGCCTTTTCTTTTGGCTCTTAGTCAAATGGCTATGGCTCACCTGTGCAGAACTGTCCCAGATTTTACATGAAGTGGAATTCCAGTTGCAGATTCCAGTTGGGCCAAATTCAGTCTTTCAAATGGCCCAGTTGGAGCCACATTTCTTCTTTTAATTTGTTAGTGTTGGAAAACTGCAGAAATGTGGAGATAAGTCATTGTAGAAACTTGTTCGGTATCCTATACTAGTTGCAGCGTAAAAGTTACTCCGTTTCAGAAATGTAACAGATTTCTGCTTTGTAGTTCGATCACAGAAAGCTGTAAGACAAACACATGGAGCCTGTCCTCATTATTCCAACATTCAGTGAAGGTGACTCGCTAAGTGGTATCTACTCCCTCTGAAGTTGATAATCATGCTTTTAAAGCTGACTTTATTTCCTACGGTGGCACAGTGGTTAGCACTGCTGCCTCACAGCGCCAAGGACCTGACTTCAATTCCAGCCTCGGGTCACCGTCTGTGTGGAGACTGCATGTTCTCCCCCTGTCTGCATGAGTTTCCTCCGGAATCGAACCCAGGTCCCTGGTGCTGTGAGGCAGCAGTGCTAACCATTGTGCCACCGTGTCACCCCTTAGCCTTACTCTGAGTATACAAACAATGCAAAACAACCATGTGGCTTAATCAAACTTCTTTCTTGACTTTCTTAAGTCGCTACAAGTGTATTTAAAGTTAAAGTTTATTTATTAGTCACAAGTAAGGCTTACATTAGCACTGCAATGAAGTTACTGTGAAATTCCCCTAACCGTCACAGTCCAGTGCCTATTCTGGTCAATGCACTTAACCTATATGCACCTAACAAACTATACTTATAATAAACATCAATTCGAAGATCCCTGGTCCATGGTGCTCAGTGCAATAAATAAGTCTTCTTCATGTCTTAAGTGGCTAACCAGGCCACTACTTCCTGATGATCATCCTGACACTCTCAAACTCATGAAGAATGTCACTCATGTTGATGCTCACACACCCCTGTTTGGGATGTCAGACAACAATGGAACCCTGTCCCCATTCAACTTCATAAAAATTTAACCTTGAGCCAAAAACAGCTTCAGCGCTTATAATCCTTTGCCTGCGGGACTTTGCTTGGGGCAAACAGTGCCAGTTCTTACCCTCTCCAGCCCAGTGCTTTTACAGGTCGGCTATTTTGTCCAGTGAAGCAATCACGTTTTTCCACTTCTTCAGTCACACTGTCTTCCCCTGTTCCACCACCCTTTGTCCAGCTCTGCACACAAGACTGCCAAAAGCTTGTCTGAGTAACATATCAAAAGCGACTTCATCTCCAACCATTAGTCAAAATTAGATTACAAAGAAAATAAAGTAAAAAATTGAATCGCAAGAAAAACGAAAGGAAAATGGGCTGACCTTAAGTCTTAAAACACAATTTTATTTTCCACTGACTTCTGAGATGGAGGCAGACAGCTTTGGATTGGTGCAGGCTCATAAACGTAACTCTGGGTTGCTCAGGTTACTACACTTACACATTGTTGTGTCGAACAATGCTTCACTGAACTCCCAGTAAAGCAGGGCTATTTCCAACTGGAAAATTTGGGTCACAAATGACTTTGGCCTTGTCAATAATGAGCTCCAGAAAACTCCAGCTCCTCAATGACATGCTGTCAGAAAGGAGTTTGGTCAACATTGCGCCAGTTCATGGTATCACAGAATTCCTACAGTGCAGAAGGAGGACATTCGACCCATCGGGTCTGCACCGATTCTGACAGAGTACCTTACCCAGGCTCTTTCCCCACCCTATCCTCGTAACCCCACACATATACCATGGCTAATCAATCTAACCTACACATGTTGGACGCTAAGGGACAATTTAGCACGGCCAATCCACTTAACCTGCACATCTTTGGACTGCGGAAGGAAGCTGGAGCACCCGGAGGAAACCCATGCAGACACAGGGAGAATGTGCAAACTCCACGCAGACAGTGACCCAAGCCGGGAATTGAACCCGGGTCTCTGTCGTTGTGAGGCAGCAGTGTTGACTACTGTGCCCCTGTGACGCCCTATAAATTGTGGAATTGAAGATGGTGAAGGAGTATTAAAGCTTGATAGTGTCATCATGTACATTGAAGCTGTGCTTGTGCCTAAAGACAGTATCACTAAAGGACAACATTTAGATTAAGAATAGGAGGAACCAAAATTGGAACCTACAGACCCAACACTTATTCAATTGTATTGTGCAGATTGGTGAGGAAGGGTATCATCTTTCAGAGTTTATCTGTTTCAGTAGAATGACATGTAGAGCTGGCCAGGCAGCAACTAGTTCAGAGATTTGAAATAGGCTATGGTAAATCTCCCTCATTTTCAACTTTTCTGTCTACGTATTTTAAGTGCAGATTCTGAGAACCAGAGGTCCTTGTCTCAATGCTCAGTTTTCTCAATATGTAAGTTGTAGAAAGGTGCCAATGGCACCTCATGGAAAATAATGAAGAGCAAAGCAGCATAGCTGATGGCATGTGTAAGCAGTCAAAAGACGTCAGGTTAAAGAGGACAAAGGACGTAGGAACCAAAATAGAGCCTGCACTGTTCATGCTTTAGTGTTAGCATGATTCGCCCGCTATAGGTGTTGAATGGTAAAACCTTGGTCGGCAACAGGAATGAAAGAATAACCCCAGTCACCCTGCAGGTTCAGGATGGATCATTAAAAGTTACAAATCTAAGGTACATCCAAATGCATTAAGTAGTGGGATGTGACTGATGCTGAATCAAATAAATTACATTCAAGTTTGTTGACACTTACATTGATTTTAATTGTTTTTTGGTACCTTTATTCCAACAAAATAACCCAGTTCTAATTAAATGGTCCCCACCTGAGGGCGAACAAGATCGAAGCTGATAAGATGAGACATTGCATCCCATCTTGGGCTCGATCAAACAAGATCCAAGCTGACAGCATGAGGCATTGCACCCACTCCCTGGCTTAATCTAACGCTTCTTCTTAGCCAAAAGGCCGAGATGATTTTGCATCAGGTAAAGCCTCAGTTTAACCTCATTGGCTTCCTTGATCCTTTGAACCACCGCTGCCTTAATAAACGGTGTTTGAAGAGTTTGATGTTAATTTATGAAAGACACTTACTAAAGTGGCAGTAGCAGCTCAGAGAAATATTCAAATTAACCAGCCTGCACCCAGCAAGTCAGTTTTGTGTTTTATTTCTGTAGAAAAATATGCAACTTAAGAATTACTTAACAATATCCGATGGAATGAACTTCTCCAGCTGTGTACGGACCCCTTCTCTCTCCTGTAAGCCATTGCTCAGCCAACAGGGAAATCTGTGGGCCAAATTGCAATGACTTTAATCAGGCCATTGAAGTTGGCCTACTGGAATACAAACCCCCTGACTAAGGGGCATTTTAATTTGATGTTTTAAGTTTCCTTTCCGCTTTGTTTTTTGTTTTGGGCGGTTCCCCTCCTTTTAGGGAGCTGCCCCTTTTGAGTTGTCCCTGAGTTAATTTGATTTTGTTTATTTGGTTGGACACAAAAAGAGTTCCCTGATAAAGGAGCCAATTGATGGGCCAATCAGGGAGACTTTACTTTGTATTTCACTGGGAGTGTCAGTTCCTCTGGCACTCCCGAAGGTAGACTGCTGACTATCAGCACTCTCCATAGAGCTGTTGGAATTGTGAAGGGATTTTGGTGAAGGGACTTCTTCCTCCGTGAGCTTATTACACAGACCTGCCTCTGCAGCAATGACAGCTGGGAGACCCACTGGAGGCTTCTGCTAAGTCTCCAGACCAGGCCCACTGCTGTCATTAGGCCCTGATCTTTGATTTTGATTTGATTCGATTTGATTTATTATTGTCACATGTATTAACATATAGTGAAAAGTATTGTTTCTTGCACACTATACAGACAAAGAATACCATTCATAGAGAAGGAAAGGAGAGAGTGCAGAATGTAGTGTTACAGTCATAGCTTGGGTGCAGAGAACGATCAACTTAATGCAAGGTAAATCCATTCAAAAGTCTGACAGCAGCAGGGAAGAAGCTGTTCTTGAGTCGGTTGGTACGTGAGCTCAGACTTTTGTATCTTTTTCCGGAAGGAAGAAGGTGGAAGAGAGAATGTCCGGGGTGCATGGGGTCCTTAATGATGCTGGCTGCTTTGCCGAGGCAGCGGGAAGTGTAGACAGAGTCAATGGATGGGAGGCTGGTTTGCGTGATGGACTGGGCTACATTCACAACATTTTGTAGTTCCTTGCGGTCTTGGGCAGAGCAGGAGCCATACCAAGCTGTGATACAACCAGAAAGAATGCCTTCCAAGGTGCATCTGTAAAAGTTGGTGAGAATCGTAGCTGACATGCCAAATTTCCTTCGTCTTCTGAGAAAGTAGAGGTGTTGGTGGGCTTTCTTAACTATAGCGTCGGCATGGGGGAACCAGGGCAGGTTGTTGGTGATCTGGGCACCTAAAAACTTGAAGCTTTCAACCCTTTCTACTTCGTCCCCATTGATGTAGACAGGGGCATGTAATTCTGGTTGAAGGCCTGAGCAGCGAGAAGGAGTGAAAGCTTCCCTCTTAGGTTGAACCTGCTGGGAGCCGGATCATGGACCAAGAGAGACCCAGAATGCTTGACTTTTGGTTTCTCTGTGAGCCCCCTGCCCAGTTTTATAACAAATTGCAAGGGGATTGGAGAGGGTTAGAATTCAAGCATGAAAGGAAGTATTGCTGGTGCTTGGCTTGTGGGGGGTGGATGTGGGCAGGAAATCACATGAGCTCCTCTTAGCCCACAAGCTGTGCAATAAAGGCACCAGCCTCATCAATATGGCCTCCTCGCCTTTTTTTGGCTTCAGTGGTTTCCCAAGTCCTGGGAATTTTGTCCTGCTGCAGTTCAAAAATGAAAGATTAGTTAAAATGAAGTTGTACAGCCTGTTTTAGATATTGTAGTGACTGAGCCACTGTTTCCCCAACCTGTAAATAAGGTTATCCCCATAACCTTTGAACCAGAGAGCCAAGTTCAGAGGTCATGACATTGAGTTAAAGGGGAGCGGGGAATTAAACTTTTTTTTAAATTCATTTTTACGGGAAGTGGGCATTGCTGGCTGGGCCAGCATTTATTGCCCATCCCTAGTTGCCCTCCATTTCAGAGGGCATTTGAGAGTAAACCACATTGCCGTCGGCCTGGAGTCACATGTAGGCCAGACCGGACAAGGACGGCAGATTTCCTTCCCTAAAGTACATTGGTGAACCAGATGGGTTTTTACGACAATGGTGTATGCGTGGGAGCCTGCTAGTGAGTGACAAACATAACAAAGTTGGGGCATTAGGGGTCAAAGCTTTAGGAACAATCAGAAGTGGGTAAGCCTCTGGCATAAGTCAGGAAAGGGCTGGTGTGGTTTCACGTTTTGAAGCCAGGAGGAACGCTCTTGTACCCCGCCGGCCCACAGGATAATCGAAAGTGAAACGTTAAAATTGATAGGTTTATATTTTTATAGAAGCTGTTTCCATGAGCCAGTGGTACAAGGGCTAGATTACAACAGATTAAAAGTTTTGGGCGGGAAGTACTGGGGCAATGTGATGAAGAACATGTCGTTTTTACTCAGCAAGCGACAATGAATTGGAACTCGTTACCGACAGAGGTGGTGGAAGCAGAGATAATGAATGATTTGAAAAGAAAATTTATGGGCAATGGGGATAGGATGGGTGGGGTGGGGGGGTGGAGGGGGGGGGGGAGTCTTACTGGTTCGCTCTACCGAGAGCTGGCAAGGGGCGGCACGGTAGCACAGTGGTTAGCACTGCTGCTTCACAGCTCCAGGGTCCCGGGTTCGATTCCTGGCTCGGGTCACGGTCTGTGTGGAGTTTGCACATTCTCCTCGTGTCTGCGTGGGTTTCCTCCAGGTGCTCCGGTTTCCTCCCACAGTCCAAAGATGTGCGGGTTAGGTTGATTGGCCAGGTTAAAAATTGCCCCTTAGAGTCCTGAGATGCGTAGGTTAGCGGGATTAGCGGGTAAATATGTGGGGGTAGGGCCTGGGTGGGATTGTGGTCGGTGCACACTCGATGGGCCGAATGGCCTCCTTCTGCACTGTAGGGTTTCTATGATTCTATGATTCTATGATTGAATGGGCTGAAAGGCCATTATGAATACATGACCATCAGGGTCTCTAGTCGCCTGCGCTCCGGCCTCTGAAGCTTTGATCTGACAGGGGAGCCTTCACACCTCCCTCAGCTCCGGCCTCCAGCTATGATTACAGATCGGGCCCTGAGATTGGCATTGGGCACTTAAAGTAGAAATTTCCAGCCGCGATTTTGATTCGTTCTCTAGCTAGGGTGGATCAGAGGGACGTTTGGTGTGCAGGATTATTTAATAATGAACTTCCATGGTATTAATTAGGATAATTCCATTAACCAGCCCATCAACTCTTGACGTCAGAAGTAGGGCCTTCCTGTCAGCATACATTTTGTCAGAGCACAAGCCATGGCAACTTTAATTAGTATTTTCAAGTGAAAAGACTATTTAAAGTCGTAAGTCTATTAATTGACTGATTTATAAAACATTTATGTTGCTAAAACGTCTGTGCTGTGGGCAGATGCATGATCCAGAATTATTCAGCTTTCTTGCACCCAGGAGTTTTTTTTTGACAATTCTGCCAACAAAATAAAGCTGCGTCTATCATCCCTAAGGTCACCGGTCACTTGTCTTCGCGAAGATGTGAGGAGAATGTGAACAGCAAACTGACAGAAATACCCCAGAATCGAAATCTGTTAAAAACAGGATCTCGAGGTTGGACTTGTGTGAAGAAAAGTTCGACAACAAATCAGAGGATTTAAGTAACAAAAACATGGCAAATGCCGCAAATCTGAAGGCACAAACAAGAAATTCTGAAAACGGGCGATTCAATGGGGACGCGCCATTGGAGCAGGGTCAAAATTGTTGGAATAAAAAATAACACTAATGATCCATAAAATTTGGACCAAAAACACACCGGAGCCATCGACAGGAAACATTCAGTTTTTTTGTTGTGCCAGAACCAACACTTTTTTGGTATGATTTACCCAATGAATTTAATGTTTTATAATGGGCGTGTTTGTGCCTTTTCTGGGAACCAGGGCTATTGAATATTTGATTTGATTTGATTTTGATTTGATTTATTATTGTCACATGTATTAACATACAGTTAAAAGTATTGTTTCTTGCGCGCTATACAGACAAAGCATACCGTTCATAGAGAAGGAAATGAGAGTGCAGAATGTAGTGTTATAGTCATAGCTAGGGTGTAGAAAAAGATCAATTTAATGCAAGCTAAGTCCACTCAAAAGTCTGACAGCAGCAGAGAAGAAGCTGTTCTTGAGTCGGTTGGTCCGTGACCTCAGACTTTTGTATCTTTTTCCCAATGGAAGAAGGTGGAAGAGAGAGTTTCCAGCGTGCATGGAGTCCTTAACAGTGGCTGAATACATTCAACCCCATTTTTCTGAGATTCTAGTGGCTATTTTGGGATTGAATTTTGCAACTTCTTCCATTAACATCTGAAAATTGGAATTATCATAGAATCCCTACAGTGCAGAAGGAAGCCATTCGGCCCATCGAGTCTGCACCAACCACAATCCCACCCTAATCCCGCAACCCCATGTATTTACCCTGCTAACCCCACTGACACTGAAGGGCAATTTAACGTAGCCAATCAACATAACACACACATCTTTGGACAATGGGAGGAAACTAGAGCACCCAGAGGAAACCCACGCAGACACGGGGCGAATGTGCAAACTCCACACAGACAGTGACCCGAGGCTGGAATTGAACCCGGGTCCCTGGTGCTGTGAGGCAGCATTGCTAACCACTATGCCACCGTGCTGCCCCAAATGTCACAATATAATTTCATAGGGCACATATATGAAATATATTCCTTGTTTTATGCATTTTGATTTTACCTCTTACTATTTAAGGTAATGTGTAAGACGTACCAATTGGAGGCCACTAATATTTAGCAGTTCCACCTCTAATTCTCATCCTGTCCCTAGTGGAGCACTAAGGCAAACTTTTCTGTCTCCATAACTAGTAATTCCTGGAACAGGTCGATAGTCTGTCGCCATGGGGCTTATAGCTTGGGAAGGGGCGGTACTCCACATCAAGCATGGCTGACCAGGAGTCTCTCCCACTCTTATCACCTGCCATTGGCATGTATGGAAAGATTTGCAGGTTGGCACTCAACCAGTTTGACCGCATTATGAATGCATCTTCCTTGGCCAGCAAGTCCTGGGGTGGGACTACGAACCCAGAGCTTCTGGTTCAGAGGCAGGGATGCTACGCATGCACCATTAGCCAATGTTTAGCAACACTGAGAAAGATCAATGAGGTTAGCTGTACCAATAGCAGACCCAAGCTAATTCACAATACAGGGTGGTCCGAGGATTATGTGGGACCGGAGTGAGGCTGTTGGAGTTTTACAGTAGGAGACTGTGTGTCCCTGGATTTGGCCTCACCACTGAAGGGGAACTTGGGCTTTAGCAAAACTGTGGAAATATGAACTTAAAGTTTGGCACAACTTACTGGAGGGGGGTTGGTGAATGCGAGATGTAGTTCCCCGGTGAATTGCTGTCTGTCACCAGTGAGGGGAAGAGCAGGGAATGAGCCTAACAACATGGTTATGTAGGTGGGAGGGGGGAGCAATCCCATGTCTATTCAAATTTGAATTGGTGTGTTTGATCCTTGGATATGCATCATTGTGTCTGGATCATTTTCGTCTCCATATCCATACAGTCCATGCAGTCCATGCAAAAGTTATCAACATTGGCCGGGACTTTCCGGCTGCTCATGCCAGTGGGATCTTCCAGTCCTGCCGATGGCGCACCCCTACTGCAGATTTCACAGAGGCAAGGGGTGCATTTAACGAGATCAGAAGATCCCACTGTCGGCCAATGGCAGGCTACCTCCGCCACCACGAAACACGCAGTGGGTTGCACAGAAAATCCCACTCACTATAGAACACGCGAGTAATGGTGAGTTTATACAAACCATTGATTATGCCTAAGGGCAATGTTGAATGTTCCATTAATGGACATTATTGCCCCTAGATTGTGCAATCTAAATTTAGGAAGAACATTTCTGGGATAGGATACCTTAGTTTAAGGCAGAGATTTGAGATACTAGGGACAGGATTTTCCACGTGGGTGAGGGGTGGATGGGGGTGGGCTGCGATGGTGGGGTGGGGGACTTGATTAAGGTGCACAAAATTATGAGGGATGTAGGATAGGTAGGAAAAAACTCTTCTCCTTAGCAGAGGGGTCAATAACCAGGGGGCATAACTTGAAGGTAAGGGGCAGGAGATTTCGAGGGGATTTGAAGAAAGACTTCTTCACTCTGAGGGTGGTGGGAATCTGAAACCCATTGCCTGAAAGGGTGGTAGAGGCAGGAACCCTGACAACACTTAAGAAGCATTTAGATGAGCACTTGAAACGCCATAGAATACAAGGTTACAGACCAAGTGCTGGAAAATGGGTTCAGAACAGATAGGTGCTTGATGGCTGCACAGACACGATGGGCCAAAGGGCCTCATTCTGTATTTTAAATCTCTATGACTTGCCTCAACATGTCTGCTCACTAGCATTGCTACTGTCAGCCACTTTTGAAATATTCTCTCACTCTCAAAGTGATTTGACTGCAGTGATGCACAAAATGCGTCATTAGCATATGATGCAGTCCCATGCCTACCACATTTACATAGAAGATATATTTGGGCAATCAACACTTGCACTTGCAGCTTGCAAGACAAAAAGGGAAAGTTGAATGCCAAGAATGCATAGTGGAACAACTTCAAAAAAAAAGAAGCAATATACACCATGCAGTCACCCCTCTCTGTTCACTGCTAATAGAAGCCAAGCTGGCTCATAAAATTGCTGAATGTATATGAGGAGGCGGGTGGATTCTACCTGATACTGTTTAGTGACCATGTGTCTTCCAGCAACATTGAACGTGGTTTGAACCATCTGCTGTACTCTCAGATGAAGGTAAACAATTTTTACCTGCTTAAGGGATTATCTGGCAGAAAACCTCCAACAGATGAGCCACTGAAGCCACAGTCTAACATGTTCAGAGACAGTTCCAACTTTTGCCAGCTGAGATTTAAATTGACAATCTGCTCCCTCCCAGATGAATGGCTCCATTGCCAACCCTACCCTCTGCCTCGCCACATATATTTTCGCACTGTGCCCTCCTGTTCCTAACAGCTGAATAAACTTTAATACTAATGTAATTTCATTTGCCGAGTGCGTTGTCACGAGATGCACTAATGCGATTTCAGAGTTAGCAATGAATAATTGATCACAACCTTAATAAAAAGTAAAGGCCAATAAAGCAGATACCACACCACCTCTGTTGGAGAGACATGAACAACACGAATGCTTTATCGCCCCTGACTGTGTTCTGTTCAGCAGGGATAGAACATAGAACAGTACAGCACAGAACAGGCCCTTCAGCCCACGATGTTGTGCCGAGCTTTGTCTGAAACCAAGATCAAGCTATCCCACTCCCTATCATCCTGGTGTGCTCCATGTGCCTATCCAATAACCGCTTAAATGTTCCTAAAGTGTCTGACTCCACTATCACTGCAGGCAGTCCATTCCACACCCCAACCACTCTCTGCGTAACGAACCTACCTCTGATATCCTTCCTATATCTCCCACCACAAACCCTATAGTTATGCCCCCTTGTAATAGCTCCATCCACCCGAGGAAATAGTCTTTGAATGTTCATTCTATCTATCCCCTTCATCATTTTATAAACCTCTATTAAGTCTCCCCTCAGCCTCCTCCGCTCCAGAGAGAACAGCCCTAGCTCCCTCAACCTTTCCTCATAAGACCTACCCTCCAAACCAGGCAGCATCCTGGTAAATCTCCTCTGCACTCTTTCCAGCGCTTCCACATCCTTCTTATAGTGCACACAATATTCCAAATGTGGTCTCACCAAGGTCCTGTACAGTTGCAGCATAACCCCACGGCTCTTAAACTCCAACCCCCTGTTAATAAAAGCTAACACACTATCGGCCTTCTTCACAGCTCTATCCACTTGAGTGGCAACCTTTAGAGATCTGTGGATATGGACCCCAAGATCTCTCTGTTCCTCCACAGTCTTCAGAACCCTACCTTTGACCCTGTAATCTACATTTAAATTAGTCCTATCAAAATGAATCACCTCACATTTATCAGGGTTAAACTCCATTTGCCATTTTTCAGCCCAGCTTTGCATCCTATCTATGTCTCTTTGCAGCCTACAACAACCCTCCACCTCATTCACTACTCCACCAATCTTGGTGTCATCAGCAAATTTACTGATCCACCCTTCAGCCCCCTCCTCTAAGTCATTAATAAAAATCACAAAGAGCAGAGGACCAAGCACTGATCCCTGTGGCACTTCGCTAGCAACCTGCCTCCAATCCAAAAATTTTCCATCGACCACCACCCTCTGTCTTCGATCAGACAGCCAGTTACCTATCCAATCGGCCAACTTTCCCTCTATCCCACACCTCCTCACTTTCATCATAAGCCGACCATGGGGGACCTTATCAAACGCCTTACTAAAATCCATGTATATGACATAAACTGCCCTACCTTCATCAACACACTTAGTTACCTCCTCAAAAAATTCAGTCAAATTTGGGAGGCATGACTTGCCCTTCACGAATCCGTGCTGACTATCCCGGATTAATCCGCATCTTTCTAAATGGTCGTAAATCCCATCCCTAAGGACCTTTTCCATCAATTTACAAACCACCGAAGTAAGACTAATCGGTCTATAATTACCAGGGTCATTTCTATTCCCTTTCTTAAACAGAGGAACAACATTCGCCATTCTCCAGTCCTCTGGCACCATCCCCGTGTACAGTGAGGACCCAAAGATCAAAGCCAAAGGCTCTGCAATCTCATCCCTTGCCTCCCAAAGAATCCTAGGATATATTTCATCAGGCCCAGGGGACTTATCGACTTTCAGTTTATTCAAAACTGCCAGGACATCCTCCCTCCGAACATCTATTTCCTCCAGCCTATTAGCCTGTAACACCTTCTCTTCCTCAAAAACATGGCCCCTCTCCTTGGTGAACACTGAAGAAAAGTATTCATTCATCACCTCGCCTATCTCTACTGACTCCATACACAAGTTCCCACTACTGTCCTTGACCGGCCCTAACCTCACCCTGGTCATTCTTTTATTCCTCACATAAGAGTAAAAAGCCTTGGGGTTTTCCTTGATCCGACCCGCCAAGAACTTCTCATGTCCCCTCCTAGCTCTCCTAAGACCCTTTTACAGCTCGTTCCTTGCTAACTTGTAACCCTCAATCGAGCCATCTGAACCTTGTTTCCTCATCCCTACATAAGCTCCCCTCTTCCTTTTCACAAGACATGTGATTTGATACACCATGCTGAGTCGAGACCCGTGTGTAAGTTTAAGGAATGAGCAGCTGAACTGGGCAGAGAGTGTGCAAGGGGCCTTGTGTCACCATTTCTATTGATGCTAGTCAGGACCATGTTTGAAACTTGTTCAGCATTAACAATGCTGTGAATGATGTGAAGCTACTGGTGTTGGACTGGGGTGGACAAGATGAGAGATCACATGACACCAGGTTCTAATCCAACAGGTTCAGTTGAAATCACAAGGAGCATCGGAATGATGCTCCTTCGTCAGGTGAAGTCATTAACATTGGAAGGGTAATAAGAGCTTAAATTGTATGTAACTGTTTTATACACAGATGAGACTCCATGACTGGGCAGGCAATTATGACCTCAGTCAGGGAGATCATACTCCAATGGGCCCAACCTCATCGGCCTCATTGAAGTAATTACAAAGGGTATCAAGTGTTTGCAATTCAACGAGGTGCTCAACTGCTTGACAAACAAAACAGTTACATACAATTTAAGCTCTTGTTATCCTTCCAATGTTAGACTGTGACCTTTTTCCTCCATCTTAATCCCTTCTTTAAATATTTCATACACTTTTGTTTCAATAAAAAAACACCCGTCAACACTCCTCCCCCCCCCCCCCCCCCCCCCCCCCCTCAAACCCCCTCAGGACCCCTGCACCCAGTCCTGGTTATCTATCTCTTATTCTTAAGATCGCTATACTTTTGTTACAATCTCTTCCAACTACATATAGGGCAAGATTTTCCGGCCGTCTTCGTCCCGAAACCAGAAAGTCCCACCCGAGGTCAACAGGCATTTCCATGGTTCGTCCCTCGCCCACTACGATTCCCGTGGTGGGCGGAACGGGAAAATTCACCCCATAGAATCAAACAGATTTTCCTTCTCTTTCAGTTCTGATGAAGAGACAAATGGACTCGAAATGTTAACTCTTTCTTTCTCTCCCTACCGATGCTGCCAGACCTGCTGAGTTTTTCTAGCATCCCCTGTTTGGGTCAGATTGCAGCATCCACAGGATTTTGCTTATCTTCCTGGACTTCACTATTGGTTTGCACATCCTTAGGGGTGGTCAACTGGTTTCATAATAAGGGGTATAACCATTATATAACTGGATAATCAAGGGATTGAGTTCAAATTCCAACATGGCAGTTTGAGAATTTGAATTGAGTTGGATGAATTTGGAAGTAAAGTCTTGGTGTCCATGAAGTTGGCCATGAAGCTGTTGGATTGTTGTAAAAATCTAGCTAGTTCACTAATGTCCAATGGGCCTATGGTGACTACAATCCTGCACTCTTAACAGTGTTATGGTGTGACCTATCAGATGGTGACATAGTGTTAATGTCACTGGACTAGGAATCCAGAGGCCCGGGTTAATGTTCTGGAGACACGGGTTCAAATCTCACCATGGCAGCTAATGGAATATAAATTCAGTTAGTAAACCTGGAATATATCACCATGGCACAGTGGTCAGCATTGCTGCCTCACAGCGCCAGGAAACCAGGTTCAATTCTGGCCTTGGGTGATTGTCTGTGTAGATTTCGCACGTTGTCACCGTGTCTGCATGGATTCCCTCCTGCTGCTCTGGTTTCCTCCCAAAGTCCAAATATGTGTGCATTAGGTAGATTGGCTATGCTAAATTGTTCCTTAGTGTCAGGGGTATTAGCAAGGTAAATACGTGAGGTTATAGGGATAGGGCCCGGGTAGGATTGTTGTCGGTGCAGACTCGATGGGCCAAATGGCCTTCTTCTGCACTGTAGGGATTCTATGATTCTATAATGCTCGCATCAGTAATGTCAACTCTCATCAATTGTAAAAACCCATCTGGTTCACTAAAGTCCTTTAGGGAAGGAAATCTGCCATCCTTACCCATTCTGGCCTACATGTGACCAAAGCACAGTGGTTGACTCTTAACTGTCCCTCTGCAGCCATCTAGCAAGCCACGCAGTTCAAGGGCAATTAGGGATTGGCAACAAATGCTGGCCTTGCCAGTGACATCCCCATCCCAAGGAAAAAAACAATCAATTTTAGGAGAGGGATGAACAATAAATGTTGACGTTGCCTGCAATGCTCCATCCCGAGAATAAATAACACAGAAGAACGTATCAGTGGAATCCGGCACACAGCCAGAGCTAAGTAACATTGCCAGCTGTGGTTTGTATTGAGCTCAGGGACAAAGGATGCCTGTGCTCGCTGTACAGTTGACTGACTTCTAATGTTATGAGCATCACTTCTGGCATCACATTAAGAAGAGAATTGAGTGAGTTTATAAAGTTCCTGGCAGGTCAAGTGAATATTTTTGTTTTAAGTGACTTCCACACCAGGCTGCAGTTATATTGCAAAGTGTAAACTGTGTGAGATTGTCTATTCAAGGAGGTCACGCAACGCTTGAGTTAGCGCAGTCGGCAGTTATGTTGTAATCCAACATCCCAATTTTTGTACCCATATTGCATGTTTCTGCATCAATATAACAGCTTTATTTTATAGAATAATACCAATAAAAATGGTTTCATTAGCTTTTGAAAGATCTGCTTCTAATTAACAATGGTGTAAAATGTAAACAGGAACATCATCAAATGGAATATAGAAGCTGGTGAGAGCCTCAGTCACTCAAGCCCCCTCCACTATCCAGTTAGTTAGATCATTGCTGACCTCAACCACAACTCCAACCCCATCCTGCTTTGTTCCTGTAACCCTGAATACCCTTCCCCAACAAACATTGACCACTTTGTGGTTTTCTATTAACTTCACCCCCAAGCCTCGACAGCTTTTTGCAGTGGAGAGTTCCACATTGCTTTTTTTAGATTCATTCATGAGATGTGGACCAGCATTTATTGCTCATCTCTAAACACACTTGAGAAAGTGGTGGTGAGCTAACTTCTTGAACTGCTGCAGTCCATGTGGTGTAGGTCCACCCATAGCGCTATTAGGGAGGGAGTTCCAGGATTTTCACCCAGCGGAAGCGATGGAATGGTGATACATGTTTGTCTGCAATGGAGTGTGGCTTTGGATTGCAGTACAGTGCAAAAGTTGGAGCTTGGTGACTGAGGGAGTTTGGTAAGGAGGGAACGGGATCCTTTATTTGTGACATTTCCTCAATAAAGCAGCAGTCTTGGGTAAGTAGGACCAGGTAAGTATTCCTGCTGTCATCAATATACATTAAACTCGAGGAAGTAAAAGTAATTTATGGGTAAGTCATGGCAAGGTAGCTCAGCCATGTGGAATGCTCCTCCTGTGCAATGTGGGAAGTCAGTTCTGGTCGCCGCACTACCAGAAGGATGTGGAGGCATTGGAGAGAGTGCAGAGAAGGTTTACCAGGATGTTGCCTGGTATGGAGGGTCTTAGCTATGAGGAGAGATTGGGTAGACTGCGGTTGTTCTCCTTGGAAAGACGGAGAATGAGGGGAGATCTAATAGAGGTATACAAGATTATGAAGGGTATAGATAGGGTGAACAGTGGGAAGCTTTTTCCCAGGTCGGAGGTGACGATCACGAGGGGTCACGGGCTCAAGCTGAGAGGGGCGAAGTATAACTCAGACATCAGAGGGACGTTTTTTACACAGAGGGTGGTGGGGGCCTGGAATGCGCTGCCAAATAGGGTGGTGGAGGCAGGCACGCTGACATCGTTTAAGACTTACCTGGATAGTCACATGAGCAGCCTGGGAATGGAGGGATACAAAGGACCAAGGAGCGGCACAGGCTTGGAGGGCCGAAGGGCCTGTTTCCTGTGCTGTACTGTTCTTTGTTCTTTGTTCAGGTTCACTTCTAGTGTCTAGGGTGACCATGCATGCCTCCAGCTGCAGCTACTCAAAATTCGTATTTTGGAGCTGGAGCTGTGATGGAGGCACTGTGGAGTATCCGCAAGGGTGAGATTTTCATGGAAAGCATGTACATTGCAGGTAGACAGTGCACAGGCAGAAAGGAAATGAGTAGCTGCCAGACACAGCAAAAGCCTTGGGCAGATAGTGCAGCAATCCCCTAGGTCAATCTCCCTCTCTAACAGGTTTTCTGTTTTGGATACTGTTAGGAGAGGTGGTTTCTCAGGGGAATGCAGCAAGAGCCAAGTCTATGGCACCACTTGCGTCTCAACTGCATGAGTGGGGGCGGTGGGGGGAAAGAGTGGAAGACAATAGCAAAAAGAGATTTTATCTTAAGGGGAATAGATAGACGCTTCTGCCGTCGCAAAAGTGGTACCAGGATGATATGTTGCCTCCCTGGTGTCAGGGTCAAGGATGTTACTGAGCATCTGCAGGACACTCTGAAGGGAAGGGTGAACAGCCAGAGGTTGTGGCCCATAACGGTACCAAAAATGCAGGTGAGAATAGGGATGAGTTCGTGAAAACAGAAAGTAGGGAGCTAGGAAATAAATTAAAAAGCTCGCGCGAGGCTCGTAAAATCCTGCCCGAGGCTATTGGAGATTTCTGTTCTGCGTGCCTCACCCATCCGAATCAAGGTAGTAAAATTCCGATGATGGTGTAGGGAGGGATTTGGATTTCTGAGACATTGGGACCATTTCTGGGGAACATTTTCTAACCACAGTATTGATAGAAAACAGGAAGTAAAAACACTTAGCTGCTTTGAGGTTGCCTTGATCTGACAAACGGAACTAGGATATTACAAACATTGTGGTTAGGAACATTGGGGGTACTTAATAAAGAAACCTCACGAATTCTCTGAAAAAAATTAAGCTGCCAATCAAATCAAGGTACTGGACCATGCAATAGAATTAGAGCAAAGATGTTCAAAGGTTTCCAATGGATTTCAAAAAACCTCAAAAGACTATCAATGGATTTGATCTTTCTAGGAAGGCTCAGAAATTTCAAACAAATGCAGTGTTAAAAGAATGGGTCTGAGTGAGCAGTTGTGGGGAAGGGAATCTCCACCAGTGAAAGGGACTTATTCTGTGAGTCAGAGGACTTCAGAGTGGTCTACTTGCAGCTTCTTAGGGAGAGAAAGGGGTATCCCTGCTGCTGAATGGAGAGCTGCTGTGATTTGGAAGCCTTCCAGATGTCCAAGCAGCATGAAGATTAAATTGACCAGGCCACTTCAAAGTGTTCACAGTACACAGACAAGAATGAAGATTTTGATCAGAGATGTAATCACCTTGCTAAGAGTGATTTTCAGATTTCCCAGGGCTGGAAGGGGCAGCCCAAGCACAAGACCCCCATCCTGGGGGAGATGTCCAAGGTCAATACCTTGCTTCCAGCCTGAGCTCCCCCAACTCCTAGCAGTAGAGGGGCACATGGAAACCACACGTATGTTCATGACCCCCCTCGGAGTCTAACATGCCAGATCAAGGTGTCCAAAAGGTTGGGCTGGCGGGGTGTTTCCCACAATGCATAAATTTACATGTAGGTGAATCCCACCTGATAGGCGCTGCTATGGGAAACATTCCGAATGATCTACTACAGTATTTATATGGCTATTCCAGTTCAGTTTCTAGGTGATGATAACCACCCAGGATGTTGATAGTAGGAGGTTCAGTGGTGATAATACCATTGAATGCCCAGGAGCGATGGTTAGATCCTTTCTTGTTGGAGATAGTCATTGCCTGGCGTTTGTGTGCTGCGAATGTGACTTGCCATTTGTCATCCCCCAAGCCTGGATATTGTCCAGCTCTTGCCGCAGTGAGACATGGACTGCTTCAGAATCTGAGGAATCACAAATGGTGCAGAACATTGTGCAGTCATCAGCAAACATCCCCACTTCCAACGTTATGATAGAAGAAAGGTTATTGATGAAACAATTGAAGATGGCTGGGCCTGGGACACTAACCTGAGGAACTCCCCATTGTTGAGGAAGTGCTTCCTGACAACACTCTTGAACAGCTTAGTTCTAATTTTAAGATTATGCCTCCTTATTCAGGTCTCTCCAACCAAAAGAAATAGTTAGTGCTCTTTCAAAGCCCTTGACCAACTTGCATACATCAATTTGACCACCCTTAATTTTTCTATATTTCAAGTATTAGTGTCACAAGTAGACTTATTGCAATGACGTTACTGTGAAAATCCCCTAGTCGCCAAACTCCGGCACCTGTTCGGGTACACCGAGGGAGAATTCAGCCAATGAATCTAACCTGCACATCTTTCAGACTGTGGGAGGAAACTGGAGCACCCGAGGAAATCCACGCAAACACAGGGAGACTCCACACAGACAGAGACCCAAGCCGGGAATCAAACCCGGGTCCCTGGCACTGT
The DNA here is from genome assembly GCF_964213995.1 of Mustelus asterias. Lineage (NCBI taxonomy): Eukaryota > Metazoa > Chordata > Chondrichthyes > Carcharhiniformes > Triakidae > Mustelus > Mustelus asterias. The sequence continues at coordinate 24,626,795 of NC_135812.1, forward strand.
GAGGCAGCAGTGCTAACCACTGTGCCATCATGTATTCAAGGAAATGCGAGCCTAGAAAATGCATCCTGGCTTCATAGTTGAACCCTTTTAGCCATTGCCCATGCTGAAAATATTAGATTTCTTGCTTACTGCTCATCGGTGTCTCCTGGCTACACAAAACAGTAAACAGCAGGATTGTTTTTTTCTCTCTTCTTAGACCCCCAGATTGAAGATGACGAGCTTCCACTCTGATTGAATGCAATCAGCGGTGGCTGATAAGTACATTGAACACTCTTGCAGCCTCTGCCTCATGTGGGGCAGCTGGTGCTGGGGGACCGAGTAGCTGAGTTCGCTTTGGAGGTTTGTGCGCTCGCTACGATGCCTTTATTTCTCCCCTGCGTGTTCCTGACAAAGTCTCTCAAAGTGTTCAGTACTGGCCCCAAGGAACCTTTGCCATTTTGACCGGTCACAAGTTAGGGACTCCCAGAATTGGGAATGTTTGACCTCTTCAGGAATGCTTTGAGGTTAATTCCTCTGTACTCCAAGCAGATCAGCTGCTTCAAGAATCTGGTGGGTAGGCTTTCGAACAATTTGGCGCACCTAGTGCGGCTTGTTTTGAGAGACCTACACCTTGATACTGGGCAGTTTGGGTTGGGAGAGGACCCTATTTTGGGGCAGCATTTCTTGCCATTGGCTTTGGAGAATCTTACAAAGACACAGCTGCTGGTGTTTCTCCAGTGCTTTCGGATGCCTGTTGTAGATTGTCCAGGTGTCCAAAGCATATTGGAGCATGGGAGAGGTCAGTCACTGCTGCCTAGTAAACAATTCCCTTAATCATCGAGCATAGATTTCCTTCTAGTGTCAGGTGTTATTCAATGTTGGCATTCTTGCCTCGGAGCCACACTCCAGACACTTAAGCACAAAATGCAATCTCACACCATAGTGTAGTTCTGTTGGAATCATAGAATCCCTACAGTGCAGAAGGAGGCCATTCGGCCCATCAAGTCTGCACCGACTCTCCAACAGAGCATCTTACCCAGACCCTATCCCCGTAGCTCCACGGTTTTACCCCGCTAATCCCCCTAACCTACACATCTTTGGACACTAAGGAGCATTTTAGCATGTCCAATCCACCTGACCTGCACATCTTTGGACTGCAGGAGGAAACCGGAGCACCCAGAGGAAACCCACGCAGACATGAGGAGAACGTGCAAACTCCACATGCAAGGTGGGAATCGAACCTGGCACTGTGAGGCAGCAGTGCTAACTATTCTGCCATCGTGCAGGCATAGCACTAGCGATGAAAAGGTAAATTGAACCCTTGTTCAGCTCATCATAAATTATGCTAGAAATCTTTGAAGAATATGTGCTGAGTTTTCCTGGCATTATCCCTGACATTGAGCATCATTCAAATAAATAATCCCATTGTTACTTATTTTTCTTTCTGCAACGTGAGAGCAGCTACTCTTTAAAGGAACTCTCTCAAGTGTGTGGCACCTTGCCCTGAACACGTGAAAAAAGCTACATGAATGCAAGTCCTTCCTTCGCTCTACTGATAGCCCCTTGCTGGCCTCCTCTTTAATGCAGAGTTAGACTTTATTTTATGGGGCTATGAATAATTTAAGTGAGAGAGAAAACATTGAAACGATCACATACTTGATGCAGCCTCTTCTGTTACTCCGTTTATGTGTCCTGTGCTTAATGCTTCCTCTGAGGAAATTAAACTGCCATCATCTGATAGTCAGGAAAATCTCATTCTCTACATGTAACAAGATCTGCCTCCTAAAAGAATGAAATTACAATTCTGTCAGTCTGATTTTATCTTCCCACCACAATATGGTCAATGCAAACATTCAGGATAATTAATTAATCAAATAGCATGCCTCTTGACTGGGTGTGTACTGCCCCCTAGTGAGTACATTGAACATTTATTGAATTGAGAGAAGACAATTTTTTTGTCTGAAATTTCTCTTCCAACAAAATCGTGTAATTTTCTTGTCTTGACTTTGTTTTTCAGTGCTAGATATGGTTCAACCTGACTGGCCATTCTTGCGAGTGCACCTCATGTTCTCTACAATCTGAAGTACACCATTATCTAATTGGATAAATACAAATAAGACACTAACAGACAGTAAGATAAAGGCAAAATACAGCTGGAATCTGAAACAAAAACAGAAAATGCTGGAGAAACTCAGCAGACCTGACAGCATCTGTGGAGAGAGAATAGAGACAATATTTCAAGTCCAGATGACCCTTCTTCAGATGACGTTGCGCGTCTAGATGACCCTGATGAAGGGTTATCTACACTCGAAACGTTGGCTCTATTCTCTCTCCACAGATGCTGTCAGACCTGCTGAGTTTCTCCAGCATTTTCTGTTACTAACAGACAGAATGCCTTTTAGATGTGGTTGGACCCTGGCATACATCACTTTGAACTCATCTACCTTTGAAAGGTGGACTAGCCAGGTGCTCCTTACCAGATCAAGAATCCAGCTCAGAATCAGGGTCAACAATGTGTAGGTTAACCATCTGTTCTGATAAAAGGTCATCATTCTAACACTTTCAATCTGGTTCTTTCCCTTTCTGCAGACGCTGCTTGATCTGCTGAACATTTCCAGAATTTTCTATTTTTATTTCAGATTTCCGGTGTCTGGAGTGTTTTGCTTTTGTAACCATTTTTCTAATCATTGGACCATATGGGTAAAAAAATTCAACAGATGGAAAGCAGATTTGTTTTTCATGCCCTGTACTTGAGATGCTAGCCACAATCTAACAATGTGTGGCTTTGAAATGTACACTTGGCGAAAGCATAGTTTTGACTGGGGTGAGTGCCACGACATTTGTTTAAAGAGGCTTTTCTGACCTTGAAATGGTCAAATATACATGAGTGCCCAAATGACATGTATTAAACTACTCTCTATTGTTATATTTCAGGTCAGAAATTCCAATGTGTTTTATGAAGTCAGCCTGGATCATAGGTTTTGCACTTTAAATTTGGCTAGGGTGAGCATTTGAATACATTAAAGAGGAGGCCAACAAGGGGTTGGTTATAAGTAGAGCGAAGGAAGGACTTGCACTCATGCGTTCAGGGCAAGATGCCATGATTCGAATGACCCACTAGGGAGCTTTGATCAAACAAAGTTTATTTAAGAATACAGTTACCAAGTATAGAAAGCAAATTAGCAATAACTTTTACCAATTACAAACAAGAAAAAAAAATAATGCTATTGTATAAACCTAAACAGCTAAATATTATTCCAACCAAACAAATCCCATAAACAAAACCTTTGCCACAGGTTTTGCACAGCAAAGACTAATGCTCACGTGATACTGGAATTTAGTCCTTTGGTTGAATGCTGCAGTACTCTTCAGGCACACGCAGACAAGCTTGGAGTCAGAACAGCTTCCCAAAACACCAGGGAGACTCTAAGTCAAGCCAACCACCAAGAGCAGATTTTCCCCTCCATTGCTGAGAATTAATCATTCTCTAATATGTACATTTAGCCATTTAACGGTTAAATTTAAATGTTCCAAAAAACTAGCTATGGTGTTCTTGAAATAAAAGCAGAAAATGCGGGAAGCACTCATCAGGTCTGACAGCATTTGTAGAGAGAGCAAGAGTTAACATTTCAGATCAATGATGGCTGATGGAAGGTCACTAACTTGAACTGTTAACCCTCTTTCTCCGGAGATGCTGCCACACCTGCTTCACTTTGCAAGTTCCAGCATTTGCAGTATTCTCCTTTTCTTTAATATGTGTTTAATGAGCTTGCTTTTGCCCATAGCTTTACCAACGCAAAGTCGGCTGATCGTAGGCCACTGTTTTCTCCGGATAGCCCCTGGATGAGGTACTTGGTCCCCATGCAGGCAGATAATATCCCTGGAAAAGCCCTTTCTTCGTAATACTCATCTCCAACTTTCCTAGCGTTTAATTTGCCTAATTCATATGTGAGGCACAGCACAGAGAATACGCTGGAAGTCACCTTGGAGAAAGGCCCCTGTTAAATGTCTAAATATTAATAAGAAATGCATTAGAGAGAAATATCCAAGATATTTCTATTACTACTAATATTAGCTGTAACATAGATGGTGTGGCACAACTGTGGTTGCCATAGCTACGATGCTGACTGAATGGCATTTGACAGAACACATGCGGGATTCATGATTCGGTGTGATAATGGCCTTGTCAAACAAGCATCTTTGCTGCTAGGCTTCAAATGTATTTTCCAGGCTTACAATAAACCTGAACAGAAACACATATCTTCTGTCCAACACGCCAGTCAATATTTTCCATTGTTGAGTAGAGGCAGGACATTTATAAAAGTATATGAAGGTCCCACTGAATGTGAAGCTATTCTTCCAGCATACGCTCTTTCAAATTGGGTTACTGAATATTTTTTCAACATAGACTCGACCATATAGACAATAGCTACAAAGTTCCTGAACAATGTTTGGTTTGATTTGATTTGATTTATTATTGTCACATGTATTGGAATACAGTGAAAAGTATTGTTTCTTGAGCCCTACACAACCAGGCATACCGTTCATAGAGTACATAGGGAAGAAGGAAAGGAGAGGGTGCAAAATGTAGTGTTGCAGTCATAGCTAGGGTGTAGAGAAAGATCAACTTAATAAAAGGTAGGTCCATTCAAAAGCCTGATGGCAGCAGGGAAGAAGCTGTTCTTGAGTCGGTTGGTACGAGACCTCAGACTTTTGTATCTTTTTCCCGACGGAAGAAGATGGAAGAGAGAATGTCCGGGGTGTGTGGGGTCCTTGATTATGCTGGCTGCTTCTGCGAGGCAGCGGGAAGTGTAGACAGAGTCAATGGACTGGTTTGCGTGATGGGCTGGGTTATGTTCACAACATTTTGTAATGTTATTGTATTATTTATGAACTGTTTCTGAGGGTGAGATCTTCTCCTCTTTTCTGGTGACGGAGGCAGTTCGCATTGAATGCCAGCGGAACCTCTGGCCCTGCTGGTGTCTATGGCGATTGCCCATTCCACCGCGGAGGGGTCACCTTCGGTGAGAACAGAAGATCCCCCCACAGGAACGGCCAGAAAATTCCATCTGGAGTGTGTCCAGTAGTGTGACGTTACACCTGCAATCATATTTGCTCTTATTTCGTCTTTGCAGTGTATATCGGAAACTGTCACAATATATGCTGCTAATAATTTGTGCTTAGCTTTGTGGCGTAATATATATTTTCCATTCCAGCTGCTTCATGATCTCATTTTGATCAGATACGATCTCAGTTACTGTAGCTTTTCAATTCCCGTTATCAGCTCGATTCCCGTCTCTGATCCATGCACAACATCGTGGGCCGAAGGGCCTGTTCTGTGCTGTACTGTTCTATGTTCTATGTTCTATGCCTCTTTTCCCCAACCAAGAATTGGAAGGTCTTGAGCCCTATGCCACTGGTTACATAAATGAGCTTGACTTGCTTCTTCCTTCTCCCTGGCTCAATCCCTTTCTTCCTCTGTGACATTTGGTAGCGAGGTATAGGGGCAGGAAAGGAATGTGGGTCTTAAGCTTGTAGCCCATCAGAAGTTCATCTGGATCAAATCCACGGCGTAATGTATGGAACGACCACTAAGCAGACCAAGCTTAAAATTTGTATTCTTTTTCAGTGGTGATTGTATAATGCTTACACCTCACTCAGCTTCCCCATTAGACTGAGGGTATTTTGGGGAGTCTCTGACATGTACCAACCCATACAATGTTGCAGAGGATTGAAACTACTCATTGGAAAATCATGATCCATTATCAGAGATAACATCCAGAATGCCATGTAGAGGACATTTTCTTCGAGGAGGTAATAATGGCTTCGGAGATAAAGCCATGTAACTTTTGCATCTCTATCCTGTGTAAATAATAGTCTGCAGCTGCAATAAATATTTCTCATCCTGGTTTGAGGTTGTCTTTTCCCACATTGCTTGTCTTGAGAGTAGCTGGGGCAGCACGGTGGCACAGTGGTTAGCGCTGCCGGCTCACGGCGCCAGGGACCCGGGTTCGATTCCCGGCTTGGGTCACTGCCTGTGTGGAGTTTGCACCTTCTCCCCGCGTCTGTGTGGGTTTCCTCCAAATGCTCCGGTTTCTGCACACAGTCCAAAGATTAGGTGGATTGGCCATGCTAAGTTGCCCTTTAGTGTCAGGGGGACTAGTTAGGGTCAATGCATGGGGTTATGGGGATAGGGCCAGGGTGGGATTGTGGTCGGTGCAGATTCGATGGGCCAAATGGCCTCCTTCTGCATTGTAGGATTCTATGATCCTCATTATTTGGTTGCTTCGGGCATGGTTGCTGGATTGACCTCAAAGTCCTTGGCCCACTATTCTGGCACTGTTGCTGCGTTTCACTTGAGACTCCTCCCACCATGTTCTATGTTGTTCTCGGGATGTAGTCACTGCCACCATCTTCTGTTACTGTGTGCTTACCTTGAGGTTCATTTGCTTCTCAATCCAAAAGAGATCTTGCTGCAGGCAGTGATCTTTTGTTCAGAAACATTTATTTATACGTTAACCATTTGCAAAGGTTAAATAAGAGCAAGGCAGAGCTGGAGTTGGTCTCTGGGATACTTCACACTCACATCTCCTCACTTAGAAATATCACTGTGACATTGTTCCTTGCACATAAGCTCAGTAACTATCATTAGCATTAACTCTTTACAGTCTGTAACTGCTCTTGTGCCCAGAGAGTACCTCTGGGCCTCTCTGGCGTATTGGTCCCTTGGCCTGCTGCCTAGTGCCCCCCCTTTAGGCACCTAAATGGCTGCATGGCAAACTGAAGGCCCAACTGGAAAATCCTAGCTGCCCCCCTTTAAAACTGGCCTTGATTATCACAGAATCCTACAGTGCAGAAGGAGGCCATTTGGCCCGTTGAGTCTGCACTGACCACAGTCCCACCCAGACCCTATCCCTATAACCACGTGCATTTATCCTAGCTAGTGCCCCTGACACTCAGGGGCAATTTAGCATGGCCAATCCACCTAACCCGCACATCTTTGGACTATGGGAGGAAATCGGAGCACCCGGAGGAAACCCACGCAGACATGGGGAGAACATGCAAACTCCACACAGACAGTGATCCAAGCCGGGAATTGAACCCGGGTCCCTGGTGCTGTGAGGCAACAGTGCTAACTACTGTGCCATCGTGCCATCCTTAGGTCTTCAGTGAGCCTGATCCGTAATCTGCCTCTTGGGGTAGGGATCCCTGATGGGCCCTATCCGACCTACACAAAAATGAATGGTGCCTTGTAAGAAATGGGACATTTAATAATGATACTGTTCAGAATAAGTATAGAATTCTTATGGAATTAGTCGGAGTGAGGCCATCTGGCAGAACAGTTCTTTCTTTTCTCTCTCTGGAAAGAAACATGTAAACAGTCCCTAGAAATGATGAAGTCTCTTGTTTCAGGCTTCAATGCTGACACTCCTAAGTCGATAGGATAATGCCTGATACTGTTTTATCTGTACAAGTGTCTACTTCAGTCTAACAAATAGCTCCCAGCATACCGTAAGCTAAAAGCTGCACTTGAGCTTAGGTAATGGACAAGTGGGTGGTGTCCTCGCTGACACTTTCGGTACCTATCCTGTCATCATTTGTTAGAAGGGTTCAGACATGTGATTGACACAGAGTAAACAACAAATCCCTAGAAATAAAGAATATTAACTGGTGCTTGGAGGCAGGGTGAGGTCCTCATCACCAGCTGTCTTCTTCAGATGGGAGAAGAGCAGGGAAGATGGAGGAAGAGCAGGGAAAGCCATAGAGTCATAGAATCCGAGAAATATAGAGCATGGAAACAAGCCCTTCGGCCCAGCTCATCCATGCCAACCAGGTTTCCTAAACTGTACTAGTCTAGGGCAGCACAGTGGCACAGTGGTTAGCACTGCTGCCTCACAGCGTCAGGGAGCCAGGTTCAATTCCCGGCTTGGATCGCTGCTTGTGTGGAGTCTGCACGTTCTTCCTGTGTCTGCGTGAGTTTCATCCGGGTTCTCCGGTTTCCTCCCACAATCCGAAGATGTGCTGGTTAGGTGCATTGGCCATGCTAAATTCTCCCTCAGTGTACCCAAAGAGGCATCGGAATGTGGCGACTAGGGGATTTTCACAGTAACTTCATTGCAGTGCTAACGTAAGCTTAGTTGTGACTAATAAATAAACTTTACTTTTAGTCCCATTTGCCTGCATTTGGCCCATTTCCCTCTAAACCTTTTCCATCCATGTTCCTGTCCAAATGTCTTTTAAATGTTGTAATTGTATCCGCTTCATCCACAGGCCCTAGCCCCATAACCCCATGCATTTAGCCTGCTAATCCCCCTGACACGAAGGGGCAATTTAGCATGGCAAATCCACCTAACCCTCACATGTTTGGACTGTGGGAGGAAACCAGAGAAAACCCACGCAGACAATGTGCAGACTCCGCACAGACAATGACCCAAGCCGGGAATCGAACCCGGGTCCCTAGCGCTGTGAGGCAGCAGTGCTAACCACTGTTCCACCGTGCCGCCCCATCAGGCTTACTGAGAGAATCATCCATCCCAAATATTGCTCAGGACAGAATCTATTGCTCAATCCAACAATAATGCTGGCCCCAGCAAGGAGTAGAAGGGGTGTCTGGGGATGCTGGGAATGCGGTGGTGATAAAACCAGGTCTGGGTAGACACCTTTCCTAAACATACAAAAGTGTGTCAAAATAAAACATTTTTTAACCTGAACATTAGTTGATTGATTGAGGTGAGAGCAATTATGGTAAGAAATGGAGGGCCGGATCTTCCAGCCCCAATGCAGCGTGTTTTCCGATGGCAGAGGTGGTCGCTGGTGAGATCTTCCAGTCCTGCCGATGTCTACAGCGTTTTGTGTGGCTCGCCCGTCCCGCTGGCAGGGAGCCCGCTGCAGGGGTCACCTTCAGCGGGTCTGGAAGAACCCACCCTCTTCTATTTTACAGCATTTATTTTACAGTCTTCGCGCCCAGTGTGGGATTTTCCGGCCATTCACGCCAGCGAGATTTTCCAGTCCCGCTGCAATGAATGACGATTTGGCTGAGATTCAGATACTCTGTCCTTGCTTGCAGCGGCAGCGGGCATGAACAGCCGCTAAAATCGTGGCCCCAATGTCCCCATCAGCTAAGAAAAGTACAGGGCAGGTTAGAAACAATGTTTGAAACAAAGCAAAATGTGCTGTGTGCCATTAAACTGTGTCTTCATTCCATTCTCCCCAACAACATCCACGTTATATTTCCATTCCGCACTCCATCGGTTAAGTGAGATTTTTAATCATTGTGAACGGCAGCACCTTTGGGTCATAGAGTCAACAGGGAAGAGGGGTTGCATGAGCTACCCAAAACCTGCCGCCGGAAGTTCAAGCAATAATCCCATCAGTAAGTACTGAATTCAAGACAAGCTAATTCTCAGATGTCCAGTCACTCAATAGCCACTTATTTCAGGGGATGTGGGCATCACTATTACCTTTGAACTGAATATGTTGCCAATTTTAGAGGGTAGTTGAGAGTCAACTACACAGAGAACTGAAGTCACTTACAAACCAGACCAAGGGCATTAGTAAACTATAATTTTTTTACAACAATCAATGCTAGTTTCATATTGAAATACTGAAACTTCCAATTCCAGATTTATTAATTGAATTTAAATTTCATCAGCTGCTCTGGTGGGATTTGAACCCAAGTCCCCAGTTTAATTAGCCTTGGCCTCCCTGTATTACTAATCTAGTGACATTACCACTACACCACCATCTCCCCAATAGATGAATGGCGCAGATGTGGCACATTAAAAAGTAGGGAGCTCATTTAAAGAAAGGTTTAAAGTAATTTGTTTCTTTAGCTTAAATTGTCCTTGAAGACTTATACTGACGCAAGCACTTAGTGACGGAGCTTCGTTTAAGCCTCTTTCTCTGTGACTTTAAATCCTACAATAAAGTGGTCGCAAGCACAAGATAGCTGTTAGAGAGTCGTGCATAGTATTTGGAATAAAACATTAGTAAATATAGTTTATATTATAGAACCTCATGTTGTAAATCAAGTTTTGATTAACAATTATATTTATAGCAGGGTCGAGGTTTGTGCTAGATTGAAGCTTAATGAAGCAAATCGACACTCAGATCTGCATTAATATGACGCATTTGATCTGCAAATATCAACCAGAGGTTCAGCATTTGTTCAAAATAATTGTTTTTTGCATTTTAAAATCTCCATTCTTGCTAATTTTACATGATATACCCTCCTTTTCCTTTTAAACTGTACTTGCATACTGAGGAATATCTCTCTCTCTCTCTCTCTCTCGGGTCTCTGCTGTAACCCACTATTCAAAGGTGTGCATGTATGTCCCAGATGCTTCCTTTAACTTCCTCCAGCAGAGTGGTTAGAGCTCAGATAGGCAGAAAGTATTAACTAATTTCCCAGTACCATCCCTGTCCAGCACAGAGAAGCGGAGTGGGCAAATTCTTGATGATCAGTTGAAATGTCACGGTATAACACAAAGGAAAGATCAGAGTTCCTTTTCTTTCATTATCCCTTGTGATTCTAGTGAGTTGCAGCGATTTGCTATTTCCCTATTTCTGCTGCAGTAATACAGTCAAGTAGTTCCGTTTATAAACCTTAGACCCCAGTGTGCTACCAGTACGGTGGAGCTATTTAACAAATAAAAAGCAATGAAAAAAGTGATTATGAATCAGAATCAGGTGGGTTAATAGTTACCAGAAAACCGTCTGAAATATGTCATAGAATCTCTGCAGTACAGAAGGAGACCATTCGGCCCATCGAACCTGCACCAACAACAATCCCACCGATCCCCACAAACTTACTCTGTTAATCCCCCCGAAACTAGGGTCGATTTAACATGGCCAATCAACCTAACCCGCACATCTTTGGACTATGGAAGAAAACCAGAGCACCCAGAGGAAACCCACACAGACACGGGGAGAATGTGCAATCTCCACGCAGACAGTGACCCAAGCCAGGAATTGAACTCGGGTCCCTGGCGCTGTGAGGCAGCAGTGCTAACCACTGTGCCAGCCCCAGTGACACCATGTGAGTAAAGTTTATTTCTTAGTGTCACAAGTAGGCTGACATTAACACTTCAATGAAGTAACTGTGAAAACCCCCTAATCGCCACGCTCCGGTACCTATTCGGGTACACTGAGGGAGAATTTAGCACGGCCAACGCACCTAACCGCACATCTTTCGGACTGTGGGAGGAAACCGGAGCACCCGGAGGAAACCCACGCAGACATAGGGAGAATGTGCAAACTCTGCACAGATAGCAACCCAAGCCGGGAATCAAACCCAGGTCCCTGGCATTGTGAGGCAGGAGTGCTAGCCACTGTGCCACCGTGCTGCCAAAAACCTGAGACCCCAGTGCGCTGGCAGTATGACGGAGCTATTTAGCAAAAAAAACAATTAAGAAAATGATTATGAGTCAGAATCAGACTTTGGTGGGTTAATAGTTACTCGAAAAGCATTTGAAACATTTGAGTATGGTGACCCTGCAAAATAGTTCTAGTTAACACTGAATCATCAGTCATCATTTGACTGCTGTCTGAAGAAGCTAGCGATGCCCTTGTAACAGGGCAACCTAGTCACTCAGTTTGGAAAAGCGACTTCTTATTGTCGCATCCTAATTAGTTCTGATTATGTTCTGCATCATGTTTCTGTGTAGATGATTTCCTGAAACCTGGTGTGCGTGGTACAGTTTGGCTTGATGAGGGGACCTTAGGCTTGTTCCAGATGGATGAGCTAAGAATAAGCGTTCATCATCTGTATCTGTCTTGTGACTTTGTGATCGTGTGACAAGGACAGTGGTAAAGGTTCGGGAGTGGGGGAGGAAGGAGGGGGGGGGGGGGGGAGGAAGGAGGAGGGGGGGGAGGCGCGGAATATGAATGCAGCCTGTAGATTGGACAAATGCACCGTAAAAGTGGATAAATGAGTAATTTTTAAATGAAAAGCACGAGAAGATGCGTCAGTCATTAAACAAAAAGAAAAATGCTCTGATCCCCAGATTTTACATTAACTTTTCATTGTAGAAGCTGCATCTTTCCATTTCATTCTTTGCCTCACTGTAATTCAACCCATTTTCGAAGAACCACCTGTCACATTCGCTTTAATTGTTTTGCTACACACCATTGATCCTAATCATGAAATGAGATTATTTCTTGATGCAGCTCACCCACAGATACATTTATTATGTAGATATTACTGCAAGCATAAATGAAGAGCTCCTTACATTGCATTGCCACACAGATATAAATTAACGAGGTAAATGCACAATTCTGACAGTTTGTGGGAATATCTCCCTGTTTATTTACTGAGCTGAAATAGTTCTATTGTAATAATCAAAGTTAAATAAATAATTTTTACAGCACAGAGAGAGGAATGCAAATGCCTGCTTTTATAAGCACAAAAGTCTAGAAAAGCATGATCCATTCACCTGCAATGATTGGCGATTAATGGGTCAATTGTAGCATTATCTTTCTCAACTCAGCCAGTTGAACAGCTTATTTCTAAAGTTTATTTATTAGTCACCAGTAAGGCTTACATTAACACTGCAATGAAGTTACTGTGAAATTTCCCTAGGTCGTCACAGTCCGAGTCAATGCACCTAACTAGCACGTCTTTCAGAATGTGGGAGGAAACCAGAGCACCCGGAGGGAACCCATGTAGACACGAGGAGAATGTGCAAACTCCACACAGACAGTGACCCAAGCCAGGAATCGAACCTGGGCCCCTGGCACAGTGAGGCAGCAGTGCTAGCCACTGTGCCACCCCAGGAACTGGGAACAAAGATTAAATATTAATCGATCTCCCCTGGAATTGCTCTTGGGTATTTCCGATTGGAATTGTATAAAGCCTCAGCAGCTGAGATCCTTTGTCCAGAAAAGGATTGTGCCTATATTGAGTCCCAGATTTGTCTGGACCCGATCAACTTTATTCAACTTTCAGTGGAGACATTTCAGTGTTCCCTTAACTTTTCATTTGTTGGTGAAATAGTGGCCGGAATTCTCCGACCTCGCCGGTGGCTGGGATTTTCCGGTCCTGCTGCAGTGAATGGCCGAGCACCAAATTCTCCATTCTCACTGGCAGCAGTAGCAGGGTATACGAGACAGGAGAATTCGGTTGGTGTGTTTGCTTCATGTGTGTGTTACCGAATGTGATTCTCGGACCTGTTTCTGCTAAACCATGTTTTAAAAATAAAATCATTTATATCGTGATTTCCCCAAAAACTCTTTCCAGTTGATTTAAGTACTTTTCTTTTTAAGTGAATTCACTGCTATAAGGTTGGCAAATGAGTAGTCAATTTACTTACTTAAGCTCTTCCTTAACTTTTTTGTAAAAAATGGAAATTTTTTAGCGCTGTGAGACAGTAGTGTTAACCACTATGCCACCCTGCCACCATTTATTTATATATTGGGCCTGGAATTATTTAGTACCTGAGTTATACTCTGGTGTATCTAATGGCATATACTTGTATTCTGTGGATAATTGGTTTAAGATCACACACGGTGGATACAATGGCTAATGAGAAGGGGATATGTTTTGAGGGTTAAAACAAAGCAGTTGTTCTCAATCCTGAATCGAATCTTGCTCCGGATACATTCTATCCATCAGGTTACACGTCGGTACATTTTATTGTTCATCCATTTTCTTTCCTTTGTCTTGGTGCAATTCTCCCAACCTCAGGAGGGTATGGTACAAGACCTGTTAGATGAGCTCGAGATATATCATTGCTTTTATTTACAATTATTAGATGCTCTTTTTTTGAGGATCTTCAACCCACTGTATATTTTATTTCGAAGATGGAGGGGGAATTTTCCCATCCCGTCTGCCATGGGAATCGTAGGGGGCGTGAAGCAGACTATGCAAAGGTCCGTTGACCTCAGGCAGGATTTTGCGGTTTTTTGGGGGAGCGTGGCCAGAAAATCCCACCCTGTGATTTCAGGGAGTGTTTTGAGAACAGCCTATACATCAGATGACGTTATTTATGAGTCTTCTGGGGCAGTGGGTAGAGCTCCTGCCCGGGGATCAGAAGCACTGGGTTCGAGTGCCACTCCAGATGGCTATGGAAGGTGCAGCCAAACAGGTTGATTAGCCTAATGAGAGTGGGAGAGTGTCTGCCAAGCCAGCTTTGGTGTGGTGCCTCACCAGCAACAGTCTCTGGCGACCAGTTTCTGGGAAAACTAGCTATGGAAACAGGCCTAAGCATGTACTTTGACTGCCTCACAAGTGACGTGTTTCTTTAGAAGGAACTCTTCAAATGCAGACAATAAAAATATAACAAAATTTACTCCAACTTATAAATCAAAGAAAGGGTTTAATAAAGAAACATCATTACTCCAAACTTGGGGCCTCGCCCTGGGCCAATCCCAGCTCCCCACAATTCCCAACAGGTTCTTATTTATAGTGAGTCAGCTGGTCAGCTGACTATTACATCACTCTGTAATTGGTTCCATGGTTTACTGAGTCAGCTGACCCTTACAGCTTGTTACCATTGGTCACATTGCAGCCAATACAAAGTTGTCACCAGTTACATTCTAACATGACAATCACAAGAAAGGACTAAGTCTCTTATGGGAATCATTATGGGTGACCCATTGAAATAAGCCTAACCTAGCAGGTACTCTCTCTCTCTGACTGCTATAGTTCTTTCCATTTACACTTGGCCCAGCAATATTTTTAAAATTTTACTTTATGTAAACTGTGTTGTGACACCTCCATGTTTAAAATGGCTTCATCATGTAACAAGGTTTTTTTTTAATACAAGATAAAAACAGCCCAGTTTAAGGAAAGCGCCTCCCCCCTCCGCCACCCCGCACCCCAAAAAAGACATCAACTCCAATTACTGTAGTATTTCATTGATTCCGATGATGCATCATAATGGTTCGACAACACGACAAATTCACTTGTGAAACATCCTTTTAAATTGTAGCTTCTCTTCCTCTTCCTTATCCCTCATTCTGCAATCAAGGATCATGAGTTCTTTTTTCACCGCCTTGGTCATTCCACGATCGTATTCTAGCACTTTTTCAAAGTCTGCTTTGGCCTCATCTTTATTCCACACCTCAGCATGAGCTTTGCCCCTCAGAAAGTAGGCTTTTACGGTACCTGTTAAAGGAGGATACACAGTCACGAGATGATGAAAGATGGAGTAAAATTACGCTGTAGACTGGGTAGTAATTTGTGGAGGTTCAGCGACATTTATACACGGTTTTAAGCAAATCAAGCAGGGAATTATAAAGCATAAGAGATGCCAGCTGAGCTCCAGTAGATAAAAATAAGATAACAGTCTCCATGTTCTTTCAGTTTAATGCTCACGAATGCTGTATTTTTGTATTCATCTCTTTCTCTGTGTCTGAAATCATAGAATCTCTACAGTGCGGAAGGAGGCCATTCGGCCCATTGACCATAAAATAAGACCATACGGCATAGGAGCAGAATTAGGCCACTAGGCCCATCAAGTCTGCTCCGCCATACAATCATGGCTGATATTTTTCTCATCCCCATTCTCCTGCCTTTTCCCCATAGCCCCTGATCCCCTTATTAATCAAGAACCTATCTATCTCTGTCTTAAAGACACTCAGTGACCTGGCCTCCACATTGAGTCTGCACCGACTCTCTGACAGAGCATCATACAGAGGCCTAGCCCATCCCGGTGACCCCACGCATTTGCCCCGAATCTATACATCTTGGGACACTAAGGGACAATTTAGAACGGCCAATCCAACCAACATGCACATCTTTGGACTGTGGAAGGAAACCAGAGCACCCAGAGGAAATCCACGCAGACACAGAAAGGATGTGTAAATTCCACAGACGGTCACCCAGCGCCAGAATCAAACCTGGGTCGCTGGATCTGTGAAGGTGCAGTGCTAACAACTGTGCCACTATGCCACCCCTAAATCGAAATGTTTGACGTTGGTTGATGTCTCTCTCTGGCTCCTGTTCTCACTGTTTTTCCCTTCCTCATTCTGTGAATCTTCCTTCAGTTTGTTTCCTCTATACGCCTCTCACCTTCTTTAAAGATAGTGTGTGAGGTGGTGGGGATCTTAGGGGCAATGGTGTTCCCCTGATCCCACTGCTGTTGCTCTTCTAGTTGGTAGACATTCAAGGCCAGGAAGGGATGACAATGGCAATTGCATGCCACAAAAATGGTTTTGCGACAGAACCTGATTAATTCCTTTCTTGATCCGTCAAATCAGAAATAATATAAACATCTGGGCTCTGACTGGCTGAGGTCACCAGGATCTCACTGGTCAAAAGTAGTGAGATTTGATTCTTTAAAATTACAATGAGCCCTAGTCCTGAAATCTGCTTGGCCAAAGGGACACTGCATCATTCATCTTATATCATCTTGGCAACTCAGAATCGTTAAAGATATAAATCGATGTTTGACTGTATGTTCTGTAATAAATTCCTGGTGTCATAAATAAACACATGGCCTGAAATTGGAGGTGATGTCAGTAATCGCTCGCCACTCAAAGGGTAGTGGAAGTTTGGAACGCTAAGCTGTTGCGGTTGGGTCAATTGAACATTTCAGGCAATGATGATGAGGATGATGTAACCAAGACAGTGGGTGAAGTTAAAACTCACATCAGTAACAACCGTAACAAGTGGTGGAATAGGCCCAAGGCGCTAAACGGCCTCTATTCCAGTGTTCTTACATTCCTACATTTAGCCAATGTGTATGATGACATAAAATTGAGAATTGTGTATCTTTGGAATGAAGCTAAGAATTATCGAAGCCCTACAGTGCAGAAAGAGACCATTCAGCCCATCGAGCCTGCACCGACAACAATCCCACCCAGGCCCTATCCCCGTAACCCCATGTATTTACCCTGCTAATCTCCCTGACACTGAGCGGCAATTGTGCATGACTATCCTTGGAATGTGGGAGAAAACCGGAGCACCCAGAGAAAGCCCACGCAGACACGGAAGCTCCATACACGCAAGCTCCATACATTCACCCAAGGCCAGAATTGAACCCAGGTCCTTAGCGCTGTGAGGTCATCATAGAATCCCTACAGTGCAGAAGAAGGCCATTCGGCTCATCAAGTCTGCATCGACAACAATCTCACCCAGACCCTATTCCCGTCACCCCACATATTTACCCCGCTAATCCCTCTAAGCTACACATCCCAGGACACTAAGGGGCAATTTAGCATGGTCAATCAACCTAACCCGCACATCTTTGGACTATGGGAGGAAACCGGAGCACCCGGAGGAAACCCACGCAGTCACAGGGAGAATGTGCAATCTCCACACAGACAGTGACCCAAGCCGGGAATTGAACCCGGTTTGCTGGCGCTGTGAGGCAGCAGTGCTAACCACTGTGCCAACGTGCCACAGTGGGAGAAGTGGTAAGGCTTTAGATGTTGTAAAATGTGTATCTCGGTAATGAAGTTCCAATCCTAATTCCACCCTCAGTGCCAAACTCTCCTTGAACTTCCATGGAACGCAGGCACATGACCATCAAATTAAGGGCTAATATCATTCGTTGTAAGAAAGACTCATTCCAGCTTTATGAATTGTATCATTGGAAAGTTTAAGTGTTCTTAATGTTACGCTGCAGGGTGTACTGCCAAGTTGAATAGCAGTGTCTTATCTTGGTGATTTGCCCATACCTGGATGTTTGTTGAGAATATCGGTCGTTTGCTCCAGCACCTCATAGTATTCTTCCATCCTCAAAAGACACTGGCAGTAGTTGAGAACTAATGTGACAATCATCTTCTCCAATTTGAGCCATTGAACCTCCCAGGGCTTTTGCTAACATCAAAGATAGAAGTTATTCTCCAACACCTTGTTTAGAGTACTACTGCTTTATATTACGGAGGCCTCTAATGATTGGCAACATGAAATACAGCACTTATTATTTATTCTCTAACACTTTCAATTCATGATCACATTTAGATGTATATTACGCTGTAAAGTAATTGTACATACATTATGGTGCAGCTTATAATGCAATCTCTAAGTTATCAAAACACAAAGGAGAGATGATGACCTGGGCACTGGAGTGTGGCAACTGGGGGATTTTCACAGTAACTTAATTGCAGTGTTAATGTTAGCCTACTTGTGACTAATAAATAAATGTTTTTTAATCCAGAAACTCAGCTAATGTTCTGGGGAACTAGGGTTCGAATCCCGCCACGGCAGATGGTGGAATTTGAATTCAATAAAAAATATCTGGAATTAAGCATCTACTGATTACCATGAAACCATTGTCGATTGTTGGATAAACCCATCCGGTTCACTAATGTCCTTTAGGGAAGGAAATCTGCCTTCCTTACCTGGTCTGACCTACGTGTGACACCAGAGTCACAGCAATGTGGTTGACTCTCAACTGCCCTCGGAAATGGCCTAGCAAGTCTCTCAGTTATTCAAGAAGGCAGTTCACCACCACCTTCTCAAAGACAACTAGGGATGGGCAATAAATCCTGGCCAGCCAGCGACGCCCATGTCCCACGAATGAATTTAAAAAAACAAAGAAGCAAGTGTTGGTAATAGGGTGGGGAATTGGAGCAGAATACTTTGGCTATGGGCCATCCCATGAGCACTAACCCTCTAACAAGAGGGTAACATATTTAGTTATAGGAGGCATGATGCAGGTTGACAGGAGTTAACTATCTTTTCTTGTCCTGGATTAGGTTACTGTCTGTGAGGAGTTTGCACGTTTTCCCCATGTCTGCGTGGGTTTCCTCCAGGTGCTCCGGTTTCCTCCCACAGTCCGAGAGACGTGCTGGTCAGGTGCATTGGCCGTGCTAAATTATCCCTCAGTGTACCCAAACAGGTGCAGGAGTGTGGCAACTAGGGAATTTTCACAGTAACTTCATTGCAGTGTTATATAAGCCTCCTTGTGACACTAATAAATAAGCTTTAAACTTTAAATGACTTGGATGAAGGAACGGCTGCCAAATTCGCTGATGACAAAAATAGATAGGAAAGTAATTTATGAAGTGGACGTAAGGAGGCTACAAGGTTAAGCTAGGTTAAGTGAGTGGGCAAAGATCTGGCAAATGGAATATAATATGCGAAAATGTGAAATTTTCCATTTTGGAAGGAAGAATTAAAAAAAGAAGCATATTATCTAAATAGTGAGAGAATTGAGGGCTCTAAGGTGCAGAGGGATCTGAGTGTCCTAGTGCATAAATCACAAAAGGCTAGTATGCAGGTACAACAAGTAATTAGGAAAGGTAATGGAATGTTATCATTTATTGCAAGGGGATTTGAATACAAAAGTATGCAGGTTGTGCTTCAGTTACACAGAGCACTAGTGAGACCACATTTGGAGGACTGTGTACAGTACTGGTCACCTTATTTAAGAAAGGATGTAAATACATTAGAAGCATTGAACAGAAGGTTTACTAGACTGATATCTGGAATGGGTGGATTGTCTTATGAGGAAAGGTTGGACAAGTTTGTATCCACTGGAGTTTGGAAGAGTAAGAGGCGACTTGATTGAAATATATCAAATCCTGAGGAGTATTGACAGGTAAATGCGGAGAGGATGTTTCCACTTGTGGGAGAACTCAGAAATATTAGGTCACTGTTTAAAAGTAAAGGGTCACCTATTTAAAATCGAGATGAGGTGAAATTTTCTCACTCAGAGGGTCATGAGTCTTTGGAACTCTCTTGCTGAAAAGGCAGTGGGAGCAAAGTCTTTGAATCTTCTGAAGGTAGATGTGGATAGATTTTTGGTAATTAAGGGGATGAAAGCTTATTGGGGGTAGGCAGACTGCAGATTTGAGGTTACTATCAGATCAGCCATGATCTTATTAAATAGCAGAGCAGGCTTGAGGGGCTGAATGGCCTTCTCCTGCTCCATGTTCATATTACCATAAACACAATATTATGGTTTAGACCATATCCATTTGGCTTGAAATCCGGAACTTCTGCATGGCACTGTCCCATTATCTAAGAATTGTTCAGGTTAAGCTCTCACGTGCGGCATTTTTGTAGCTTTTGATGTGTTTGTGTGGTTGGCAATAAGATTTGACTAAAAAGAACCATCAAGCCTAGCTCAGCCAAAACTTCCAAAATCCATAAGCACCAACACCTGGAAGAGCAGGGCCATGGCAAGGATATCACTACCGAGTCGCTCATCATCCTGCCCCGGGCATACACTTTATTATCACTGGGTCAAAATCCCAGAACTCTACCCAGGATTTTGACCCAGTGACGTTGCAGCAGCCTATTCACCATGAGGACCACAGTGGTTCAAGAAAAGATTTATTGGCCATGCTAAATTGCCCCTTAGTGTCAAAGAGATTAGAAGGGTAAATACTTGGGGTTACGAGGATAGGGCCTGGGTGGGATTGTTGTTGGTGCAGACTTGATGGGCCGAATGGCCTCTTTCTGCACCGTAGGGATCATTGCTGAGGGCAACTAAGGAAGTCAATAAAATAGCAATCTTGTCAGCAATGCCACCATCCTGAGAAATGTTCTTTAAAATTAATGGGACTTGAAATCTGCAGTCAAATTTGGAGCCTTCAGTTCTGTAGTGCAAGCCAACCATGTGGAGCGGGTTTTGGTCACCTGGATACTTGTGTCAGAAAGCCAGGCTGTTCGATTGTAGCAAGCGGGCACACATGTTGCATTGATAGCAGCTCCACCTGCCCAAGTGTCTAATGACACACCATGCAACTATGTCATAGCAGCAGATACCAATGCCCAGATTAGTGTCCAGCAGACGTACCAGGAGAGGTTGTGCCACAGGGAGAGAGTTCCCAATCTAAATCAGAGGAGCACTGCACTGAGGCAGTTTGAAAATTACTGTCACAAACCTGCATAAGTTCCCTTAGGTAATCAACATTGATCGTTTACCTGATTAGCCTTGCTGATTTCAGTAAACCAATAGCAAACCATGCCATCAGCACTCGGGATGTAACAAATGATATTTGGGAACCAATAGGAATGGACAAAGCAACATGTTAACTGTAAATCATTGCGATATATCAATTCAGGGATATTAGATACCTTTACTTGTAGATTCTTTAAGCAGATAACAGCCTCCCGATATTTTGCCAATGCCTCTGGATATCTGCCAAGTTTAAACAGTTTGTTCCCGGTTCCGTGAAGAAGTGGTACAGCTTTAATTTTCTCATCATCATTCATGGCCCATGTTTCACGTTTGTAAGCACTTGGTGACTCGATCTAAAAAAATTTTTAAATGCATTTATTTTTCCACGATATGTGTCCATGGTTATTTGTAAAGCAAGCAAGCTGAAAACATATTTTGTTATTGATTCGAGTAGTGAATTATAAGATCTACCCCTGATCTTAAAATTAACTGGCTTGCATTTCATTTCTCCATTTTGGGCCACTTCAGGTCACACCATTTTGCTCATTATAAATTTCTACATTTCTAATTCAATATTTCTATGTCAACTTTGACCAACACAGTTTGTTGATTAACTAATTGGATCATCAAAAATGATTCTTTAACTTTTTTCATCTGCCAATTTCTTTCTCGGTTACTGAAAATTACAGAGGGTAAATAGCCTAACCCTGCTTCTTCCCATAACTTGACAATCACAGTGAATCTAAACTGCATCCAAAATCCATCTCCGCCCATCTTCTACTGTGGCACGGTGGCACAGTGTTTAGCACTGGTGCCTCATAGTGCCAGGAACCCAGCCTTAGGTGACTGGAGTTTGTGCATTCTCCCCGTGTCTCCGTGGGTTTCCTCCAGGTGCTCAAGTTTCCTCCCACACTCCAAAGATATGGAGGTTAGATGGATTGGCAATGCTAAATTGCCCTTTAGTGTCCCAAGGTATATAAGTTAGGGGGATTAGCGAGGTAAATATGTGGGGTTATGGGTAGACCTGGGTAAGAGTCGCTGAGGGTCGGTGGGCCAAATGGTCTCCTTCAGCACTATAAGGATTCTATATTTTAAAAAGTTTTCTTATTATCTGCCAGTTGCAACTGGCCACAAAAAAACTTGTTCTTTTGTCAGAATCACATTGAGTCCCGAATAAATGATAATTGTTACAACCATTATTTGTGACATTTTTTGTCCTGTTATTTGTTTCTCAAATTTTACCTAGTGTTTTAAGTTAAGATGAAGATTGTAGATAATACTGAAGTATTAGATAGCACGTTAACTTTCTCCTAGCTTTTAGGGAACGTCCAGACCAGAGAGGAGATGAGAGTAACTCTCTCATTCTGTCTCAGTCCAGGCTTTCTCAGATATCACAATAAGGTTTGATCTCGACAAAGGCCAAAATTCTCCGGCCGTTCATGCCAGTGGGATTCTCCGGCCCCACCGGCAACACATTCCCGCCCATGGTTTTCCCGCTGGAGTGGGGTGACATCAATGGGAACTCCCATTGACAGCAGCGGGACCAGAGAATCCCACCGCTAGCAAGCAACGCGCCACCTCCCACCAGCGGGAAACAGGTGGCTGGGAGGCCAAAGAATCTCACCCAATATCTATCTGATGGATGTCTGAGGAAGCAATGTCATTGTCCCATTCCTTTCTTGTCCAGAAAGATTAAACAAGTCACAACACTGAGCGGGAATAAGGGAGGGCTTTACTGAAAAAGAGGAAGAAAGATCAAATAATCTACCGAAAGGACTAACTTTACCACTGTTTGATTGTCATGTAAGAGGTTAAAAACACATAGAACAAGTTTAACCTTCAGCAGCTCAATAACAAAGATAAGTGGTTGAGGTTCTTTCTGCAGTTCATCCAGATCATCGTATCCCAGGCTGTGATAGGCAAACATATTGGCGAGACCACAGGTATGAACGTGCCAGTCTGTTGGGTCTTTTCCTTCGACGATCAAACGCAGGCTCTTGGCTACAGTTGGATACAGACCGGTATGCTGTTGTGGAGAGGAACAATTGTCCCGGTTTTAATACTTTTAAACAACGGCTAATTTTCACAGGCAGTAAAATACAATAAAAAAGAGACATTCGACGAAAGCCAGAAATTAGGATAAAGGAGAAGCTGTTTTACCAGGAAACATTTCAAAACAAAACATTTCAAAACAAAACATGTCTCGAAACTCTGCAACAAAGGACATTGAACATTTCCATCTCTAATTTTCCATATTGCAGACAGGTTTATATTATTGAGCACCGAGTTATTGATGAGCAGCCAGGGCCGATTCAATCTGATCACCCCTACAGGGTGCATTTATAATGAATGAAGCAGTTTGTATCACAGCATGGAACATCACACAATGGGCAATTACCAATAGGAAATAGAATATCAATTTGGCCAGCGAGTGCCAGTTATACTCGCATCGTAGACAACCTTCAGACTCGTGAGTTCAAGATTACCTGGCTGGGTGTATTACTGTTCTGCAAAATACATGATTTAAGGCTTTGGATGTAAATATCCTAGATCTGTTTCATCGGGCACAACAATTAATCTGTAATGTACTGTTAGGAATGGCTCTGGAAGAACTATTTGACATCAGGACCCCCTTCCCACTGACTGCACCACCCCCCCCCAACTGATTTCCCCCCTGCAGAGTTCCCTCCCTTCTGCTCCATCCCTACTCTCGTTCCACCCACTTGGCACTGCCCTTGCACTGTCATGGTGCCTGGTTGTCACTGCCAGGGTGCTCCTG
The DNA here is from genome assembly GCF_964213995.1 of Mustelus asterias. NCBI lineage: Eukaryota > Metazoa > Chordata > Chondrichthyes > Carcharhiniformes > Triakidae > Mustelus > Mustelus asterias. Next base: position 24,650,351 of record NC_135812.1, read on the forward strand.
GCCCTGATCACCCGGGGGCTTCAATGGCCTCTGATTCCCCCAGCAAGGCCATCACGTCTGGTCTCCTTTGGTGGGGACCATGAGTGATTCTCGCTGGGGAGAACTTCAGCTGGCAAAGTGGTTAAGGTAATTAAATTCGCCTCCCGCTCGATCTTACCTCCTTGCCTCGTCAAAAGTCAGACGGGATGAGGTTGTAAGATTTCTCTCAATGTGTAGGTTCGATGGATTAGCCATGGGAAATGTGTGGGTTTCCAGGGATAGGGCGGGGGAGAGGGTCTTGGTAAGATATTCTGTCAGAGAGTTGGTGTAGACTCGATGGGCCAAATGGCCTCTTTTGCACTGTAAGGATTCCATGAAGATGTAGGTGTTGATGTATTTGTGCATTTGTTGGTGGGCAGCATAAGAGGGCAATAATGAATGCCTGAAAAAACTGTGATGTATATCGTCTTGGTGACTGAGGTGTAAGATCAACTGAAATTTAAGATGGGTCAGGAAGAAAACTTCCATTGAGTGGTCAGCTTTGGAGTACATTCATAATACTCTTTACAATGCATGATTCTTCTAGAAATATTGGGTGAAATCTTGTTGCTTCCGGCATGAAAAACACGTGTTACCTGTTGACAGAATCAGGGTGTTTCCAGACCAAATTTTATGCCTCATTATTGATCATTTTTGTGCCCGAGTTTCACGCTTCTCCAGCAGTGCGTGCCCTCTGATCCTGTAAAGATTTAACTGCTGCAATCACTGGAGGCCTCGATATAAACGGCTCCCAGCACTTGTTCCAGAATAACTGCAGGTGATGGCAGCACCGTGCTTTTCAGAGGGAGCCCTGACCAGGATGCGGAATGGATTGGAGCAGCGGTGGGACACATTTACTCCCCACTCCAGGAGGCAGTCTTCCAGCAGGGTCTCCAGCCTCACCCTGGTGAGTGCAAGCGCAGTCCAGAAGAAGATGGGGGCAGCAGTGTCGGATGAAGATGAATGATCCTCTTTCCTCAGCCAGGGTAAGTAAACCACCCCCATTGTCCCACTGGGCCCTCTCGCACCCCAAACCCTTTCTCTCACTCAGCCACCTTAGCCTTTGCCACCAACAAGCACCAGGTTCCCCCCCTCCCTCCCACAATCACCATGTTTCCTCCAGTAGCTGCTGTGCTCCTCACACTCCAGCTCCCACCCAAGCCCTATGCTTGTCACACCTCATCACCATCTTAAATGTCAACACTCCCGCCTACATTCTCCCTCTCTGTGTCATTGCAGGACAAACTTAACCATAACAGGCATGAGCGGGTGCAGCCAGCTGGAGTCATGCCTAAGCTGAGAACCCCCACACATTTTGAGGACTGAGCCCTTGACCTGGCCAGGGAGGAGGAAGAGTGTGTCTGCACTGCTGATGAAGTGAGGCAGTAGAGAAACAGGAGAATCCTCAACACATTAATGTTGTCATTCCTCAAGTCTCAAGTGAATAATCAATGTTCCCTCTGCATCTCCTGTAATGCACTGATCCATGTCCCCTCTCTTGCAAGCCAGCCAGCGGAACAGGCCAGATCATCCTGGCGGCACGGTGGTGCAATGGTTAGCACTGCTGCCTCACAACGCCAGGGACCCAGGTTCAATTCCTGGCTCAGGTCATTATCTGGATGGAGTTTGCACATTCTCCCCGTGTCTGCGTGGGTTTCCTTCGGTTGCTCCGGTTTCCTCCCACAGTCCAAAGATGTGAGGGTTAGGTTGATTGGCCATGCTAAATTGACCCTAGTGTCAGGGGGATTAACAGGGTATATGTGTGGGGTTACGGGAATAGGGCGTGGGTGGGATTGTGATCAGTACAGACTCGATTGGCTGAATGTCCTCCTTCTGTACTGTAGGGATTCTGTGGTTCTAGGATCCTCACGCCCCCCGGACCCACTGGACTCCAGCAGTTCAGAAGGGGACTTCTCCAACCCCACCATGGAAGAGGCGTCAAAGCTGTCACCCACACCCAGTACCAGGGCAGATACTTACACCCCAGTGGGTCCATTACCATAGACAGGCTTTTGGGTCACTCATTGGTGAGCACCTCTCAGCTGAAAATCCACATTCCTGAATCCGCCACTCTGCCCTGACAACCCGACCTCTCATGGGACCCCCACCCAGGTAACTCAGGCATCCCGGTGCTGAGCCTCTTGTTTCCAACTCCTCCCACCATCTGGCCAGCCCCCAATAAGGAAGGACAGGCACTCCCTCAATTGCGATATGGACAGGAACCCAGGAAGGAGGACACGGGAAGCGATGCCTGCACACCAGCCTTCACACCCCCTTTAAAGCAAGGGGTAATCCAACATGAAGGGAGGGTAAGGCTTGCAAGTGACCTCTCCTGAACCCTCTCCCTGAAATGGCGATTCTGGGACCCCCCCACCTCTGCCCCCGATTTGAAAGTATCCATGTCCCCCAAGTCCTCTCCGGTGCCCCGTCAGCAGTGAACACCCTGGAGGATGCCGGCTGCATGAACACTCACCTCTGAAATCCCCCTCGAAGGTGAAGGTGCCAGTTCGCATTTGTGTAGACCTGTTGTAAATGCGTCAGTGTGACGTCACACCGGTACCCGCTGACTATCCGGTGAGTCCCGGAGAGAATCAGAGAATCATAGAATCATAGAACCCCTACAGCGCGGAAGGAGGCCATTCAGCCCATCGAGCCTGCACCAACAATAATGCCACCCAAGCCCCATCCCCGTAACCCTTCCATATTTACCCTGCTAGTCCCCCTGTCACTAAGGGGCAATTTAGCATGGACAATCAACCTAACTGCCACATCTTCGGAGAGTGCTCACTAATCACATGCTAATGTATTAAAATGAGCTTTCTGACATCCCGCGGCACGTTTCACCGGCGAGGGTTGGGTAAGATCAGAACTCTCCGGTGCAAGACATCACACATTTCGGATTTTGAGCATGCGCTGCCATTCCCGCAGGCAGAGAGCGTGGGCCCCAAATATCTCTTCCTTTCTCAATTAGTTTTCTCCTTTCCTCCTAACGTGTACGAGTATAATGTATGAGTGCTGCTTCCTCACCCATTCTTCATGTGTGGGCCTTGACATTTTAGTACTGGCAGGCTACTCAAGCACTGTTCCTTCTGCAAGAATAGCCTGTCCAAGTCGCACTAGCTTGGCGGCATTAGATTAAAAATTCTAATTTGTGACTTCGGCTTTACGAAATTAGATAAATTAGCATCAGCTCAGACCGCATGTAGTTTAATTAAAACAATTCTTTATTGGAAACTGTTACCTAGCTGTTTCAAAGTTACACCGCCTGATGTAAAGGATAATTGGATGGGATCCCAGGTTTATTTTAAGCACAAAAGGTACTTGCAATGATTTACTTTCCTAACCTTAAATCATTGAAATATTGTTTATCCCAAAGGGAAGAATCTGTGTACGGGTTTTTAAGCATTTTTAAAAATGTTCTCGTTCACCTTTTCGAATGCCATGCTACATTAAGTGACCGTAAATCATCCTTCTGCAGGTATAGTGTGTCCATATGTTGGCAGCTTAGCTTAATCTGCTTACTCCTGCCTAAGGATGTGAATTAATGACTAAACAGAAAAATGGATTGCGGGGCATTGTGACAGGAGGCATTATTCATCCGAAGATTAATGCAAAACACTGAGGAACTTCATTTCCTTTGGATAGCGGGCCATCAGTCCACTGCTTTCCCACCCAAAATCTACACACTTACAATGACATCGCACCAGAACTCGGCAACCTCCCCGATCCTCATGGACGATATTAAAATTTCCCAGACTTCCAGTTTAAACATATTGCCGTAGATGAATTCCATTGGCCTGCCAACTTGCTTACTGTCATCGATGACCGTCCGATCTCCGTCACATTTTATTGTTCGAAAATGAAATGTGACCTATTGTAACAAAGAATAAAGGCAGTTAGTCAGTTTGTTTTTAACTTCTAGCTTTTTAAACAATAATATTTAATCGATTATGGGGATACTATGTTCCCTGCAAGTGCCCTGGTTGATAATTTCATGTCCAATTACCTACATAGAACATAGAATCCCTACAGTGCAGAAGGAAGCCATTCGGCCCATCGAGTCTGCACCGACCACAATCCCACCTAGGCCCTATCCCCGTAACCCCACATATTTACCCTGTTAATCCCCCTGACACCAGGGTCAATTTAGCATGACCAATCAATCTTACCCGCACATTTTTGGACTGTGGGAGGAAACCGGAGTACCCGGAGGAAACCCACGCAGACATGGGGAGAATGTGCAAACTCCACACAGACATTGACCTGAGGCAGGAATTGAACCCAGATCCCTAGCACTGTGGCAGCAGTGCTAACCACTGTGCCACCATGCCACCCTGTGCTGTTTTGGCACAGTTGCTATGTAAGACCATAAGATATAGGAGCAGAATTAGACCATTCAGCCCATCAAGTCTACTCTGCCATTCAATCATCGTTGATACGTTTCTCAACCCCATTCTCCCGCCTTTTGCCCATAACCTGAGATCCCCTTACCAATCAAGGACCTATCTATGTCTGTCTTAAATTATAATTTATTTAGAATCATAGAAACCCTACAGTGCAGAAAGAGGCCATCTGGCCCATCAAGTCTGCACTGACCACAATCACACCCAGGCCCTACCCCCATATCCCTACACATTTACCCGCTAAGCCCCGCATCTCAGGACACTAAGGGGCAATTTTAGCATGGCCAATCAACCTAACCCGCACATTTTTGGACTGTGGGAGGAAACCGGAGCACCCGGAGGAAACCCACGCAGACATGAGGAGAATGTGCAAACTCCACACAGACAGTGACCCAAGCCGGGAATCGAACCCAGGTCCCTGGAGCTGTGAAGCAGCAATGCTAACCACTGTGCTACCGTGCCGCCCATGAAATTAGTGAAATCTGGAATTAAAAGTTACCATGGATCCAGCATCAATCATATCTAAAAACCCAACTGGTTCACTAATGTCCTTTTAAGGAAGGAAATCTGTCATCCTTACCTGGTCTGACCTACTTGTGACTCCAGACCTCTTTGGTCAACTTTTGTGGGTGCCCTCTGAAGAGGCCTACCAAGCCACTAAAAGGGCAATTAGGGGATGGGCAACAAATGCCAGCCTTGCCAGAGACATGCCATCAAAACAAGCGCCTATGCCGAAATCATGCTGCCATTCACGCCGGCAGGATCTTACAACCCCTCCAAAGATGCACCCCCGCCACGGGTTTCCCAGCAGCGAGGGATGCGTTAAATGGGAAACATTGTTGACAACGACGGGTCCATAAGATCCTGCTGCCAGCGGGTGGCACGCCACGTCCCACCATTGTGAAATCCGCCGTGGTGAGGGAGAAAAATCCCACCCATAGAAAACTTACATGATTATAATTACCTGAACATTACTGAAATCCCATGATAATTACATGTTTGTTTCCAGGCATTTCATATAGTAATAATCTATCGAAAATTCATAGGATTACTTTTTAACAGCGCAGTTAGAATACAATACTCCTGCAGTACTTTGGTGGACAAGGATTGACCATTTTCCAGTTCTAAATTTTTACTATTTAACAAAAAGAACATCAATATCAGATTGACTCCCTTTGAACCATTAATGAAAGCTATGGTTCAATAGTTAGAATGATTCAAAATGAATTTGATCTGTTAGAATATAATGAAATATGTTGCCTCGATCATGCCAAAATTATATTAAATCGAGTAATATTGATATTTGGAAATTAAAATACTAATACCATCAACATGACAAATAGTTACAATTTTAAAAAGTTACCATAGTCCCAGATTACCATAGGCTGCTCTCCCCTTTGAGGGGGCAATATTAACCTGAGGATCCACCACACCTCAGGCAAGAGGCAAGATTGGGAAGGCAGGGCCTCCATGGATAACCTCAGTTGGTACTAGAATTGATCCTGCACTGTTGTTATTACTCTGCATCGCTAACCAACCATCCAGCCAACTGAGCTAAACCAAACACTGCAATACACTGCAACAAATACCATCATTATGGTAGAACATTACAATACACTACAACAAGAATCTACCCTTTTTACGTTGTCTGTACGTACACTGCCTTTGATTCAAGATTGACAATATTAGAAAGTCGTAATATTTTCAGTAAATAATACTTAAATGCAGTTGAACCTACTTTAGATCCGGTGAGAAATTTTGGCAGCTCACCAGTTCCTCCATGGAGAATTGTCTTTTTAATACCTTCAACATTTGCCAGATATGTTTCCTCCATGACTGGTGTTCAACAGAATGTGGTATAGAATTGCAGTTTATACTCTCAGTAAACACGTAATAGTGTGCGAAGATTACCTGGCAAACTTAGCCTTATAAACAGGATTAAACAGCTGGGGAGCCAATGGCTTGAAGCAGCAATGTAATAAGGCACTCTAATTGATTAAGAATATCCCCATTACATAATTCTTGATCCGCTTAGTAGTAGTACCGAATTTTCTGGAAGAAATTAGCATGCCTCTTAATTCTGATTTAGCTGCAAGGGGATGAAATTTGGATATTTAAGAACTCAAGTAAAATGTTCCAATCCTGTGTGATAGCACGGGCCCTATTTTACCATTTTGATTCTAAGTGCTGGGTGGACTTGAAACTGGGAGTGTTTCAGATCCGGCTTTTAGACCCGTTCTCAGGCGTCCCCCATACGCACTCTGACTGCAAAAATATCAGCGAGTCCGAATCGGGCTGCACAAGCCTGTGGGTGGGGCTTAACGTGCCTGAAATCCTGCAGCTCCGATTGGAGTCTTCAACTGCTCATGCGCGGAAAAGAAAAGATGGAATGCTGCTCCCTTGGCACATCCCTCCCGGGCTGGATAATGTCTCCCCCTGGCCCTGACAGACATTGCCCCATCCCCACAACATTACTGACCCCCTTATTCCCCCACCCTCCACCACCCAGACCAATCACGGTCCCCTCCCCCCCCCTTCCCCCCACCAATCTCAGGCAGAGTGGCAGCGGACCCCCATTCCCCCCTCCCTCACTGATCTCAGGCTGAGTGATCCACCCTCCCCTTCCCCCCTTCACTAATCTCAGGCAGAGTGGCAGCGAACCCCCCTCCCCCCCCCCCCCCCCCCCACTGATCACAGGCAGCGTGGCAGTGGACCCCCCTCCCCCCACTGATCACATGTAGGGTCACAGAGGACCCCCCCCAATTCCCCCAACTGATCACAAGCAGAGTAGCAGCGGTCCCCTCCCTTCCGCCCCACCGATCTCAGGCAGAGTGGCAGCGGACACCCATTCCACCCCCCCCCCCCCCCCACTGATCTCAGGCAGAGTGATCCACCCTCCCCTTCCCCCCTTCACTAATCACAGGCAGAGTGGCAGCAAACCCCCCTCCCCCCCCCACTGATCACAGGCAGCGTGGCAGCGGGCCCCCCTTCCCCCCCCCCCACCCCCACTGATCGCAGGCAGAGTGGCAGCGGAGCCCCCTTCCCTCCCCCCCACTGATCGCAGGCAGAGTGGCAGCGGAGCCCCCTTCCCTCCCCCCCACTGATCACAGGCAGAGTGGCAGCGGAGCCCCCTTCCCCCCCAACTGATCACAGGCAGAGTGGCAGTGGACCCCCCTCCCCCCCACTGATCACAGGTAGAGTCACAGAGGACCCCCCCCAATTCCCCCAACTGATCACAAGCAGAGTAGCAGCGGTCCCCTCCCTTCCGCCCCTCCGATCTCAGGCAGAGTGGCAGCGGACACCCCTACCCCCAACTGATCACAGGCAGAGTGGCAGCAGACCCCGCTTCCCCCCCCACTGATCTCAAGCAGAGTGGCAGCAGACCCACCTCCCCACCGACCCTCCCCCCACCCATCTCAAGCAGAGAGCCGTCGGACACTAGGCACCTACCTCCTCACTAACTGGAGCGCCCGAATCGCACTTATAAGGAGTATGTCTGTTTCGTGCCAATTCCGGATGAGTGAACGCAGTGGTAAATGGGGAAGTGCTGATAAAGTTGGGCGTGCAGCCCATTAAGTCAATTTAAATGGATGCAAATACATTTACATGGCCGTCGCACCGTTTCGGGCGCGGTCCTGATCGCAGCCATTTTCAGGCCTTGGAAAAGAGCGAACCGACACGAAGGAGGGCGCAGATGGCGCTACTCGCCTCATGCCCAACTTTACCAAATTTTCATGCCCGAAAACGGGCGCAGCGCGATTGTAAAGTCGGGCCCTACAATTCACTTCAACAAAGGTAGGAGGGGGAGGGGGAGCAGCCAAGTCTCTTGATCTTGATCCATTATCCAGTGACCCTACTTAGCAAGTGTTTGTGTGAGGGCTCTGGGTAAATACGTGCATGATGGAAATCAGTTGTAGTGTCTCCACTGTTGAATTGCATGCTGTGGGTGATTATTCCCCTTTGAGGCACACATACCCCAGGTTAAGTCATCGGAGGATAGTGGTGGGGTGGGGGGACGGAGGGTGGGGTAGTGGGGTTGGTGTGGGATAAATACTGGAAGAGAAACCCATAAATATGAAACTCAGAATGGGTGCTTTCCAATAAGTGCCACCTGAAAAATTCCTGCTGATAAATTTGGTTCCATACCCTTTCATGAATTGATTCCAATTATCAGCTGTACCTTTTTCAATGCATATCTGCAGACACATCGGGCTAGATTTTCCTAACACATTGCCCCAAGGCCGAAAAATCCCACCCATGGTCAACAGACCTTTGCATGGTCCTATCCTGCCCACTACAATTCCTGTAATGGGCAGATGGGAAAATCCCGCCCATAGAATCCCTCCAGTCCAGAGGGAGGCCATTCGGCCCATCGAGCTTGTAACAACAACAATACCACCTTACGTATTTACCTTTCTAGTCCCCTTGAGACCAAGGGACAATTTAGCATGGCCAATCAACTTAACCTGAAGATCATAGAATCATAAAATCTCTACAGGACAGAAGGAGACCATTTGGCCCATCGAGCCTGCACCGACAACAATCCCACCCTATCTCCATAACCCCACATATTTACCTTGACAATCCCCCTGAAACTAGGGTCAATTTAACATGGCCAATCAACCTAACTTGCACATCTTTGCACTGGAGGAAACCCATGTAGACACAGGTGCAATGTGCAAACTCCACACAGGCAGTGACCCATGCCAGAAATTGAACCCGGGTCCCTGGCGCTGAGAGGCAGCAGTGCTAACCATTCTGCCACCATGCCGCCTGTAATGACTTTAATGAGGCAATTGAGTTGGGCCTGCTAGAATGTGAACTCATGGATTAAGGGCCAAATTGATGGGCCAATCAGGAAGCCTCTTGCTTTGTATTTAACCAGGAGTGTCAGTTCCTCTGAGACTCCTAGTGTAGACTGCTCACTGAAAGCACTCTGTATGCTGTTGTCAGGCTTGCAAATAAAGGGATTTTGGTGAAAGGACTCCTGCCTCCGAGGACTTATTATACCACCCATGCTGCAGGCTGTTTGGATGATACAGTGCCTTAACACCCTCAGCTGCAATTGTGGATAGTTTGTCGTGATCTCTATTACATTTGTGCGTCTTTTCTTGACCCTCTTCTCGATAATTTGGCCCCAATAATTTAGATTACTTTCACAGTTTGAGTCTCATCTCCTTAATTTTGAATGTATCCTAAATAATCCACAAATGTAAATTTCTGATTATAAGAACAAAACTACAAGCGGAAAACTTTTTTTAAATTATTTGGTTATTGAAGTTATCTTGCAGCTCCACAGGATTGTTCTTCCATCCTTGGAAGATTATAACATGGATGTCAATTAACATTTGTGCTAATAAACAAATTTATTGAACAAATGAACATGGTGAATAAAGAATGATAGTATAATACATAGATGGACATACAAACCAGACACTCCAACAAAGCATTAAATAGTTACAATCTATATTTTCTTTGTCATTAACATCTAAGTCTTTTCTTTCTCCTGTAGCCTTTCTAACTGCGAGCGCTAATTGACATAACATACTTCTCTGAAATATTCCAAATAATTCTACTCACCTGGTTACCTCTGAAGGGCTTAGTGAGCTTTACCTTAGGATAAGGTGAGGGGGAGAGATACAACAGGGTCCAAAGGGACAATTTTTTCACTCAGAGTGTCTGGAACGAGCTGCCAGAGATGTAGTAGATGCAATTTTGTCTTTTAAAAAGCATTTAGACAGGTACATGGGTAAGGTGGGCATAGAGGGATATGGGCAAAATGCGGGCAATTGGGACTAGCTTAGTGGTAGAAATTGGGCGGCGTGGACAAGTTAGGCCAAAGGGCCTGTTTCCATGCTGTAAACCTCTATGGCCTCTATAAGGGTTTCTGTAGAAGAATCTGGTATATAAAAGCTCCCAATGCAGTTTCTAGAGATTCAATGAAATGAAACTGGCAGATGATGCTGAGTGAAAATATGATCAAATAATTGCTGCATCATACACAAAATTACTGTGAATATTGGCTTATATTGACTTACTAAGCCATGCTTCCACTGCCAGCGGTTTTGGGAAATAATATTATCAATAGTAGCAGTTAGTCATATGTAGGAGCTACAGTATCATTAAGAGTAATTATTTTTTCACAATTGCTGTTTCATTTTCAAATGCCGTTTGAGCTGTACAAACACAATCCACGTGTTTTACTTCAGTTTAACTATTGTTGCGCTTAATCGTCCTTAATTCATAGAACCCTACAGTGCAGGAGGAGGCCATTCGGCCCATTGAGTCTGCACCGACCACAATCCCACCCAGGCCTTATCCCCATAACCCAATGGATCTACCTTAGCTCGTCCCCCTGACACTAAGGGGCAATTTAGCATGGCCAATTCATCTAACCTGCACACCTTTGGACTGTGGGAGGAAACCGGAGCACCCAGAGGAAACCCACGCAGACATGGGGAGAACGTGCAGACTCCACACAGACCCAAGCCGGGAATTGAACCCAGGTCCCTCATGCTGTGAGGCAGCAGTGCTAACCACTGTGTCACCGTGCCAACTCTTGCAAATAGTTTTGGCATCCCTGTACTTCTGGCGCTTATCTTCAGTGAGGGTGGAGAGTGCATATTATATATAGCAATGTAACTCATAGCCTTAGATTTGCAATCAATCTGTCCCTTTTTTTAAATCTCTCTGGATCACTTGAGGCTTATTGATATGGGAATTGATAGGGAAATATTGACAAAGAATTTGATGCTTTAAGCAATTTATCAAAATGGGTCGATTTAATTTCACGTTGTTACCAGATATTCAGTGTATAATGACAATAAATGCTCTTTTCCAGTGTTCTAAGCAGAATTGTGTTGCCACTTGTATGCATTTCACAGCAGTTAATCACAAAACTCCATTGTAAATTTAACAACAGTTTCTAATCATATTACAAACTTACTGGTAACTATTAAAATATAAACGAAATACAAGAACAACAAGGGGCGACATGGTGGCACAGTGGTTAGCACTGCGGCCCCACAGTGCCAGGGACCCGTGTTCAATTCCGGCCTCAGGTGACTGTCTGTGTGGAGTCTGCACATTCCCCCCGTGTCTGCGTGGGTTTCCTCCGGGTGCTCCGGTTTCCTCCCACAGTCCAAAGATGTGTGGGTTAGGTTGATTGGCCATGCTAAATTGCCCCTTAATGTCAGGGGGATTAGGAGGGTAAATATATGGGGTTACAGGGATAGGACTTGGGTGGGATTGTTGTTGGTGCAAGCTCGATGGGCCAAATGGCCTCCTTCTGCACTGTAGATTCTAAGATGTCCATTTATATGGAAACATAGAAAAAAAGGAGCAGGCCATTCAATACGATCATGGCTGATTCACGATCGCAAACCATAGTCTCGCGCTCTCCCCAAACCCATTGACACCTTTAGAGTGTCACTTTTAGAGTCCTTTTAACACAGAGCGGCATTCCCAAGATGTTTCGCAAAAGTGTCACCACAAAAAGAATTGACACATAAAGAAGTATTAGGACTGATGGCTAAAAGATTGGCCAAAGAGGCAGGTTTTAAGAAATGCCTTAAAAGGAGACAAGAAAGGTTCAAGGAGGGAACTTCGGAACTCATGACCTTGGCAGCTGAAGGCAAAGCTTCCAAAAGGGGAATGATTAAAATTGGAGATGCCCAAGAGGCCGCAGAGATCTCAAAGCCTTGTAGGTCTTGAGAAGATTTCAGACATAGCAAGGGGGGAAGACCATCGGGGGATTTGAGCGCAGTGATGCACTTGAGCATTGTCAGACCAAGAACCAGTGTAGGTCAGCAAGAGCAAAGTGAATGAGACTTGGTGCATGTTAGGATATGGGCAGCAGAATTTTGGGTGAGTTGAAGGTTATGTAGGGTTGAAGATAGGGGGTGGCCAGAGGAGCTTTAAAATTGGTCAATTTAGACATCATAAAGACATGCAGCTTTTTTTTGTATCTTAGCATTAACAACACTCTGTCTTCTGGTCGGGACCTCCATTTTCTTTTCTTAAAGCAGGTATGAAAGTAGAATCCGAAGGTCAGTTCCAATACTAACTTCAGAAACTCTCCAATCCAAAGCGTAGAAGTCTGCTTTCTCTAGAACACCCTTTCTGGCAATAGTATCTGGTTTGATAGCGTCATTTCTGCAGGCAAAAGACATCAAATTGAACAACCACTAACATCCAACAAATCAGCCCTGCACTTTCATAGAATCCCTATAATGCAGAATGAGGCCATTCATCCCATTGAATCTGCACTAACTCTCCAATAAAGCATCCCACCCAGGCCCTATCCCCATAATCCCACATATTTACCCCACTAATCCCCCTATCATACACATCTTTGGACACTAAGGAGCAATTTAGCATAGCCAATCCACGTAACCTGCACATCTTTGGACTGTGGGAGGAAACCGGAGCACCCAGAGGAAACCCACGCTGACACGGGGAGAATGTACAAACTCCACACAGGCAGTGACCCAAGCTGGGAATATGAACCTGGGTCCCTGGTTCTGTGAGGCAGCAATGCTAACCACTGTGCCACCATGCCGCCCAATCTATCATTTTCTTGCTGTGATGCTGAAAACCCATGGCCTTTCTGTCACAGTCCAACTAAAACTTCAGCAGGAACCCATCAGATGAAGCACGTACGTAGCTGGTACCAGGGGTAGAACTTTAAACGTATTTCAGGTGCAAGCCCTCAAATGTGGGACCAGCTGGGAAACCTGACATCAGCCTGCCTGCATCCAGTTTTTACCAGGGAGCATTTGCAGGTGAGTGGGAAATTCCCATGGCACTGTCAGGTGAATAATTTCAATAGGAAATCGGAAATTAATTGGGAATTTAACCTGGCACTCTGGATTTAACAGCCTGCGCATGAGTTTCCTGAGCTATGTGGAACTGACCAGAGTGAATAGGCAACAGCACAGGGGAGACCCATTGAACAATAAAACTGACAGGTTAGAAATGCTTTGAGCAGTGAAACTGCAGCACTGCTGTCCTGCCTTCATGAAGGAATTGCTCTCACTATTTAGTCGGAGAACTGCAAGGTGTGTTGATCAGAGGAGTGCCATGCAGGAGAATGCTGGGAGGTCGGCAAGTGATGAGAGTGGTACGCCACTCACCTTTTCTGACCTTATGAGATCATTAAACCTTTTTTGACACCGAATCAAGGTCCTTGGCACCACTCTCCTGCTGTCCACAGCCTCCAATACTACCAGCCACACCTCTTTCACGTTGGTGGCACGGCAGCACAGTGGTTAGCGCTGCAGCTTCACAGCGCCATGGACACGGGTTCAATTCCGGCCTCGGATCACTGTCTGTGTTGATTTTACACTTTGTCCCCGTGTTTGTGTGTGTTTCCTCCGGGTGCTCCGGTTTCCTCTCACAGTCCAAAAATATGCAGGTTAGGTTAATAGGCCATGCTAAATTGATGCTAGTGTCAGGGGGATTAGCAGAGTAAATATGTGGGGTTACGGGAATAGGACCTGGGTGGGATTGTGGTCAGTGCAGACTTGATGGGCCGAATGGCCTCCTTCTGCACAGTAGGGATTCTATGATTTTACAAGCGATGGTCTTGGATAACAAGGCATCAGTTACCGGGAGACTTCTTGTCAACAGCAGATCCTGCAGATGCCACCCAAAGATCCCTGGGAGAGGCAGAGGCAAAGGAACTCAGGGCTCTGGTGATGTTGACAGCCGATGGCAATGCATTGCCCACCTAGTCCACTTGGAAGGAGATCTTGTTCTCTTTAATTTGAAAGGCTGGCCCCTTCCTCCCATCCTGAGGAAACAGAACGCTCACTGTCTCCAACGCAATCCCCTGGGAAGAGTTGGAGAACAAAAGGGGAGCAGTCGTCCCACTACTGCTTCCCTTTCTTCAATTGCACAAGCCTTCACAGGAAAGTTTTCCTGCAGCTACTCTGCCCGCTGCCAGAGTTCCTTTAAAGAGAAATGGGGGCCATCATCACCCCTGCATTCTTCTATCACCCTCCGTTCCAGGTTAGGGAGTTGAGTTGTTGAACTACTGTGAAGCCCACAGATAAAACAAACAGGTTTCCAATCTGCTGCTGGCACCATAAGACCCCCGTCCCCCCAGCCACCAGTGCACCTATTGCCACCCACCCTGCCCCCTACCACCAGTGCACCTACTGCCACCCACCCACTGGTATGCCAGTTCCAGCTCTGTGCTACAGTTCTCAGATGGTCTTTTGAGGACGGGAAAGCCATCAAAGATGGAGGGCACCTTAGATCTTCTGATCTGATTTGAATTATTATTGTTACATGTATTGGTATACAGTCAAAAGTATTGTTTCTTGTGCACTATACAGACAAAGCATACCGTTAATAGGGAAGGAAAGGAGAGAGTGCAGAATTTAGTTAGTCATAGCTAGGGTGTAGAGAAAGATCAACTTAATGCAAGGTAGGTCCATTCAAAAATCTGACAGCAGCAGGGAAGAAGCTGTTCTTGAGTCAGTTGGCATCCGACCTCAGATTATGTATCTTTTTCCCAATGGAAGAAGGTGGAAGAGAGAATGTCCGGGGTGCGGGGCGTCCTTAATTATGCTTCTTTAGCAGTGTTGGCAGATGCCTTTTCCATGATAAACAGATGACACCCTCCTCACCCCCAGTGCTAGAAAGTCCAATTGGAATCAGAAACAGAGACAATCACACATTGAAAATTAAACACCAGGAGGCACCCACCCAGCTCCAGCTTTTTAAATACATGATCATTTGAAAGATGGCTGATTTAAACAGAACCTCTTTCCATCAATCACAAACTGAACAGAATATTTCCTACGCACTGTCACTGAGAAGGGTGGTCTTCAATCATTCCCACCAATTCCCCTCCAAGTCATGCACCATCCCAGCTTGGCCATGTACCACTGTTCATCGCTGGATCAAAATCTTGGAATTTCCAACCAAAAAGGAACATAAAAAGTACAAACAGACTGCAGACTGTAGCTGTCAAAGAACAGTGGTCATCACCACTTTCTCAGTAACTAGAATTGGGCAAGAAATGGGCAAGCTCATCATTGCCCACTGCCCAAAAACAAATGAAAAAGAAATTTATTCCAAAAATGTTACGTATGTTCCAGGTTAAAGTGATATCAACAATCTATGATGCGTAAAAAAATTAATTAAGGAGCCCTAATGCAATAAATTCAAATCAAAGAAGAACCTTTTGACACAAAATAAAAACTGACCCAAGGCTTTCCATTTTATGGGACATGTACTTCAGATTCCTTAGCTTCCTTTGTGTTAATTACATTATGGCTGGAATTCTCCAACCTCACCCGCTCCTGGGATTCTCCAGTCTCGCGACAATTTGGCTGAGTGCCAAAATTCTCCATTCTCACTGGCAGCGGTGGTGGAATGGACAACATTGGAGAATTCGGGTCTGTATTGCTGTGATACCATCTGAATTGGATATCAGCAAGCGAACCGTTAGTATAGTTACACCATATATTCAAACCTGTGCAAACAAAGGCCATGGAGATTATGATCTCTCCAACAAAGGGTTGTAAAGTTTCCAGTTGCACTTGGTTGGGTTTTCGAATGTGAGTAGGGTACTGGAAATGCTTTGTTTGAACAGCTGAGCTAAGCATTTGTGGCAAACATATAATTCCCAGACACATTAGGTGGAATATGGAGACTGTCCCATCTTCTCACTGAAAGCAACTAATTATTGGACACCCAGAATATTTCATAGTGTGGAGACTTCATGGGAGAAGAGTAGTGAGATGATAAGCAATGCTAATAAGACACAGTACTCACATGGGCTCTTTATATAAGATTCTGGACATCAAGCAAGCTAGAGCTATGAATAATTTCAGGTCCATTTTGAAATCTTCATTGATGTTTGTTAAACTGTACAATTTCTGAATGTGGCTTTCGTGGAGTTTGTAGACAAACAGCAGTGCACGTTCCATTTCCTGGAAAGTGAGTCCCATATTGAAGTGTTACAATGCATCATTACATTGCCACTATGATAAAAATACACTCTACTGCATGTGTGACAATATCCTTCCTCACTCCTTTGTTGCTTTCTCACCAGTAGTTGCGTAGTAAGGGAATTTCACAGTAACTTCACTGCAGTGTTAATGTAAGCCTTACTTGTGACTAATAAATGAACGAATAAATAAACTAATCATGTTTGGGGTGAAGGATGTTCACCTTCTTGTGCAAGTCAATTTGGCAAGTGTTTGATGTGGGTAGGGATGGGCCCAAGGTTTAATCTATTTTCCAACTGGCAATACTGAACAATGAACATGAAAGTTAAAGCTGAGCGGGGTCAGGCATGATGAGACCAAGACTTCAACCCACTCCTGCTGGAATTGGTCAACATGGCACAGACAGACAGCGGTTAAACAAGTGGAGTCATGTTCCGAGTACTGAGTATGGCCTGAATAACTGAGTTAGAAGTACCTAACATCTCAAAATACTGATAGCAACACTGACTTTAAATCATGCACCCAAACTTTCAAACAAGCTTCCAAAACTAAATGTTCAAAACTTTTGATAGTGGGTCAGATTTTCTTTTGATGTCACACACCAAGACCCATGTCTGTATCAGCTCCAATCTGCATGATGCATTAACACACTGAACCATTGGACAAACCATATTCTAATGCTTGTTTATTTTAAAGGGTTTTGTTATGCCACTATGAAGTTTTTATTTGCCTAATTATTAGTCCACGATGCAACAAATTCCTCCAAAAGCTTAATCTCTCATGTTGGTCATTGGCGAACAGTTGTGCTGCAATGTTAAAAGTGCTAAGATCTGTTTCTCCTGCACTAGCTTCAGCTACATTTGATATAAATGGCAGCAAATCTTTAGTTATCCACAGGCCAATTCACTGTCTGCTCAGTACCAGCAGAATGTCAGTCAGAATATGATGTAACTCCAGATCACAGCAAGGATGTGGACAATCATTCAAACTGGTATAGAGTCCACACTCAGCCTAGTGAAAGAATTATTAGCTTGTAACATGACTGTGACACCAGCAAGAGTGTATAATGAAAGCTGATCTGGGCAATTTCCACATGCATTGCTGGCCTGCTTACTATTTTACAATTAGCCCATTAGCAGTGGTGAATAGAATAGAATAAAATAGAATAGAATCTCTGCAGTACAGCAGGAGGCCATATGGCTTATCGAGTCTGCACCAACAACAATCCTATCCATGCCCTATCCCATAATCCCACGTAATTACTTGCTAATGCCTCTGACACTAAGGGTCAACTTAGTATGGCCAATCCAATTAACCTACACAACTTTGGACTGTGGGAGGAAACCAGAGCACCCGGAGGAAACTCACACAGACACAGGGAGAATGTGCAAACTCCACACAGACAGTCATCCGAGGCTGGAATTGGACCTGGCTCCTTGGCACTGTGAGGCAGCAGTGCTAACCACTGTGCCACCGTGCTGCCCATTGTTTTACCCTTCCACACTATTTTTGGTTGCCACGGATATAAACCATTCGCCCTCGGCCAAGACTACACAACACGTACAGAGCTCAGTCTTGAGGTCTTGTGGTTATTTATCATTTTTCATTATCCAGCGTCTCATTATTATAACTGATCATAGAATCATAGAATCATACAGTGCACAAGAGGCCCTTTGACCTTCAAGGCTTCACTGGCCCACGAGAAACACCTGAACTCCCACCTAATCCTATTTACCAGCACTTGGTCCATAGCTTTGAATGTTATGATATGCCAAGTGTTCATCCAGGTATTTTTTAAAGGATGTGAGGCAACCCATCTCTACCACCCTCCCAGGCAGCGCATTCCAGACCATCACCACCCTCTGGGTAAAAAGGTTTTTCCTCACATCCCACCTAAACCTCCTGCCCCACGCCTTGAACCTATGTCCCCTCGTGACTAACCCTTCAACTATGGGGAACAGCTGCTCCTTATCCACTCTGTCCATGTTCCTCATAATCTTGTACACCTCGATCAGGTTACCCCTCAGCCTTCTCCACTCCAACGAAAACAACCTAAGCCTATCCAACCTCTCTTCATAACTTAAATGTTCCATCCCAGGCAGCATCCTTGGTGGGAGCCTTGTTGCAAAGAAAGGAAAACCGAGACACAAATAAATTATACCATGAGTGGAAAGTTATGAACTGTTCGCGCTAATTTATATCATGTTTGCTGTCCTAATTTCAACCAGTTGTAAAACAGACAGGAAGCGAGGTTATGATATCATCAAGTAGCTTCATCCAATCTGTGACTATTGGAGGGATCTGGGCAGCACTGAAGCATCAACAGGTTAGTGCTTTAATTGGCTGTTTCCTATGTATAAATTTTCCTTCATGTGCAAGTCAATCTTTGTATGCAGTTAGCTCAAATAATTAACATTGATGCTGGGGAAATGGCGTGCCCATTTGTCCTCATTACATGCCTGATGAAGGAGCAGCGCTCCGAAAGCTTGTGATTCTAAATAAACCTGTTGGACTTTAACCTGGTGTTGTGAGACCTCTTACTGTGCCCACCCCAGTCCATTGCTGGCTTCTCCACCTCAATACATGCTGAACACTCACACAATCATTATATTGGTTTACTTACAGAGTGTATAAAAGGAGGAATACAAAGCCACCCTTTACAGATTCTTTGGCAGATCTTTACTGAGTTTATCAGCTGGGTAAGAGTTTTAACAACACCAGGTTAAAGTCCAACAGGTTTAACAGGACTTTAACCTGATGTTGTTAAAACTCTTACTGTGTTTACCCCAGTCCAACGCCGGCATCTCCACATCATGTTTATCAGGAATGTCAGCCATGGAATAGCCATGTAAAACATATTCTGAAGATTTATATTTTCTGTTCAATGAACAGAACTCTCCGTATAAAACAAGTCAAAGATTCCCTTGCCTGATATTTGCTTTTTGTGTGCTAGGAGTGTACATATGCCTCTGATGTGCTGCGTTATTTGCAAACCTTTTTCTTAATGTAATAAAATGGAAAAATCAGAGCTCTGGATTTACATTTTAGATGTGGCTGGAGTTAGTTCTAAATCCTTTGATGATTGCTTTCTTAGAGATCATAAGGAGTATTTAGGCTGTTCCAAACTGATAGTAAATCTGTACTGCTTGTTGCTAACATGAATTAAATGAATCTTTACATGTTTGAGTTCACCTAATTGAGTTAAGTCCACAAATTTGTGACAAAAATAGTAATTTGAAAGCCGCAGTGGTCTTTTAGTGTTTTAATTAGCAACATTTCCTGGCAATTCATTCCAATGGTACAAGTGTGTCAGAGAACTCGCAGCTTCCATAAATAAAAACAAAGGGCCTGATTTTCATAGAGTTCCGCAGGCCTTTAACAATAGCAGGGACCTGGATGTGGAAGTCCCATCCCCAATTCCAGCACACCCAATTTTTGCCAATAGTCTAAGGAAGGGGGGGCATGATTCACAATGGGGAAAGTCCAAATCAGCAGGGTTACTTGAACTCAATACTGAGAGTAAACAGCTCCCATTTTCACTGTTACAAGGGCCTTAACCCATTGTGTGAAAGTCACAAATTCCTGGACTAGATGCAAATGATCTTGAAAGACAGATAAGATAAATTTAACTGTCATGGTCTGAATGTCTAAAATTTTAATGTTCCCAGTGCTTTAATCATGTAAAATTGGGTTTAGGTGGCAATGATTGTGGGGGAAAATAACCTCTGCTGAATTACTTTAATTGACAGGCCAACTGATGTAGCATCTGTTCAAGTTGTTTTTGTTGAAATTTCCCTAAGACTATTATTAAATCATTATACAAGGTTGGCTGAGTTTCAAAGGCTACACTTATCTAAACAGGGGATCTGAGCTCATAGTTTGATGGATAGCTTAAACATTCTATTCAAGAATCAGCCATAATAGATATGAGGTACAAATAGACGTTTTTAAAGAAATTAACCTCTTACATTTTAAAAGCTTTCAATGGGTCTCACAAATGGGAGTTTTCTACCATCAAAGTGTAGATGTTTAAAAGTTCAAATTATTTAATTTCCGCTTGGCTTGTGAGGTCTGTTCATAGTGGATACTGGGTGAGTTGACATGAAGAGTATGGAGGCTATGCGAGTGTGTGGGTGGCATGAGTTGGCATTGAATTGCAATGAAAGCCATGGATGTTTTTTACAATGAGATTTATGAATTAACCCTCCCTTATTGTACCATACCAGATCTAAAATAACTTTAACCCTAACTGTCTCCACAGTATGTTACTGTGGGTAACTGTCATGAAAATATTCTACAACCTCATCTTCAAAATCACCTTTGTCAATTTGATTTGCCCAGTCTACCTGAAGATTAAAGTTCCTCATAATTATTACATTGCCTGTGGTACTTATTCCTATAATTTCATGTTTAATGCTCTATCCAATGGTATAACTACTGTTAGGGAGCCTATAACTTATTTCTACCAGCGTTTTATGACTCTTACTATTTCTAATTCCATCCATTTCTACTTCATTTTACTTAACTTTTCCAAGATATAAAATCTTTCTTTTTTTATACTGCCTTCTCTTTTGGGTTGAATAAAAGTTAATAATATTCTCTTGTTTACTTATTATACCTTTTTAGGCTGTAAATGCCTTACTCCCCTTTGAAATTTAACAGCTGAAAAGAAATCAAGTCACTTTCTATCTCCTAATGCAAATTTCTAAACTTTATTGATTTACTTTTAAAACCACTGACCATAGCTTCATTAGAAAGGCATGCATATAGAACTTCTACTCCTTTTCATCTCCCAATTCTCCCAGTCAAGTTGTTTGCAGCTTCATTACAGTGTTTACACACACACACACAAATACATGCCCTTCTTCACAGAATAACACAATATTCCCTCAAAATACTTTTTAAAAATCTATCCTCACACAATGGATCCCAAACTAAGATAAGTCCCAAGCATTTGGAGCAAGAGTGGGTTGGGAACCATAGGAAGGGGTAAGGGGGATGGGTTTTGAAGGGCAGGTGAGAAGGTATCATCTTTGGGAGTGCCTCCAATGTGCACAGGACATTCCTGATGCCCTTTCTGTCTTTTAAACAGTTGAGTTAAAAAAACAGACAGCCCACTCTTCTCCACCTGCCCACTCCAACCATATTATGGTGTGAGCAATTTGAGTCAATTGGCTTGTTATAAAGCTCAATTGCTTGTCTTAAGAAATGGTGGGTCGATGGCTTCAGCACTCGTTCGCCTACAGTTTTATGGGGACTAGGTTGTGGGTGCGCAGGAAGATGGTGAGCTAGCCACCTATCACATTTAATGTCCCCCCCTATCCCCGATGAAATCGCACCCAATGCCGTGTGGGGAAATGCTAAAATCGAGCCCCATAATTTTCTGAGCCCAAGATCCTTTCTCACTAATGTACCTATGTCATCCTTTACCATTAACCCGCCTCCTCCACCATTCTGTCTGTCCTCTTGAAATATTGTGCACCTTGGAAGATTAATTTGGTCACCAGGTAACCATATCTCTATAATGGCAATTAAATCCAAACAACTTATTTCCATTTGTGCTGTTAGTTCATCCATCTCAGCTTGGGTGTTTTATGCATTCAGATAAAGAGCCTTTAATTTCATTATTTTACTACCAGTCCCTGAAGAGACCTTACTCACTAATGCAATATTACTATTAAACTCTCTGTCCCTGCCTGTTCTACTCTGCTTGTCTTTCCCCCCATTGCTACACTCTCCTGTTGCCTGAACTTTTCTTAACCTTTATCTTTAGATTTCTAAATTCCTTCCCTCCCCCTACTGACCCCAGTTAGTTTAAAGTTTCTTTTCAGTCCCAGTTATAGGAGTGGCCAGGACAATGGTCCCAGCCTGGTTGAAGTTGAACACATCCCAATGAAACAGACCATTTTTTCTGGGGTATTGGTGCCTGTGCCCAATGAATGGAAACCCCTTCTGCCCACATCACTCTTTGAACCGCATGTTTAATTCTCTAATCTGTTTGACCCTTTGGACAGGGTTTGGATAGAAATCAGGCAACAAGCTGGAGCTGATTACCTTCAATGTTCTGTATTCTAGTTTTTTAAGAAATTGATACAAGATCTTATGATATTTGCTTCATTCGTAATAATATGGAGATAAATTTCACTTAGCAAAGAACAAAGCTCCTACCTTCACGTTAATTTGACCATCCCTATCCTTATCTTGCTTAATAAAGGCTGTTTTATACAACAAAGTTAAATCTTCATCACATCGGCAGTGGGCACACAAATACTGAGTTGGTGACATGCCTGCAATACAAAGTAGAAAATGGCAGATCCTCCAGTTTTACTGAACCTGTATTGCGATGCAGGTGATTTAAGCACAATTATATAACAACATCATTGGTGCATTCAATTTTATTTGATCTTACATTGCACTTCAGTTAATTTATCAACTTTTGTCATCTCTGTCCTGCGCTAACCTCCATTAATGGGAGAGAGAGGAAAGTTCCTTGTATTTTAATTTATTACCTGCATTCCAAACAGACAAAAACTGTTTTAGTTTTACTTTGTGTCCTAAGTGCATCTAACAGAGGAAAAATGGATGCCTGCGGACCCATTCTGCCAAGTCTGCCAAGCATTCTTTCTGGTTGTATCACAGCTTGGTACGGCTCCTGCTCTGTCCAAGACCGCAAGAAACTACAAAGGGTTGTGAACAAAGCCCAGTCCATCACGCAAACCAGCCTCCCATCCATTGACTCTGTCTACACTTCCCGCTGTCTCGGAAAGGCAGCCAGCATAATTAAGGACCCCACGCACTCTGGACATACTCTCTTCCATTTTTTTCCGTCGGGAAAAGGATACAAAAGTTTGAGGACACGTACCCCTCAACCCACTCAAGAACAGCTCTTCCCTTGCTGCTATCAGACTTTTGAATGGACCTACCTCACATTTAGTTGATCTTTCTCTAAACCCGAGCTATGACTGTAACACTACATTCTGCACTCTCTCCTTTCCTTCTCTATGTAAGGTATGCTTTGTCTGTATAGTGTGCAAGAAACAATACTTTTCACATGTGACAATAATAAATCAAATCAAAAAAATGTCTCCATGCTGACTTCCTCTGTTGATTTCAAAGGGCTGTATTTCTTCACCCTTGAAACCAGTGTTCCGAGTCCTTTTAAAATGGATGCCAAACGTCATCATTCAATTGGATTTTTGCCAGTTACCACTCAGGTCGGCTTCTCAGTGGGTGTTGGACTTAGCTGCACTGAGGAGAATTTGAGAGGGACTTAAGTTTATAGCGAGGGAAACTGAAGTGCCTGTTTAACACTGAGTTATCGCCTATGGGTTTCCCTCCTTGCTGCAATCAATATTTCCAAGAATGTTACATCCTTCTCACTATTGTTGCTTCCTTTCATTCCCCGCACTTTCACCTCAGTGTTGTAGATTTGTCAACATCAGCTGCCCCAACCACTATTTCACCTAAACACCCACCCTTACCCCTGCCCCAAAGATCTGTGAGCTGCCTAAGGGTTGCATATTTCATGCAGATTCTTCATTATAGAATCCCTACAGAAGGAGGCCATTTGGCCCATCGAGCCTGCACTGACAATAATCCCATACATGCCCTTCCCTATAATCCCGTGTATTTACCCTGCTAATCCTCTGACACTAAGGGGCAATTTAACATGGCCAATCCACCTAACCTGCACATCTTTGGACTGTGAGAATGTTGTGGGCTTTGATGTCAGCCATTTAATTGATCACAACTTTACTCTTCAAGTAACCAGACCAAGTCACGGAGTTCTCTTAAACAGCTGTTTTAATCAAGCTACATAGCTCAGACCCTGGAAAGGGACAACTAGCCAGAGTGCAGAATTCAGATATACATAAACAATTAGTTTTAAGTTTGATTACAAGTAATTAGCATAAATTAATCACATTTTCAGAGTTATCTCTATCCACTCAGAATTATTGATTTAGGTTACATCATGCATATATAAGATTATAGTGTCCAGTTGAAACTTGTGCATGTTATATCATCAAGAAATGATAGCTATATCTCTGACCAATGTTATATCAACCTCCCTTTCCTTTGTTCCTTATTCTAATGGGCAAACATGAGCTGCAGCTGCACATTGTTCAAGTAAATGGTCTTTAACTCTTATCTGGGTCTGCTTTAATCAAAACCTGTGGTTTGCACATAGATTCCCTGTGTGACTGAGATTCAGCTTGCAGCTTATGTGATTTTTAAATTTTTTACCTTTTCATGGAGGAAACTCACGCAGACACGGGGAGAAAGTGCAAACTCCACACATACAGTCACCCAAAGCCGGAATCGAACCCAGGTCCCTTGCGCTGTGAGGCAGCAGTACTAACCACACCCCCCCACCCCCATCAATAGCATTGATCTCACAGTCATTCCTCAGACTGCCTTCTCAGTGCCAACCTGATTTACAATGCAAAATCTCTCCCACTATACTGATTTCAGAGAGAAAGGCTGTATACATTGTGTAACGTTGGTGTGTATTAAATAATTTACTAGTACTATTTCCCTATATAATGACTTGTCAGATTTGCTGTGCATTAAATGACATATAGAACCATAGAACCATAGAAAATTACAGCTCAGAAACAGGCCTTTTGGCCCTTCTTGTCTGTGCCGAACCATTTTATGCCTAGTCCCACTGACCTGCACTTGGACCATATCCCTCCACACCCCTCTCATCCATGAACCCGTCCAAGTTTTTCTTAAATGTTAAAAGTGACGCCGCATTTACCACTTTATCCGGCAGCTCATTCCACACTCCCACCACTCTCTGTGTGAAGAAGCCCCCCCCTAATATTCCCTTTAAACTTTTCTCCTTTCACCCTTAACCCATGCCCTCTGGTTTTTTTCTCCCCTAGCCTCAGCGGAAAAAGCCTGCTTGCATTCACTCTATCTATACCCATCAAAATCTTATACACCTCTATCAAATCTCCCCTCAATCTTCTACGCTCCAGGGAATAAAGTCCCAACCTATTCAATCTCTCTCTGTAACTCAGCTTCTCAAGTCCCGGCAACATCCTTGTGAACCTTCTCTGCATTCTTTCAATCTTATTTACATCCTTCCTGTAACTAGGTGACCAAAACTGTACACAATACTCCAAATTCGGCCTTACCAATGCCTTATATAACCTTACCATAACACTCCAACTTTTATACTCGATACTCCGATTTATAAAGGCCAATGTACCAAAGGCACTCTTTACGACCCTATCCACCTGTGACGTCACTTTTAGGGAATTCTGTACCTGTATTCCCAGATCCCTCTGTTCAACTGCACTCTTCAGAGTCCTACCATTTACCCTGTACGTTCTTCTTTGGTTTGTCCTTCCAAAGTGCAATATCTCACACTTGTCTGCGTTAAATTCCATTTGCCATTTTTCAGCCCATTTTTGCCATTTTTCAGCCCATATGTGCTTGACAATTTAAGTTTATTTATTATTAGTGCCACAAGTAAGGTTGCATTACCACTGCAATGAAATTACTGTGAAAATCTAACCAGCACGTCTTTCGAACTGTGGGAGGAAACCGGAGCACCCGGAGGAAACACACACAGACACAGGGAGAACATGCAGACTCTGCACAGACAGTGACCGAAGCCAGGAAGTGAACCCAGGTTCCTGGTACTGTGAGTCAGCAGTGCTAACCACTGTGCCACCGTGCTGCCCCAACAGAACTGAACTTTGGAATAATACTTTTGCTTATATCCTAACTAAACAAAAGAAAAATCCCTCAAACATGCTTCGAGTAATGCAAGGTCAAACTTACCAAGTAGTTTATTATTCATCTGTTATACTCTGCCTGAAATTCAGTTCCAATGACTGAACATTGGATGTGAGGTACAACTGGTGGTAATTGCAATGCTTCTCCCTTGTGTCCTCTCCCGAGTGTAACTTCACCCCCCCCCAGTGTTTATGGTGAATCCTTTCTTTTCAATGGAATAGTTATTTGGTGCTCATCGCTACATCAGATAATGAATGTAATGAACAAACGTCACATCACCTACCTTCAAGTAACCGAATGTCAATGGGTAGGTCAAACCGTATTGTACGTTTAGAAAAACCTGCACCTGAAGAACTCCCAAAGCCTTCCTGCTGATTGGTCTGGAATGAAAGAAATTAAATATATCTGGTTGAAAAATATAAATGTTTTCATGAAAAGTTTACAAACTATTTTTACCTGTTTCGGCATTGGAAGCTGATAGGAACTCTTGCAGAAAATCTCATTTCAGATTTCAATCTAATGTGTCTACCTGGACGCAAGTCAAAGGTTGTGAACAATGGTTTAAGAATTTATTCCTCCTGCTTGTTACTACTTGTTTAAATGCTGTTGAGGCCACACCTTCAATGCAGTCTGAGGACAGGAATTACATGGGTGTTTTAAAATAACTAATTACATTTCCTTTATAATGTCAACGTTTCAAGTTAAAACCAATTGTAATTATCCTGTGACGAGGTGAAACTAAAATAGGTGGAACTAATGGAAGTAGAAAAGAAAATTATTAGTCATTTGCGCTTTCGATTAGGGATGGCGTGGCTTTGTGGTAAATTGGGTTCCTGGCCGGGATTCTCCAATGTCGAATGCCCCACCACCGCTGCCAGAATGTGGCACTCAGCTAAATCTCCATTCACTGCATCGGGACCAGAAAATCCCAGCCGCGGGTGAGATCAGAGAATTCTGGTCCTTATGTCAATACATTTAAAGAAGAGTAACATGCATTAAAAAGTGATAAAGCAAGTTTGTATTTTTTTTGCATCTTCTCATGTCTCTTTCAAATGACTTGTTCGGTGTACATTTGTAAGAATTACTTTGAAATACAATCTGGGGTTATGCAGGGAAATGAGTTGACCAATTTGAGTTGAGCAAGTTTTGACAGAAGCCATTGAGGTGAATGATGAGGTGGTGAGAGAACCAGAACACCAGAAGAACTTTTTAGTCTTGGAGTAATTCAATGGGATCCTTAATTTTCATCTGAAACATCATTTAGGTGCAGGTTTAATGTCCCAACCACAAGACAGTGCCTCAAAAACACAGGAAATCCAGTACTCCCTTAACACTGGCACAGTGGTTAGCACTGCTGCCTCACAGCGCCAGGGACCTGTGTTCGATTCCTGGCTGTCTATGCAGAGTCAGTATGTTCTCTCCATTCTGTGTGGGTTTCTTCTGGGTGCTCTGGTTTCCTCCCACAGTCTGAAAGACATGCTGGTTAGGTGCATTGGCCATGCTAAATTTTCCCTCAGTGTACCCGAACAGGTGCCAGAGTGTGGCGACTAGGGGATTTTCACAATAACTTCATTGCAGTGTTAATATAAGTCTGCTTGTGACACTAGTAAATAAACTTTAAACACTGCACTGGAGTGTAAGACTTGTAGGGTGGTTAGCAAACCTTATTTTTGTGTGGGAGTGAAGGTCAGTCAGTGTCATTTTATCACATTGGTATCACACACAAAGGACATAACGGTAATCTGTAAAGGGTTATGCTTTCACGTTGGGAATTTGAAACCAAATAAAGTTCTGTCAAACATTTGACAAAGTGTTATTCTGACTTGTTAGAAACTCGAAGGGGAGATCAAATTCTTCCTGACAGTAACTTTATCAAGTACAACATCATGGCCTGGGTTTTTCCATGAAAGTGCAGGGCCAAATTGTATCAAGCAGACTCAACAGTAACTTTCAAAAACAAAGAACTGGACATATATTTAAAAAGTGCCAGCCCTGGCTCAGTTGGTGGAACTCTTGCATCTGAGTCACAAGCTTCTAAGTTCAAGTCCCATTCTAGGGTTTGAGCACAACAATCTACACTTGAAGTGCAGTACTGAGGGAGTGCTGCACTGTTGGAGGTGCTGTCTTTCAGACAAGATGTTAATCCAGGGCCCCATCTGCTTCTAGGGTGGACATGAACGATCCCATGGTGTATTTTAAAGAAGAACAGGGGATTTATCGTGGTCTCTTGGTCAATATCCCTCAATCAACATCATAAAATAGACTGACTGATTATTATTACATTTCTGTTTATGTATAAATTGCCTGATATATTTCCTACATTACAAGTGATGATATTTCAAAAGTACTTTATTGGTTGTTAAAGCACTTTAAGGCATGTAGTGGTCATGTAAAGTGCTATATAAATATAGCTTTCTTTCTTTGAAAAGAAAACGTTTGCAAAGCCAAGAGAAAAGAGCAGAGGAGTGGGTCTATTTGCATAATTCTTATAAAGATCTATGCTTTTTGTAAGAATTTGGTCCATCATACCTGTATGATGGACCAAATGGCTTCCTTCTTGTGCTGCATTACTCTGCAAATCCCTGTCTCTAAATTGAGCCTTATATATTTCCCCTGCACCACCAGTTCGATTCCTATCTCTTTACGGTCCTCTCTATAAACCATGGCTCTGGAGGAAATCAGCTCATTGCCCTGTGGTTGCATTTGCTGGGCAGTTTAACCCAACGTGGTGTTTAGAACAATGAGGTGGTATTCAGTCTGCAGCAGTGGGATGAACAGCAAAAACTAGGGAAGGAAAGACAGAAGATAGAGATCAGTTTTGGCCACCTCCCTGTCTCTTCTTCCATCCTCCTGCTTGCAGGTCGGAAATTCTTCTAAGACACTTGCATACAATTGTTCTTAAATCAGTGGGTTGCGATTCATTTACACTGTTGTCCCTCCCTTTTCGAAGGAGATTCTGGCTTTGCAGTGGCCTTCAGTAAACTGAAAATACTGCCAGAATCTCACCCAATAGATACAATGCAGACCAACCAGGAAAATGGATCAAGATGGGCAGCACGGTGGTTAGCACTGCTGCCTCACGGCGCCAGGGACCCGGGTTCAATTCCGGCCTCGGGTCACTGTCTGTGTAGAGTTTGCACATTCTCCCCGTGTCTGCGTGGGTTTCCTCCGGGTGCTCCGGTTTCCTCCCACAGTCCAAAGATGTGCGGGTTAGGTTAATTGGCCATGCTAAATTGACTCTAATGTCAGTGTGATTAGCAGGGTAAATATGTGGGGTTACGGGAATAGGGCCTGGGTAGGATTGTGGTCAGTGCAAATTCGATGGGCCGAATGGCCTCCTTCTGCACTGTAGGGATTCTAGGGTGTGGGGAGGCGGGAGGAAGCTGGGAGGAAAAAAACAACATCCCCCACCTCTGACAGTGACAGGACCCCAGTGGAATATCCAGCCCAAGTTGTGCTAATGTTATTAGCTGCATGTTCCCATCCTGTATATTTCTTCTTTCAACGAAGCATGATATTAATAAAACAGATGATTCGCTCAATTATAAAACTCTAATTACTGAATCAGTTGATACTGCATCTCAGTAAAACAAATTAGCTGTGATTAGTGATGTGACAGTGATTTTTACTTCATAAGCTAACAAGGAAGCATAGCTTATGAGCGTGGTAAGTACAAGTGGAGCATTTATTAATGTCGGGCCAACATGGATAGTCTGGAGGATAATTGAAGTTTGGGAGCAAAGGCCAGGCTTGTCAGTCTGCCCTCAGGTTGACGCGAAACATTCATTATAGCTTAATAGCAAATCCTTTTTGTAGCGGATTTCGGAGTATAAAAACAGCTTTATGAAGGTGGCATTTTTAAAACCCTTCAAAGACTTGCATTCCATTAACATCTTCAGAAGCTGCCATCAATAACAAAGAGGTTAGATCATTCTAAAGTTACGATCATTAAATGTGATTCACTGCCAAAATGTGTCTACAAGGCAATATTAAAATGCTGAAGATTTGAGCATATTAACTCTTTGTGGGCTTCCTGACTAAGCCCTGCTCTATCATTTGTTTCCAAATGGCTGTAGAAGAATTAACGCAACACCGTGTTAGTGTTATTTCTGCTGATTATCCTTAACACACCTCAGTTAACATTTGCTAATTTCTTTTTTCTTACAGTGTCAGAATGAGTTTGATTGATAATACTTCATGGATTTGCCATATCTTCAAACGTCTGTGACTCCTTTTATCAATGTGTGTGATCTTTATTCGAGATAGAAATAAATAGGAACATAAGGAATGTATATAACTTTGGAGCAGGAGTAGGCCATTCAGCCCTTCGAGCCCACTCTGTCATTCAACATGATCGTGGCTGATCTGGTTGTGGTTTCAAATCCATTTTACTGTCTGTCCAAACCTCCCCCACCAACCCCACCCTTCCTACCGGACCCCACCCCCTTGCCCCCGCCCCCACCATAACACGTGACTCCCTCCGTTTTCGATCAAAAATCTATCCAATTCTGCCTTGAATAAATTTGATGACCAAGTTGCCACCCTCTGAGCATGAGAATTTCACATACTAGTGACCCTCTGAGGGAAAATAATTCTCCTAATCCCTGATTTAAAAAGGAGATCTCTCATTCTTAAACTGAGTCCCCCTATAGTTCTGGTCTCCAGGACTAGAAGAACAATCCTCCCGATATCCACCCTATCAAGTCCCCTCAGGGGTCTCACATCTAGATCTTGCAATGTTTCAATAAGATCACCTCTCATTCTTTGGAGCTTCAGCATGTGTAGTAGACCTAACCTGTTCAACCTTTCTTCATAAAGTAAGTCCTTCAACCGAGAAATGCGTTGAGTGAATCTCCTCTGAACCGCTTCTAATGCAATTCTATCCTTTGTTTATGTAAGTAGACTAAAACTGTCCACAATGCTCTAGATGTGGTCTTACCAAGGTCCTGTACAGTAAAGCTTCCCTACTTTGATATTCCATGCCCCTTGCAATAAGCCCCAACATTCCATTTGCCTTCCTAATCACTTCTATATCTGTCAGCTAACTTTATGTTATTAATGTACCCAGACACCCAGAATGCTCTGTCCATTCTAAATTCTGCAATTACTCTTAATTTAGATAGTATACTATTTTTCTATTCTTCCTGCCAAAGTGGACAAGATCACATTTTCCCACAATATATTCCATCTACCAACTTTTCTGCCCATTTGCTTATTGTCTATATCCCTTTGCAGACCCTCTCCCGTCTCTTGACAATTTCCTTTCCTACCTCTTTTGGGGCCATTAGTAAATTTAGCTACCATACATTCAGTCTCTTCATGACAAATGATTGATATAGATTATAAATAGTTGTAGTGGCCTTTATGTAACCAGGTGATTTAAGTTTTGCAGAAAGAAGCTTAACCTTATGGCGATGGCACAGTGGTTAGCACTGCTGCCTCATAGCTCCAGGGACCCGAGTTTGATTCTCGGTTTAGGTCACTGTCTGTGTGGAGTTTGCATGTTTTCCCCAGGTCTGCGTGGGTTTCCTCCGGGTGCTCCGGTTTCCTCCCACAGTCCAAAGATGTGCACGTTAGGTGCATTGGCCATGCTAAATTCTCCCTCAGTGTACCCGAACAGGAGCCGGAGCGTGGCGACTAAGGGATTTTCACAGTAACTTCATCATAGTGTGAATGTACTCCTACTTGTGACTAATAAATAAACTTTATTTTACTGTAAAACAATCAGCTCCAGTCTAGGGAAAACAACACTGACTTCTTTACATTGTGAAGGTTTAAGTTTTAAGTTCCTGGTTATTGGAAATTCCAGTTCTTGGGCATACTCACTTCCATCTTTTTGTTAAAATTCATTCATGGGATGTGGACTCGAGGCCAGCATTTATTGCCCATCCCTATTTGCTCGTGAGAAGGTGGTGGTGAGCCACAGCATTGGATACAATTGAGTGATTTGCTAGGCCATTGCAAAAGGCCACTAAAGTCAACCATATTGCTGTGGGTCTGGAGTTACATATAAACCAGATTGGGAAAGGATGGCAGAATTTTCTTCACTAAAGAACATTTGGGAATCAGTTGGACTTTTACACCGATTTAGCAATTCTATTGTCATTTGGGGCGGCACGGTAGCACAGTGGTTAGCACTGCTGCTTCACAGCTCCAGGGACCTGGGTTCGATTCCCGGTGATGCGCGATTGATTCACACGGGAGACAGGGTCGTACCCGGGAATAAAGGCTTTTATTCACAACAAGAATAGAGCACACTGCTTAACAATACTATCCCAGACTAAGGGCTACTAGGAAGTAGCAGTGACCTTTATACCCCTGCAAGAAGGCGGAGCCAAACAGAGTGTACCACAGAACAATGCTAACAGGTGGAACACCCCAACCCTAACCCCAACAGCAACAAGAGTAACATATGTACAAGTACCCATAGTGGTAACCATCTATGGTTCACCACACCCGGCTTGGGTCACTGTCTGTGTGGAGTTTGCACATTCTCCTCGTGTCTGCGTGGGTTTCCTCCGGGTGCTCCGGTTTCCTCCCACAGTCCAAAGATGTGCGGGTTAGGTTGATTGGCCATGCTAAAATTGCCCCTTAGTGTCCTGAGAGCGTAAATTAGAGGGATTAGCGGGTAAATATGTAGGGATATAGGGGTAGGGCCTGGGTGGGATTGTGGTCGGTGCAGACTCGATGGGCCAAATGGCCTCTTTCTGCACTGTAGGATATCTATATTATAGCTTTTTTGATTCTAGTTTTATGTAACTGGATTTAAATTGCAATTCTCCAATCTTGTGGTACCCCCCCTGAGTCTAGGGAAGGCTGAAAGATTATGGCCAGTGCCCCTTTTATGGGATTTTAGGACATCTCAAAGCACCTTACAGCCAAGAAGTATTTCTGAAGGACAGTCACTATTGTAATGTAGAAAGCGTAACAGCCATTTTGTCCATAGCAAGCTCCCACAAACTGCAATATGACGATGATCAGCTAATCTTTGGATCAGCTTTGGATGTTGGGTGAGGAGTAAATATTGGCCAGGACACTGGAGAGAACTCCTCTGTTTTTGTTTTCAAAATACTTTAATGGGATCATTTTAGTCCACTTGCGAGTCATAGTCCACTTTTGATAGTCATAGAATCCTACAGTGCAGAAGGAGGCCACTTGGCCCATTGAGTCTGCACCAACCACAGGCCCTATCCCCATAACCCCATGCATTTACCCTACCTAGTTCCCCTGAGAGTAAGGGGCAATTTAGCATGGCCAGTCCACCTAACCCACACACCTTTAGACTGTGGGAGGAAACTGGAGCACCCGGAGGAAACCTGCGCAGACACAGGGAGAACGTACAAACTCAACACAGACAGCGACGCATGCTTAGAATTGAACCTGGGTCCCTGGCGCTGTGAGGCAGTAGTGCTAACCACTGTACCACCATACTTCAATCCTACACGAAATGTTGACAATCAAGTCTCAAAAATCATTCTGTTCGGGTACATTGAGGGAGAAGTTAGTATCTCCAATGCACATAACCAGCACGACTTTTGGACTGTGGGAGGAAACCGAAGCACCTGGAGGAAACCCACGCGGACCCAAGGAGAAGTGCAAACTCCGCACAGACAGTGACCCAAGCCGGGGATCAAACTCGGGTCCCTAGTGCTGTGAGGCAGCAGTGCTGACCACTGTGCCACCATGCCACCCATGTTGGACCTGCCTGCTAGCTTTTTGTGATTCATGCACTAGAACACCTAGATCCCTCTGTACTTCACTCACCTACAGTCTTTCTCCATCTAGATAATAACTTCCCTTTTGATTCCTCCTATCAAAGTTCATGAGCTCACATTTACTCATATTAAACTCCATTTGCCAGATTTTTGCCTAGTCACCTGATCTATCTATATCCAAGAATGGCTCCAGGGATGAAAAACCTAAGTTATGAGGATGGACCCACAACTCCCACAAAATGCATTTAAACAAGAAAAGTTTCCACTTTTTAAATGTAGGCAAACCAGAATATATAAAACAAAATTGGAACTGATTACAGGGCCTATATTGTCCACCATGGTGTAAAAGGTTGGGTGACAAAAATTGGTTGGTCCAAATTTGCTTTGGCATGGAGAGGCAGTGGCATAGTGGTATTGTTGCTGGACTAGTAATCCAGAGACTCTGGTCAACGCTCTAAGTGCCAGATTCGAATCCCATCACAGCAGATGGTGAAATTTGAATTCAGTAAAAAATTTGGAATTAAAAGTCTAATAATGGCCAGAAAACCATTGTTGATTGTCGTAAAAACCCATCTGGTTCACTGATGTCCTCTGGGGAAGGAACTCTATCATCCATACCCGGTCTGGCCTACATGTGACTCCAGACCCACAGCAATGTGGTTGATTCTTAATTGCCCTCAGGGATGGGTAATAAATACTGGCCCAGCCAGCGATGCTCAGATCCCATGAATGAATTTTAAAAATGTTATATCTAGCAGTATCCTGAGCATAGGAGTGGGAATTATTAATGGACAATGAAGACACAAGGTTTTGCATTATGATACTTCCAATATGGGGAATCATGAAGGTTCCACGGTATGTTTGAATGAACTGAGTGTTGCCTAGATTATTTTAGTCTGGATTTATCATCCATTTCAGCACTATTGTTCTTCATTCTAAATATGCGTGAGGTGTCAGTTTATAATGTAAGCAACGTGCTATCAAAGTTTGAGATCACGCACCAACCGACTCAAGGACAGCTTCTTCCCTGCTGCCAATAGACTTTTGAATGGACCTATATTATATTAAGTTATATTAAGTTGATCTTTCTGTGCACCCTAGCTGTGACTGTAACTACACACTCTGTACCCTCTCCTTTCCTTCTCCCCAATGTGCTCTATGAACAGTATGCTTTGTCTGTACAGCACGCAAGAAACAATACTTTTCACTGTATCCCAATACATGTGACAATAATAAATCAAATCAAATCAAATTTTTAAAATGCCAGTTTCTTGATGAAAAAGAAATTGATTTTACCCTTTTTAGTTCTACCACTTCCAGCGGACTGGTTATGTCTGTCACTGGCATGTCCTTGGTGCTTGCTAAAAAGTCAGACAAAAAGGTACATTATGCAGATTCATTGGTGAAGCACAGAGGGAGTTGAGTTATTCCACTCCTGCAGACAATTTCCAAGCTTCTGTGTAACAAAGTCACATGTTAAATAGATATTTCTTGCTATGCAGAACACACTGCTAATTTTACTCTCTTCCGCTGTATAATCAATCGGGAAAACTGAGTTTAAAAAATATATATGTATACTTATTACTTCATGTTAACCCATATAATTGCAGCATAAACAGCATTTTAATATACGTCACCAGTGATGTATGTAGTCCCTTCATCAACACCGCAGCTGGCCATCTCCGGAATATTAAAATTGAAGACCTTACCAGCTTCAAATTTTCTTTTATCAATGAGCCATACAAAGAGAAAAAAATTACGGAATATGTTTTAAAATTTTCCATTTATATGTTAAGAGAGTTTGCTCTTGGCTGTTCAATTCCATATGGTACGGCCATCAGTGAGGGCATGAATTCAGCAGATGTATAGCTGCAATAGTAAAGAGTGAGCAACATGAAATAAGGAATCCATACATTGTGTGTTCAATCAGATCTGTAAATGAAATGCATGCTGAATAAAGCATGGCCTAATGTCCTAACGGTTCCCTTGATTCACAATGAGGGGAAGATAAAAAAGAATTTAGATGACTTTTTTTTTAACCACTGCATCAACAGCTTGGAAAAGATTGACATTTAATCTTATTTTGAGAGTTTTTGAAACATCATTTTAGCTGTCATAATGATGCATCCATCCCAATTAAAATTTCCCCACAATTTCCCCTCAGATGAATGTTATCTAAATGGGAAATTGGATGGTGAAAGATGGAAATTCCTTGGTGCCAATCACTTGCTCGTTATTCATTTATGATGATGTTCCATCCATTCCACGGGTCATTTTTCAGCATTCCCAGGCCTGTTTCATTGTTCAAGCCATTAATTAATTCGTGGACAAGTCTAATTAAACATCCAGAAGCTTGGGGGAATGTTATATTATGATGAGTTCTAAGGTATTAGGCACTTGTCTCTGATTCTTGTTCCCAGAATAGTTTTCTCCTGAAACTTTGCCACTTCATAAAGTTTGGGTTAGTTTTTATTTTGTTAGATTCTGTGGGAGGCAAGGGATGAGATTGCAGAGCCTTTGGCGTTGATCTTTGGGTCCTCGCTGTCCACGGGGATGGTGCCAGAGGACTGGAGAATGGCGAATGTTGTTCCTCTGTTTAAAAAAGGGAATAGAAATGACCCTGGTAATTATAGACCAGTTAGTCTTACTTCGGTGGTTGGTAAATTGATGGAAAGGGTCCTTAGGGATGGGATTTACGACCATTTAGAAAGATGCGGATTAATCCGAGATAGTCAGCACGGATTCGTGAAGGGCAAGTCGTGCCTCACAAATTTGATAGAATTTTTTGAGGAGGTAACTAAGTGTGTTGATGAAGGTAGGGCAGTTGATGTCATATACATGGATTTTAGTAAGGCGTTTGATAAGGTCCCCCATGGTCGGCTTATGATGAAAGTGAGGAGGTGT
Organism: Mustelus asterias; assembly: GCF_964213995.1. Lineage (NCBI taxonomy): Eukaryota > Metazoa > Chordata > Chondrichthyes > Carcharhiniformes > Triakidae > Mustelus > Mustelus asterias. The sequence goes on from NC_135812.1 coordinate 24,687,104, forward strand.
GGGATAGAGGGAAAGTTGGCCGATTGGATAGGTAACTGGCTGTCTGACCGAAGACAGAGGGTGGTGGTCGATGGAAAATTTTCGGATTGGAGGCAGGTTGCTAGCGGTGTGCCGCAGGGATCAGTGCTTGGTCCTCTGCTCTTTGTGATTTTTATTAATGACTTAGAGGAGGGGGCTGAAGGGTGGATCAGTAAATTTGCTGATGACACCAAGATTGGTGGAGTAGTGGATGAGGTGGAGGGCTGTTGTAGGCTGCAAAGAGACATAGATAGGATGCAAAGCTGGGCTGAAAAATGGCAAATGGAGTTTAACCCTGATAAATGTGAGGTGACTCATATTGGTAGGACAAATTTAAATGTGGATTACAGGGTCAAAGGTAGGGTTCTGAAGACTGTGGAGGAACAGAGAGATCTTGGGGTCCATATCCACAGATCTCTAAAGGTTGCCAGTCAAGTGGATAGAGCTGTGAAGAAGGCCTATAGTGTGTTAGCTTTTATTAACAGGGGGTTGGAGTTTAAGAGCCGTGGGGTTATGCTGCAACTGTACAGGACCTTGGTGAGACCACATTTGGAATATTGTGTGCAGTTCTGGTCACCTCACTATAAGAAGGATGTGGAAGCGCTGGAAAGAGTGCAGAGGAGATTTACCAGGATGCTGCCTGGTTTGGAGGGTAGGTCATATGAGGAAAGGTTGAGGGAGCTAGGGCTGTTCTCTCTGGAGCGGAGGAGGCTGAGGGGAGACTTAATAGAGGTGTATAAAATGATGAAGGGGATAGATAGAGTGAACGTTCAAAGACTATTTCCTCGGGTGGATGGAGCTATTACAAGGGGGCATAACTATAGGGTTCGTGGTGGGAGATACAGGACGGATATCAGAGGTAGGTTCTTTACGCAGAGAGTGGTTGGGGTGTGGAATGGACTGCCTGCAGTGATAGTGGAGTCAGACACTTTAGAAACATTTAAGCGGTTATTGGATAGGCACATGGAGCACACCAGGATGATAGGGAGTGGGATAGCTTGATCTTGGTTTCAGATAAAGCTCGGCACAACATCGTGGGCCGAAGGGCCTGTTCTGTGCTGTACTGTTCTATGTTCTATGTTCTATGTTTGTCAAAAGCAGAGATGAAGTTCAGGGGACAAAAATAAATAAAAATTGGAATCAAACTGAATTCATTGAAATGCTATGGGTGCCCATAGGGGTTAAAAGTCCAATTTTAAAAGATGCATTTTGAGAGATGGGGGCCGAATTCTCCGACCTCACCCATGACTGGGACTCTCTGGCCCCCCTGCAGCAAATGCAGAATTGGCTGAGCTCCAAATTCTCCACTCTTGCCAACAATGGTGAGTTACGAAGGATGAGTGGCGGGGTGGGGGGGGGGGGGGGGGGGGGGGGGTGGTGAGATCTCATTGAAGCTTACAGAATACTGAAAGGCCTAGATAGAATGGATGAGGGGAAGATGTTTCCGGTAGTGGGAGAGACTAGGATCTGAGAGCACAGCCTCAAAGCAAACCCTTTAGTACTGAGATGAGGAGGAATTTCTTCAGCCGGTGGGTGGTGAATCTATGGAATTCATTGGCACAGAGGAGGCCAGGTCATTGAGTGTACGTAAGACAGAGATAGATTCTTGATTGGTAAGGGGATCGAAGGTTACGGGGGAAAAGCAGGAGAATGGGGTTGAGAAACTTATCAGCCATGGTGAATGACGAACCAGGCTCGATGGGCCAAATGGCCTAATTCTGCTCGAAAATCTTATCGTTTTATGGTCTTATGGGGCGTGAACGGCCAGAGAATTCTGGTCCAATCTGAACTGAACGTCATCTGGCCCAAAATAAGCGAAATACTGCGGATGCTGGAAAAACTCAGCAGGTCTGGCAGCAACTGTAAGGAGGTCTAGATCAAATGGGTCAACGCAACCTCACTGCAAAAAAATAAATGCTTATGACCTTGTTACATATGCTGACTCCTTGGGAAGAACTAGAATAGAAATCCTTGCTTGATTTAAGTCTGAATTGCTGTACAATTCCTAATGTATTGCACTGATTTAGTTTTAATAATAGTTCAGTTCTACCTTTTTTAACCGTTGTATTACCTTCAAGAGGGAACTCTTCTGAGCCATGTTTCAGCAGTAAGTTACTAGGCAAGTGTCCAGCTTCACAAATATCTTGGAACAGCCAGTTATAGACATCCTGAACACACGAAAAAAGGAGCATGACCTTCTTTCCAGCTGCAGTCACATTTCATTAATGTCCCACGACATCCTTTAAAATGGGTAATAAATCATTGAGAGTGAATCACATCAGTCAATTTTCCGACAGTGTAAGAAACCCAAAAATAGTGCTGAAATACTTAAGGTCCTTAACGGTGGCCAGTCTAACCAGCAGTAATGGTGCCCTCTTATGGCAGATAGCTGAAATATTCAACACTCATGAACACATCAATACTACGATGAAGCGACGGTTACAAATTTCATTAACTTTTTGAAATGAATTTTGCACTTTTGATGGAAATATTGTTTTATTTTACCCTGTGTAAGTAAGCCAATCTGAGAGATTTTACACAACTTTTCAGCCCCATGACAAACTTCACCGGTTTATAAATATCATTGGCTCTGATATTAAAATACAATCTCATACTCGTCCTCTGTGCTCTGTATCTTTATATCCACGATGTGGAGATACCTGCGTTGGACTGGGGTGGGCACAGTAAGAAGTCTCACAATGCCAGGTTAAAATTCAACAGGTTTATTTGGAATCAGGAGCTTTGAGAGCGCTGTTCCTTCATCAGGTGAGTCATGAAGGAGCAGCACTCCGGAAGCTCCTGATTCCAAATAAACCTGTTGGACTTTAACCTGGTGTTGTGAGACTTCTTTATATTCAATATCATACCTCGATGTCCGATGGTATTGCTCATAGTAGGCAGGGCGGCATGGTGGCACAGTGGTTAACACTGCTGCCTCAAAGCTCCAGGGACAGGGTTCAATTCCGGGTGACTCCCTGTGTGAAGTTTGCACGTTCTGCCTGTGTCTGCAAGGGTTTCCTCCAGGTGCTCCGGTTTCCTCCCACAGTCCAAAGATGTGCAGGTTAGGTGGATTGGCCATGCTAAGTTGCCCCTTAGTGTCCCAAGATTTGTAAGTTAGATGTGATTAGCCATGGGAAATGTGTTTGGTCACAGAGATAGGACGGGGAAGAATGCCTGGGTAAGATGCTCTGTCAGAGAGTTGGTGCAGACTCGATGGGCCAAATGGCCACATCTGCACTGTAGGGATTCTACGATTCTCGGATGGTGAGGTCGAAGGATGGGTTGTTTAATACCATGTACAGTACAGCATAAGATATAGTTGACCAGTTATGACAGTCTTCAAAAAGTTAGAAAGGTATTTGTGTGCCGTTTTTGTTGTCTATCACTAAATTAGAGAAATTTCTCACTCAAGAATGTCAGCCGAGCAGTCAGACAGTTTCGTGGAAGCCACAAAGACAAGTTGGACAGCACAAATTCATGACGGATGGACTTATTTGTGTCCTGAGCAGCAGCATTGAGCTGTCGACAAGAGCAATGTGTTACTCAGGATAACAAAAAACGGCCCCTTAATTGCTCAGAACACCTGAAATTCCAACAGGACAACTCGCAGGTTAGGGTGATTGGCCATGCTAAATTGCCCCTTAGTGTCAGGGGGATTAGCAGTGTAAATATGTGGGGTTATGGGGATAGGGCTTGGGTGGGATTGTTATCAGTGCAGTCTTAATGGGTTGAATGGCCTCCTTCTGCACTGTAGGGAATCTATGAAAACTCAAGTAAATATTGAAACAGTGAACGGAGGAGTGACATTCCTGACCCAAGCCCTAGAATAAAGGCCTCACCAGAGATGAATTGTAACATGGATTCCCCAAGTAGTTTGAGTAGGTTTTCTCTAAGAATTATTTATTTTATATTTTAGAACTTTAATATTTAAACTTATAAAGTAAATACATGGGGTTATGGGTATAGGTCAGAGGAGTGGGCCAGAGAGTCAGTGTAGACTTGATGGGCCGAAAGGCCTCTTTCTGCGCTGTAGGGATTCTATGGTTCTCTATGGCTCAATGTTTCAAAAATTGTATTTTAAGCATTTTGATTGTTTAGTTTTGAGGTATTTGTTGGTTCAATAATGTTACCTTTGCAAAGAAAATTGAATAGCTTGGGTTTTGTGGTGAAAGCTACTTGTTGATTGGTGGCTCTCCCCACCTTTCCGGGATATGAACTCAGCTTTTGATTGGTTCATTTGCATCATGTGATTCTTGAGCCAAGCCTGATTTTCTTCCCCTTCTGAAACATGGGGAGGGATTTTCCAGCCGCACTCGCCCAAAAACCGGAAAATCCCACCCAAGGTCAACGGACCTTTGTATGGTCCGCCCCACCTTCCCTCTCACCCCCTCCCCCCCCACCCCCACCCCCCATCCCCGCCTCTCCTCTCACCTGCCCACTACAATTCCCATGGTGAGCGGGATGGGAAAACTCCCCCCATGGTGCTGAATTTTACAGCCCTTGCGGGGTGGCAGGCTGGGAGGATGTAACACTGGGAACCATGCCATTGAAGTTATTTCTGGTGCCTATCCACTCATCCTGCTGTTGCCTCACCTCCAATGTGACTTTCCCCGTGGAAGAGGGAGGTACTGAGAAACCCACTCACCTCTGGGTCAATTGAGGTCCTTAAGTGACCAAGCCATTTCATAGAATCCGTACAATGCAGAAGGAAGCCATTTGGCCCATTGAGCTTCCACCGACAATAATCCCACCCAGGCCCTATCCCCATCACTCCAAATATTTACCCTTCTAAATCCCCTGACGCTAAAAGGCAATTTAACATGGCCAATCCACCTAACCCACACATCGTTGGACTGGAGGAAACCGGAGCGCCCAGTGGAAACCCACGCAGACATGTGGAGAACGTGCAAACTCCCCACAGTCACCCAAGCGGGGAATCGAACCCTGGTCCCTGGCCCTGTGAGGCAACAGTGTTAATCACTGTGCCACCATGCCTCTTCCCACTATCTCGAAGATTCTACCCATGGCATCAGGAGGCTGGCACCGGGTGTCCAGTCTGGTAAGTTTCACTGTTCAGGGCGGTAGTTGGTAATGGGTTGGGATGTCCCTCCTTTACAACTCTGTGTGTCTAATGGAGACTCCGCTATGGTTAACCAACTCTCATGTGCCACCTACCCATCTCCCCCCCCGGCCCCCATCTCCAGCCATCTCTATCCCAGCCCTTACCCCCCCCCCACCCCTTACAGGGGCCCCAGTAAGACCTGGATTTAAATTAAAGTCCAGGCTCCATTGCAGCACACCTTCTTTGGGACTGGCTGTAATCCCAGCAACCCCCAACAGCTGTTAAATGGCTGCGGACTGAGTTGGCCAGGCAGAGGCAGCCTCACTCCTGACTTTTACTCTTCCCTACTAACCCTGGCTGACCAGCAGCCATTTAACACTCCAAGGAGCAAGTAGTTGCTTGGTGGTAAGACTTCCAGCCCTCACTCTGGAGGATGTCCCTCCATGGAAGAGGTCCCTCCTCAGAGAGGTGCTGAATTGAATGGTAGCTGTGCTATTGGGAGTGATTGTCACTGCTGGAACTACAAGACACCCTCAAGTTTGTAGGTTCCAGGACCAGGTCAGAGGCAAGTGGGGGGGGTCTCACAGTGGGTTGTGAGGGGAAATTCTTCTGGGTTAGAGGGGTGGGAGTGGGGTGTGAAGTGGGGGGAGAGTGGGAGTCTTGATGGGAGGCCAGGGGGGAGGGAGCACCTGCAGGGCAGGGAAGATCTTTAGAGTCTTGCCCAACGTGGAATGGGGACCATTGAGGGAGTTTGCCTCGCTCTTCCTCTGAGGCCTTAGCCAGGGTGGCTTGGTGAGCCACCCCCCATTCCTGACCCTCTCCTGTCCACTTCAAAATTGAGACTGGGTTCGAACCAGCCTTTAAGAGGTCATTAATTGGCCACCATAGGCCTCAGTTTCCCCGTGTAAATGTGAAGACAGGTTGAGGGCATTAGGAATTTTCCAGGCCCTCGCCTGCAAACCAGCCAGTGGTGAAGCTGCAAAATGCCGCCCCATATCTTGGTAAGTACCTGAAAGATTTCCATCATTTTCTGCATCTGTTTTCAGCTCCTGCACTTTTTAAAAAATTAATTCGTGGGACACGGGTGCCGCTGGTTGGCCAGCGTTTATTGCCCTTAGTTGCCCTTGTTCTGAGAGCAGTCGAAAGTCAACCACATTGCTGTGGCTCTAGAGTCACATGGGTAAGGACAGCAGATTTCCTTCCCTAAAAGGACATTGGTGAACCAGATGGGTTTTTACAACAATCGACAATGGTTTTATGGTCATCAGTAGATTCTTAATTCCAGATATCTTTCATCAAATTCAAATTCCACCAACTGCTGTGGTGGGATTTGAACCCGGGTCGACAGAACATTAGCTGGGTTTCTGGATTAATAGTCTAGCAGTAATACCACTCGGCCATCGCCTCTCCTCTGGGTCAGTACTTTGAGTACCATAAGAAATGGGGGAAGATAGTCAAATAGTCTGTTCAAAAGGAAAAATCTGCCGTTACTATTGGATATCATATTCCACATAGATGTAGTTAAAGTTGAATTAATGCACAGTATCATAGGCGATTAACTCGTGTGTAGGAGAAAACACTGGAACGTAAGGATATTTACAGATTCTAATTACTGTTAAAACTAACACTTTACACACACCAGTCTGTACCTCCAGAGTGTTATAATCCATAAAGACTTTGCTATATTCCTTGCTACTGAAATGAGCAATGATCTTCATCATTCCTTTCTGGTTTTCTTCAGGATCACCGTTGTTTCTCTTTGTTTGAAGTGCAATCTGTTTTCAAGTAGGTGAAAAGAAAAGTAATCGCATTCCGTTCACTCAATTCATCTTATAACCTGCTCAATGCAACATGACACCAAATCCTGGCCTGTTACTGTGTGCTTGAATGTTAACCACCTCGCCTGTTTTACAGTGACATTCTGAAGCATGATATTTTTGTATTTGTGGCTCTGGCTAATTGATAATATAGGTGCTGAAATAAGAGTGCTTACAGGGTACGCAACTCCTTACCTTATTGAACCGAATCCTCAGCTTTGCCATCTTTTCAGCTATAGATCTGAAACAAGACAAAGGAATGCATATCAAGCAGAAACATACAAGTTGCCATTTTATTCTTCATCCCCAATAAATATGACGTTTTAGGAAAATCTAAAATGCAAATTCACACAGCAGGAAAATCACACTGAAATCTTGATGGTAGCATTCTTGATAATAAGGACATAAGATCACAAGAAGTAGGAGAAGGGATAGGCCACTCCCCCCATTTCTTATGGTACTTGCGGTAGTGACCCAGAGGAGAGGCGGTGGCCTAATGGTATTATCACTAGACTATTAATCCAGAAACTCAGCTAATGTTCTGGTGACCTGGATTCAAATCCCGCCATGAAATCATTGTCAATTGTCAGGAAAACCCATCTGGTTCACTAATGTTCTTTAGGAAAGGAAATCTGCCATCCTTACCTGGTCTGGCCCACATGTGACTCCAGAGCCACAGCAATGTGGTTGACTCTTAACTGCCCTCCAAAGGCATGGGCAATAAATGCTATGATGTGGAGATGCCGGCGTTGGACTGGTATAAGCACAGTAAGAAGTCTCATAACACCAGGTTAAAGTCCAACAAGTTTATTTGGCAGCACGAGCTTTTGGAGTCTCGCTTCTTCTTCATTACAAGATATCTTGTCAATTGAGTTTGTGTCTTTGCCCTGTTTGTGAACACAAGTCCTCACTCACCTGATGAAGGAGCGAGACTCCGAAAGCTTGTGCTGCCAAATAAACCTGTTGGACAATAAATGCTCGCCAGCCAGCGATGCCCATTTTCCATGAATTAATTTTTTAAAAACCGATGTAGCATGTTTGAAAGTATTTCTATGTAACCAACAATCCAATATATTGAAGATCTCAGAGTTTCTTCAGATTTTCTTTCGTTTCTTCGGAGTTAGATCTTAGCAGTTAAACAATTTGAGTATTCACCCAGGATGGAATATGGGAATAGAGGCAAGAGTATGGCTTGTATGGGGAGAAGTGACACAAATAAGAAGGAGAGATGTGCAGTAGGTTTGATTCCCTAATTGACTCCCACTGACAACCAAATATTTATTATAAAACAACCTTTCAGAGTTTAATGAACATAAAGTAACCCTCCTACATAAGTAGAAAAAAGTGTGAAAGAGCACTGTTGCATTGGCGCAGGTTTGTTTCTGCTTGTGGCAGAATGGGTATCCTTGCACCAGCTCCCAGCACCACTAGGAACCAATTCCCCGTTATCCTGATGGCATTATCCACTCACGGGACCATTTTGTCAGCAGTGATGATGCAGGAAGGCATTTTGTTTATGGCACCAACTACAGTCCAAACTAAATGAATGCCAATGTGAAGGTACTTAAAAACATACCTGATTATTAAACAATTCATTGTGCAACTGTGGACATCAGGCTTAGCTGTGAGGTTCCCATTGCACAATAGGATTTTCCCCCATAGTCGGATAGAATTTCTCAATTTTGACATATGGGATAAGAGCCATTTGGATGAAGTAGCTGTGGGTGATCAGCAAGGAGAAACACCACCAGGAGAAGAGAAATAAAATTGACATTTAAAGCTAGCACAAAAGAGTAAAATCTTATATTGAATGTTCCGGTTTGATCACAATAAAATGTAACATTTACTTGTGAAGGGAAGGTCAAAAAAGCAGCCACATAACACATAATCATTGCAACAATGTGTACCTTTCAAAAAAACACCCAGATAACAAAGACACCTATGTCAGACTCCTGTTCATAAACTACAACTCAACCTTTAACACCATTATTCCTACAAGACTCATCGCCAAACTCCATGGCCTGGGACTCAGCTCCTTCCTCTGCAACTGGATCCTAGACTTCCTAACCCACGGACCACAGTCAATAAGGATAGGCAACAACACACCTCCTCCACGATCATCCTCAACACCGATGCTCCGCAAGGCTGTGTCCTCAGCCCCTTACTATACTCCTTATACGCCTTTGATTGTGTGACCAAATTCCCCTTAAACTCGATTTTCAAGTTTGCTAGTGACACCACCGTCATGGGTCGGATCTCAAACAATGACGCGACAGAGTACAGGAAAGAGATAGAGATTCTTGTGAACTGGTGTGATGACAATAATCTCTCCCTCAATGTCAACAAAACAAAGAAGATAGTCATCGACTTCAGGAAGCACAGTGGAACGCATGCCCCCGTCTACATCAATGGGGTGAAGTAGAAATGGTCGAGAGCTTCAAGTTTTTAGGCGTCCAGTCCACTGACAACCTGTCTTTGTCCCTCCATGTGGACGCGATAGTTAAGAAAGCTCACCAATGCCTCTACTTTCTCAGGAGACTAAGGAAATTTGGCATGTCCACTACAACTCTTCCCAACTTCTACAGATGCACCATAGAAAGCATTCTTTCTGGTTGTATCACAGCTTGATATGGCTCCTGCTCTGTCCAAGACCACAAAATGAAGCCCAATCCATCACTCAAACCAGCCTCCCATCCATTGACACTGTCGACACTTCTTGCTGCCTCGGAAAAGCAGCCAGCATAATCAAGGACCCCAGGCACCCCGGACATTCTCTCTTCCATCTTCTTCTATTGGGAAAAAGATACAGAAGTCTGAGATCATGTACCAACCAACTCAAATACAGCTTCCCCCCTGCTGCCATCAGACTTCTGAATGGACATACCTTGCATTAATTTGATCTTTCTCTACACCCTAGCTATGACTGCACCCTCTCCTTTCCTTGCCTATGTATGGTATGCTTCGTCTGTATAGCATGCAAGAAACAATAATAAATCAAATCAAATCAAAGTACTTCTTTGGCTGAAAAGTACATTGGGATACCCTAAGGTCATGAAAGGTGCTATATAAATGCAGTTCTTTAATTTAGTTTCAGAACTGCTGGAATTGACAAATCTCAAAGTCCTTTGTCACTTTGGCTAATTGCAACCTCATTTTCAATTAAGACCCCATGATGTGTAATGAGGACTGTGATTAACAATGACCATTGTCGCATTTAATAGCTGGACACAATCAAAAATGCTAACTTAAGAAGTGTAATAAGTCTTCAGAGGCAGAAGTCCCTTCACCAAAATCCCTTTATTTACAATTCCAACAGCAGTACACAGAGTGCTATCAGTCAACAGTCTACCTTCAGGAGTGCCAGAGGAACTGACACTCCCAGTTAAATACAAGGAAAAGACTCCCTGATTGGCCCATCAATTGACTCTTTAATCAGGGACATCTTTTAGTGACTCTTTAATCAGGGACATCTTTTTGTGTCCAACCAAATAAACAAAATCAAATTAACTTGGGGACAACTCAAGAGGGGCAGCTCCCTAAAAGGAGGGGAACCGCCCAAAACAAAAAACAAAGCAAAAAGAAAACTTAAAACATCAAATTAAAATGTGATTAAGGGGGTCAATAATACACCCCAGTCCCCGCGGAAGGACTCCTTAATCAGGGAGTTCCTATTCCAACAGGCCAAGCTCCATGGCCTGATTGAAGTCATTACAAGAAACTCACTGGTTTCAATTTTCCTGACTCACTCTTGGTAATTCCAAAACAAATCATGATTTTGTCTACAAAAAGGAGCAATTATCTTTTGATATGAGCAACGTGCAAAGAAGTCAACGCAGATTTCATGACCTTCTTTAATGTTGCTGTGATAAATTCAAAAGAACTATCAGATTAAAACCAAATGTTTGAGGGGGTGCGGATTAGTTGTTTAAAGCCTGCCAAATGTTGCTCTTAACCATTTTGCATCGAATTTTACAATATAGAAACAGGCCAAAGGGCCTGACTGATCCATATGTTAGTGCTTATGCTCCATACAAATCTCCTCGCACTCCACTTCATCGAGCCCTATCAGCATACCCTCCTAAATATTTCTGTCAACATCCTGAGGGTTACCGTTGACCAGAAACTGAACGTGATGAGTCATATAAATACTGTGGCTGCCAAAGCAGTTCAGAGGCTGGGAATACTGTGGTAAGTATCTCACCTTCTGACTCCCCAAAGCCTGTCCACCATCTACAAGGCACAAGTCAGGAGTGCGATGAAATTCTTTCCCCTTGCCTGGATGGGTGCTTCTCCAACAACACTCAAGGAGATCTGGAACAAAGCAGCCCATTTGAGGCACTTCATCCACAAACATTCACTTCCTCCACCAACGATGCACAATAGCAGCAGCAGATGCACTGCAGGAACTCACCAAGCTTCCTTAGGCAGCACCTTCCAAACCCATGGCCACTACCATCTAGAAGGACAAGGGCAGCAAATACGTGGGAATGCCACCACCTGGAAATTCCCCTCCAAGTCACTCACCATCCTGAGTTGGAACGATATCATTTTTCCTTCACTATCGCTGTGCGGATCCAAAGATGTGCTGGTTAGGGTGATTGGCCATGCTCAATTGCCCCTTAGTGTCAGGGGACTAGCAGGGTAAATACCTGCAGTTATGGAGATAGGGCCTGGGTGGGTGTATGCTTGATAGTCTGAATGACCTCCTTCTGCACTGTAGGGATTCTATGATTATATGATTCTATTGGTCAAAATCCTGGGATTTCCTCCCTAGCAGCGGACCTGTGGATGTACCTACATGACATGGACTGCAGCCGTTCAAGAAGGAAGCTCACCACCACCTTCTCAAGGACAATTAAGAATGGGCAATAAATGCTGACCTGGCTGGTGACTCCCACATCCCACAATAAGAAAAATATTGGTGAACAGCAGAATAAATAATGTGCAAAGTGGATAATAGTAAAAGCGGTAGGTTTAACAACAGCATCTGACTTTATCGATTTTCAGAAGAGCCTTTCAATAAGCCATATGAGAACTAACCGAAAGCCAGGTCTTTCTCGTGACATAGAATACACTCTTGACTCATTGAATAAGCAGTGTTCAAATCATGTTTTCCTTTTTGATTTACCTTGTGGCTGGGTCCATCTCCTCAACATCAGCGTTCTTCTCCATCTATCACACTGCAGCGAACAGTCGGACACAGAATAGAATGTGGTGGGACATTACATTACACAATCTATTTACAAGTATATTGAGGAGAGCAACCAACACAGAGGTCTAATCTCTCGTGTTCCAATGTATTAAGTGCATCATATGACTTTCACCTGCATTCTGGTTTGTAAGGTATTCCATTCTTTACATCTTAATTATATGTATTTCATTACATCTCAAAGTATCTACCTTCATCTGCGAGGTTAAACAGGAATCTGTCTCATTAGAAGTCGTTTTAACTTGCCAGCCATGTGTTAGTGAGCAGAAGAATTCTGCGGTACAGAAAGGCAATGTAGAGATTTATTTGTAAGACTCATGTAACTTTATTATTTTAGTACGTATGTAATTTCATTATTTTGGTACGTATGTGATTGTTTAACGGTTAGGCCACTAAGTTTTACAATCTTTGAGTTGTGCGAGGTAGATAATTGCATGTTTCAAGTTGCCTATTGAAATTTACAATGAAGTCTCTACCATATGCAATAGCCATAGAAACATGAAGTTACAGCATAGACGTACAGCGTAAGGGGACTGAACTGATTACAGCTCTTCAATGGCAGCTAGTTCCAGCTTAATATCCCATATCCTTCTGTGTTCTTCAGTTTCAAATATTAGCAGGACTATAGTGTCGGCATGGGGGGACCAGGGATAGGTTGTTGGTGATCCGGACACCTAAAAGCTTGAAGCTCTTGACCCTTTCTACTTCATCCCATTGATGTAGACAGGGGCATGTTCTCCACTACGCTTCCTGAAGTCGATAACAATCTCCTTCATTTTGTTGATATTTATCAAATTCTCCAGTAACAGAATCCCCAAAACTTCCTCCCATTGAAATTAATAGAAGAAAAGCCCAACAGGTTCCACGTGCGATCCTCCCTCACCCTTTCTGCCACTCAGGTAGTAAAGACCAAACTCTACACAGCAACCCTTACTATCACAGCAGACAAGAATAGAGTTTTTAGTCAACTGCCCTTTACTGCAAAGTAGAATCAAATGAGGCGTCAACCTTACCGAATATTAATTAAATTAATTAATTTAATTAAGTAACTTTAGGCCCCATATCTAAGGAAGGATGTGCTGACCTTGCAGAGAACAGTAAGAAGTCTCACAACACCAGGTTAAAGTTCTACAGGTTTATTTGGTAGGACAAGCTTTCGGAGCGTTGCTCCTTCTTCAGGTCAGTGAAGAGTTGTCATAGAAATCATAGAAATCATAGAAACCCTACAGTGCAGAAGGAGGCCATTCGGCCCATCGAGTCTGCACCGACCACAATCCCACCCAGGCCCTACCCCGCATATTTACCCACTAATCCCTCTAACCTACACATCTCAGGACTCTAAGGGGCAATTTTTAACCTGGCCAATCAACCTAACCCGCACATCTTTGGACTGTGGGAGGAAACCGGAGCACCCGGAGGAAACCCACGCAGACACGAGGAGAATGTGCAAACTCCACCAGGTGCAAAGTTGTGTTCACAATCAGGGCATACATAGACACAGACTCAGTTTACAAGATAATGGTTGGAATGCGAGAGTCTTTACAGGTAATCAAGTCTTTACAGGTACAGACAATGAGAGTGGAGAGAGGGTTAAGCACAGGTTAAAGAGGTGTGTATTGTCTCCAGCCAGGACAGTTAGTGAGATTTTGCAATCCAAGCAAGTCGTGGGGGTTACAGATAGTGTGACATGAACCCAAGATCCCAATTGAGGCCGTCGTCATGTGAGCGGAACTTGGCTATCGGTTTCTGCTCAGCGACTCTGCGCTGTCGTGTGTCGTGAAGGCCGCCTTGGAGAACGCTTACCCGAAGATCAGAGGCCCGTGACCGCTGAAGTGTTCCCCAACAGGAAGAGAACACTCTTGCCTGGTGATTGTCGAGCCGTGTTCATTCATCCATTGTCGTAGCGTCTGCATGGTCTCTCCAATGTACCAAGACTCGGGACATTCTTTCCTGCAGCGTATCAGGTAGACAACATTGGCCAAGTTGCAAGAGTATGTACCGTATACCTGGTGGATGGTGTTCTCATGTGAGATGATGGCATCTGTGTCGATGATCCGGCACGTCTTGCAGAGGTTGCTGTGGCAGGGTTGTGTGGTGTCGTGGTCACTGTTCTCCTGAAGGCTGGGTAGTTTGCTACGGACAATGGTCTGTTTGAGGTTGTGCAGTTGTTTGAAAGCAAGAAGTGGGGATGTGGGGATGGCCTTGGTGAGATGTTTGTCTTCATCGATGACATGTTGAAGGCTCCGGAGAAGATGTCGTAGCTTCGCCGCTCCGGGGACGTACTGGACGACGAAGGGTACTCTGTCCACCGTGTCCCGTGTTTGTCTTCTGAGGAGGTCGTTGCGGTTTTTTGCTGTGGCGCGTCAGAACTGTCGATCGATGAGTCGAGCGCCATATCCTGTTCTTATGAGGGCATCTGTCAGCGTCTGTAGGTGTCTGTTGCGATCCTCCTCATCCGAGCAGATCCTGTGTATACAGAGGGTTTGTCCGTAGGGGATGGTTTCTTTAACATGTTTAGGGTGGAAGCTGGAGGAGTGGAGCATCATGAGGTTATCCGTGGGCTTGCGGTACAGTGAAGTGCTGAGGTGACCGTCCTTGATGGAGATGCCTGTATCCAACTATGCAACCGATTGCGGAGAGTAGTCCATGGTGAGTCTGATGGTGGGATGGAACTTGTTGATTTCATCATATAGTTGTTTCAGTGATTGTTCGTCATGAGTCCAAAGGAAGAAAATGTCATCATAGAAATCATAGAAACCCTACAGTACAGAAAGAGGCCATTCAGCCCATCGAGTCTGCACCAACCGCAATCCCACCCAGGCCCTACCCCCATATCCCCACACATTTTACCCGCCAATCCCTCTAATCTACGCATCCCAGGATACTAAGGGGCAATTTTAGCATGGCCAATCAATCGATGTATCTAATGTATAGCGTCAGTTGCTTGCAGAGGATCCAGACCAGGTTCATGAAAATTATCTCAGGAATGAAAAGCTTGATATATGAGGAGCATTTGAGAACTCTGGGTACGCAGTGGAGTTTAGAAGGGGGGGATCTCATTGAAACTTACAGAATGCTGAAAGGCCTCGATAGAGTGGAGGTGGGGATGATGTTTCCATTAATAGGACTGACTTGGATCCGAGGGCATGGCCTCAGAATAAAGGGATGAACCTTTAGAACAGAGATAAGGAGGAATTTCTTCAGCCAGAGGGTGGCGAATCTATGGAATTCATTACCACAGAAGGCTGTGGAGGCCAGATCATTGACTGCATTTAAGACGCAGATAGATATGTTCCTGATTGGTAAGGGAATGGAAGATTATGGGGAAAAGCTGGGAGAACTTTCTCAAAGGTCCTTTGAATCTGCGAACATGCTCCATCGATCCATCGGACCTGGAAACAGACGTTGCGTTGCGTAAGATTGGTCAGACTGAGATTGACTAGGACATTCCCTTGTGAAAATGGCCCTCTTTTTCCACAATATAACATCTTTCTGTATTGGCCATAAACAGGCCTTTTCCAATCACCAAATTTAGACCCACCCTCTACATTCCCCATAACTGGCATGTATTTCCCACATGAAGGCCCCTCATGTCTCCAAGCCATCTCCTTTGCCTTGGTGAAAGTATCCACTGAACCTTCTGATTTCTATTACCCCACTTTAAAATGATTTTGTGAAGGATTGATTTCGCTCTGTGATTCGCATCCTCAAAATCAAAATCAAATCCTTCCAGGGCTGCTGGGAGCAGTGGCTGTCAGTGACCTATCAGAGTTTTTAGCCACTGATTCACTGTGGGACATCACTCAGTTTGGTCATACCTCACTAGCCCTGACTCATGTACCTTCATGTGGAGATACCGGCGTTGGACTGAGGTAAACACAGTAAGTTTTAACAGCACCAGGTTAAAGTCCAACAGGTTTATTTGGTAGCAAATGTACCTTAAGGCAGAGTGTTGTGACTATTGAAAAACATGGAGTCATACAGGGAAATATTGAAATTTAAAAAGGACTATAGTTGTATTTTTTTTAAGTCGACAAGAGACACTGTATATGGCTGATGAATGCATCATTAACCATTGACACGAGTAGCTGCAGGGGGTCTCCATGGAATAATGGGACACCTTTGCTGTGCTTCCAGACAATTTAAGGTACTTGTAAAACATATTCTGAGGCTGATTACCATCTCTGGAAGACAAAGGGGCATAATAACCATCTCATCTGAAGATCCCTGCCTATAATGGCCTCGATAGACTAGTAAATACAGAGTGGAATACACATCGGGGGGTTAAAAGCTGGGCTGCCTGCTTGTCGAGAGTAGGTTCTTCTGACATTCTTCTGAAATGCTCTCTCTCTCTCTCTCTCTGGGTGGGTGGGAGCTTGGGTGGGGTGGGGCGGGGGAGGTGCCTGGATGCATGTACATCTATGAACGAGCTTGTGTACGTGTGCTGAGGAACAGCAGTTAGAAGCTACTACACACACTGAAGGCAATACAATTACTGGAAAAAGGAACTGAAATCTCGACTGGATTACAGGACAGTTGAATGGCAGAATCAACGATTCATCTGCAGAAGCCAACTTTACAGAAAAAAATTCCATTGGCTGCAACTCATCTTCATCCACTCCTCACAACTCAAGGGCTTCTGTATATAACTTTTTCTTCATATTTATTTTTAATCATATGAATATAGATGCATGTGTTTTACCATTCTCTCCTTATCTTTATTTTAGTAGTTAATAACTTACTCTATCTTAACTCAAGAAAGCCCGGTTAAATTGACTCCTATTTAAAGATCACTATTGTGTCTGGAAAAGGTATCCAGGGAAAGAGAACCTTATAAAATTAAATCTTTGTTGCTACCAGCAGAAGGTGGGCTAAATAAAGACAGTGCCAGTCATCCCCCCTCTCGCTCGAGTTTGTGATAAGTAGGTGGGATATCCCAGCCAGACAGTGACACATCGAAGGGTCTTACTCGGATCAATAACTTCTGGGGAATCCCACCTGAGGCTGGTCATAACCGCACAAGTGGACGATGTAGACAAAGAGAGTTCTCATCTGGCAAGATAGGAGCATAGGAATTAGGAGCAGAAGTAGGCAAATTCAGCCCTTCAAGCCTATTCCGCCATACAGTCAGATCATGGTTGATCTCTCCCTGCTCTCAAATCCACCTCCCCACCTGTTTCCCATAACCCTTTAACCCATTTTTTAATAGAAAATGCTGAGTGTTGTCCTCGGGGATCAGAATGCACACTTCTCATTTTTTTGGTCTATATCAATGGTTGGAAATGTGTAAGAGTTTTAACAACACCAGGTTAAAGTCCAACAGGTTTATCTGGTAGCATTATTTCGGAGTGCTGCTCCTTCGTCAGATGGAGTGGAAAGAGCAGATTTCCACTCCATCTGACGAAGGAGCAGCGTTCCGAAAGCTAATGGCATTTGCTACCAAATAAACCTGTTGGACTTTAACCTGGTGTTGTTAAAACGCTTACTGTGTTTACCCCAGTCCAACGCCGGCATCTCCACATCATGGAAATGTGTATACAGGGAATAATGTCAAACTTTGCAGATGACATGAAACCTGGGAATAGCGAACGGGACAGGAACATGGGAGCATGGGAATTAGAAGTAGAAGTAGGCAAATTCAGCCCTTCAAGCCTGCTCCACCATTCAATCAGATCATGGCTGATCTCTTCCTGGTCTCAAATCCATCGCCCTACCTGTTCCCCATATCCCTTTAATCTGTTTTTTTTTACCAGAAATATATCTATCCCTCTTGAAACCATTTAATGAATCCGACTCCACCACGCTATGGGGCAGCGAGTTCACCACCCTCTGTGAGAAGTAGTTCCTCCTCATCTCAGTTTAAAATTTACTGCCTCCAAATCTATACCTGTGACCTCTTGTTCTAGATTGCTCCACAACAGGAAACATTTGATCTACGTTTACTCTATCAACCCCTTTTAGTATTTTATATACCTCAATCAGATCCCCTCTCATTTAGTCAATGTCTCAGTTAGATTCCCTTATTGAACTCCAGGGCTTACAGAATCTCTGTCATCAATAATCCCATTCCCAGTCGCCTGACGGGGTGCTGCTCATGGTGAATCCCACCGTCCATATTAGCAACCTCACCTCCTTTGGTCCATCCAGATTGTCACACATGGCTGAGCTTGATATCACTGAAATATTTTATAACATTCCCCTTCCTATCAAATACAGGTGTATTTGCTGCAATATCCTGCAGTCCCTCGGAGTATCAGGTACCAGGAATCAAGAGGCCAGATGAGTATTAATGGTGTTTGGATCTGTGGCATATTTTTCCTCTTTCATCAGGCATATTTCCCTGCCCGTTCCCTGGTTTTTATTCTGCTGTCCGGTGCTAGGGCCCCTCTCTCTCATCTTCTGTTCCTGGGAGTCATAGAATCCCTACAGTGAAGAAGGAGCCCATCGAGTCTGCACTGACCACAATCCCACCCAGGCCCTATTCCCATAACCCTACATATTTACCCTGCTAGTCCCCCTGACACTAGGGTCAATTTAGCATGGCCAATCAACGTAACCCATACATCTTTGGACTGTGGGAGGAAACCCATGCAGACATGGAGAGAATGTGCAAACTCCACACAGACAGTCACCCAAGACCGGTCCCTGGCGCTGTGAGGCAGCAGTGCTAACCACTGTGCCACCGTGCTGCCTTGCATCTATCGAGAAAACAAGTAAGTAAATAATTAGTCTTAATCAACAAAGCACCTTAGGTACTGTGTGAGGGTCTCTTGCAGAGTCTCAAATAGGTTTGGAGCAGGACTCCAGATGTAACAGGAATGAGTGACAATGCGAGGTAATAGTAAAAAATAATGGAATATTGATAATTATAACAATGATCTAACAATTAAAATTGATGATATAAAAAGAAAGAAGTTAGAAGAAAGAAGGAAGGATAACTTTAATGAAAGGAGAACACATTCTATATAATATATTTGCAGAGAAAAAGAAAGACAAATTAAAAAAAAACCACAACAGCTCCCTGAAATGGAAAATGCCAAATTAGTTGTTCCACTGCAGGAGCCTAAATTGCTAAAATTCCCCTCTGGTACATACATTAGCAACTGTGAATAACCTTATACTGGGTAGGGTTGGGTGGGGGGGACGTGGTGGCAGGACCCTTTGGCCAGTTATGTTCATGTCTCTTCCTCCATAGTCTTCAGTGGTCGATCAATCCATTCCGTCTGCAGCAGATTCCTGGAAGCAATGTCCCCTTTATGCCAAATTTCTGGATCCATTCCAGTCCTTCGAGACTTCCCAAAAATATACATCTGAACAACCACGAGTGTTTATCAACAAGAAAAGTGTGAGGTTTGGAAGGAGTAATATGACAAGGAAGTATTCAATGAATGGTAGGGCACTAGGAAGTCCTGTGGAACAAAGGGACCTTGGCGTGTTTGTCCACAGATCTCTGAAGGCAGAAGGGCATGTTAGTAGGATGGTGAAAAAGGCATTCGGGACACTTGCCTTTATCAATCGAGGCATAGATTACAAAAGCGGAGAGATCATGTTGGAGTTGTATAGAACTTTGGTGAGACCACAGCTATAGTACTGTGTGCAGTTCCGGTCGCCACATTACAAGAAGGATGTGTTTGCACTGGAAGGGGTGCAGAGGAGATTCACCAGGATGCTGCCTGGGATGGAACATTTAAGTTGTGAAGAAAGGTTGGATAGGTTTGGATTGTTTTTTTTGGAGCAGAGAAGACTGAGGGGCGACCTGATCGAGGTGTACAAGATTATGTGGGGCACGGACAGAGTGGATAAGCAGCAGCTGTTCCCCTTAGTTGAAGGGTCAGTCATGAGGGACATAGGTTCAAGTTGAGGTGCAGGAGGTTTAGTGGAGGGGTGTGAGGAAAAATTTTTACTCAGAGGGTGGTGATGGTCTGGAATGTGCTGCCAGGGAGGGTGGTAGAGGCGGGTTACCTCACATCCTTTAAAAAGTACCTGGATGAGCACTTGGCACATCATAATATTCAAGGCTATGGGCCAAATGCTGGTAAATGGGATTAGATGGGAGGTCAGGTGTTTCATGCACGTCAGTACAGACTCAATGGGCCGATCGGCCTCTTCTGCACTGTATGATTCTATGATTTTTTTCTCACGGTCTGCAGACTTCACAGAGCCTTGCATGTATACTGTCCGTCAGTCAATTTCCATCACCTTGACCACACCAAGTGCAAGGCCATCCATTGTCCTGGCTTTTTGTGCAAGAGTCACCAGGTTCGATACAGTTAGAACAGTTCCTCTTTTTAAACAGGGGAGAAATAACTTTATTTTGCAACGGTGTAGCCAGAAATAAAAGCAAATTTCAGTCAAAACAGCAGCTATGAATAGGATGCACAAGAAAACTCCTTGGAAAAAGATCCAAGTCTACAGTTAATAATATTACTGATTATATAATTGATCGCTAATCAAAGCACAATCACACCTAGTCTTAAATCAATGTCGACAAAGTAAAATTCCATAATATTTCACAAAAATGGAGCAGAAATAAAATTACAGAAAGTAGTGAATGTGCCTGTAAGCTTACAGCACCTCCCTCCGGTAGAGAGAGATATAACTTGAGAGTCACCAATTTGCATGTTAACTGTGGCTCAGGTTACTGTGCTTTTTTTGTCATTGCTCCATCTGGTGCCCATGTTTGGCATAACTATTCCTATTCTTTTCCAGTTCTTGGAGCAGGATTTTCAGAGAATCATAGAATCATATAGGAAAGAAGTAGGCCATTCGGCCCATCGTGTCGGTACCGACTACAATCCCACCGAAGCCCTATTCCCACAACCCCACATATTTACCCTGCTAATCCCCCTGACACTAGGGTCAACTTATCATGACAAATCAACCCAACCTGCACATCTTTGAACTGTGAGAGGAAACCGGAGCACCCGGAGGAAACCCATGCAGACACGAGGAGAACGTGCAAACTCCACACAGACAGTGACCCGAGGCCGGAATTGAACCCAGGTCCCTGGCACTGTGAGGCAGCAGTGCTAACCACTGTGCCACCGTGCTTTCAGCTATGTTCGCCCCGAAACCAGAAAATCCCACCCGAGGCCAACGGACCTTTCCATGGTCCGCCCCTCACCCGCTCCGATTCCCATGGCAGGCAGAACAGGAAAATTCACCCCTTGATCTTTTTCAGCAACCTGCGATTGGTAATACCACACATATCTTCTAATAAAATGAGTACGCCTATCTTCCTGCTTCTTTTCTTTGCCTCTTTTACACTCCAACCCCCTTCTCTGACTCAAAGCTCATCATCACCTTCTCAAGGACAACCAGGGATGGACAATAAATGCTGGCCAACCAGTGACGCCCATGTCCCAGGAATGGATTAAAAACAAATTCTGCATTATTTCCCCTTCTCCTTTTTCCCTGCTCTTGGTTTCATTCCGAACTTGATCCAAAACTGTTAATAATTAAGCTGATATAAAAACAGAAAATGCTGCAAAAACTCAGCAGGTCTGTGGAGAGAGAAACAGAGTTAATGTTCCATATCCGTATGATTCTTCTGCAGTGTTGAAATGAGATGGAAATGTGATGGGTTTTATACTGTTGAAGAGAAACGTTGTCTACCTGATACGCTGCAAGAAAGGATGTCCCGAGGCATGGTACATTGGGGAAACTATGCAGACGCTGCGACAACGGATGAATGAACACTGCTCGACAATCACCAGGCAAGACTGTTCTCTTCCTGTTGGGGAGCACTTCAGCGGTCACGGGCATTCGGCCTCTGATATTCGGGTAAGCGTTCTCCAAGGCAGCCTTCGCGACACACGACGGCGCAGAGTCGCTGAGCAGAAACTGATAGCCAAGTTCCACACACACGAGGACGGCCTCAACCAGGATATTGGGTTCATGGCACACTATTTGTAACCCCCACAAAGTTTCACTGGCTGTCTTGTCTGGAGACAATACACATCTTTTTAGCCTGTCTTGATGCTCTCTCCACTCACATTGTTTTGTTTCTTAAAGACTTGATTAGTTGTAAGTATTCGCATTCCAACCATTATTCATGTAAATTGAGTTTGTGTCTTTATATGCTCTGTTTGTGAACAGAATTCCCACTCACCTGAAGAAGGGGCTTGCAGCTCCGAAAGCTTGTGTGGCTTTTGCTACCAAATAAACCTGTTGGACTTTAACCTGGTGTTGTTAAACTTCTTACTGTGTTTACCCCAGTCCAACGCCGGCATCTCCACATGAAGAGAAAGGGTGCAGCGGGTGGAGTAAAATAGAATGTCAGGAATGGGGGGGAGCTCAGGCGAGAATTGACAAAGATGCCATGGACACAAGACAAAGGGAGTGGTAATGATAGTGTTAAAGACTAAAGCAGGTGTTAACAGTGGCATAGAGGTCAGATAGCAGAACGTGTTAATAGCAGAACAAGTGTCAGCGCTCTGTCAAAACAAAACATAAGAACAAGTTACAGACAAGCCCTGTGGGGAGAGGGGGTTGGGAAAACAAAAGATATCAAAATGGAGAATTCATGGTCAAAAGTGTAAGTTTCAGGGCAATCCTCCATATTTTAAAAGGACTCAGGAGAAACCTGACAGTTTAAAAGTGGCCAACTCTGGCTGCTGGCTGATAAAACCTCCCAGAAGGCTCGGCAGGACAAACATAACCTGCCTGTGGACTGTGCTAAGGAAAGGTGTGAGCCCTCTGAATATGCAAGTGGCCAGGTGCAGCAGAAAGGCAGACACACCAGTGATCTAATCATCAGAAGGACAAAGGGAGATGGAGACCAGCAGACGAACAGTAAACAGACCAGCAGGGAGACAATGGCCACGGAAATCGGCCCATCCACAGAAGACAAGGAGACCCATCCCTCTAATGGGACACCGTTCAGGAAGCTCCGGAGGAGCATTAAAAAAAACATTAAAATAACAACCAACAGGGGCAAGGCAGTTCCAGCCTTTTGTGTTTGGATTTGACTCAATTAAAACCGAGACTGCAGGTGATGGAAAGCCCATTGTCCTTGAAATCAGGTCCGGGGACAGGGAGGTTGGTTGTTCAATTGGGCTGAAGTTAAGATCAAGGGGGCAGACAAGCCAAACCGAGCTATTTTCCTGAATTGCAAGCTCATGTGCAGAGGTGAAGTCCAACAGCAGCCCAGTTTCGACCCTGCACTAAGATGTTCGAGCCCATCACAAAGGAACCCCTTTTAGAATTGTGAGTATCCCAGCCAACCTTGTGAAGCTGCCGAGGATAGGATAGAGGTTGAGGCAAGGGGAGGGGTGGTGTATTGTAATTTTAAAGTTCAGTAATCTTGTTTTGAACTGTGTAAAGTAAGATTTTACGTTGTACCGTTAGCATTTCTCCCATAGTGATTGTATAAAGTATAAGTTTTATTCATGTGTGGTGGGGTATTGGAGAGGTTGATTTTATTGTTAAATAAATCACTGTAAGTTTTGAAACTCGTTTGGAGTTCGTCTTGCCTCTTGTTCTCTCATCAGCGCACTCTGACGAGGTCACAGTTTCAATATCCCTTACCATAAATCCGGAGTCTAGAACCGAGGGTGATCTGAGCGATTCGAACCCGCTCACTCAAGGGAGGCTGCTGGACAGGAGATAAAAAGGACAGAGTCTCTCTGTTCTCTCTCTTGGAGACCTACTCGAGTGGAGTGGGTGCAGGGTGGCTGTTGTCCCACCGACAAGGGAGAGAATCACTCAGGCCTTGGTGGCGGTTTTGGGATGGCTGTGTGATATAAGTATCAGGTTACCGGTCAGGTATAAACGGTGAGCCTGGTTCAGCGCTCTCTCCTGCGGAGTTGCCCCCAGTGTAGCATTCCACGGCCTTTGAAATTTCAAGGCCTGTAAGAGAGTGACACTCGCAGCTATCGGCAGACCCCCAAATACCGGCCTGTAAGTGGAGTAAAGAGAAAGATCCCGCTACAATGGCGACCGCGACAGGACTCCGGTGGTCTGGGATATGTGACTTGCCAGAGGGGGTGAGAGAAGGAAGCAAGATGGAGGAGAGAATCTCCTCTTATCTATTTAAAAAAATCAACCTTACCAAAAAATGGGTGATGGCGCTCACAACAGCGGAGCAGCTCGCAGCGGCTGCCGCGGAGTGGACAGAGAGCAAGGATTATAATAAGGGACAGGAAAAGGCAGTTTGGCTGGCGTGCTTATCCCAGCAGGGAGCCAAAATGGAGAGACGTATTGCCATTTTGGAAGAGCAACTTGGAGAAGCAAGGACCAGCGCAGGGGAAGGCGCTAGAGCAGAGGAACAGCTATATGATGAGCTTTGTGAGGCCAGGCAGTGTATCCTGCAGACAAATGAGTCACACAGAAACACCCAGGAGTTTCTCCAATGTCAGGCTGTAGAGGCAAAGGAGAGGGAGCGGAATGCCCAGGAACTCCTGGCTCAGAGTACACTGAGGTACAGGGATCTGGAGGGAAGGTTCAGGGACATTCAGGCAGCATACAGGGTAGCCTGTGACTAGCGGGGGGGACAGTGATCATGGGCTGTGTCAAGAAAGGATAGGAGAGCTGGAGGAGGCTCTGTCCAAAGTTAGGGGACGGACGTACCTGGTAGGACCAGGAGGGTCCCCTGGGGGCAGAGGGCTTCCCATGGTAGACGATTCCCCAAGGGCTAAGGGGAATAGACTGCCTCCAGAAGCGCCGGTAATGTGTCCAGGTCGGCAAGTGGGGTTCGGGCTGCCCAGGGAGGGACGGGTCCAAGGGGGGTCAGGAGAACATCCCCAGTTAGCGGCGTCTCCGTCATGTGTAGCACACCACGAAGCGGTGGGGCTACCGATCATGGTGGGAGAGCCGGAGGCCGTAGTGTTAGAGCGGCAGCAGCCCCAGGTAGGGCAGATGTGCCCGGTAAGGCAGCGCAAGTATGGTCCCCCAGTGGGACTGGCAGATAGGGGACCGATAGAGAGCGATATAATAATTCCCCATGGGGCACACGCGCTCAGGGGGCTGGTGACCCACATTCCAAGGTTGACCAGGGCGGGAGACCAGTCATTACATTTTATGGAGGTGCAGCAGACAGCTGACATAGAAATCATAGAAACCCTACAGTGCAGAAAGAGGCCATTTGGCACATCGAACCTGCACCGACCACAATCCCACCAAGGCCCTACCCCCATATCCCTATATATTTACCCGCTAATCCCTCTAACCTACGCATCTCAGGACACTAAGGGGCAATTTTAGCATGGCCAATCAACCTAACCCGCACATCTTTGGACTGTGGGAGGAAACCGGAGCACCCGGAGGAAACTCACACAGACACGAGGAGAATGTGCAAACTCCACACAGACAGTGACCCAGGTCCCTGGAGCTGTGAAGCAGCAGTGCTAACCACTGTGCTACCGTGCCGCTCCTCCACGATGAGGTGGAAAGGGTAAAACTATTACTGATGACCCTAGACTCATATCTATGTAAGGCAGTGACCTCCAGGGAAGGGGAAGACCTGCAACATGGGTAGCAGCACAGACAGCGGTTCTGGAGGCCATGGGGTTAAACCAGGGTAGTCCCTTCACGAGGGTGTGGGAGACAAGGCAGCAAGTCGCAAAGTCCCCGGACATGTTCACAGACAGGCTGTGGATGGTGTATGAGGGAGCATGTGGAACTCCTTTAGACAGGCAGAATTTGGATGAGAGAACAGCCCACTGGCTGAAAACACTGGTAGCGAACCGTCTCCCGCGAGTTAGGGCAAAGGCCGAGCATTGGTTCGACCCAACAGACCCGAACTTTAATGAGGTGGAGGTAATTAGAAAACTCACCCTTGCATACCGCAACGGGGAGAAGGGTGAGGAGAAGCCCTCTAAGGGCAAGGTGCACGAAATTGCACCAGCACCCCTCAAGAGGAGGGAGTGGAAGCAGGAAGGCAGTCGGATTTCAGACAAGAGACCGGTGTGCTATGGGTGTGGGAAGCCCGGGCACTACAGGAGGGAGTGTAGAAACCTGAATAGGTCAGTGGAGGAAAGGACCCCAGTAGCAGCCAACCCAGCCCCGGTGGAGTAAAGGGAAAGATCCCGCTACAAAAGTTGCTAAACCATTGATTAAACTGCCTTTGTCTGCCTGTCCTTGAGTTTCTTCTCCTGTTTCATCTCCCTGAACTGAACCTCACAAGATTCAAAAGGGTTTGAATCCTCCACAGGCTCCCCAAATTGTTCCTTCCAATTTGGTAGTTTGGCCCGAATGTCCCCTGTATGGCAGATTCTATTATAAACTCCTTGTTCTTATGTCTTAAAGCTAATCGCTACCTTCAGACTCCTAATTGTTCTTTCCCATCATGGGCGTTTACATGGGAATTTGAACTTATCCAATGTTTCCAAAACTGTTAAGAACCCCAATGGGGAGGTGGTGGTACAGTGGTATTGTTGCTGCACTAGTAATCCAGAGACCCAGGGTAAAGCTTTGATGACCCAGGTTCAAAATTTCATGCTGGAATTTGAATTCAATTTTAAAAAAAACTGGAATTAAAAGTCTAATGATGACCATGAAATCATTGTCGTAAAAACCTGGTTCACTCATGTCCTTTAGAGAAGGACATCTGCTGTCCTTACCTGGTCTGGCTTATATGTGACTCCAGACCCACAGCAATGTGGTTGACTCTTATAATGGGCCTTCTGAAAAAGCCCAACAAGCCACTCAGTTCAGGGGCTGTTAGGGATGGGCAATAAATGCTAGCCTTGACAGCGATGTCCACATCCCATGAAAGAATAAAATAAATCACTATTTTAGATGTATTGATAAAGAGCTTAAAAGTCTCTTTGTGTACTGTAACTATGTTATGATTCTAAATAGGGGCTAATGTTAGGTGCTTGATTGATCGCATTACTCTTACAACATAAGAGTTTTTACAGAGAGAGATGCTTATAACCTTAGTCTGAAGTGAACTCAAAACTCAGAATGATCAAAATGTTCTGTTGCAGGCGACTGGGGTTAATTTACTGTTGACACCTTCTTTGGTTCTTTTCTACTCCGTCTCTTGGAGAGTCTCCTTCTTTCACTTCCAAATGGCTGATTTTATACCACGCGTTGTTATGAGCATTCCTCCTCATTTTCTCAAAGTTTAAAACAATCACTTTGTTGTGCTTTCTTCTCTCTCATCATCCTATGGAAGTGTGGCATACTTTTAACAAAGGCTACAGGTACCAAATGGGGTGGAATTCTCCCATCCAGACTTGTGTCTTGTGGCAGGGGTGACAATGGGGAGTACTTCCTGCTGTGTAAGTCAATGGGAAACCACGCCATACCTTCTGGTCCTGACCTCATTAATTATGCACTCGTGGGTTTAGTGCCATGTTTCAAGACAGGCCGGGCATGATGGCGGTGCCATATTGAAAAGGTTCCCCCTCACTGGCATCACTGACCCACCTTTGAAGAAAGAATATGACCCTCCTGAATTAGAAGATGGATCTCCAGGAACATTCTGAGGCTGGAAGATGGACCTCTTGGATGACACCGAATCTGGAAGATCCACTTTGTACATGTTACGCCCACTCACTGTTGTGATCTTCCAGGGTGCCGGGTTGTTGGCAGCCTCCAACCCGAACTCCAGAGGCAACCCCAGGCGTTATTCGGGTGAGTCCTGACATCTGCAGGTCACACTATTCCAGACGTGTTCTGGATCGGCGTGTTTTCCCACTGGCATCATGGAGAATCAGGCCTTCATCTGCATCCCATTAACGGGATGCCAATTGGTTTCATGGAGGCCTTCAGTGGGTTTCCTGATCTGTCATGGCGAGAACCAACGGAAGATCCCATGGGAAATTCACCCTGATGTAAAACTGATTATTGGACACCCGCTGAATTCTTCCTCCCGCCACCAGCCCACCTGCCTTTGCACCTGTCGGCTGAGCAATGGGAGAATTCTACCCAAATGGCCATCCAGTTTGGGAGTCTAGAGTCAGGGCAATTCCCAACTCTTCAAACTTACCCAGGAAAAAGTGCACCAAAAAGGTCTGAATTTCAGTCTTAGGGGGCCAGGTAAAAATGGGAGCTGTGAAAGACACCCCAGAATGAGTTTGGATGCTGCCGGGTGCAGAGGGGTAGGTTGGATGGAAGGTCTGTCTCAGTGTTCTGGCATTTTGTCGAAAAATGAATTCAACAAAAAACAGCCCTTCATCCCGTCACCCCTCTCACCCCCCCCCCCCCCCCCCCACCCCTCCCCGCCCCTCCCTCCCAAATGTGGTTGTCATTGGCTGGGCCAGCATTTTTCATCCATCCCTAGTTGCCCTTCAGAAGATGGTGGTGAACTACACTCTTGACCTGCTGCAATCCATGTGGTGCAGATATACACACAGTGCTGTGGGAGAGGGAATTCCAGGATTTTTACCCCATCCTTAAAGTTACAAAGTTACGGAGTGGACTGGGCAAACCCAAATCCATTCCTTGCTTGCTCCAAAAACCAAATTGAGAATCCAATTGAGTCCAATTCATTGCCCCCACAAGAGAGACAAGCAAGATCCAAGATGAGAAAATAAGACAATGCATCCGATTTTGGGCTTGATCCGACACTTGATCTTAGCCAAAAGGCCAAGATGGTTCTACATTGTTTGCAGGATATGTACATTATAATGTGTAATCTGACTCACATGATGTAGTACCATGATGTGCTCCTGCAACAGTTATTAGATGATTTTATGAGCAAGTTACATAATCAGTAATTAGTACGATAGAGTGGGCTTGATTAAATCACTTGTTTTGATATTATTTACTGGTTTGCAGCTTTAGTAGATGCACAAATGTGATTTGATTCGAATGCACAAATTTGCAAAACTGTTGCACAGACAGATGAGGAATAGAATATGAAACTTTGGGGAAAAGTGCTATGTAGAAATTGATATATAGGCCAGTGTAGGTGGGCGTATTTCAGTAGTTTTAGACTGTTCACTGCCACTGGTGAAACCTGTTTGTTTACTTAGGTAGCTTCATGAATAGTTCATTCATTTCGCTCTCCCCACCCCCCTCAAACGTTGCTACTCTGGGTGACTGCCTAGTGGTTGCAATGACCCAGCCTGTTTATATCAAGGATTTGTTTCCCGGGTTTAAAGTTAAGGATATCAGTGTTTTATTTTGCTTGGAAGAGCCGTGGCACTGGTCTCTGATCATCAGATGAATTTGATTTGATTCATTATTGTCACATGTATCAGGATAGAAAGATCTGATCGAAGTTCTCAGCCGAGGGCTCAATTTCCGCCCCACGACCAAAATAGACCCCATCAGTCTCGCAGCAGACACAGAGGAATTCATCAGGCAAATGAGGCTGCGGGAGTTCTTCCACAAACTCCAAGAGGCCATCAGCGAACACAATGAGACAGCCAATGAACCGGAACAGCCGACAGAGAGATCTGCAGTGCAGCAACCGAAGAGGAAAGAGTCGAGTTGGACTCCTCCGGAAGACTGCTGCCCTCGACTTGACATGTATGCCCAAGCCATCAGGAGGTGCGTCAACACCAGATTCATCAGCCGCACTCACAAGACATCCCCGAACATCACCCACGCACAACGCAACGCCATCTGCGCTCTCAAGACCAACCGCAACATTGTCATCAAACCAGCAGACAAAGGAGGGGCCATCGTCATACTGAACAGAATGGATTACTGCAAAGAAGTGTACCGACAACTGAACAATGGGGAACACTACAGACAGTTACGCGCAGATCCGACCAAAGAACACACCCGTCAACTCAACAGACTGATCAAAACCTTTGATCCGGACCTTCAGAGCACCCTCCGTGCTCTCATCCCACGTACTCTCCGCGTTGGAGATCTCTACTGCCTCCCGAAGATACACAAGGCAAACACACCCGGCCATCCCATTGTATCGGGCAATGGGACCCTGTGCGAGAACCTCTCCAGCTACATCTCTTTATCCTGTGCTTAATGCTCTCTCCACTCACATTGTCTGTACCTTTAAGACTTGATTAGCTGTAAAGGCTCGCATTCCAACCATTATTTTGTAAATTGAGTTTGTGTCTTTATATGCCATGTTTGTGAATAGAACTCCCACTCACCTGATGAAGGGGCAGCACTCCGAAAGCTTGTGGCTTGTGCTACCAAATAAACCTGTTGGACTTTAACCCGGTGTTGTGAGACGTCTTACTGTGTTTACCCCAGTCCAATGCCGGCATCTCCACATCAGCTTAATATGGGCAGCACAGTGGCTACCACTGCTGCCTCACAGCGCCAGGAACCCGGATTCAATTCCGGCCTCGGGTCACTGTCTGTGTAGAATTTATATGTTCTCCCCGTGTCTGTGTGGGTTTCCTCCGGATGCTCCAGTTTCCTCCTACAATCCAAAGATGTGCAGGTTAGGGAGATTGGCTTTGCTAAATTGCCTCGTATTGTCAGGGGGACTAACAGTATAAATACGTGGGTTTAGGGGGGTAGGGCCTGGGTGGGATTGTGGCTGGTGCAGACCTGATGGGCCAAATGGCCTCCTTCTGCACTGTAGGGATTCTATGATATTTGGACTTCACCTGAGGAAGGAGCAGCACTCCAAAAGCTTGAAATTTCAAATAATGCTGTTGGACTATAACCTGGTGTTGTGTGACCTCTCATCTTATCCGTCCCCCGGTCCAACACAGGCCTCTCCACATCATGATCTATGGCAAGTCCATTTAAAAGCCTGATGGCAGCAGGGAAGAAGCTGTTCTTGAGTCGGTTGGTTCTCAGACTTTTGTATTTAATTTCTGGGAATTCACCAGAGGGCGCTGATCTCGCAGGAATGAAAGGGTAATTCCCATCATTAAGAAATTGACATTTTTTGTTGTTGCTCCAAACGTTAACTGTGTTTTATCGCTGCAGGAACGAAACGCAAGTGAGCAAAGGCTTTTAAAGACAATAGTTTGGACTTCATTCATTCCCCCAGCCAGAGTAACAATGCCCAGGGAGTGATGCCACCAGCAGCCAATCAGTGCGAGGCACAGCGCGTCATCATGTCAGTTTCACCAATCAGCTGGCGGGAACTCCTCCCGGCTGCAAAGTTGCGCCAAATTCAAACACAAGAAAGGAAAGTTTGGGGCCAGAGGCAGAATCTGTATCAGGGTGATGGAGGCGAGAGGCTGGAGAAAAGCGCACCAGGTCCTGCGGGAGGAAGCCGACAGCCCAGCGGCCGATGCATTCAGGGAGCTGCCCTCTTCCAGCTCCCTCAACACCATCCGCATGTCCCTGAGGAAGCGGCTGCCTCTCAGGCAGGTGGACTTCAACATCGACCACACTCCGACCTGGGAGAGCCTGGAAGGGATCGGCAAGAAACCCAACCCTTTGCAAAGTCTGGGTCGGACTGCGAGGAACACCTGGGGAAACGTCTCCCAGGTAAATCGCGACAGCGGCTAGCTATCGATCCCTTTATTTCAGATTTTAATTAAACCCCTCCAAAATTTCGTAATTTAGAAAATTTTATTTATGATAATTACATATTATAATGTATAATAGTGTCAGAGCAACTGGGAAAGCAATAGTATCGCTCGCAGCTTAAGTGGCAAACCTTTCCCAGAGTTAGAAGGAATGTAATGGGAACTGGGCCGTTGTTATTTTCACTGCGCTCCCAGCCTAACTGTCCATAAACACGCACCAGTGCTTTCGCTGGAACGAGCTGATGTGGCAATCTGCTGCAGCCAGTGAGTACTCCCTGTTTTGCAGATGGTGTCACATTGATTTTGCTGGGTTATCTCTCTCTGCTACTCTCACTTGACGAAGTCCCTCGACAGGCTGGTGCAAAAGATTAAATCTCATGGGATCAGCTAGGCAGAACTGGCTTTGGGAGGACAGGGTAGACGTAGAAGGGTGTTTTTCAGGTCTGTGACTAGTAGTGCTCCTCAGGGATCAGTGCTGGGACCTCTGCTGTTTGTAATAATATAAATGACTTGAAAGAAAACGTAGCTGGTTTGATTAGCAAGTTTGAAGATGATACCAAGATTGGCGGAGTTGCGGACAGTGATGAAGATTTCAGAGAATACAGCAGGATATAGATAGACTGGAAAATTGGGTGGAGAAATGGCAGATGGAATTTAATCCGGACAAATGCATTTTGGTAGATCTAATGCAGGGGGGAGCTATAAAATAAATGGTAGAGCAATCAGGAGCATAGACACACAGAGAGATCTGGGAGTACAGGTCCACAGATGATTAAAAGTGGCAGCACAGGTGGAAAAGGTGATGAAGAAACCACATGACATGCTTGCCTTCATCGGGTGGTGCATGGAGTATAAAAGTTGGCAAATGTTCTCAGTTGTATAAAACGTTGATTCGGTCACATTCGGAATACCAATTCTGGTCACCACACTACCAGAAGGTCTTGGAGGCTTTGGAGAGAGTACAGAAAATGTTTACAAAGATCCTGGTATTAGCTATGAGGAGAAATTGAATAAACTGGGATTGTTCTCCCTGGAAAGATGGAGGCTGAGGGGTGACCTGATGGAAGTTTGTAAAATTGAGAGGTATGGATAGGGTGAACAGTTGGAAGCTTTTTCCCAGGGCAGAAATGACAATTACAAGGGGGCATAAGTTCAGGTTGGGGGGAGGGGAGGGGGGAAGTTTTTTACATAGAGGGTGGTGGAGGCCTGGAATGCACTGCCAAGTGAGGCGGTTGAGGCTGTTACGTTAGCCACATTTAAGAATTATCTTGATAGACATATGAACAAACGGGGAATAGAGGGACATAAGTGGTTGGTCTAGATAGATAAACGTGATCAGCAAAGGACCTGTTCCTATGCTGTACTGTTCTTTGTTGTCAAACTAATAAATAAACTTTTAAAAACAGTGAACCCCGAAATACTTTAGCTGATTCCTCTATAGTCAGAATTTATTTTTGAGGGAAGGAGTGGAGTGAGGGGGTGGGGCAGGGTGTAGGAGAGAGTGGGGGTATGGGTGAGGACAAGGGAAGTTGGGGGGGGGGGGGGGTTTGAGATATGTACAAAAATTTGTGTTCCAAATATCAGGGCAGGAAATTTTTAAATCCACGCAAGAATCAATTTGCTGCTAGTTTAAGAGACGGATTTAGCAACACAAATGATGGGAGCTGTCTTGCACTCACTGTCTTCTTTTAAAATTTGAATTAAAACGCTGATTGCTATGAAATGTAATCATTTCAAGGGTGGAAGAACTGGTTAGGCAAGTGCTGGAACTCTGAAATCAGAAGACATGCATTAGGAACAGTTTATTGAATTGATTTGCTGTTTGGAGCGGGGCTGAATCACTGGAAGTTAACTTGGAAGAAGATCTGCAGGGTTTGGCTGTTTGTGGTGTTCCCTTTGGAGTAGCTGAGCTTAAACAAAAGGCTGAGGGTTAGCATCTGCTGAAGCCAACATAGTTGGAGCAAAACATGATGCAGAGGTCAGGAAAACCGTTTTTAATCTTTACTTGCCTATTCATGTCATTTTCACATGGTTTTCAATTTGCCTGAATTTGCAATTAATTATCTTCCACAATCCAGATTCTTTTGTACAGTTTTTTTGACCTGTTTATCACCTTGGTATCTTAAGGTTGCTGGGATATGATGCCACAGATAAATCAGTCAGTTTAACCATGGTAGTAGGAAGTGTTTTGGAAACGATCTGGAATAAAGCAAGTTCAGCTGTGGATTAATGCAGGCAAGCGAA
The DNA here is from genome assembly GCF_964213995.1 of Mustelus asterias. Taxonomy (NCBI): domain Eukaryota; kingdom Metazoa; phylum Chordata; class Chondrichthyes; order Carcharhiniformes; family Triakidae; genus Mustelus; species Mustelus asterias. The sequence goes on from NC_135812.1 coordinate 24,720,815, forward strand.
CACATCTGTGAATGGCAAATCATATTTAACTAATTTGATTAGTTTTTTTGATTAGTGTGAGGAAATTATTTTTTTTTAGTCTATCTCTAGCTGAAACTGAGGCTAGATTTCTGGGAGGAATGTCTTAATTGGGTTTCCTGGCTGTGTCACCTGACTTCACAGGTGTGAGCCTCTAGTAGGTTGCTAGGGAAACGGAAGCTAATTGAGAAATCGAATTTCAGCCTATGGTGTCAGAACAGGCACGGGTGGCTTTTGGTGAAGCAGGGTGCATGAGGCAGTTGAAGGCACTGAAACCTAGACAAACCATGTCAGCCATCCAAGCCTGCTGAAGAGCTGGGTGGATTTTACCAGAATCCAACATACCATATATCAGGGTATTATTGAGTGGCTAAATGAAGGAGACGCTTGGTAAGCTCTAAGGACTGTCGTGAGCTGATTGCAAATATTTCCACAGAAGTGCGCATCGTTGCTGATAGTCATACCATTTACGAATGTGACTTTTGAGGGGCGTCTAGACTAATACATGAATAGAGGGATATGATTCCCGGAAGGGTAGGGGGTTTTTAGTTCAGATGGGCAGCATGGTCGGTGCAAGCTTGGAGGGCTGAAGGGCCTGTTCCTGTGCTGTAATTTTCTTTGTATACTAGTGAATCTTAGTTTGAATAAAGCGAATGTTGGAGGCTGCTTGATGAAGAGTGGTTGAAGTGTACTGGAGGAGGATAGACTAGTGAGAGATATTGAAATTGGCTGCCATATATGTGCTCCTCTTATGGGAGGATTTAGAACTAGTGGGCCGTTGTTTAAAAATAAGCAGTCACCCATTTAAAATCCAGATTAGGGGAAATATTTTTCTCTTGAGGGTCATAAGTCTTTGGAACACTTTCTTCCTGAAAAGTCTTTGAATATTTTTAAAGCAGAGGTAGATAGATCCTTGGTAAGAAATGGGATTATAGGTTTAGGCAGGATGCAGATTTGTGGTTACTATCAGATATAGTTTCTATACATATAGCATTGAAGCGAATGGGATCAAAGGTTATGGGGAGAAAGCAGGATTAGGCTATTGAGTTGGACGATCAGCCATGATCGTGATGAATGGCGGTGCACGCTCGAAGGGCCAAATGGCCTGCTCCTATCTTCTATGTTTCCATGTTTAACTATGATCTTATTAAATGGTGGAACAGGCTTGAGGGGCTAAATGGCCCACACCTCTTATTTCAAGTCTAATTTATAGTTTCTACTGAATACAACTTGCTTATTAGTTCATGTTTAGTGCTTGGTTGATTAACCTTGCAGCTATTTGTGGAACTCACAAATTTCAACTGGCATTTACCGAGTTCCTGTCTCCATATTTTACGTTGGCAAAGGGACAATCAAATCTTAATGACCACTATCCATTTTCCATTGTATCATGATGGCCATCCCCATCCAAACTAGTCAAGGATAGTCAGAATGGTGGTGTCAGGTGATCAAGTCTCACAACTTTGAATTTTTTGAGCGGATGACTAGATGTGTAGGTGAAGGCAGTGCAGTTGATGTAGTCTACATGGACTTCAGTAAGGCTTTTGACAAGGTCTCAATTGGAAGACTGATCAAGAAGCTAAGAGCCAAAGGATCCGGGGCAATTTGGCAAATTAGATCCAAAATTGGCAGGAGGGTGATGATCAAAGACTGTTTTTGTGGTTGGAAGCCAGTGTCTACTAGTGTACCGCAGGGATTGGTGCTGGGACTCTTGTAGTGTACATGATCTAGACATGAATGTGCAGGATATGATCAGTAAGTTTGCAGCTGACAGGAAAATTGATGGTGTGGTTAAATAGCAAGGAGAAAAGCTTTAGATTACAGGATGGTATAGATGGTCTGGTCAGATGGGCAGAACAGTGGCAAATGGAATTTAACCCTGAAAAGTATGAGGTGATGCATTTTGGGAGGACTAACAAGGCAAGGGAATACATAATGAACTGTCGGACCCTAGAAAGCACAGAGGACCTTGGGATAATTGTCCAAAGATCCCTGAAGGCAGCAGGAATGGTAGATAAGGTTGTTAAACAGGCATATGGGATACTTACCTTTATTAGCTAAGGCATAGATTACAAGTGTAGGGTAGTTATGATGGAGTTGTACAAAAGGCTTGATAGGCCACAACTAGAGGACTGCAGTTCTGATTGTCACACTATAGGAAAGCTATGATTGCACTAGAAAGGGTGCAGAGGAGATTCACCAAGATGTTGCCTGGGCTAGAGCATTTCAGCTATGAAGAGAGGCTGGTTAGGCTGGGGAAGGGATGAGGGTCCTGATTGAGGCATACCAAATTGAGAGACATTAATAGGGTAGATAGGAAGAAATCTTTCCCTCTTATTGGAGTGATCAATGACCAGGGGCCATAGATTTAAAGTAAGGGGCAGGAGGTTTAGAGGGGATGTGAGGGCAAACTTTATCACCCAAAGGTTGGTGGGAGTCTGGAACTCACTGCCTGGAAGGATGGTGGAGGCAGAGACACCCCATAACATTTAAGAAGTATTTAGGTGTGCACTTGTGATGCCAAGGCAAACAAGGTTATGGACCAAGTTGGAAAATGGGATATGAATAGTTGGGTTGTTTGTCTTTGACTGGCACAGACTCGATGGGCTGAAGAGCCTTTTTCTGTGACTCTGTGACCTAGTAGAGAGGTCCATAACCAGGGACCTCTTAGTTATGGTAAAGTGCAGGAAGTGTGGAGGGGATTTGAGGAAAAACTTTGCCATCCGGAGGGTGGTAGGAATCTGGAACTCACTGCTTGAAAGGGTGGGATCCCTCAAAACATTTAAGAAGCATTTAGATGAGCACTTGAAACACCATAACATATCAAGCTAAAGGCCAAGTGCTGGAAAATGGGATTAGAATAGATAGATGCTTGATGGCTGGTGCAGACATGATGGACTAAAGGGCCTCTTGCTGTGCTGTAAATCTCTATAAACTCCCCTGATGAAGGGGCAACGCTCCGAAAGCTCATGCTACCAAATAAACCTGTTGGACTTTAACCTGGTGTTGTGAGACTTCTTACTGTGCCTACCCCAGTCCAACGCAGGCAACTCGATATCCTGTAAACCTCTAACCTCAGAAGTCTTAACCCAGCATTCATATGATTGACATTAGATTTAGGAGCACTGCACTTGAGGAAGGATGTGAGACTTTTAGATTTGGAGAGTATAAAGCACAGATTTAAAATAATGTTTCCACGGATGAGAGATTTAGTTTCTTGAACAGACTGGAGAGGCTGGGATCTTTCCTTGGAGAAGAGAAGTTTGAAAGGTGATATGATAGGGATGCTTAAAATTGTAAGGATTATTATCTCCAAATTTGCAAATGACACTAAGCTGGGTGGAAGTGTGTGCTTTGAGGAGGGTGCTAAGAGACTGCAAGTTTACTGGGACAGGCTGACTGAGTGGGCAAATACTTAGCAAATGCAATATAACGTGGATAAACATGAGGTTATTCACTTTGGTGGCAATAACAGGTAGGAAGATTATCTGAATGGTGGCAATTTAGGAAAAGGGGAAGTGCAATGTGACCTGGGTGTCATGGTGGAACAGTCGCTGAAGGTTGGCATGCAGGTACAGCAGGCAGTGAGGAAAGCTAATGGCATGCTGGCCTTCATAGCAAGAGGATTTGAGTATAGGAGTAGGGATGTTTTGCTGCAGTTAGAGGGCCTTGGTGAGGCCGCACCTTGAGTATTGTGTGTAGTTTTGGTTTCCTAGTCTGAGGAAGGACATTCATGATATTGAGGGAGTCCGGTGAAGTTCCACCAGACTGATTACGGCAGGACTGACATGTGAGGAGAGACTGGATCGACTGGCTTGTACCCACTGGAATTTAGAAGAATGAGGGGGGATCTCATAGAAGCATATAAAATCCTGATGGGGCTGGACAGGCTAGATGCGGGAAGAATGTTCCAGATACCGGTGAAGTCCAGAACTAGGGGTCACAGTCTAAGAATAAGGGGTAAGCCATTCAGGACTGAGATGAGGAAGAACTTCTTCACTCAGAGTTGTGAACCTGTGGAATTCTCTACCACAGAAAGCTGTTGGAGCCAGTTCGTTAGATATGTTCAAGAGGGAGCTGGACATGGCCCTTGTAGCGAAAGGGATCAAGGGGGGTGGAGAGGAAGCGGGAGTGAGATACCGAAAATGCAGGATCAGCCATGATCATGTTGAATGGTGGGGCAGGCTCAAAGGGCCGAATGGCCTACTCTTGCATCTATTTTCTATGAATCTAGACTGAGCAGATAGAGAGAAACCTTGCATTGGCAGAAGGGTCGAAAACCAGAAGACCTATATTTAAAGGAATTGGAAGAAGAAGCAGAGGCAACATGAGGGGAAACTAAACTTTGTTAGATGGGTAACGGTTAGGTTCTGGTATGAATGTGTAACAGAGGCAGATTCAATCTTGGCTTTTAAAATTGAATTGGATGAGCACCCAACGGGGAAACATTTACAGACCTATGGTGGGAGATGGAACTAGCTGAAATGGTCTAGAAGAGAGCTGGCATGAACTGAATAAGCTTAATGACCTCCTTCTGTTCTGTGACCATGGTGTGATTCTACATTGCCACCATGGGTGCATTTATACTGGGGAGAGAGAGGAGATGAATGGATTTGGAAGAAGGCTTTAAGAGAAAAAGTTGCCAGATAAAATTTCAAATACTTGAAGCTGTCAATAAATAATCTACGTAAAATGAACAAACTACAGTGTAATATAGGTCAATAGGTCCCAGTTAATTAAAGCTGTAATTGATCAAATATCCACTTGTATATACTTGGGTAATGCAGCCAAGGTAAATTCATTGTGACTTGGTAACCTGTCATTTCCCTCGGTCTCCACACTGACATGTCCGTCAGATTTTAGTCGAGTGTGTTAGGGGATGTGTGAAGTTTTTGCACCGGCTTGTGTGTGGGAAGAAAACACCCAGCTGTACAATTTGGCCATCGAAATGTATTTGAACAGATGATGGAGTTATTGTCTGAGACACTGTGGGGAAATACTGGTCCCTGCAAATCTGACTCGCAGCAACATTGAGGTGATTAAGTGTCAGCAGAAGAAGAGCTTGGGAGCAGTGATTTTTTTTTTTAATATACTGTTTTAAACCTGCCTAGTGACATCACTGCTCGTTCTGTCTGCTGTCTTGAGGGAGAGGATGGAGTAAGGTCAAGGAGAGGAAGATTCCAATGCTTTCCAGACAACATGTTGGTCTTCTATGCTAATTATAGTGATTTTATTTATTTTTTCCCCCTGTAGAAACTCCAGAAGAGGCGACAGAGTCGTAGTGACTGCCTGGTTGTCACTCCTTCAAAGCCCCAAACTCCTCAGAGACGCAAGAGTGGTTCAGCGTCAAAGAAAATCACTCCCCCAAGAACCCCTGTTAGCAGGGAGAGGAGGAACCGCTGCACCCCCTCCAGTGTGAATCGCACACCCAAGTGGAGGGAAGCTGCTCACCTATCTGGCAAGGATGGCCTTCCTCTAAGAAGATCGGTTAGGTCTGCTTCATTGAAGAGTCCCTACGCTTCACCCACGACGGCAATTAATAGGAGGAGGTACAGAAAGCTGAACAGCTTAATAACAGTTTGGCCAAGGACCACTGTGTCAGGGTCTGACAATTGTGTGTGTGGGGGAGGCAAGAATTATATTGGCTTTTAAGTTCACATTCCAGGTTTCATAGATAATCAAGCTTGGTGGATCTGAAGGAAATGGATTTCTACAGCCTGTCAAACCCCCAAAATCAACTTGCTTTGGTGTGGGATAAATTCATTAGGTGGCTTGAAATGCAGGGGACAAGTCAACTGAGGAAGGGCCTGCTCAGTATATCATCTTGTGGTGTTGCTAGAGTAAATCAATTTTGAATTAAGATTTTTTTAAGCAGCCTAGAGGAATGCATATTCTCCATTAGTCAAGGAGTCAAACTCGTGTGCAATATTAAACTGTAGGATTTGGGTTGAACTATCTCTCCTCTATTTTAATTACAGGAGAGCTCCTCATCCTTGTTTACTTTATAGAACATAGAACATTACAGTGCAGTACAGGCCCTTCGGCCCTCGATGTTGCGCCAACCTGTGAAACCAATCTAAAGCCCATCTAACCTACACTATTCCAATATCATCCATATGTTTATCCAATGACCATTTAAATGCCCTTAATGTTGGCGAGTCCACTACTGTTGCAGGCAGGGCATTCCACGCCCTTACTACTCTCTGAGTAAAGAACCTACCTCTGACATTTGTCCTATATCTATCACCCCTCAATTTAAAGCTATGACCCCTCGAGCTAGCCATCACCATCTGAGGAAAAAGGCTCTCACTGTCCACCCCCTATCTAATCCTCTGATCATCTTATATGCCTCTATTAAGTCACCTCTTAATCTTCTTCTCTCTAACGAAAACAGCCCCAAGTCCCTCAGCCCCTTTCCTCATAAGACCTTCCCACCATACCAGGCAACATCCTGGTAAATCTCCTCTGCACCCTTTCCAATGCTTCCACATCCTTCCTATAATGCGGCAACCAGAACTGTACGCAATACTCCAAGTGCGGCCGCACCAGAGTTTTGTACAGCTGCAGCATGACCTCATAGCTCCGAAACTCAATCCCTCTACCAATAAACGCTAACACACCGTACGCCTTCTTAACAACCCTATCAACCTGGGTGCCAACTTTCAGGGATCTATGCACATGGACACTGAGATCTCTCTGCTCATCCATACTACCAAGTATCTTACCATTAGCCCAGTACTCTGTATTCCTGTTACTCCTTCCAAAGTGAATCACCTCACACTTTTCCGCATTGAAATCCATTTGCCACCTCTCAGCCCAGCACTGCAGCTTATCTATGTCCCTCTGTAACCTGCAACAACCTTCCGCACTGTCCACAACTCCACCGACTTTAGTGTCATCCGCAAATTTACTAACCCATCTTTCTACGCCCTCATCCAGGGCATTTATAAAAATGACAAACCGCAGTGGCCCCAAAACAGATCCTTGCGGTACACCACTAGTAACTGAACTCCAGGATTAATATTTCCCATCAACCACCACCCTCTGTCTTCTTACAGCTAGCCAATTTCTGATCCAAACCACTAAATCACCCTCAATCCCATGCCCCCATATCTTCTGCAATAGCTTACCATGGGGAACTTTATCAAACGCTTTACTGAAATCCATATACACCACATCAACTGCTTTACCTTTATCCACTTCTTTGGTCACCTTCTCAAAGAACTCAATAAGGTCTGTGAGGCACGACCTACCCTTCACAAAACCGTGTTGACTATCCCTAATCAAATTATTCCTTTCTAGATGCTTATAAATCCTATCTCTTATAATCCTTTCCAAAACTTTGTCCACAACAGAAGTAAAGCTCACTGGTCTATAATTACCAGGGTTGTCTCTACTCCCCTTCTTGAACAAGGGGACAACATTTGCTATCCTCCAGTCTTCTGACACTGTTCCTGTAGATAATGACGACATAAAGATCAAAGCCAAAGGCTCTGCAATCTCCTCCCTAGCCTTCCAGAGAATCCTAGGATAAATCCCATCCGGCCCAGGGGACTTATCTATTTTCACACTTTCCAGAATTGCTAACACCTCCTCCTTATGAACCTCAATCCCGTCTAGTCTAATAGCCTGTATCTCAGTATTCTCCTCGACAACATTGTCTTTTTCCTGTGTGAACACTGACGAAAAATATTCATTTAGCGCCTCTCCTATCTCTTTGGACTCCACGCACAACATCCCACTACTGTCCTTGACTGGCCTTAATCTTATCCTAGTCATTCTTTTATTCCTGACATACCCTATAGAAAGTTTTAGGGTTTTCCTTGATCCTATCTGCCAAAGACTTCTCATGTCCCCTCCTGGCTCTTCTTAGCTCTCTTTTTAGGTCCTTCCTGGCTAACTTGTAACTCTCAAGCGCCCTAACTGAGCCTTCACGTCTCATCTTTACGTAAGTCTCCTTCTTCCTCTTCACAAGAGATTCAACTTCTTTAGTAAACCACGGTTCCCTCGCTCGACCACTTCCTCCCTGTCTGACAGGTACATACTTATCAAGGACACGCAGTAGCTGTTCCTTGAACAAGCTCCACATTTCAAATGTGCCCATCCCCTGCAGTTTCCTTCCACATCCTATGCATCCTAAATCTCGCCTAATCGCATCATAATTTCCTTTCGCCCAGGTATAACTCTTGCCCTGCGGTATAAACCTATCCCTTTCCATCGCTAAAGTAAATGTGGTCACTGTCACCAAAGTGCTCACCTACCTCCAAATCTAACACCTGGCCTGGTTCATTACCCAGTACCAAATCCAATGTGGCCTCGCCTCTTGTTGGCCTATCTACATACTGTGCCAGGAAACCCTCCTGCATACATTGGACAAAAACTGACCCATCTAAAGTAGTCAAACTATAGCTTTTCCAGTCAATATTTGTAAAGTTAAAGTCCCCCATAACAACTACCCTGTTACTTTCGCTCCTATCCAGACTCATCTTTGCAATCCTTTCCTCTACACTTTAGTGTCCTTGATCACCTGAGTGAATTTTCATGAGCATTGGGCTGCCAGTATATGTTTTCTATCCAGCTGCCTCCCTTCACAGCTACAACGGTGGTTCCGTTGTGAAGCTCTGTATTAGCTGATAATACAGCTGACCCCCCCCACACCAACCGTGATTGGGGCCACTTTGTTCAGAGGTTGGCATGGCACGTGGTTCAGTAATCCCACCAGCAGCCTCTGCTGTGATCTCTTCTAATGGGGGTGCTGGAGATAAGCACGCATCGTTTTAGTACTTAGGCTCTGGGGCAAAGAAGTAGGGATCAAGAGAACTTTTGACTGGCTGTCTTCGCGTCTCTGGATGGTGAGCATTTAGAGTTGTACTGACATGTAGGGGTACTGCGAGCAATCAGGTCACTTGTATCCCCTGCTTATCACATTGACAGCAGTGCCTCAGTTATTGTTCCTTGAAAGAATTGGGGTAAATGGATGCCTAGAGAATGAGCATTAGTGTAAGTTGGAGAGTGATAAGGACAGGGGTGGGGAGAGAAACCAAAACCCTCAATTCTCTTCCCTTCTGTCCTTAATCAGTGTTTATGATGTGGAGATGCCGGCATTGGTCTGGGGTGGGTACAGTAAGATGTCTCCCAACACTGGGCTAAAGTCCAACAGGTTTATTTGGAATCGGTGCTCCTTCGGAACGCTGCTCCTTCATCAGGTGAGTGGCTGCGCGATCTTCTTGGAGATCCTCTCCACTCACCTGATGAAGGAGCAGCACTCCGAAAGCTCGTGATTCCAAATAAACCTGTTGGACTTTAACCTGGTGTTGTTCATGTGTTTCTAAACCCGTGTTAGTGGTATGTCAATGTGGTTAGTGAGTGGTCAATTAAACCCACAAAAGTGTGCTGCTCTACGTTAAGAGAATTATTCACACACTCACTCACTCCAAAAGATCTAAAATGCTTCCTCTGTCACACACCGCACACTCCAGAAAGTTACAATTAAAGAAGATAGTGCATTCCTACACATCTTAAGCCATAAGAATGACTAACAGTTCATAGGTCTTTGAATCCAGTTGAAGAACAAAGCCTATGCCCACTCTTGAATTGTAGTTCCAGTACATTCTCAATGCTGGGTTTGGACATCAGGGTTACTGCAGGAATTCTTTTGATGAGACAAACATTTGTGGCATCAAGGACTTGTGACTGTTTTATCATTGGGTCCAATTTCTTTCCAGGTGGAATCAGCAATCACTCTGGAATTTAGGAATCAGGAATTACTTTGGAATCAGGCTGGGGGCCTTTTTTAAAAGATTGCGTATGCGCAGAAGCCTAGAACTGTCAGACTCTGGTGTGAATAGGCCCCGCCCCCACCCCCCCCCCCCCCCCCACCCACCCCCCGAGCTTTTAATATTCACAATTGTGGCCTCTGCATTGCACAGAGTTTGGGAGATTTGAGTCTGAACTCCCACTGAAGAAACAATCGTGAATTATACCATTTTTCCTGCCAATTCAGCACTTAGAATTTTTTTGGGAGAATCGGGCCCTTTATCTCTTAAAAGGCAAAGATGGCACAGCCATTCTCTGTAGCTGTTGTCTTGTTGGTATTATTCTGCAGACTGTGGGTTTGTGGAAAAGGCAGGAGAATGGCACTAAGTCATAATGCTCATTTGGAGAGCCAGTGCAAACATCGTGGGTCACATGGCCACCTCCTGCACCGTGACAATTCTGGGAAGAAGTAATCAGAAGGAAAGGAGATATTGCTGCCTGTTTCCTTGTAAAAAATATCTTGCATGGGGCTGTAATTGCGAATTGTCTGCATCTCCTGAAGTAAGCAAATAGAAAATACTATCGGCAGAGAACGCTCTTCCAGTCAGTTCTACTTTCTATCCACATTCCTGCTGTGAGATCCAGGTCAATGGGTGAATTCCAGGAGACCCATAGCAGGAATTCTCCCTCCTGTATTGAAGTCTTTTTGAAGGTTGTTTCAGTGAATCCGGGGAGGGAGGTGCTGTCAGCAAGGAAAGTGAATCTTCCTGAAGAATTTGATCTGTTGAGTGTCTATAAATTAACCCATCTTCTATTCCCTTGGTGCTCTGCCAGTGCATGGTGACCAATTAAGATGTAGGAAAATATTCTCTTTTTGCTCCACGTACATCTGGATGTGGACTGAGTGCTCACTGTGTTTGTTGACAGGCAGTTTGCCCGGGATCTGGAGACCGTGTCATTTGGAATTGGACAGTTAAAGCGCATGTCTCAGGTATTCGATGAAGCAATCACCAAGGAAGAAAGGTACTGCACGATTAACGTAAATATTTCTCTTCTGTCCACTCTGGAAGCCAGTTCACTACATTAGCCTTGAAGAGCTTGGGACTTGTATGTTCATAAGATGTGGGAGTAGAATTTGGCCCATTGAGTCCACTCCGTCATTCGATCATGGTGGAAATGCTCCTCATCTCCATTTTCCTGCCTTCGTAACCCTTCAACCCATTACCAATTAAAAATCTGTCTGACTGCTCAAATTTACTCACTGTCCCAGCATCCACCACACTTTGGGGTAGCGAATTCCACAGATTCACAACCCTTTGGGAGAAGTAGTTTCTCCTCAACTCTGTTTTAAATTTGCTACCCCTTTATCCTAAGACTATGACTTCTTGTCCTAGAATGCCCCACCAGCGGAAGCATCTACTTTATCCATACTTTTTAATCATCTTGAATACCTCCATTTGATCTTCCCTCATTCTTCTAAATTCCAGAGCGTATATGCCTAAACTGTTCAATCTCTCTTCATACGACAAACCCCTCATCTCTGGAATCAATCTAGTGAACCTCCTCTGAACTGCCTCCAATGCCACGACATCTTTCCTCACATATGTATGTATTAAATCAATCCAGTCAGCAGAACTTGTCAGGGTTTAGGCAACAAAATGGACACAGGGCTGTCCTACCGCTAACAGGGAGGTGAAATAATATAGCGTTTAACTGGGAGAATTTCAATTATCTTTTCCTTTAGCGATGATTTAACCTGTGTTCACTCCAGAACTGTTGAAGCAAGAGCTAAGTGCCAATGATTAATCGGTCGGAATAAAACCAATAACTTCATTGTGCTGCAATTTTTTGAAATTGAGGCAAAGAATTCGGCTGAAGTTGTTGAGGAAATTCAAAGTTGTACCCAGGTCCAGGGGTAACTTCCTGTCATGTCGGACATTCATTTTGAAAGGGCTACTAAAAGTCATAATTTCTCCCAAATGAATTATTTTTCTCTCCTGCCTGATCTTGTCCTCTCTGCGAGCGAGTCTTTGACTGGAGGGTGTAAATGTTCTGCTTGGGTTTCCAAGCCAAGAAAATATCACTGCAGCTTAGCTCCATTCTGTTTCTGAGTTTGGCATTTTTTCAGTCGACTGGTTATAATCCCTTTCCTGGACAGCTGCCATTGTAAATCGAATTTCATGACTTCAAGAGGCTATGACCTCAGGGCCTGGAGGCTTTGTTAAATTCTGATGCCTAGTGTGTTTCTGATAGTGGGAGGACATTTTCTGTTTCAATCAGTAACTGTCATTTTATTTCCGATGATTAAAAGGGCCTTTTAAAAAGCTGAAGTGGGTGCTAATTATCCAACTTGTACACCTGACGCAGCAGTTGTGTTGTCAACTTTTCTTTACATGGCCACTTGTGTTCAAAATCTATAAGCAGGAGATGGAGTCCTCCAGGCCAGGGTCACGCTCCCAAACCAAATGAAAACTTTACTGAATAAAATCCTCTTTGTGTGATGGACTTTTGAGTCTGGGAAAAGAGAATGGTATTTTTTCCTTTTTAAACCTTGTTAATTGGGCTTCTGTCACATGTGTAACATGATACATTTATTCATAGAATCCCGACAGTGCAGAAGGAGGCTATTTGGCCCATCGAGTCTGTACCGACAACAATCCCACCCAGGCCCTATCCCCGTAATCCCATGTACTTACCCAGCTAATCCTCCTGACACTAAGGGGCATTTTAGCATGGCCAATCAGCCTAACCCGCACATCTTTTGATTGTGGGAGGAAACCGGAACACCTGGAGGAAACCCACACAGACATGGGGAGAATGTGCGAACTCCACACAGACTGTGACAGGAATTGAAACAGGGTTCCCTGGCACTGTGAAGCAGCAGTGCTAACCGCTGTGCCACCCTTAAAGCAATGGCCTCCCCTGCTGGTTCAGTGAGTCAATGTACTGGATCTCAGAGATCCCTGCTCTGTACTGAGTTAGTGGGTCTTTGGCAGGGGGACTGAGAAGGGGAGATAGGGATGGAGCAGTAGATGTGCAGGTTATGTGCGTTTCTTCTGTGTGAAAGATTTGAAACTGCCATCATTATGGGGCACCTCCTTCACGCGCGACTGGAAACAAAAGCTTTCTCTTCATCCTTGAGTGCAATAGGAGATGTACAGAGAGATTGCCCCATAACCAACTGCTTCATTCACTTTCCATTTACCAAAGTACAGAAATTAAATTGAGCTGAATCCATTCTGTGATGGTCCTTGAACAATTTTCCCTCCAATCTCAAGGTTACAAGTCTGACGTACTATTAAATTATTCTGGGAGAGGCTGAAGTTCAGAGTCATTGTGAAGCATTTAAAGTCTAGAGGAATTGTCTTTATAATAGACCAAGTCTCAAGCTATTGATTGTCCTTTGGTTTAAAAACTGCCTTGAACACCTTGTACATATTGCCTCTCGCACTCAATTCATACCACTTCATTCAGAAGAGGGCATTTGATTGAATTTTCTGTTGAACGTGTGTTGTGTATAACTCTGCATTTTATTTAGCAAGGGCCTTTGAATGAAGGCATTTTTTTGACCCATCTTGCCTGTGAAAAGAAACAAAAGCAAGACATGCACTTATGTAGCGTTTTTCATGATCAACATGCTTTGTAGTCAATGAATTACCTTTCTGAAGTATAAACATATGATTTAGGAACAGGAATAGGCCACTCAGCCCCTCAAGCCTGTTCCGCCATTCAATTAGATCATGGCTGATCTGATTGTAACCTCAACCCCACATTCCTGCCTATCCCTGATAACCTTTCACCCCCTTGTTAAGCTATTTACCTCTGCCTTAAAAATAATCAAAGACTGCCTTTTGAGAAGGAATTCCAGAGACTTGAGGTCCTCTGAGAGAAAAAATTCTCCTCGTCTCTATCTTACATGAGTGACCCCTTGTTCTAGATTCTCTGATGAGAGGAACCATCCTTTCCGCATCCATTTTGCACACAGCAAACTTCCCCCAATGTGATAATGGTTGGTTAATCTGTCTGTGGTATTGATTAAGGGATACTGATGGGCCTGGATTCCAGGAAGAACTCCCTTATTCTTTTTCTAAGTAGAATAATGGAATTTTCAACATCCACCCCAAGCAGGCATATGTGCCCTGGTTTTAGTGTCTCACCGGAATAACACCTCCAACAGTGCAGCATTCCCTGAGCACTGCGCCAGAGTATCAGCCTTGATATATGTACTCCAATTCTGGAGGGGGATTTGAATGGGTAGGCATAATGGCACAGTGGTTAGCACTGCTACCTCACACTACCAAGGACCCGCTAATCCCTCTAACCTACACATCCCAGGATACTATGGGGCAATTTGGCATGGCCAATCAACCTAACCCGCACGTCTTTCGGACTGTGGGAGGAAACCCAATGCTGGTTAGGTGCATTGGCCATGCTAAATTCTCCCTGTACCCGAACAGGCGACGGGAGTGTGATGACTCGGGGATTTTCACAGTAATTTCATTGCAGTGTTAATGTAAGCCGACGTGTGACACGAATAAAGAAACTTAAACCAGAACATTGTGTCTCAGAGGTAAAAGTGCCTCCAACTTAGCCAAGGCTGATACTTAATCCTGCTTTTCCCCTTGTAGCCCTGCAAATTTTTCCTTTTCGAATACATGTCCAATTCTGTTCTGAAAGTTGCTATGGACTTTGATTTCAGGCGTGCATTCCAGATAATGGGTGGGATTTTCCGGCTGCGCCTGCCACAAGACTGGAAAATCTAGCCCAATGTCAATGGACCTTTGCATGGACCGCCCCTGCCCACTACGATTCTTGTGGTAGGTGGGACGGGAAAATTCCGCCCAATAGGTCAAAACTAATTGTGCCTTTTTGCTCTTATGTAAATATCTTGCCTCCTTTTGTGCACTTCTCCCCTTCATTGCCTAGTGGTTTATACAAAACAAGGAAATTGTACGAAACAGGGTCGATTCCAGTTCAAATCCTTATTCGTTCCATGATATAAAAGCAAAATTTACTTAAACCCAGAATCTTGGGTCTCCGAGGTGAGTGTGTCTCCAACGTAGCCAAGGCTGATGCTTAATTCTGCTTTTCCCGCTGTCGGGCAGCACGGTGGTTAGCACCGCTGCCTCACAGTGCCAGGGACCCGGATTCAATTCCGGCCTTGGGTCACTGTCTGTGTGGAGTTTGCACGTTCTCCCTGTGTCTGTGTGGGTTTCCTCCGCAGGAAGGAACCGGTGCTCCGGTTTCCTGCCATAGTCCAAAGATGTGTAGGTTAGTTTGATTGGCTATACTAAATTGCCCTTTAGTGTCAGGGGGATTTGTAGGGTAGATAAGTGGGGTTATGGGGATAGGGCCCGAGTGGGATTGTGGTCGGTGTAGACTCGATGGACCGAATGGCCTCCTTCTGCACTGTAGGGATTCTATGAAAATACTGCAGACGCTAGAAATCTGAAATAAAAACCAATTTATGCTGGAAAAACGGGGCAGGTCTGGCAGCATCTATGGGAAGAGTTAACGGCCAGAATTCTCCCACCTCGCCCGCGCCTGGGATTCTCCAGTCCCAGTGCTGTGAATAGAGATTTGACTGAGCACCAAATTCTCCGTTCTCTCAGGATACAGTAGCAAGGCACGTGAGACCAGAGAATTCCAGCCAACGTTTCATGTTCTTATAACTTCTTCAAAGCTTCACAGACGTGACCCCACAAATCTAGGCTGTCAGTCCGGTACAGGGTGGAGTGACTGCGGCACTGGCGGAAGTGTCCCACCTTTCGGTTGAGAGGTTGGGCCAAGACCCAGTCTGGTCTCTGTGATGGATGTAAAACATTCTGTTTTGAAGGAGAGTGAGGGAGTTATCCCCAGTGTCCTGGCCAATAGTTATCCCTCAAATAACATCACAAAAGCAGATTAAGTTTATTTATTAGTGTCGCAAGTAGGCTTACATTAACAGCGCAATGAAGTTACTGTGAAAATCCCCTGTTGGTCACATTCCGGTGCCTGTTGGGGTAACACTGAGGGAGAATTTAGCATGTCCAATGCACCTAGCCAGCATGTCTTTTGGACTGTGGGAGGAAACTAGAGCACCCGGAGGAAACCCACGCAGACTCGGGGAGAACGTGCAGACTCAGCACAGACGGTGACCCAACCCGGCAATTGAAGCTGGGTCCCTGGCGCTGAGAGGCAGCAGTGCTAACCACTGTGCCAGCATCTGGTCATTATCACACTGCTATTTGTGGGAGTTTGCTGGCTGCGAAATGGCTGCCACATTTCCCAGACCACAGTTGGAAAAAGTACTTCATTGGCTGCAACGTGCTTTGGGAGTTTCTGGGGTTGTGACAGGTGATATATAAATGCAAGTCTCTTTCATACATTCTATCCAATACACATGTTCAAAGAAATATTGAAAATATTTATTCCTTTGACTTTGAAGTGACTATTTCTAAATGTATGAGTCAGTCCTGAAAGTCCCCACGGGTGCAGCCTAAAACGGAAGTTGAATTTCCTGTCTCTTGGTTGCAGTGATTTAATAAAATGAGAATGCTTTTCTTTTTGCATTAGATTCAAATAGGAAAAATGAAATGTAGGAATTGAATTTCTTTTTGTTTTTTACCCACTTGTATATATTGGAAAAACGACTGTTTTAGCAGCTTCAGATTCATGTGACCTTATAACCTCCCCATTTTTCGTTGTCCGATGTCCAACAACTTTTTCCAATGAACTGATTGCCCTTTCCTAGTGTATACTTTGAATAAAGACATTTTGCACCTCCGCAGCACATTTTCTTCCTATAGGGGGGTGGGGGGGCGTAAAAGCATATCGGGGGAACATTGTACAGAGAGTGTGAAGAATGGCCAAGGATATTGTTGCTTTAATAAAGTAAAGGATTGACTTTTTTTTAAAACGTACATTTTTTTAAAATTCAGATCTTTGGGCTGCACAGTGGCACAGCACCAGGGACCCAAGTTCAATTCCGGCCTTGGATGACTGGAAATTCCGCACAGATATTCTCCTGCATGGGTTTCCTCCGGGTGCTCCAGTTTCCTCCTGCAGTCCAAAGCTGTGCAGCCTAGGTGGATTGGCCATGCTAACTGCGTGGGGATGTGGGCCTGGGTAGAATGCTTTTTCAGTGATTTGAATCATACGATCCCTACAGTACAGAAGAAGATCATTTGGCCCCTTGAGTCCGTACTGACTCTTCAGCATCACACCCTATCCCCGTAACCCCACATATTTACCCCTCTAATCCCCCTAACCTACACATCTTGGGACAAGGGACAATTTAGCATGACCAATTCACCTAACCTGCACATCTTTGGAGTGTGGGAGGAAACCGGAGCATCTGGAAGAAATCCATGCCGATATGGGGAAAACATATAGACGCACGTAGTCACCCAAGGCTGGAATCAAATCCAGGTCCCTGTGCTGATCCTTGGTGTAGACTTGATGGGCCGAATGACGACTTTCTGCACTGTCAGGCTTCTATGGATTTCCTATGCTACTAGACCTTTCCTTCATTTGTCTTCCTTACTTGGCTATTTAGCCAAGTGTGTTGTCCATCCAATATGGAGTGGAAATAATGTGTAGATGCAGCTTGGGCAACAGCCTTCTACCTTTTTTGAGTTCCTTCAGATGCTGCCTTATAAAGGATTGGTTTCACTTCCTGTTGAGTTGACTTCTTCATTTTGGTTGAAATTTCATCTTCCTAAATCTGGTGCAAGTGTGTAAATTTAGACTGTAGAGTCGTGATTTTGAAGATGCTTTCAGCAAGCAACTTGCTCTGTCACGGTAGTGGGAAATTAATGAATGAGCCAAGGGACCGATCGGAGAAGATTGCATTGCAGTGGGCTGGAGCAGGTTACTGAAGGCTCAGAACGATATATAGCAGGTCAGAAACTGAGGGTGGCTCTGAAACTTTAACCTTGGGGGGGCCCCAACTCTGGCCCAAACCCCAAGAGGAGTTGGATGCTATATGGCTATGGTGAAAGATTTTTGCAGAATACTTGATTTTTACACACAAGATAAGCCTTTCCCTGGACCATTGGCAGGTTTTGATTTTTTTTTAAGTGGTAGTTTTTAAAATTTGTTTTGCTGAAATTTAAAAGAAAGATTGAGTTCCAGGTTTTTTTTGCCATTTGTCAGATTTTTGTTGCATCCTTGGTTATTGAGTTGTGATTTGTTGAATATAAAACTAGATAGAATCAAAGAATGGAGCAGAGCTCTGAGATAACGGCACGTCAACAATGACTTGCATTTATAAAGCATTCATGATGTGGAGATGCCAACGTTGGACTGGGGTGAACACAGTAAGAGTTTTAACAACACCAGGTTAAAATCCAACAGGTTTATTTGGTAGCAAATGCCATTAGCTTTCGGAGCGCTGCTCCTTCGTCAGATGGAGAGGAAATCTGCTCTCAAACAGGGCACAGAGACACAAAATCGAGTTACAGAATACTGATTAGAATGCGAATCTCTACAGCCAACCAGGTCTTAAAGATGCAGACAATGTGAGTGGAGGGAGCATTAAGCACAGGTTAAAGAGATGTGTATTGTCTCCAGACAGGACAGCCAGTGAGATTCTGCAAGTCCAGGAGGCAAGCTGTGGGGGTTACTGATAGTGTGACATAAACCCAAGATCCCGGTTTAGGCCATCCTCATGTGTGCGGAACTTGGCTATCAGTTTCTGCTCAGCGACTCTGCGCTGTCGTGTGTCGTGAAGGCCGCCTTGGAGAACGCTTACCTGATGAAGAGGCTGAATGCCCGTGACATTAAGCATTCCATAAACAGCATTCCACAGCACTTCACAAAATTGCTATCAGACAAAATTTTGACACTGAGCCCCATAAAGGAGATATTGGGATAAGTGACCACCAACTTGTTCAAGAGGTAGATTTTAAGGAGCGTCTTAAAGGAAGAGATGGAGAAGAAGTTTGAAGAGGGAATTCCAGTGCTTGGGGCTCGAACAGCTGAAGGCTACCAATGGTGGGATAAAGAAAATCAGGAATGCACAAGAGGCCATTTCAGAGAGTAGGGTTAAGTTTAAGTTTACTTATTAGTGTCACAAGTAGATTTACATTAACACCGCAATGAAATTACAGTGAGAATGCCCTAGTCTCAACAATGTGGCATCTGTTTGGTTACACTGAGGGAGAATTTAGCATAGCCAATGCACCTAATCAGCACATCTTTCGGACTGTAGGAGGAAACTGGAGCACCCGGAGGAAACCTAGACAGACACGGGGAGAACGTGCAGACTGCGCACAGACAGTGACCCAAGGCCGGGAATCGAACCTGGGTCCCTGGTGCTGTGAGGCAGCAGTGACTAACTACTGTGGCACCGTGTCACCCTTGGAGGGCCCATGTGCTGGAGATGGGGAGGAGTGAAGTCATGGACAGATTTGAAAATGGACATAATGATTTTATGTTTTGAGGTATTGTTGGGCCAGGGAACTTTCTCGAAGTCAGCAAGCACAAGCTTGGTGAGAGGGTCTTTGAATTGAGATGTAGGTAGCAGAGTTTGGATGAACTCCGGTTTGCAGAGGATAGAATAGTCTGATCTGGAGAGAACAAGGGTCTTAGCAATAGATAGGCATCATCGTTGTATACAAAATTATGTTATGGATGATGAAAGTCCAGGTCAGAAATAGGTGGTGACCAAAATGGATCTTTGGGGGAAACGGTAAACATAATGGCTTGGAAGCAACAAGAGTAGCCATTGTAGATTCTTTGGCTACAGTGGTCGGAGGATGGTACGGTTCACTGTCAAAGATTGAAGACGGATCACGATGGCTAGAGGAGGGTTAATGCACCACAGCAATCATGGTGCCATTTGTAACTTTGAGGAATGTTTCTCTGCTGAACGAGCGCAGAAACCTAACTAGAGGTATTCAAAGAAGGAGTTTTAGGAATATAGGACATGGATTTAAGAGGTAATTTTAGGTGTGAGCCACCAGTCCATCCGGTTTTCTACAGAAGTTTGGTAAGCCATTTCAGAGGGCAGTTGTAGGCCAGACCAGGTAAGGATGGCAAATTTCCTGCCCTAAAGAGCTTGAGTGAATCAGATGGGTTTTGCAACAATCCAATAGTTGTCATGATCACTATTACTGAGACTTCATTCCAGATTTTCTTTCATTAATTGAATTGACTTCAAGTTCCTCCAGCTGCTGTGGTAGGATTTGAACCTGCATCCCCAGAGCATTAGCCTAGGCCTCTGGATTACTAGTCTAGTGATATTACCACCAAGCCATCATCTTCCCTGTGGCAATCATGTATTTGAAACCTTTGGAGAAGGAAGGGAGATGGGTCAGTGGTTAAAAAGTTTACATGTACAGAGGGGTCAAGAATGTAGTGATGACAATAGATAGAAAGGGGAGGTGTTCTAGCAGAAAGAACAAACTTCCACTAGTATAGACACTTTTATGACAGTATTCTGAAGTTGTTAAAGCTGAGGGAAATATGGCAGCCAGTTAGCACATAGATGTTTGTGGGGCTTTGCTATGATAATATAACTGATCAGGTGATCTGTATCTGATGTAGTGATGTTAGTTGAGGGGGTACATGTTGTCATAACAAGGCCTCAATGGCTCTTCATATAGTTGGATAGACCTTTTGCATCCACTTGAGGACAAACAAGGCCCTCAATTTTGCAACTGTACCTTCAACAATACTGCTTGTGTGCCAGACTGGGATATATGCTGGCATCTCTGGAGTGGGGTTTGAACCTATGACATTCTTGTTAAAATATAGTATAAATTTTCAGCAGTTTTCTCTCCGTATTGATCAGGGTCACTTGAAGAAAAAAATTCATATATTTGTGAAAACAAAACTTCCATTTAGGCCAAAGATTGTACGGTTAGATTGTGTGTCAAAATAGTGACTAGAACCTCATTGAAATATATACCTCATAATGCATACAATATCATCAATGTAATGTTTAAAGCAGCACTTTTAATTTTACTGAATAAAACGAGAAAGAAAAAACAGAAACATTTTAATTTGGAAGTGACTGAGAATAGAATCTGGTGTAGCGTGCACATGGAGATTAAGCTGTTAGCTTTATCAGCACGAGACAGCAATGGGCAAAGTAGCAAGATGGACATTTGTGGCGAACGCATCGAGACAATTTGTGTGAACAGAGGGCAAATGAAATGGTGGCGGAACGCAATTGAAGTGATTCGGGTCATTTTGTTTTAAATTTTACCAGACTGTTGATGCAGGAGTAGGCCCCAACAGAAATATTAATCCATGTATAGAGGGGGGTGGTTCTGAGTGTGTGGGGGTGGGGGGGGGGGGGCGGGTTTGGTACATTGCATTGTTTACAGTTTGCTTTCAGCTGGTATGTTTTTGTAGTGGGGGGAGGGTGTTCAATACGGTGGCTGAGGCTTGGAGTTATTTGAATTGTTCAGTTTTAATCTGCTCTTGACTTTGAGTTGATGTTTCCATGTATGGTTATCACTGGACCAGGTCCTTCCTGTGTTCCTCTTTTAGTTTTAAATGTTGCTTACTCCATTCCTTTTTTGTGATTTTGTTACTGTTTGGCTTGAATTTCATATTCGCAAATTGAGAACTGTGCAAGTTAAACAGAACAATTTACTTTTGTTGCGTAATGAAAGTATTCCAAAAACTGGAGAATTCAAACTCTACCAGTTGGATTAGGGAACACTGCGGTTGCATAGTGATGGCGTGTTTAATTTTATAAAACAGACAAACTGCTGTTTCCCATGTCTGAAAACAAGTAATGGAAGCAAATCTCTACAGGCTACTTACAGACCCTCAGTGCCGGAGGCTAAGTGCAGACAAGGAATGCATTATCTCAAAATTCAAGCTCATTCCTGGAATATTTGAAGGCACTTCCTCTGGGATTGGGTAGAACCGTTATGAAGCATTCAACTGTGTTCTGTTTAAGGAGGGGTGGGGTTAATGAACAGTCAACATGTTTCTGTTCATGTCTACTGTATCTAAAGCTCTAGTCATTTCAACATTTTTAACTGTCGAGAAAGAAACATTCTGCCTTTTCATACCAACTTCTAACTGAGAAATCATCAAATGATTATCATGGGAATTCCTGTACCTCACTCCTTGTTTGAGGCACAAGTGTCGGAGAGCCACAGAGTTTTAAATTCTGATGTGTGGAAAAGCCACAGACTTTTTGAGATTTTCAAAATTTGGCTTCCTCTGAATCTCCAATTTGAGTTTCCTTTTTGGTAGTTTCTAATCTTTAACAGGAAATAGATTATTAACCCCGTCCCATGCGAACAATTCAATTATCTTTGAATGTTTTCGAGTTCCTGTTGGCCCTTAACTTGGAGGCTTCCCATAGGTACAATTCTGCTCACACATTATGTCAAAATATTTAATTTCTCACTTCATTTCTTGTCCTTCATCAATTCTGCTTAAACGTTAAAGCTAACTCATGATTTACAAGTCGTCTAACTAAAGCACCGTTTGTAATATGTATAGTAGGAATTGACAGTTTGGAAGATTGCCAGGCTATTATTGTATCCAGCACTTCCTAAATATAATTACACTAAGTGATCCCAGTGAACATGTTTACATTTGTATTTATATAGCTCCATTCACATTAAAACATTTTGCTGCATTAGTGATTTTATTTAGAAACATAGAAAACAGGAGAAGGCCATTCATTTTGATGTTGGCCGGTCATATTCAATATCTTGATCCCTTTAGCCCCAAGAGCTGTATCTAATTTCTTTGTGAAATCACACAACGTTTTGGCCTCAACTACTTTCTGTGGTAGTGAATTGCACACATTCACTACTCACTGGGTGAAGAAATTTCTCCTCATCTCAGTCCTAAAAGGTTTACTCCTTATTCTCAAACTATGACCCCTAGTTCTGGACATCCCCAACACCGAGAACATTCTTTCTGAATCTACCACCTAATCCTGTTAGAATTTTATAAGTATCACTGAGATCCCCTCTCGCTCTTCTAAACTCCAATGAATATAATCCTAATCAACCTAATCTCTTCTCGAATGACAGATCTGTAAAGTAGGTTACCATAGGCACACATTAAAAGAACTGAGCTATCCTGTGACCATAAGTTTGTGTTCTCAGTGTTAAATATCTTTGGAAGGATCCAATGGAATGATAAGATGTTAAACCTGGGGCATGGTTGATTGGAGATGCCAGTGCTGGCTAGGAAAGGCAAAGCTATAAGCCAGGAGCCAAAGCCTTCAATGTCATGCTAATGTGTGGGTTTGTAGGCTAAGAATAATCATCTAGCCAGAGTGTATCAGTTACTGTGGATATGTCAGATGTCAGCCATATTCTCCTGTTTATCTCATGAGAGTTGCACAGAATGTGCAGTATGTCCAGTTTAGGTCTCCTAGTCTGAGGAAGGACATTCTTGCGATTGAGGGAGTCCAGCAAAGCTTCACCAGACTGATTCCCGGAATGGCAGGACTGACATATGACAAAAAACTGGATCAACTGGGCTTGTACTCACTGGAATTTAGAAGAATGAGAGGAGATCTCGTAGAAACATATAAAATTCTGATGAGACTGGACAGGCTAGATGCAGGAAGAATGTTCCGATGTAGGGGAAGTCCAGATCTAGGGGGCACACTCTTAGAATGAGGGGTAAGCCATTCAGGGCTAAAATGAGGAAGAACATCTTTACTCAGAGAGGTGTGAACCTGTGGGATTCTCTACCACACTGAAAGCCATTGGGGCCAGTTTGTTAGCTATGTTCAAGAGGGAGCTGGACATGGCCCTTGCAGCTAAAGGGATCAAGGGGTCTGGAGAGAAAGCGGGGGTGGGACACTGAAAGTGCGTGATGATACTGAATAGTGGTGCAGGCTTGAAGGGCCGAATGGCCTACTCCTACATCTATTTCTATGTTTCTAAGTAGAGGAAGGGGCCACTCTGCGCAACAGGCGGATTCGGGAGCAAAAACAGAAAATGCTAGAATATCGCGGCCTGACAGCATCTGTGGAGTGAGAATAGAGCTAACATTTTGCGGGGGGAGCTTTCCCATCTTGCCCACCATGAGAATCATTGGGGGGGGGGGGGGGGGGTGGAGGGAGGAGACCATGCAAAGGCCTGTTGACCTTGGGCAGGATTTTGGGCAAGGGAGGCTGGAAAATCCAGCCCTATGAGTCTGAATGACCCTTCACCAGAGCTAAAGACAATAGAAAATAGGATAATATTCATACTCTTAGGGTAAGAAGGGGATGTGGGATTTACAAAGATTAACCAATAGAATCTCTCATTTCTGGAATTGGGTAAACCAACTGGATCATCTCATTCTGGAGCAATGGTTCTTTTTCTCTGCTGCACATTCTTTTCTGACACCTGAGTCCATCTGCAGCTTTTTGATTGTTTGTTTGGTTTTCTCTATCCAGCAGTTATGATGAGCTTCCATCAGCTGCAGTAGAGAACAATTTTTTAACATGTTTATTAAGAAAAGCTGTTCAATGCAATTAATATTCTTCATCAAATATAATGGAAGCTCTTCCGTTCACAGTATCAGAAATAAACTCCTGTGTGTAACTGCCGTCTGGCATCGGTAGAAGAGCTGTATAAGTTCTGAAGTGAACACTTAAAACCCCGCTCTCTCCATTTAGTTTAAAAAGTGTGAAATTCTGTCTTCATGCTGCTAATCCATTATCCATCTTTTTATTCATCGTCAGTGACATGACTCTCTCTCTAATTGATGACTGAAGAAAATGCAAGTGAGGTAAAGTTTGCACATCACAAGCCAGTGTGTATTATTTAAAAGGATATTGATGGTGAATGGCTGGATGGCCAAGTGCAGTGGGATATTGAGTAAGGTGACTGCAATGGTTACAGTATGAAACCTGATATATCAAAGCTTTGTTGACTAAATAAACACTTTCCTTTTTGGAATCCTGAATCCTTTTATAATCCTGAAAGCGTATGACCATTTGAGACAAATTCTTGTGATATCATCACTGATTCAGTATCCCATTGTAATATTGAAACAGTTTCTGTTTGATTTTTTAAAAATCATTTTTAACAATTGCAGTCTTCTTTGAATGCTCACTGTTCTAACCTGAAGGCTAGTGATTTTGCCAAGCCGAGTCAGTGGAGCTGTCGTCTTTTACAGTTGCGAATGTTTGCATATTGTATGGTTCTCGCAGGCCAGCTTTTTAAAAAGAAAACACATTTTTAGCTTCAATGCACCTTTTCCTTTCAAACCCAAGTGTTAATATTTTATTAAAGTACCTTACGGCATATGCATGTTTGCTTAAAAATGCTCACTGCGCTACTAATATTTGTTACCCTAGTCACAAGATGTGCTGTTGATGACACCTTGTTACCATTGCTTCAACTTGATCATGTTTTGTGCTGCATTGTTTAAAAGCGTGCTTAAATTCCACCCCACTTCCCCCTTCCCCCCGCCATCTCCAAGTAATCTATTTTATCTGCTCCTTTCTTTCCAGAGAGCAGGCGATCGAAAATTACCATCACATCATGTCGGAAAACATGCGTTTGTCTAAGATTCAGGCTCAAAAATTGTTGGCTTCATCCGTTCGAAGAAAAGCTAAAAGGCTTTGCTCCGCTGTGAGCAGCTGGGCCGATGAAGCTTTGGCAAGCATTGCAGAGCAGGGAAAAGACTTGAACTGAGCGAAGATTGTCTTCGACCTACCTAGAGGTTTTACCAAAAAAAAATTACCTTTTCTGCCTCATTGTCTGCTTTTGTGTTTTTTCTTTCATTCTATTATTCTAAGCATGAATATATTTTACAGTATTACACAGACCAACTATCTTATAATGATGGTCACTACTTTTGGTCTCACCTGCAAGTGCATTGAATTGGATTGCAAGGTAAGGCATTCATGCTCAAAGGTATTTGAGTAAAGCTGGTTTTGTGTTCTCCTTGCCTATTGTATGTGTATATTACTGTCCAGTTGAATCATAATTATTCACTCCACCCAGGATCAAATGTTCAGCGAAGATTCGGCTGGTGGAGATTGGCGAGGGATGGTGACGGCAGATTGCAAACCTGCTACTTCTGTCCGAGTAGCAATTAGTGTGGGCGGGAGTGGGGGAATCATGTGTTCTAATTATCCTGTTGTCCCTTTTCTGAAATTCATTTCCAAAGACAATATTGTAAAATGCAGTTTCTCAGCTGCTTGGAAAATCAGATCCAAAAAAACCTTCCTCTGCATAAAAACTAGTGTAAACTTGACTTGAGGAGTAGTAAGAGTTACAAAAAGCTTCTTGAGATTGGTGCACTCCGGAAGCTGATCACAAAGGGAAAGATTTTACTTTTGGCATATATGTACTCTGAAATTTTTAACTAATTGTGGAGCACAAGTTCAAATATGATCATTAAAATTGCAGACCGAGGAATTCATTTGAGTGCATTAAGGAATTGCCATTTAGGTGTTGGTAATTAATAAGGTTGCCAACCCTCCAGGATTGGCCTGGAATCTTTGGGATTTGAAGATCATTTTCCATGACACTGCTCTGTGCAATCTTGGAGAAATATGATCTGGACATTCATGTTTTTTTTGTCCCTACCTTTGAGCTTTTTAATCAGATAAAATATTGAAAAAGGGAGATATAAAGGGCTGTCTGGTTGATGGTCAAGCATCATCCAACTGGGTAATGAGTCTTTGTGTTTTCCAATTGGCCTTAGGAAGGCAGTACATCACAAAAATGGATGTGCTGATCGATTAATGACTGGTGCGTTAGGGCAAGTCATATAATGGAGCCTCGGGTTGCCAATCACAGTTGGTAACCCGAGTATAGAACTTTGTGTTTCTAAGCCCTAGTTTAGAATTTTATATTTTTGAGGACAAGTTTCCATTGATCTAAAGTTAGGGATCAAATTTCTTTAACCAAATATAAACGCTGCGTTTACCTGTATTTTGGCACGCTGCTTAAATGGGTGCAAGTGATACTTTTATCTATTTGAGCTGCTGTGTGCAGCATGGGAGGGTGGAGAGGACAGGTAGGTAGACCGGTATTGTGTTAAAAGTGAGTCATTGAATTTAATGTCCATAACTGGCTGCAGTTCTTGTAATACTCTGATTCTGTGCAGTGACATTTTTCGGTTCAAAGCTTATTTTTGTATCTAATGCTCAATTTGAATACAGTGGAACCACTGCGTGCAAAAATTAATTGGAACATTGGGGGCACGTCGCTGGCTCCAGTAATACTGACTTCTTAAAGGGCCAGCCTGGTTTTTCTTAAAAGAAATTCCATTCTATTTTTCCTTAGAGTTTTGGGTAGAGATGGATTGCATGTTATTATTTACTGCCGTGTGACTTGTACTGGCTTGAGGAAACATTGGGCTAATGGGATGGAAATTCATCAATTTTCAAAAGGTCCTAGACGAGATTCTCTGGCCTCCCTGCCAGCAGGAGGTGGCACATTGTTTGCTCGCAGTGGGATTCTCTGCTCCTGCCAATGGGAATTCCCCCATGCTGGTGGGAAACCTATGGGTGGGGGTGTGCTGCCGGTGGGATCGGAGAATCCCGCTAGCGTGAATGGCCAGAGAATTCTAGCCCATATCTTTGGACCTCAGCCTGTTTCATGTAGCTTTTCATTTGCTCACTCACACTATTGATTTTATTTTTGTTGATGTACTTTAGAGTTTTAGTGCCAGGTAAGGCACTCAAACCAGCAGCATAATTCAAGTACGTTGAGTGTGTATTCTCATTACATAATGTATGTATTAATTCATATGAAGGAATTTAATATGTATTTTTTTAATTGACATGAGCTATTCAATGTAATGGTTCTATTAATGGCTAGACTGTTAATACAACTTACCTTAAGCCATGTATTAAGGACTGACAGCTTGCTAGTTTAGCTTTTGTTTTTACATAACATTGCTGTCTTCTATGATAGAGTAGCTTGCAGGAAATTTGAATCATTCTTTTATCTGTAGCAAGTGGTTTTTTTTTACAGTATTAAAATCTTTTAAGAGTAAAATGCAAGATTTTTCTTTTTCGACTTGAACAAAAAAAATCAACTTTGAGCTTTTGTCAAATGTTCAAAGAACTTCAAATATGTATTTGCCGACTGATGTTCCTTTATTATTCCATGAGATTTCAGAGCGTTGCTTATTTTAGGGATCACAAATGGCTTTGACTATTACACAAAAGCTTGCTGTTCCCTCCCACCATTGTTCCATGGTGACTAATGGGTTTATGAAGCTGTGCTTCCAACATGAAAAGTAATGGTCTGAAAGTACATAATGAATCGGTGATGTGGAGATGCCGGCATTGGACTGGGGTGGGCACAGTAAGAAGTCTCTCAACTCCAGGTTAAAATCCAACAGGTTTATTTGGAATCACGAGCTTTTGGAGCACTGCTCCTTCATCAGGTGACTCGCCTGATTTCAAATACACCTGTTGGCCTATAATGAATCGAGAAATAGACTGTCCTTGTAAAAGTAAGTTCCGGACCTCATTTCAATGTAGCATTGTTTCTATGCAATATATCATATCCTACCTAGATACTTCAGATATTAGTATTCACTTTGAAAGCAATGTTTATTTCCAAAAATATTGTACCTTTTTCAAAATATATTGTCATTTGATCATGGCATCTGATTAAATATTCACTGTTCGTAACAAAACAATTTGAGTCATATAGCTTTTTTTGGGAAAACCTTATCTGACCTTGTGAAGAAGAACTTTTGTGCTGTTATTATAACCAAAATGTTCATACAAATACCTGAGAAAACTGTTAAATATTTGTGCAGGGATCATGTTTGTGTTCTTCGTATTTTAACAAACCCCAGGAAGTTGGCTTGCATGTTGAGGATTTTAATGGTCAACATTTTGATTCACAAAAGGAAAGGCAGCAGATTAATGACTTGCTGTTTAGCTTTAGTTGAAAATCAAATTTGGGCAAATGTTCATTTTCTGTCATTTGAATCTTGCCAAATTATCTTACTGTGTGGGTACAATTATTCAAAGACATTGAGTAAATTTATAACCATTAATTATGAAGGGGATTGGTCAAAACATTTAGAAATAAAGTTCCCGGTTCACTTTCTGTCCTAGTCGCAAAGACGGTACATTTTCCACCAACCCCACATTGCAATCAATCACTTGGAAAGTACTGTTTGACTTCTTTTGGATTTATTTTCTTCCTTTCACTCCCGTCTGCCAGTCTAATCATAAGTTAGGTGGATTAGCTATGGGGGCAGAGGTGTGGCCCTGGGTAAAATGCTCTTTTGGAGGGTAGGTGCAGACTCGATGGGCTGAATGGCTTCCTTCTGCACTGTAGGGATTCTATGATTCATAACTTAGGAAAGTACCAGTTTTTCTTTTGATAGTATCCCTATAGTGCACAAGAAGGCCATTTGGCCCATCGAGTTTGCACTGACTCTGACAGAGCATCTTAGGCAGGCCTAATCCCGCCGTCCCCCACCCCCCACCCCCCACCCCATCCCCATCCCCATCTTCCCACTAATCCCCCTAACCGACATATCTTGGGGAAACTAAGGAACAATTTAGCATGGCCAAACCACCTAACCTGTAAATCTTTGGAGTATGGGAGGAAACTGGAGCACCCGGAGCAAACACATGAAGACGTGGGGAGAATGTGCAAACTCCATCCAGACAGTGACCCAAGCCGGGAATCGAACCTGGGTTGTGTTGTGAGGCAGCAGTGCTAACCACTGTGCCACCATGTTGCCATTTTGTTAGGTACCTGGCAGGTTGCAGCACGGAAAATGTCTGAGCATAGCTATTGGGCCCCTGCTAATAATTAACACAAACTTTGGGTCTATAAGTGACTTCAATCGCATTGAATCCCTATTCAAGTGGCTTATCTGAATAACAATGGAACCATAATGTGTCAGTGGGGTAATCTTGCACAATGAGTCACATTGTCATTGCTGATTATGCCCTGCAATGATGGCTATTTCAATGAACATTAATAAAATGTCAAACATAACTCAGATTAGTGACTCATAATAATTGGCTTCTCTGAGTTAGAAAATGTGTCCATTTTGAACTGCTGCTCAAAGATAAGAGATAATTAGAAACTTCAAGAATAATTTTCCCAGTTAATTGGAGCTGGATTCCCTGAAATTGACTTGGGTTAGCATCCTGACATCATCCTGCTGATTTTCCCCAGGATGGATGGGTTCAGAGTCCAACAGGGGAACCTCCTTGAGTCTGGCAGGAAATCAATGGAACCACTTTTAAAAAGACAAGTGAGGGCTGTTTGAACTCTGAATTCCTTCTTTCCCGAATGTGCATAAGGATTCCACAGTCTGAGTGTGATAATTCCACCAAGTGCTGTGCTGAGGAAATGCTGGACAGGTCAGAGAATGTGCCATTGACTCCTGAAAATGGAACACCACTCACCTGTCACACCCTCCTGAGGTCCTTGGTCTTCTTGGTGAACTGGGTCCAGACTGAAGGGAGCACAATCCTGCTACTCACATCCCTAGTTGGAGAGGTTGTCCTCTATAGTCCTTGGGTGAGTTCACTTCACTACATCCCATAACAGAATCTCCCAGGTAAGAATGACAGATTTGGGAAGCAGCCATCCCAGGTCTCCTCTCCATTACTGTGGTAAGTTGTAGCCTCAAATATATCTAAGTGCTGCTGCATATATAACCCATCCCTTTAGAAACCTTTGATTTGACAGAATAGATCTGCCATCTTGCCCTCATTCCCAAATTGTTGGTAAGTCTACTGGAGGAATGTTCATGGAGAGGCGGTGTCATAATGATATTGTCACTGGACTAGTAAACTAGAGACCCAGGGTATTGCTGTGGGGACCCCCCAGGTTCAAATCCCACCATGGCAGATGGTGGAACATGAAGTCTTTTTTTAAAATCTGGAATTAAATTCTAATGATGACAACGAAACCCTTGTTGCTTAAAAACCCATCTGGTTCACTAATGTGCTTTAGGGAAGGAATCTGCCACCCTTACCTGGCCCACGTGTGACTCCAGCCCCACAACTATGTGGTTGACTCAGAAATGCCCTCTGAAATGGCCGAGCAAACCATTCAGTCCAAGGGCAATTGAGGATGAGCAATAATGTCCATTAGGAAATCAGAAAGTAGCCAAGATTCTACCCTTCAAGTTAGTGGCCTCTGATTTCACATACAATTTAAAATGCAGAGTGACCAATTCAGGGAGATTTGCTCGAGTTCTGTCTGCAGGATTTAATACTCAAAACCAAGGAATGAGAGAAGAAAAGCTTGTATGCAGGCTATCCATTTGAACATTAAAACCCAAGTAATTGCAAAGAAATATATGTCATTTAAGAAGGAAAGGCCG
Source organism: Mustelus asterias (assembly GCF_964213995.1). Lineage (NCBI taxonomy): Eukaryota > Metazoa > Chordata > Chondrichthyes > Carcharhiniformes > Triakidae > Mustelus > Mustelus asterias. Next base: position 24,751,832 of record NC_135812.1, read on the forward strand.
AGAAATGATTTTGGTCACTCTATCAAACTTTTTTAAAAAGTTAAAATTTGATCAGGAAAGATGTGCAGGTGGATTTGCTGTGCTAAATTGCCCCTCATGTCCCAAGATGAATAGGTTTAGGGCGATTAGAGGGAATACTATATGGGCCTGGGTAAGATGCTCAGCCAGAATTGGTGCAGACATGATGGGCCAAATGGCCGCCTTCTGCACTGCAGGGATTCTATGAAGATTGGAAGGACAGAGTTTTAGCTGTGTATCTTTCTTTCCTCATAAAGAGCAATGTGAGGTTGTGTGTGGATACCAAAATGTTGTCTGATTTCAATCAGAAATTAGATATGGCTCTTGGGCTAAAGACATATGGGGAGAAGCGGTGGGTGGGGGCAGGGGTGGAATCACGATATCGAATTCAATGATCAAAATGAATGGCTGAGAAGGCTCAAAGGGACAAATGGCCTATTCCTGTTTCTAGTTTCTGTTAAAATATGTAGCCAGAGAAAGCCTGGGAAATAATTGCGCTGGCAATGGCTGCCATGTCCAGTACAAGTGCCCTTTTGTTATCCTGTCATGGAATCCAAAATCTTCAAACAGTCCTTTAATACCAAATAATGTTTGTCATGTTGCCCAATGCTATTGTACTAAATAGCTAATCTGAGAAATATTCAAGACTAAAACTTCTTTAAAACTTATCACTGATGCTGATTATCCATTTTACTTTGAATTGTAAAAAATAAATTGGGATTGTAAGTTCAGGTATTCTTGCCATTTTGCAGGTCACTTCCATCAATTCTATTCATATTATCTTCTGTCTTCCTAAATAGCCCCAGTCATTAATTCCCTACATTGCCAAAGCCTCAGAAACCATAATTCCATAATGCTCCTGTACAAAACCACATTATAACTTTAATAAACAAGTGTTCCAAATCATTTAAACAAATAAACCCATTCTCTTAGAAACTGTACTGATACCGTACAGCTGGCTTTTCATCTCGGAGTACAAGCATTGCAAAACTGTACACATAAAAATCTAGACCAACTGATACACAAAATACAGCATCGTCTGTCATATCACAAAGGAGCACAAGCAAAACACATAGTTTTAACAATTTTACACCATGTACCCTATACAAAAATAAGTTATTAAATACTCAACACGTCGCACTTTGTAACAGCAAGAGATGAGATACTTTGGTCAAGCAGATATGCAACTATGTGAAACACTGCAGTCCTCTAATATAGTGAAACAGTCAGACAATTACCTTTGAACATTTGTGAACAAGTTATACTATTGTGAACAGATCAAAAACACTGAAGTGTAATAAATATCGAACATACTTGCTCTTCGGAAATAAATGCTCCACACTACTCTGTCCGTGTGTAAAAGTTGCTCATCTGTATATACTGGAGTTCAAGAAGAGTCTTTGTCATCATCACTGTCATCCTTTTTGTACTCTATAATTTTGGTCTGTTAACTTGCATGGTGACCCAAACTAATGGCTTCCCCCAGTAACCATAAGCAGCTCCGGCTTTTAAGGAGGGATTCTTTTTCATTTACAGAAGACCAGTTATCTTGTCACAACCCCTCTTTTAGACTGGCATCTTATCAGCTACTTTTTATGAAGCTTTGGAATGCTGATTATTTTTCCAAGCTCTCAGTGCTGAAGACTCCATCTCTAATTTTAGGCTGAGTCATCATCCAAATTGTAAACTTCTAAGCAGATGAACAACTGTGGTTTGGAGTGGTGGGGGAATATAGGTCTGCAACGGATTCTACTTGGTTATTTCTGTTTCCTCTGTAGCGGCCTACCATGCAGAATCAGCTGCAAATCTCACGTCCGGGGAGGCAGTGGCGTAATGATATAGTCGGTGGACTCGTAATCCAGAGGCCCAGGGTAATGTTCTGGGGACCTGGGTTCAAATCCCACCAAGGCAGATGATGAAATTTGAATCCAATAAAAATCTGGAATTAGAAGTCTAATGATGACCATGCAACCATTGCCATTAAAACCCATCTGGTTCACTAATGGCCTTTAGGGAAGGAAATCTGCTATCCTTACCTGGTCTAGCCTACACGTGACTCCAGAGCCACAGCAATGTGGTTGACTTTTAACTGCCCTCAGGAATGGGCAATAAATGCTGGCCCAGCCAGTGATGCCCACATCCCATAAATGAATTTTTAAAAATGCAATATGCATAATTGATGAATGACAACATGGAAATCCTCTCCCTAGTTCCCATCTCCACCCCCACCTCACTCAGCTGCTGACTCTCCTCTGGAGGTTGCCATTTCTGTTTATGGTCTTTCTGTAGAAATGTGCACCAACTAAGTAAAGCACAAGTGGGGATTTATTATAATTGCACAGTAATGGCAGTTCTGCCTCATTCACATTTACAGATACATGTCATCAAGTTGTAACAGAAGCACAAGGAATGATGCAAGATGGTCTCAGTCTAAGTCACCCCTAAGCTCTTTGGCCATTGGCACAATTTTCCCTGGATGTGAACAATGCAAACACACACCTACCCCATTGGGAAGAGGGATACAACGTCCGTCAGCCGAAGAAAGGGACGTTACAATCTGAAATGTCTAGGGCTACATTTGTGCCTGCTTCCAGCAAAACATCAGTGGAAGCCAAGGAGAAGGTTGCCAATGTATTGTAACAAAACAACTTAAGCAGCATCGAAAACAGCAGAGATCAGGAACTGGTGTCAAACAGTAAATGGGACTGTTAGAGCAGTGGTACGGAATATTGTCAAATAGAAAAGCTTTGACAGAAGGTGCAAAGTGGAGGGTTTAGGAAATGTGGTCCAGAGATTGGCACCAAGGCAGTGGACGGCTTTGTTATATAGGGTGAGGTAGAGTGGAGCAGAGAGGAGAGCAGAGTGTGCAAGAGGTTAAGATGGAGGTGCGCAATTTGGGATGTTGGTCTGACGGAGAGAGTCTCAGGACCATGGGAGGTCCCAAGGGCATTTGAATGCAATGGCACTGACAGAGAACCAATGGATGGCTAATTGCTCAGTAGGAATATTGTGGATCAGGATGCGGGGGACAGAACTTGTACAAGTTACTGTATATAGAGGGTGGAAATCAATGGTGTTGCTTTGTCTGACTACTTATACGCTTTCAGCAAGACTAAACTAACAGAAGCTAATTTGTTAGTGATGGTGCAGTAATAGAAGCCACTTTGATGCTGGAGACTCTTGAAAGAATAAGCAGGATCCTCCCAAAAAAATTCTAAGTCCGCAATTTGCGGGAAAATGGGAGTAAATCCCGCTAATTCTTTTAACGTGATTTCCAGAATGGATCCCCAACACTCTGTGCATCACAGAATGCCCTCGTGTGAGTCACTCTGGAAATCTGTGGGCGGAGCCTATTCTTGAACGAGAGCCAGCAGCATTGCGCTGAGTGGGCCATTGCGCATGCGCCGATCTGTCAGCACCGACATCAGCGCATGCGCAATGATCCTGCATTGCCAACCTCCAGATCGCTGGCCAGCCCCGCATCCTCCCATCGCTGGCCTACTGGCCACCGTCCCCACCCCCCTCGATTGCTGGCCTCTCGGACCACCCCCCCCCCCCCCCCCCCCCCCCCCACCCACAACCTGGTCAGCCCGACCTCCTCAACTCGATTGTCCTCTTCCCTCTCTCCCAGTCATCCCAAGACAGAGTGGCAGCAGGTCCCACAGCACCACAGATCATCCCCAAAATAGGCCCCACCTTCTCTGGCCCTACCCCCTTGGCACTGCCTGATGCCTGCTGGGCAGTGCCAGTTTGCCCCTTCGACAGTGCAAGTTTAGCACCCTCTCCCTTACCCCCTACCTCCAAGGGGGTCCTCAATGGCTTCTGTTCCCTCCAGCAGGGTCGGACATTCGTGGAGGGGGGGGGGGGCACTAAAAGGGTCCAGAGACTTCAGTCCTGGGCTCGCTAATGAAATAGAAATGTTGATTTTCATATTGTAATCAGCTCCACGCCGGAAATCTTAGTCTGGGCGACTCGCGGAGGCCATGGTGAAACGGCCCCCTGGCTACTCGAGCAGCGCAGTGGGCTGGGAGAATTGTCCCCAATGTTTTTCAGGGTGAAGGGTGCATGCAAGCCTCGAGGCAACAGCAGCTGCAATGGCAGCGGGGGTGAGGTGTGGGTGCTGTTGATTATTGTTGCAGTGTTGGTTAATGATGGATGGGATATTGGGGTTTGAACATCACGGCTGGCAGCGTTCACTGTGAGTTGCCACTGTGGCGACTGATCACGTTTGGGAGGTGGGTGTTAAGGATGTGCCATTTTGAGGGGGGGGGGGGGCGGTGAGTGGGATAATTTTAATCTTATCTCCGTAAAGCAGAAAAACATTCCAATGCACCAATAAACGACGGAACAGACAGGGGAACACTGGTCATGGAGTCGAGGTAGAGTGTCATCAGCAGATAACTGGAAGCTGATTTTGGATCTATGGATAAGGTCACTAAAGGCCAGTATTGGAAAAGAGACATCAAGGATGGAAGCTTGACTGATCCAAGGTGTTAATACAGGGCTAAGAAGGGACATCATTGCCGGGGATGAAGGAGCAAAATATTGCAGATGTTGGAAATCTGAAACAAAATCAGAAAATGCTGAAAAAACTCAGCATCTATGGAGAGAGAAAATAGAGTTAACATTTCCATATGACTCTTCTTCAGACTCTGCGGATGAGCCATACAGACTCTAAATGTTGGGCGGGATTCTACAATCTCATCAACGAAGAATTTGGCATGCCAGCCAGAACTCCATTCATCTTCACTGGCACCAGAGAATCCCAGCCACAACTCAGGATGGGGACTTTTGGCGGTTAACTCTATTTTACCAGCATTTTCTGTTATTGCCAGAAATGTTCTGGTTATGTTGGGACAATGTCTCAAGCACTAATCAACCATTTCCCATGTCAAGTACAGATGGAGGAGAGTTTATCCTGAGTTACGGACTCAACGCAATTGATGGCAATGAACAGTGCTGGGATAGGGTAGGCACTGGACTAAAGCATTTGAACATGTATTGATAGGAAAGGTGAGAGTAGATTCCAGTGGTAATTATGCATTTAAGAACCGTTAGAGAAAAAGAGAGAGGCTGCAATTTGGATGGTTATTGGATAGGAGAAAGGGATTAAGGATAGGCTTTGCGAGAGGGGCAGAGTTCTGGAGAATTCAGGATTCCTAAGGGTTGTGTCCAAGAGGTGATGTAGGGCGTCAACTGCGATGTGTTTGTACACAACATAATGGCTGTGGAAAGGAAAATGGATAAGCAAGCACTGGGAAATGCGAGATTGTTTTATCAGGAGTTGGCCCACCGAGGGAGAGGATTTTTAGATAAAATGAGTCCAGTAAAGGCTGGGGGGAGGGGGAAGCTTCAGTGCAGTTATTAGTGGCTGAATTGTCATGGACGGGACACCAGCAAGAGAAAGAGACTGAGGCAGCGGTCTGAATTAAAATGGGCTTCTCATACCGGGGCGGGGGCAAAGCTGGAGAGGGCAAGGAAAGGAGATTGAGGAAAGTTTATTTTTTTGGACGGATCCTATATTATCCTTGAGGATAATTTTGGAATGATTTGGCTGGAGAGAAGGTTAAAGGCACTTTTTGCTTGAGGTGATTCAGCTGGCAATGGACAACCTAGCCATTCAGCGACTCAAGCTGTAACCCTCAAAACTGATGCTGTGATGGTAAGAAAGATTATGGCGGAATGGAGGGAAAGCAGAGTGAGTGATTGGTGAAAAGCTGATATATGTTGGCATTGAACTTCAGCCAAAATAGTTAAATATCAATTAAGTATAATTGCAATGATCAGATACAGTCCAAATTTTGTTTTCACCAACCCACATAGATCCATATATATCCACACCACCACTGCACAGCCTTTAAGATCAACCAAGTCATCCCCGTAATGAGGACTCCCTCCATTATTTAGTGGACTAACTGAGTGCAGATTTGGGATTTCCAAAGGATGTGTCCAAGAGGTGGTGTAGGGGTATCAGCAGCGATGTGTTTGTACACAACATAATCTGTAAACTCCTAACCCAAAACATCCCTCACTCCTCCATCAGCATCAGGCCAGAACCCCAACATTGGTTGAGCGACGAGTGCAGAAGGGTGCAGCAAGAGTAGCATCACGCACTGAAACTACAACACACACATCCATGCTCAACACTAGACACAGAAGGTCACAGAAAGAGCTACAAGGTCTCGCACTGAAAGGTTGAGAAGAAAGCCTACTAACCCGCCACCAGTCGAGAATGGTGATGGACGGTTAGACAATGCACTGGAGGAGGAGGATGCATGAATAACTTCAACCATGTTGGAACCCACTATGTGAGCGCAAGAAACAAGACCAAATTATTTGCCAGTACGTTCAGCTAAAAGTGCTACACGGATATTCTTACTTGGCCTCCTCCTGAGTATCCGCTATTATCGGTGCCAGTGTCTGGCTATTTTGGTTCACTTCGCGTGACATTAAGAACCGGTTGAGTGAAGGCTTATGTGACCCTAATAGCAATTTGGAGTACAGAGGACATGACAGCAGAAGCTGTGCCCTTAACCAAATCTTTCCAAAAGCAGCTCTGGCATAGGCATCTACCCAATATTATAGAAAACTGTCCAGGTGTATCTTAACCACAAAACATGGTTGGAATAGAACTACTACAAGGGTTGTAATATCGCATAGTAACTTCAGCGGGAAGACCACAGCGATGGCATCGACAACTATTTACACCATTTATCTTAGTTACCAAAGTTATCGCATGAGACCTTGAGCACCCCTGTAATAACCTCAGCCTAATAATTCTAGGCCAGTCAATTACTACAGCTACCAGTCTTCCCTCATCCATAATAAAGCGATGGAAGGAGTCATCAAACAGCACCTACTAATCAATATCTTGCAGACTATCGCTCAATCCCAGGTTCACGAGCATCATGCAGCTCCACACCTTATCAGAGCCTTCATTCCAAAATGGATACAGGCGCTGCATGCCAAAGGTAGCTGAGGTTAGCCGGCTTTGATATTAAGGCAGTGTTTCCTCAGTATAGCAACGGGGTCCAAGGATTTCCCGACTGGTGGCCATGTCTAACACACAGGAAGGTGGTCATAATTGTCAGAGGCCCAATCATCACGGCCCCAGGTCCCAGCAGGAGTCCCTCAGGATGGCTTCCAACGCCCAATCAGTGACTCCATGGAGGACCTTTCCTCTGTCATAAGGTCAGATGGGATTATTTGCTGATGAGTTCAGTTGTTCAGCTCAGTTCACATCTCATGCCACCCCGGACATGGGCAATATTCAGCTTTGGACTAACAAGTGGTTGGTACTAAGTGCCAATATAATAACTATGATCAACAATAAAAAGTCCAACCACTTCCACCTGACCTTCAATCATTCCACATCGATGATAACTCATTCCCCCAACCCCTGCACCATTAACATCTTGCTGAATTCTCTTTTCAACCATTTTTTCTTTAAAATTGGCATACCGTGTGCCACCATGTCTCTTTAAATCCTGGTTACGTGCAACGACTTGTTCAGATCGTTTGCTCGTTTGTAGAATAGTGAATTCCTTTCTTGCAAACAATCAAAACTCTGAAAAGGAATGAAAAAAAGAAACAAGAAGAAAAGCCATCGCAAACATAAAACAGAAGGCAGGTAAAAACTGTCAGAAAAAACTCAGAGAACTGAGGAGTTAATATTTAAGTGCCCTCTCCCATTTCTTCATCAAAGATATTTGGTGTGAAACATTATCTCCTCAATACAGAAAGGGCTTGGCTTTAGTGGAAACAGGCTGCAAGAACAGATAGATCTAAAGAAAAATCAAACATAGCTACAAACAGGAAGGTTGCCTTCCTACGAATAAATACACATCTGACTAAATGATTACAAATTAGCAGGATTAGAGAAAACAATTTAGTTTTGCTGATCTGTGTAACAATTTAATCAAAGCAAATCTAGTTAACCCAAAGCGTCACTTTTCTCCTCCTGGTTGTGTGGTCGAGTCCTTTTAGTTGTATGAATAGTGCTGGCTGGAACTCCTTGAGCTGTGCAACCACTGCACACGGGAGACTGGGTCGCACGCAACTGTTCAGGCAGCCTGGCTTTCTACTTACGCCTGTCAAAATCATTTTTGTTTGTCAGTTTGATCTTGGAGCTTAGAGATGCTTTTCCAAGTGAGTGAAACAAAGTGCTGTGAAGTCCCGCTGACCTTCATCGATCCAATACTTAGCCACGAATCTGGAAAACGAGACAGGGATTCCCTCCCCCTGCTGACACCCACATTTGATACTGGACATTCGGCCTCAAGGTTCCCCTTGCAGTTCCGAAAAGCAAAAACCCAGAGCACTCTTGACAGAACTGATGAATATTCAGTCCATGTCAAGACGTTCTCCCACTATTACATTGTGTTATTCTATGTCTTAGATTGATAGAAGGAACACGTATAAGAATATACACAAATGATCCCGGGGTATCTCATTGACAACAGAGAGTTGCAGTCGTCTTTAACATGCTTGAAGGACTCGGAAGTCAGCTGTGCTGTAGGCGTGACTGAGGCATGACTCAGTAATGGCCCAAAAGCCGCAGTCACTGGTGAGATATTCAGCTCAGCCTATGAATGCATATGCTCAGTGATTCCCATACTCTCACCCGCTGGGAGCACATATTGGGAAACGGTGGACACCAGCTCCTCCCGATTTCCCAATATATCCTCCCGGGGGGCAAAGCTTCTGCCTCCCCCTCCCCGACAGTGATGGCCTTCCAATCCCTGGGCTAGCCTGTCTCTTGAAATGACCTGTGAAGCTTGGCCAGGGTCAGTGCCAGGTTACGAGTGAGAGTGGTAGAGCTGCCCAACACACACCTCCACCACTGACTGGACACAAGAGGAAATTCCAGCCTCTTTTGGAACAAGAATGTACATAGTGGCTCCAAAGTCGCTTTCTCAGTGCACCTTCAGACTTCAGGATAAAGCCTGGAACTCTCTGTTGCCTATGGTACACTGCTCACACGCCCGGTTCAGATCTGGAGCCTCCGCTGCGGGCCCAGGCTATGCTGTGGGGGTGCCTGTCCTCCTTGTAGGACTCCGGTTGGCTCTGGGCCCTCTCCGGTTTGGGGTTGCAGGATGGCGGATCGGGTTGCTGCACCGACATAGTCCTGCGCAGGTGGTTTCTTTTCCGAAGAAAGTCGGGCTGGGCTGACAGGCCGAAGCTCCCCTTTCGCAAGATCATTCGAGAGTTGCTCTTCTTTGGGCGGGAACGATGGCTGAACTCCAGTTGGGCCAGGTGAGCAGCATAGCCTTCAGAGAGAAACTGCGGGGGAGTGGGAAGGAAACATAACAGTTACTATCCAACAAAAGGGAAATTACTGCTCACTGAGCCAGTCAGTGTCTGAATTTTTATTCTGGTTTTTACATTTTTCATGAACTTCTAGGAACAATACGGATGGGGATAGTTAGGCTGCTTGGGGCTAGGCCCAAATTTGATCCCGGTTGCTCTGTACCTCGGCTGCATTTTCCTACCTTTCCCTCCATTCCTTCGCAAAAATCTAACCATCTCTACTCTGAGCTTCAGTTGCCCCGGGGTCCACCCAACCTTTTAGGGGAGAGAGTTCCAAATTTGTGTGAAAAAGTCTTCCCCGACTTCGGTCCTGATGGGAAAGATCTATTTAGAAAATTATGGTTCCCGTGTTTTCTTGGTTTCTCCCCACCAGGAAACATAGGCCAGAATTTTGCGCTCATTGGGCACATGTGGGAATGCCAAATGGTGCACGATGATGCTGGGAGGGTATCCTCATGATGTGTCAGTCAGTACCCGTGCAGACGTCGAAACCTCTGGACACAGCTGTACAGCTGGAGAGCTCCCCACTGGTGTTCTCACTAAAACCGACACACTGACAAAATTTGGGAAGATTCCACCCCCTATCTGGTGGACAGATAGGACTGGGGTGGACAAGATGAGAGGTCACACGACACCAGGTCATAGTCCAACAGGTTTCAGATGAAGTCTTCACCTGACGAAAGAACAGCGCTCTGAAAGCTTGTGTTTCCAAATAAACCGGTTGGACTATAACCTGGTGTTGTGTGACCTCTCATCCTATCTGGTTCGCTAATGCCCTTTATGGAAGGAAATTTGCTGTCCTACATGTGACTCCAGATCTACTGCAATGTGGTTGACTCTTAACTGTCCCCTGGCATGGTATGGCTAGAAAGTCAGTTCAAGGGTAATTAGGGTTGGGTAACAAATGCTGGCTTTGCCAGCAACGCCCACATCCCATGAACCAATAAATGGAAATGAACAACTGGAGCTTTCACAACTGGGATAGCTGGGTAAAGGTACAAAAGGGTCTGAAGCTAAGGTAGATGGTTAGAGTTGATTGTATGAATCAGCCACCATTCGACTGATTGGCTGAAATTGTGAAACAAGTGGAACTGAAGGCTCCATTTGAGAAGCATCAGTGTCCAAGAACATGGTGGACACCAAGGAGAAAGAAAATTCAAGTCCATTCTCAGAATGAGCAGAGCGCACATTCCCTTCAGAAGGAACAGGTAAAACCCACAGGCCACATGGTAACCGCCCCAGTGACTGCGGGCCCAAATCCAGGAGAGGCCAAAAATGGGATTTGCACTGGCGGGATTTCAGTTTGTATCCTCCCCGCTCCCGTCCAAAGACGCGATTAGGTTCACGCCGAGGAATTGTGTGAGCCTGATTTGCATATTTAAAAAAAACTCCAGTGCCACAAAATCTTCTCTGAAAACTCAGCTGCGTTTCTGGACAGATACACATCGCTTTCCAATCAGAGCCTGACACTCTGACAAATTGAGGAAAACTTCCACCACAATGTCCAAAAAAAAGATGGGTTATTAATAAGGAGAATCGCAACTTGAAGGAGTGCAAAAAAAATCAAATCGAATCGGAGTAACCAAGTATCTGAAACAACCATTCTCGCGAATGTGACAGACCAAGATGTGGAAGAACTGTCAAGCCTCAAGACTGTTTGAATATATACATTCATAGACTTGAGGTGGGCGAGAAGGGATAACAAGTAAAGATTGTATTACAAATAGTTCTAATCCGTTGGAAGGGAGGACAGTTTTCCTTTGAGATTTTGTATGTGCCTGCATGCCATTGTAATGCAAAAATGCTTGGCAGAGCAAGGGTTAACATGGCACTGGAAAATAGCACTGCCCACAGTATGATGTATAGAGTCACATGGTAATAGACTGGTAGAACAATCTAGGAAGGACCTACCTGCCCGGGAGCAGCACTGTGCATGGCAGCAACTACCATCAAGTGTTCCTGTTTAAACATACAAGTCTCAGGCGGGAGAGCACGTGATAATTGTGCGTTGACAAATTATGGGAAATTCCACCCATAGAGTACGATTGTAAAATCCTCATTGTGCCACTTATAGGAGTGCAAACTGTTACCTCCCCTCCTCCCTTCTTAAGGTCACATCATCTTATTGACAGAATTTTCTATTACTCTGGACGCTGCAACAACCCACGGTGCCAGTGACACTGGAACTTGGAATCCAGCAGCCAGCTTACAACAACCTGCATTCATACTGTACGTTTAACAGAGAAACACATCCCATGAAGGTTTATAGGAACATAATTAAACACTGACGTTGTTCACCGGGAAGGAGAGGACTCAGGTGGAAAGCCAGGATTGGATGGCATGGGAGAAAGGAGTGGCATAGAGAGATGGGCAATGGAGGAAGGACAGAGAGAGGAATCATATTAACCCACTAGGCATTCCCCTATCATACTCGTTCTGACTAGGCGTTAATGAGCCTTGTGCACAGATTTTTGCACAAAGCTCCTAGAGGCCTACTCACTCATTGCTGCGTTGAGATTTGTTACCCACGCTTGGCAACACTGTGCCCGTCATATAATTGGTCCTTTAATAAAGTCGGATGCAGCAATATTCTCCTCCACTTGTGAGTAAGACGTGGATTTTCCTGTCCGCAGCCTGAAATTCCTTCTTCATTCAGCAAGGTGCTGGGAAAAGTGTCAAGAGCTTCCTCCATGACACGATGCTGATGAAGCCAATGCCTAGTGAGGTCAGACTTCAACTCAATGATGGGTCACTTTCATCCAATAATTTTAAAGTTCTGGGAAAATAGGCCTAATTCTTGAATGAATGGTCTCTGCCGCTTTAAGAACTGGAATGGCGAGACTGTTAGCAGGGGACTCCTCTGGAGACCATTGAGATACACTGCAATTTCTGGATTTCAGCATAAACTGGGCTGGAAGTTGTGGTGCCGCTGCATCCTTCAATAACCAAGAACTTCTCAGCGCCCATCACTATTTGTGGGCGGCACGGTGGCGCAGTGGTTAGCACTGCTGCCTCACAGCGCCAGGGATCGATTTCAACCTTGGGTCACTGTCTGTGTGGAGTTTGCATGTTCTCCCCGTGTCTGCATGGGTTTCCTCTGAGTGCTCCGGTTTCCTCCCACACTCCAAAGATGTGTGGGTTAGGTTGATTGGCCTTGCTAAATTGCCCCTTAGTGTCCAAAGATGTGTAGATTAGATGGATTAATCATGATAAATGAGTGGGGTTAAGGGGATAGGGTGGGGGTTGGGCCTGGATAAGATGCTCTGTCGGAGAGCCATTGCAGACTCAATGGGCTGAACGGCCTCCTTTTGCACAGTACGGATTCCACAATTCTATTCCAAAAGGTTAAAATTGGGTTAAAATCACGGGTTTGACATCATGTTGAGTGAATTTAAATGTACAAATACTTAATGCCTTTGTTGAAAATGTGTTTGGTTATGCTCTTAATGAGGGAATTAACTATTTTAAAATAATAAACTTTAATCTGTTAATTTAATTGTAAGTTAAATTAAAGCTTATTTCTGAAAGCTTCTTTCCTAAATTAACAAACAGAAGAACTTCCCCAAAAATGTTGGACATTCAGCTGATAATATTTGCAGTGCAACTTTATGGTTCTTGTATGATGTGTGAATATTATGCTGGTGAATGTGGAAGGACTTAATTTTAAGATAGCAATGGAGAATGATAGGTCTGGACCAAAAGTTAAAACTGGGGCAAGGCCAATTTTGATGGTATCAGGCAGGAACTTTCAAAAGTTAATTGGGAGAGTCTGGTAGGCAAAGGGATGTCTGATTAGTGGGAGGCTTTCAAAAGTGTGTTAACCAGGATTCAGGGTAAGTACATTCTTCTTAGAGTGAAGGGCAAGGCTGGCAGAAGTAGGGAACTCTGGATGACTCGGGATATTGAAGCCCTGGTCAAGAAGAAGAAGGAGGCACATGACATTCATTGGCAGCTGGGATCAAGTGGATCCCTTGAAGAGTATAGAGGGTGTGGAATAGAGTTAAGAGAGAAATCAGGAGGCCAAAAAGGGGACACGAGATTGCTTTGGATTCTCCTTTGCCTCAGCTGCCAAAGAGCTTCTACAAATACATAAAGGGCAAAAGAGTAACTACGGAGAGAGTAGGGCCCCTTCAGGATCAACAAGATCATCTATGTGCGGATCTACAGGAGATGGGCGAGATCCTAAATGAATATTTCTCATCAGTATTTACTGTTGAGAATGGCACGGACGTTAGGGAACTTGGGGAAATAAATAGTGATGTCTTAAGGAGTGCATATAGCACAGAGAAGGAGATGCTGGAAGTCTTAAAGCGCATCAAGATAGATAAATCCCCGGGATCTGATGAAGTGTATCCCAGGACATTGTGGGAGGCTAGGGAGGAAATTGCGGGTCCCCTAGCAGAGATATTTGAATCGTCAATAGTCACAGGTGAGGTGCCTGAAGATTGGAGGGTGGCAAATATTGTGCCTTTGTTTAAAAAGAGTTGCAGGGAAAAGCCTGGGAATTACAGGCCGATGAGCCTAACATCTGTAATGGGTAAGTTGTTAGAAGGTATTCTGAGAGACAGGATCTATAGGCATTTAGAGTGGCAAGGACTGATTAGGGACAGTTAGCACGGCTTTGTGAGTGGAAGATCATGTCTCCTGAATTCGATTGAGTTTTTTGAAGGGGTAACCAAAAAGATAGATAAGGGGAGTGCAGTTGATGTTGTCTACATGGTCTTTAGCAAGGCCTTTGACAAGGTACCACATGGTAGGTTGTTGCATAAGGTTAAATCTCATGGGATCCAGGGTGAGGTAGCCAAATGGATACAAACTTGGCTTGATGACAGAAGACAGAGGGTGGTTGTAGAGGTGTGTTTTTCAAACTGGAGGTCTGTGACTAGCGGTGTGCCTCAGGGATCTGTGCTGGGTCCACTGTTATTTGTCATTTATATTAATGATTTGAATGAGAATTTAGGAGGTATGGTTAATAAGTTTGCAGATGACACCAAGATTGGTGGCATAGTGGACAGTGAAGGTTATCTAGGATTGCAATGGGATCTTGATCAATTGGGCTAGTGGGCTGATGAATGACATAGAATCATAGAAACCCTACAGTACAGAAAGAGGCCATTCGGCCCATCAGGTCTGCACCGACCACAATCCCACCCAGACCCTACCCCCATATCCCTACAGATTTACCCACTAATCCCTCTAACCTACGCATCTCAGGCCACTAAGGGCAATTTTTTTTTAGCATAGCCAATCAATCTAACCTGCACATCTTTGGACTGTGGGAGGAAACCGAGCACCTACAGGAAACCCACGCAGACACAAGGAGAATGTGCAAACTCCACATGGACAGTGACCCTAGCCGGGATTCGAACACAGGCAGATGGAGTTTAATTTAGATAAATGTGAGGTGATGCATTTTGGTAGATATAACCAGGGCAGGACTTACTCATTAATGGTAGGGTGTTGGGGAGAGTTATAGAACACAGAGATCTAGGGATTCAGGTTCATAGCTCCTTGAAAGTGGAATCACAAATGGACAGAGTGGTGAAGAAGACATACAGCATGTTTGGTTTCATTGGTCAGAACATTGAATACAGGAGTTGGAACGTCTTGTTAAAGTTCTACAAGACATTGGTAAGGCCACACTTGGAATATTGTGTACAGTCTGGTCACCCTATTATAGAAAGGATATTATTAAACTAGAAAGTGAAGCTTTACTAGGATGCTACCGGGACTTGATGGTTTGAGTTACAAGGAGAGACTGGATAGACTGGGACCTTTTTTACCTGGAACTCAGGAGGCTGACGGGTGATCTTATAGAGCTCTATAAAATAATGAAGGACATGGATCAACTAGATAGTCAACATCTTTTCCCAAAGATAGGGGAAGCTAAAACTAGAGGACATTGGTTTAAGGTGAGAGGGGAGAGATACAAAAGGGTCCAGAGGGCCAGTTTTTTCACACACAGGGTGGTGAGTGTCTGGAACAAGCTGCTAGAGGTGGAAGTAGAGGCGAGTACAATTTTGTCTTTTAAAGCATTTCGACAGTTACATGGGTAAGATGGGTATGGAGGGATATGGGTCAAACGTGGGCAATTGCGACTAGCTTTGTCATGAAAAGAAAAGGCGGCATGGACAAGTTGAGCCGAAGGGCCTGTCTCCATGCTGTAAACCTCTATGACTCTATTTCACAGCTGGATGCTCCATTACTTTAACTATTGCAAATGTACCCTCCTGTAACCTGCAGCTTTGTCTCTCTGCTGAGTGAAGAGAGATTCGGATGTTGGAAATGGCAGTACTTTTAACCTGCCTCTACCCCTTTTGAAAGGCACACACTGGGGAGTTAAACAACAAGGATGATGAGGCAGTTGCACGGGCCTTGAAGTTGGAGAAGTGGCTGGATGGAAGCCAGCACAGCTGTGGAAAGCAGTGGGTGGGATCATTCTTTTCAATCAAAGTAGTCTTGAGAAATGTGTTCTGTTCTCAATACCTTTCTTCAGCGATGCTTTTCTATTCCGACATTAACTCTTCCACGATGCCTCACTTAGGGGTGGGCCCACATCCAATTCATGTGACCTGATGCTATTTTTAGGTTAAGATAATGTTGAGATGCTAAATGCAAAATGGCCAGACGAGGGTGACAAATGCCTGCAGCAAAATAAATCACATCACGAGAGCAAAGCATTCAATGCAATGTGATGTGACACTAATAAATAAACTTTAAACTTGAGATGACTATGTGGGGGATTGGATTAGTCGATTTGCGGATGACATAAAGATTGGCAGATGGTTAACAGTGAGGTGGAGTGTCTTGGGCTACTAGAAGATATAGATGTGTTGGTCAAATGGGCAGGTAAGTTACAGATGGAATTTAACCTTGAAAAGTGTGAGGTGATACACTTTGGATGGAGTAATTTGACAAGAAAGCATTCAATGAATGGCATGACACTAGGAAGTGTTGGCATGTTTGTTCACAGATCTTTGAAGGCGGAATGGCATGTTAGTAGGGTGATGAAAAAGGCATACGGGACATTTGCCTTTATCAATGGAGGAATAGATTACAAAAGCAGGGAAGTCATCTTGGAGTTTTATTGAACTTTGGTGAGACCACAGCTAAAATACTGTGTGCAGTTCTGGTCGCCACATTATAGGAAGGGTGTGATTACACTTGTGAGGGTGCAGAGGAGATTCACCAGGATGCTGCCTGGGATGGAATATTTAAGTTATGAAGAGAGGTTGGATAGGTTTGGGTTGTTTTCGTTGGAGCAGAGAAGACTGAGGGGCGACCTGATCGAGATGTACAAGATTATGAGGGACATGGACAGAGTGGATAAGGAGCAGCTGTTCTCCATAGTCAGTCACGAGGGGATATTGGTTCAAGGTGAGGGGCAGGAGGTTTAGGGGGATGTGAGGAAAAAATGGTGACAGTCTAGAATACACTGCCTGGGAGGGTGGTAGAGGCAGGTTGCCTCACATCCTTTAAACTCCCACCTAATCCCATCTGCCAGCACTTGGCACATCATCACATTCAGGACTATGGGCCAAGTGCTGGCAGATGGGATTAGGTGGGAGTTCAGGCATTTCTAATATGTTGGTGTGGACTCGATGAGCTGAGGGGCCTCTTCTGTGCTGTATGATTCTATGATTCTAAAATGAAAAGTCTTGACAGGAAGTGTATTGAATCCTTTGCTCTCGTGATATAATTTATTTTGCTACAGGCGTTTGTCACCCTCATCTGGCCATTTTGCATTTAGCATCTCAAAATTATCTTAACCTAATCAGGGCACATGAATTGGATGTGGGCCCTCCCCTAAATGAGGCAGTGTGGAAGGGTTAATGTTGAAATACAAAAGCATTGCTGAAGTAAGGTACTGAGAACAGAACACATTTCTCAAGGCTACTTTGATTGAAAAGAATGATCCTACCCACTGCTTTCCACAGCTGTGCTGGCTTCCATCCAGCCACTTCTCCAACTTCAAGGCCCGTGCAACTGCCTCATCATCCTTGTTGTTTTACTCCCCAGTGTGTGCCTTTCAAAAGGGGTAGAGGCAGGTTAAAAGTACTGCCATTTCCAACATCCGAATCTCTCTTCACTCAGCAGAAAGACAAAGCTGCAGGTTACAGGAGGGTACATTTGCAATAGTTGAAGCTGTAGAGCATCTAGCTGTGAAATAGAGTCATAGAGGTTTACAGCATGGAGACAGGCCCTTCGGCCCAACTTGTCCATGCCGCCCTTTTTTCTTTAAACCCACTAAGCTAGTCCCAACTGCCCATGTTTGGCCCATATCTCTCTATACCCATCTTACCCATGTAACTGCTTTTTAAAAGACAAAATTGTACCCGCCTCTACTACTACCTCTGGCAGCTTATTCCAGACACTCACTACCCTGTGTGTGAAAAAATTGCCCCTCTGGACACTTTTGTATTTCTCCCCTCTCACCTTAAACCCATGCCCTCCAGTTTTAGACTCCTCTACCTTTGGGAAAAGATGTTGACTATTTAGCTGATTTATGCCCCTCATTATTTTATAGATCGCTATAAGATCACCCCTAAGTCTCCTATGCTGCAGGGAAAAAAGTCCCAGTCTATCCAGCCTCTCCTTATAACTCAAACCATCAAGTCCTGGTAGCATACTAGTAAATCTTTTCTGCACTCTTTCTAGTTTAATAATATCCTTTCTATAATAGGGTGATCAGATTTGTACACAGTTGTGGTCACCCAATGGAGGAAGACATTGTGCGCTGGGAAGAAAAAATGTAAATAACAAAACAAGGACTGGATAAGTAATGAGGAAACTAGGGGAGAAATGTAAAGATGGCAACATCAGCAGCTAGGAATGAATTGGAGCCTTTTGGCAGTCTACAGAACACTGAGGTGCATTTGATACTTTTATTTGTCATTGATTTAAAACAAAAAGCTTGTTCAACTCCTCATTTTAGTTGCACCCTCTATCACGGGCTCATTACCTGGCATTGGTTCTGATACTTTTTGGATGGACGTCCGACGATGTAGATTTGAGATGCTGGCAATCCCAGGACGTTGTAGACTGAAATGTCTTTCATCGAGCCGTAGGCTGCAGAGATCTTGATGTGGGACTGCAGGGAGATCGGATGAGTAAAAGCTGTGTGTTATTGAAAAGCAATCAAGACCAGGAACAAAGGAAGCAGCCCAAAAATAGATGGATATGCAACTTTAAGACTTAGAAACACCTGTTTTCCTCTCTGGACTTGAGTGGATTTTACCAACCCTTTGGGGAAATGTTGGGAGGCAAAAAGCCTGGCAAAAAGGTGATGCATGGTGACCAAAAGACATAGGAGCAGAATTAGGTCACTCGGCCCATCGAGTCTGCTCTGCCATTCAATCATGGCCGATATTTTTCTCATCCCCATTCTTCTTTTCCCCATAACCCCTGATCGCCTTATTAAGCAAGAACCTATCTATCTCTGTCTTAAAGACACTCAATGACCTGGCCTCCACAGCCTTCTGCGACAAGGAGTTCCACAGATTCACCACTCTCTGGCTGAAGAAATTCCTCCTCATCTCTGTTTTAAAGGATCGTCCCTTTAGCCTGAGGTTGTGCCCTTTGGTTCTAGTTTTTCCTACTACTGGAAACATCCTCTCCATGTCCACTCTATCGAGGCCTCACAGTATCTTGTAAGTTTCAGTAAGATCCCCCCTCATCTTTCTAAACTCCATGCGCCCAACAACTTCCTGCTGCCATGCCATTTTTCCACAATTGGGAAAGATGGCAGAAGCCTGCCCACTGACTGTGCAATCGAACCATATAATTGGCCAATCAAGCATCTCTTCCCACCTTCACTGACATTTTACCAGCTGCTGGGACCTCCTCTGTAGGCACTCTTTAAGTCCACTGAGAGACCCATCCCTACAGCAACGTCACCACTTGCCCTCACCATGGCTTGACTGCCAGCAATGTACCCTCACCCTACAGGAACCATCCCAACAGTGGGCACCATTAGCAGTGAACGCTGCCCTCACTGCTACTCCACTGATTGTACTAACAAATCTTGTGGGCTGGCCTCTGTCCTTAACAGGGATGGCAGCCCTGGCAGCTGCTGCCAACAAAACATGACCCTGGGTCCTGCTGCCCACCAAAGTAGATTTGTTCCCCATTTTTGGCCCTGACGACAGGACCCCTGCCACCCCGTGGCACGGTGGCACAGTGGTTAGCACTGCTGCCCCACAGCGCCTGGGACCCGAGTTCAATTCCGGCCTCGGTAACTGTGTGGAGTTTACATGTTCTCCTTTTATCTGCGTGGGTTTCCTCCGGGTGCTCCGGTTTCCTCCCACAGTCCAAAGATGTGCAGGTTAGGTTGATTGGCCTTGGTAAATTGCCCCTTAGTGTCAGGTGGACTAGCAGAGTAAATGTGTGGGATTATGGGGATTGGGCCTGGGAGGGATTGTTGTCAGGGCAGGTTGAAGGGCTGAATGGTCTCCTTCTGCACTGTTGGGATTCTATGATTCTATATCCTTAGAAAGATTTTTTAGTCTAATCAGTTAGTTTGAGCTCAACCAGAAACAGCAAGTGCAATCAAACTTGCAGGTGTTCCTCTTTCTCAGATAATAGGCAGAACTTTACCACAGCTTGTTCAGGAATCGCAGCGAGTGAGACAGAAAATTCAGCCGACCATTTAAAAGTCTTTGAGCCCGGGCAGCTATTTCCAGTCTTAGGGCGTGCACGGCCACAGGATCACGTTCAGAGTGTCAGATTCTGACTGAGAACTGGTGTGTATTTCTCCAGATGCACAGCCAAGTCCTCTCTCCATATCCTCTGGCACTCAGTGCACAGAAATCCTGGGGTTGTGGTTTGTGCCGCCACTCTGGCAGGACGGGGCCTGATAGAGCCAGCAAGGCCAGTTCCTCACGTCCTGAGCTACACTCAAAATAAACTCCCCCCCAACCCATCCCCAATGCCCATGGACACAGAGCACTACTCCCTCTCCTCAAGAATTGGGGTGACACAGAGGACCCTTCGCCACCCAACCCACATAAGGGGAACTCACCCCCATGGGGCTCCCCAGAGAACCCATCCCTGGCAGTGCCAACCTGTGCCAGGGCAGTGCCAGGGCACTTCCATGGGCATGTCCCCCTCCCTCTAGGGGGCTACGCTTACCTTGGTGGCCCCGGTGGGCTCCCCTCAACTGATTCCCGTTTTGATATAGCTGTTGTAAACCTCGCCGGCAGTTCAGTGAGGGAGGGATCATGTGGCTGGGAAGCCCTTTAATGATATGCAAATATATTAAAATTTACTGAAATCAGGTTCCCTCCCTTTCTGGGACAATTTCTTCATGTCACAGAATGGTTACAGCACAGAGGCAGGCCACTCAGCCCGTTGTGTTCATGCTGGCTCTCCAAAGGAGCGATTCACCTCACGCCAAGTCCCCGCCTTCCCCTATAGCCCTGCACATTCTTCCTTTTCAGACAACAATCCAATTTCCTCATCAACGCCCTGATTGAACTATCTCCACCACGTACTCAGGCAACATCTTCCAGATCCTGACCACTCGCTGCGTGAGAAAGTTTTTCCTCATGTCTCCATTGCTTCCTTTCCCAATTATCTGTGCCCTCTAGTTCATAATCCTTCCATCAATGGGAACAACTTTTTACCTATTCACTCTGTCCAGATCCCTCATGATCTCGAATACCTCTATCAAGTTAATGTTTTAATGTCTAAGGCTGTGTGTGTGCCAGGCTCCAATGTGGCTGAATTTGGAGTCAAACCCACAGCCCTGTCAACGCCATTCTCCAACAGGAGGTATAACAGAGCTATCCTCTGCTTTGCCCTTCCACATTATGTGTAAAGCATATCAGTCCTCATGACAGGGGAGCTGGAATTTATGCTCAGCGGAGGAGTGACAATGGCAACAATCCTGTCCATTTTAACCCTTTGGGTTCAGATGTTGGAGTTCACCATGGCTAAAAACTGCAGCCCCACCAGAACACATGAACCCAAGAAACAGAAGCAGGAATGGGCCACCAAGCCCTTCAAATCTGCCCCATCATTCAATACGATCATGGTTGATTTATGCCGGCCTCAACACCTACTCAGTGCCATTTCCCCATAGCCCTCTATTCCTCAATCTATCAAATATTTATCCACCTCCACTTTAAATACTTCTAATGATCCAGCCTCCATCACCAAATAAAAACAGAACAGGACCCTCTCAGTAGGAGGGCCACTCTGCTATGGAACAGGTCCTGCTTATCCATACTAATCACTCAAGCAACTACCTTATAAGCAATTGAGGGGAAAACTCTTGTGCCAGTATGGAGAATTCTGATATCACAAAGCTATCTCTCGTGACTCCCATCATATCTTTTCACACCACCAATCATTGTGGCATTGGGGTGGGAGATTACCAATTTAGTCTCAATTACAAGTTGATTTAGTCTCAAATTACAAGCAATATTGCACCCATTTGGAACTCTGCGGTGATTATTCAAGCTCATTTCGCGTCAGATCCTATCTTTCACTTGGAACCTTTTCCCCTCACACAGACTAAAGAGACTTTCACCCTATCCATATCAGCTAATTTCGAACTCGAATGAGAAGTGCTAATCCATTTCCTCTCCCCACGGGCAATTGGATTTTGAAGATGAAAGAAGCCACATTACCCAGATCAGCCTGAAAACCTCAACTTGATCAGATCTTTTGCATCATTTACCGTCTTACAATTGCCTTCCCAGGGGGCATTCATATTTAGCACCTCCATCAAAGATTACCTCTTGCACGAGGTTGCGTAAGAAGATCGTTTTTTGTCGCAGGGGGTCATGGACCAGGCCTTCGGAGAAGAAGATCATGCCCTGGGGAAAGTTATGTTGAGCCAGCCAGGACACCACTCGCTGCTTCTGCATGTCCGGGCGGCCGGTAATGTAAATGATGAGGTATCCCAGGTCCTGCCAGTGTCTTTAAAAAGAACAAACTTTCAGTTAGTTCCCTCGGCAAAATCGCAGCACTCCAAATGAGAAATCAATGCAACAGCTGTTACTGGGTGAAATTCATTTGGTCTCTATGTCCCAGATCTTTCCTGCGGTTTTCTCATTTCCTACATTGGAATGTTCCATATGTGAGATTAATATTGCGCTTTCTGTAATAAAGGGAGATTTCATTGGAAATTAATATTAGGTAGTTTCTATAACTTTTTTATTATTCATTCGCGGGACATGGGCGTCGCTGGCTGGCCAGCATTATTGCCCATTGGGTGGCACAGTGATTAGCACTGTTGCCTCATGGCGCCAGGGACCTGGGTTCCATTCTGGCCTCGGGACACTGTCTGTGTGGAGTCTGCACATTCTCCCCTTGTCTGCGTGGGTTTCCTCCGGGTGCTCCGGTTTCCTCCCACAGTCCAAAGATGTGCTGGTTAGGTGGATTGGCCAAGCTAAGTTGCCCCTTAGTGTCAGGGGGACTAACTAGGGTAAATGCATGGGGTTATGGGGATCGGGCCTGGATGGGATTGTGGTCAGTGCAGGCTTGATGGGCCGAATGGCCTCCTTCTGCACTGTAGGATTCAATAATCCCTAGTTATCCTTGAACTGAATGGCTTGTTAGGCCATTTCTGAGGGCAGTTGAGAGTCAACCGCATTGCTGTGGATCTGGAGTCACATGATCTGGATGAGGGTATAGTTGGGTGGATTAGCAAATTTGCTGATGACACCAAAGTCGGTGGTGTGGTAGACAGTGAGGAAGGGTGTCGTAGTTTGCAGGAAGACTTAGACAGGTTGCAAAGTTGGGCCGAGAGGTGGCGGATGGAGTTTAATGCGGAGAAGTGTGAGGTAATTCACTTTGGTAGGAATAACAGATGTGTTGAGTATAGGGCTAACGGGAGGACTTTGAATAGTGTGGAGGAGCAGAGGGATCTAGGTGTATGTGTGCATAGATCCCTGAAAGTTGGGAATCAAGTAGATAAGGTTGTTAAGAAGGCATATGGTGTCTTGGCGTTTATTGGTAGGGGGATTGAATTTAGGAGTCGTAGCGTTATGTTGCAACTGTACACAACTCTGGTGCGGCCGCACTTGGAGTACTGTGTGCAGTTCTGGTCCCCACATTACAGGAAGGATGTGGAGGCTTTGGAGAGGGTGCAGAGGAGGTTTACCAGGATGTTGCCTGGTATGGAGGGGAGATCCTATGAGGAGAGGCTGAGGGATTTGGGATTGTTTTCGCTGGAAAGGCGGCGGCTAAGAGGGGATCTTATTGAAACATATAAGATGATTAGAGGTTTAGATAGGGTGGATAGTGATAGCCTTTTTCCTCTGATGGAGAAATCCAGCACGAGGGGGCATGGCTTTAAATTGAGGGGGGGTAGTTATAGAACCGATGTCAGGGGTAGGTTCTTTACCCAGAGGGTGGTGAGGGATTGGAATGCCCTGCCAGCATCAGTAGTAAATGCGCCTAGTTTGGGGGCGTTTAAGAGATCCGTAGATAGGTTCATGGACGAAAAGAAATTGGTTTAGGTTGGAGGGTCACAGTTTTTTTTTAACTGGTCGGTGCAACATCGTGGGCCGAAGGGCCTGTTCTGCGCTGTAATGTTCTATGTTCTATGTTCTATGTACATGTAGGTCAGACCAAGTAAGAACGGCATATTTTCTTCCCTGAAGGACATTAGTGACCAGATAGGTTTTTTCAGACAATCAACAATGGTTTCATGGTCATCAGTAGATTCTTAATTCTAGATTTTTTAAATTGAATTCAATTTCACAATCTGCGGGATTCGAACCCGGGTCCCCAGAATATTAGCTGAGTTTCTGGATTAACGGTCTAGCGATAATACCACTAGGCCATCGCCTCTCCATGGACCGATCTATAACCTCAGTCTGATGCCCAAGCGGCAAATTGAATGTCTAATTATTTTTTAATGATGATCTTAGTGTTTTCGTTCCCTGGCAATGATTTTCCCATCACCAAGTCCAGGATTTTTTTATTAGAAGGATTAATTAAATCTTTGCAGGCAATGGCATTTAATTTTGCATTGGTGGGCATCAGCGAAATCATTTTTTTGTTCCTCTGTATAATTGTGAATTTTGTCATTAAAGCTGTGAAAAATAATCCCTACTCTGTATTTGCTTCTCTGTCAATCCAAAGGAAGTTTAGTCATTGTACAAGTCCAGGGCTAATCCCGTCTGCACATTCCTGAAAATTGAGTGACCGTCCAAGGACACAACGTCAGAAAAAAAATGCAACTTCCAGATCAAAGGAGACAAGTCCTACTACAGTGAAACTGTTCAAAGAGTAAAATATATATATATATATATATATATTAAAAAGTCAAGCCTGAAACAGTTAGTGACTGTACTTTTGAATATGTAAATCGAAACTTGAGATGCAGAGGTCTAAAGAACAAATTCCTGGCATTGATTCCCTCAGTGTCTTTATCGTTAATGTTTCTTGTGGTCATCTGTAAATCAGTGTTATCTTGATTTAAAGTCCAGTGCTAAGGCACTCGCTGCAATCGACACATTTATCCATTCAATTAGTCAATTGCCTTCTTTTTAATTAATTCTTGAGATGTGAGCATTGCTGGTAAGGCCAGCATTTGTTGGCCATTCCTCACTGCCCTTAAGATAATGGTGGTGAACCCTATGTTATTGCCAAAGGTAAATTGCTGAATAAAATATATTATATATATATATATATATTCACATGATGATGTTGGCTTTGGGGAAGAGACTTCAGAAACCAGGTCCACAGAACCACCAAGTGCCCAAAGCCTGCAAATGCATTGATATAGGAAATTTGAATGGGAATTGCTGAACGTTGCAATGTACAATGGCAAATGCAAACAGAAAAGTGCAGTCAAACTTTTGTGATGGCAGGTATTGTGGCTCGTGGGAAGGAAGTCTGCATTCTTTGCAAAGGTTCTTAATAATCTATAATCTTAAAGTGGGATAACTGAAATAATTCAACATTAAACATTGAACATTTAGGGTGGCTTGGTTGCTCAGTGGTTAGCACAGCTGCCTCACGGTGCCAGGGATCTGGGTTCAATTCCGGCCTTGGGTGACTGCCTGTGTGGAATTTGCACCATGTCTCCCCGTGTCTGCGTGGGTTTCCTCCGGGTGCTCTGGTTTCCTCCCACAGTCCAATGATATGGACTGTGGGAGGAAACCCAACAGTCCATATCATTGAAGAACTTTAGTATAAAAAGTGTTATTGGAATAGGAGTTGGAGCTGGTGCATATATCCTGACTAAATTTGCGTTGTCTTTTCCTGACCTTGTTAAGGGACTATGTCTCATTAATATTAGACATTGGTCATGCTAAATTTCCCCCCAGTGTCAAGGGGATTAGTAGGGTAAATATGAAGGGTTACGGGGATAGGGCCTGGGTGGGATTGTTGTCGGTGCAGGCTCAGTGGGCCGAATGGCCTCCTATTGCACTGTAGGGATTCTATGATAAATATTAATAGCTTTGAAGAAGGCTAATGTAGTTACGAATTAACTTCATGAACAGCTTAAAAATGAGTTTTTTGAGCCCTTTCTCAGCGTGCTGGTGTGAGAAAGTAACAATCACAAACTTTTTGACCTTCATAGGATGGGTGAGCAAGCCTATGAAAAGAAGCCTTCAGCCTATACAGCTGAAGCCTGCATAATGCTGCTTATTGGGATCATAAAGTGTGAAGGTTATAACCAAAAGATATAAATATGCTGCACAGCCTTGGTGATGCATTTTGGTGGGAATAAGTGATGCATTTTGGTGGGAATAATGTAGGGAGGAGCGACACGATAAATGGAAGAACCATAAAGGGTGTAGAGACGCAGAGGGACCTGGGTGTGCAAGTCCACAGATCTTTGAAGGTGACGTCACAGGTGGAGAAGGTGGTGAAGAAGGCATATGGCATGCTTGCCTTTATAGGACGGGGCATAGAGTATAAAAGTTGGGGTCTGATGTTGCAGATGTATAGAACGTTGGTTCGGCCGCATTTGGAATACTGCGTCCAGTTCTGGTCGCCACACTACCAGAAGGACGTGGAGGCTTTGGAGAGAGTACAGAGGAGGTTTACCAGGATGTTGCCTGGTATGGAGGGGCTTGGTTATGAGGAGAGATTGGGGAAACTGGGGTTGTTCTCCTTGGAAAGACGGAGGATGAGGGGAGACTTAATAGAGGTGTATAAAATTATGAAAGGCATGGATAGGGTGAACGGTGGGAAGCTTTTCCCCGGGTCGGTGGTGACGTTCACGAGGGGTCATAGGTTCAAGGTGAAGGGGGGGAGGTTTAACACAGATATCAGAAGGACATATTTCACACAGAGGGTCGTGGGGGCCTGGAATGTGTTGCCGGGCAAGGTGGTGGAGGCGGACACACTGGGAACGTTTAAGACTTATCTAGACAGCTATATGAACGGAGTGGGAATGGAGGGATACAAAAGAGTGGTCTAGTTTGGACCAGGGAGCGGCGCGGGCTAATTGTTCCTTGTTTCTCATTTCAAGGCTTCATTCTATGATCATCTTGCTGGTGCCAGTACAGAGCGAGACTGCGGATAGTTGGGAACCTGTCTCGGGGGCAGGGAATTCATATGGTGTTCGTGGAAGTGGAAATGACTAGGGTTGGGAAGCATTTTCCGATCAGGGCCAGTGTGATCTCCTGGACTCGTTTCGATCGCCTCAGGGGGTCGGAGAGGAATTTCCCAGATTTTTTTTTCCCCCATATTGGCCCTGGGGTTTTTCACTCTGGGTTTTCGCCTCTCCCTGGAGATCACATGGTCTGGAATGGGGGGGTGGGGGTGATTTAATAGGTTGTAATGAACAAAGCATCGTAGCTGTGAGGGACAGCTCGGTGGATAGAATATTGGTATGTAGATAGGCTGGAAAATTGGGCGGGGATCCTGGATTCAGGATTCAATCCTGGACCGGGGAGCGGCGCGGGCTTGGAGGGCCGAAGGGCCTGTTCCTGTGCTGTATTGTTCTTTGTTCTTTGATCAGGCAGACTGTGTTTACCCGAGTCCAACGCCGGCATCTCCACATCAGGCAGACACCCAGCAGGATCAGGTTGTGTCTCCCAAGCATGTTTGTGAATCAAGTCACCGTTTCTGCAACTTACAGACTTGAGTGGTTTCAATCTTTTACCACAACTGTCTCAAAATATGACATACACAAACACGAAGAATCTGAAAGCTTGTGCACACAATACCTGACCACATCCACAGCTCCTGCTCTGACCTTAGGGTCGCTGCCCATGATAGAGACACTAGCAGCAAAAGACCCATCGATGCTGAAGACAACACATTCCATCCCCTTTGGCAGCACTGTAAGGTAGCTCTCTGCAAATGTCTGGTCACCTCTAGTTAAAGTATAAAAAAAAACAAGGGGATAGACGTTACCATGTTTTAAACTCGAGTACAATCAAGATTGCTGGATGCACATAATAATGAACGAATGGTAGTTAGGGCAAACTAGCCTCCCATCCACTGACTCTGTTTACACTTCCCACTGCCTCAGCAAAGCAGCCAACATAATTAAGGACCCCATGCACCCCGGACATTCTCTCTTCCACCTTCTTCCGTCGGGAAAAAGATACAAGAATCTGATGGGGAGATGCCAGCTTTGGACTGGGGTAGGTATAGTAAGAAGTCTCACAACACCAGGTTAAAGTCCAACAGGTTTCGGAGCGCTGCCCCTTCATCAGGTGAGTGGAGGATTGGGTTCACAAACACGACATATATAGACACAGACTCAATTTACAGGATAATGGTTGGAATGTGAAACTTAACAGGTGCAGACAATGTGAGTGGAGAGAGGGTTAAGAACAGGTTAAAGAGGTATGAATTATCTCAAGCCAGGACAGTTAGTGAGATTTTGCAGGCCTAGGCAAATCATGGGGGTTACAGATAATGTGACATGAGCCCAAGATCCCAGTTGAGGCCGTCCTCATGTGTGCGGAACTTGGCTATCAGTCTCTGCTCAGCGATTTTCCGTTGCCGTGTGTCGTGAAGGCCGCCTTAGAGAATGATTACTGAAGATCAGAGGCTGAATGCCCTTGACTGCTAAGGCTTGCCAGAGCCCGACTTGCCTGGGCTCGCAAAATCTCACTAACTGTCCTGGCTTGAGACAATTCACACCTCTTTAACCTGTACTTAACCCTCTCTCCACTCACATTGTCTGTACCTGTAAAGGCTTGATTACCTGTTAAGATTCGCATTCCAACTATTATCTTGTAAATTGAGTCTGTGTCTATATATGCCCTGTTTGTGAACCCAATTCTCCACTCACCTGATGAAGGGGCAGCGCTCCGAAAGCTCGTGCTACCAAATAAACCTGTTGGACTTTAACCTGGTGTTGTGAGACTACTTACAAAAGTCTGAGGTCACATACCAACCGACTCAAGAACAGCTTCTTCCCTGCTGCCATCAGATTTTTGAATGGACCTACCTCGCATTAAGTTGATCTTTCTCTACACCCTAGTTATGACTGTAACACTACATTCTGCACTCTCTTGTTTCCTTCTCTATGAACGGTATGCTTTGTTTGTATAGCATGCAAGAAACAATGCCTTTCATTATGCTAATACATGCGACAATAATAAATCAAATCAAATCAAATCTCCCAGTCTAATTTTGTTAATCACCATAAATCATTAATTGCTCAGGATTAGTTCCACTGCACTTCAGCTGAATAAAGTCCCTTTCCGAGGAATGCCGAACCATGGATCGATTTATCAGCATGTCATATTTGACACATCTTTTAAGCTTTGCTTGTTATTTTTCTAACTTAATTCTTTACAACTCAAGAAAGTAAAGCAATTAATAAACAAATGCCTCTATAACTACCATATGCATATAATATTTCCTTTAAAAACCATATTAATATCGGAGACATTTATAATGAATGACATTGTCTGTCCAAAGAATATCAGAATTAAGATTAGAAAACCGGATCAATCAAATTATCTGAAGCCAGCAAACTTTGGATTTTAGCTGAACTTTAAACTGCCTGTCAAAACATAGTCAAGGCAGTGAAATATGAACCATAAGAGGATAAAAAGTCAACTCCACCAAAGTGGCAGTGTAATTCTTCTTAGGACAAGGTTAATGTACTAAATCGGAGTGAACTTTTTAACCCGTTTTCTAAAATAAATTTTCATTTCAATGAAGCATTTCACAAGCACAGGACATCGCAAAGCACTTTACAGCCAATTCAGTACTTTTGAAGTTAGTCACTACTTGTGGAAATGCAGCACCAATTTGTGCATAGCAAACTTCTATATATAGCAGATAATAATGACCAGGTAATCTATTGTCTGATGTTGTCAATGAAGCAAAGAGCAAACATCTTAAAATGTAAATGGAAAAACACATGGGACCCCCGCAGCGACACACGGGACCCCCGCAGCGACACACGGGACCCCCGCAGCGACACACGGGACCCCCGCAGCGACACACGGGACCCCCGCAGCGACACACGGGACCCCCGCAGCGACACACGGGACCCCCGCAGCGACACACGGGACCCCCGCAGCGACACACAGGACCCCCCCAGCGACACATGGGATCCCCGCAGTGACACATGGGACCCCAGCAGCGACACATGGGACACCCGCAACGACACATGGGATCCCTGCAGCGACACATGGGACCCCAGCAGCGACATATGGGACCCCCGCAGCGACACACGGGACCCCCCCAGCGACACATGGGACTGCCGCAGCGACATGGTGGCACAGTGGTTAGCACTGCTGCCTCACAGCGCCAGGGACCCGGGCTCGATTCCCAGCTTGGGTCACTGTCTGTGCGGAGTTTGCACAATCTTCCCATGTCTGCATGGGTTTCCTCCGGGCGCTCCGGTTTCCTCCCACGATCCGAAAGATGTGCTGGTCAGGTGCATAGGCCATGCTAAATTCTCCCTCAGTGTACCCTAACAGGTGCCGTAGTGTGGCGACGAGGGGAATTTCACAGTAACTTCATTGCAGTGTTAATGTAAGCCTTACTTGTGACTAATAAATAAATAAACTTTAACTTTACATGGCACCTGCAGCGACACACGGGACCCCCACAGTGATACACGGGACCCCTGCAGCGATAAACGGGACCCCCGCAGCGACACACAGGACCCCTGCAGCGACACATGGGACCCCCGCAGTGACACATGGGACCCCTGCAGTAACACATGGGACCCCCGCAGCGACACACAGGACCCCTGCAGCGACACATGGGACCCCCGCAGTAACACATGGGACCCCCGCAGCGACACACAGGACCCCTGCAGCGACACATGGGACCCCCGCAGTGACACATGGGACCCCTGCAGTAACACATGGGTCCCCTGCAGTAACACATGGGACCCCTGCAGTAACACATGGGTCCCCTGCAGCGTCTGCAGCTCATCAGCTCACAAGAGGTGAGTGAATATTGGGAGATTGGAGTGCTATGAAAATAGTGGCAATCTGAAGCTGATAGAATCATAGAATCCCTACAGCGCAGACGGAAGCTATTCAGCCCATCGAGCCTGCACCCTCAACAATCCCAACCAGGCGCTATCCTTGTAACCCCACATATTTACCCCGCTAATCCGCCTGACAGTAAGAGTCAATTTAGCATGACCAATCCACCTAACCTGCATACGTTTGGACTGTGGAAGGAAACCGGAGCACCCGGAGGAAACCCAGGCAGACATGAGGAGAGTGTGCAAACTCCGCACAGACAGCGACCCGAGGCTGGAATCGAATCCGGGTCCCTGGCGCTGTGAGACAGCAGTGCTAACCACTGTGCCACCCTAGTTAGTGGTACAAATTGCCAAGTCTGAGGTCATCAACAGACAGAGGCTTGCAATTCATAATTATCTCCTGGACATGGCCGTCACAAGACGGTGCTTGTGGTGAAGCAGTTTCCTTCATTTTCATCCCTTCATATTGTCCCGATTAGTCCATTCCCAGCAGCAACCAAAGCCACTTTTTGAAAATTGCTGAAATGTTCATGACAAGGACGCAATGCCAAACGTGTAAATGAGATAGCGAAACAAAAATGGGCAAGTGATCGAAATATGAAAGGTGGACGAAACATCCTGAAAGAAAACAACAGCTCAGGCTAAATGGGACCCCGGTTCGATTCCGGCCTTGGGTCGCTGTCTGTGTGGAGTTTGCACATTCTCTCCGTGTTTGCCTGAGTTTCCTCCAGGTGATCCGGTTTCCTTCCACAGTCCAAATGTGTGCAGATTAGGTGGATTGGTCATGCTAAATTGGCCCTTACTGTCAGGGGGATCAGTGGGGTAAATATGTGGGGTTACAGGGATAAGGCCTGGGTGGGATTGTTGTCAGTGCAGGCTCGATGGGCCAAATGGCCTCCTTCTGCGCTGTAGGGATTCTATGGTTCTCTAAGATTAAGACTGCCCACTATTTTCATAACACTCCAATCTCCCAATATTCACTCACCTCTAAATGGGAAGAGGCCATTCAGCCCCTCAAGTGAGCTCCGCAGCCATTCAGTTGGTTCCCAGCCAATTTATATTCACTCTCATCTATTTGCCTTGGTTCCATAGTCACTAATACCTTCACCTAACAGAAGTCTACCCTCAGATCCAGTGGGTGGGAATGGAGACAACAGATGTGCCAATGACTGGCTTCAAGCCCTTCTTCAGGAAACCCTAGCAGATATAGAACATCCTTGTCACTGTTTACATGAATACAACAAGCTGATAAATTTACCAGCCTATTCAGTTTTGTTTGATTTCATTTTTAGCAAACGTTAGGAAGGATGTTACATTCCCATCTCTACCTCTTAAGATTTTGCAAGATTCATGAGCGACAGAAGTAATTTATGAACTGAAGGTTGATGAATATGGTCCACCACCGCAATAAGTAAAGAGATTGTCACTATTTAGTGTCAAAACAAATGGGAGTTGGAAATTGAACAAGACAAATATAAACTTAATGGGCAGACTACTTTTGAATAATTGCAGTGGAGACTCCAACTCAATGAAGAGTTCTGGCTTTGTCTGCTGTTATACTTTATTACATTACTTTAAAAAGAAGGTATTTGTTTCAGATTTCAGAAGGTTGAACAGGAGAAACTCACGAGCATATTTCACGGGGCAACTTTTCTGTTTGGATGCACAGAGTAGGGAGAAAAGTGTCATAGACTCAAGAACAGCTTCTTCCCTTCTGCCATCAAAGTTTTGAATGGATCTACCTCATATTAAGTTGATCATTCTCTATACCCTAGCTATGCACAGTGGTTAGCACTGCTGCCTCACAGCGCCAGGGACCCGGGTTCGATTCCCAGCTTGGGTCACTGTGCGGAGTCTGCATATTCTCCCCATGTCTTCGTGGGTTTCCTCCGGGTGCTCCGGTTTCCTCCCACAGTCTGAAAGATGTGCTGGTTAAGGGCATTGGCCATGCTAAATTCTTCCTCAGTGTACCCGAACTGGCGCCAAAGAGTGGTGACCATGGGATTTTCACAGGAACTTAATTGCAGTGTTAATATGACACTATTTGTGACATTAATGAATAAACTTTAAACTGTTACACTCCATTCTGCACCCTCTCCTTTCCTTCTCAAATGGTATGCTTTGTCTGTATAATGTGCAACAAACAATACTTTTTACTGTATACTAATACATGTGACAATAATAAATCAAAATTATACAGTGCAGGAAAGACTCTTCAGCCCGTCAAGTATGCACCAACAATATCTACCACTAAAGGCTAATCCTATTTTCCTGCAGTTGTCCCAAATGATTCACTTTGGAAGGAGTAACAGGAATACAGAATACTGGGCTAATGGTAAGATACTTGGTAGTGTGGATGAACAGAGGGATCTGGGTGTCCATGTGCATAGATCCCTGAGAGTTGGCACCCAAGTTGATAGGATTGTTAAGAAGGTGTACGGTGTGTTAGCTTTTATTGGTAGAGGAATTGAGTTTCGGAGCCATGAGGTCATGCTGCAACTGTACAAAACTCTGGTGCAGCCACACTTGGACTATTGTGTACAGTTCTGGTCGCCGCATTATAGGAAGGATGTGGAAGTGTTGGAAAGGGTGCAGAGGAGATTTACCAGGATGTTGCCTGGTATGGTGGGAAAATCGTATGAGGAAAGGCTGAGGGACTTGAGGTTGTTTTCGTTAGAGAGAAGAAGGTTAAGAGGTGACTTAATAGAGGCATACAGGATGATCAGAGGATTAGATAGGGTGGATAGTGAGAGCCTTTTTCCTCGGATGGTGATGGCTAACACAAGGGGACATAGCTTTAAATTGAGGGGTGAGAGATATAGGGCAGATGTCAGAGGTAGGTTCTTTACTTAGAGAGTAGTAAGGGCGTGGAATGCCCTGCCTGCAGCAGTAGTGGACTCGTCAACATTGAGAGCGTTCAAATGGTTATTGGATAAACATATGGATGATATTGGAATAGTGTAGATTAGATGGGGTTTAGATTGGTTTCACTGGTCGGCGCAACATCGAGGGCCGAAGGGCCTGTACTGCGCTGTAATGTTCTATGTTCAATATCCTTGAATATTATGATATTTCAAGTGCTCATCCAAATATTTTTAAAGGTTGTAAGGTTTCCATATTGCTACATTGCTTTTGTCAAGGTGCCAGTAGTTAATGAAGGCTGACAGCTGGTTCACCAACCAGAGGGTAGGGAAACCTGGCAACTCCTCCATGAAATGAAGCTGAAAGTAAGCCCCCTTAAATAGGTCGACAGAGGATTCCATGCTATCAAGACTGTTGTGAGCCAAGCTAATTAGCTTTTGCAGAAGTGATCAGCATAGCTGTGGGACTTGAATGGAGAGCTGTTTCATAGACTCATAGAATCCTACAGTACAGAAGGAGGCCATTTGGCCCATCGAGTCTGCACCGACCACAATCCTACCCAGGCCCTATCCCCATAACCCCATGCATTTGCCCTAGCTGGTTCCCCTGACACTAAGGGGCAAGTTAGCATGGCCAATCCACTGAACCCACACATTTTTGGAGGAAACCCATGCAGACACGTGGAGAAGGTGCAACCTTCACACAGACAGTGATCCAAGCAGGAAATCAAACCCGGGTCCCTAAAGCTGTGAGACAGCAGTGCTAACCACTGTGCCATCGTGTTGTCAGAGGTGACTTGAGGATCAAATCCTGAGAGATGAAAAGCAGTTTTATTTATTTATCAGTGTCACAATTAGGCTGACATTAACACTGCAATGATGGTACTGTGAAATCCCTAGTCGCCACACTCCAGCAACTGCACTGAGGAAGAATTTAGCATGGCCAATGCACCTAACCAGCATGCCTTTCGAACTGTGGGAGGAAACCGGAGCATCCGGTAGAAACCCACACAGACACAGAGAGAACATGCAGAATCCGCACAGTCAGCGACTCAAGCCGGGAATCGAACCCGGGTCCCTGGCGCTGTGAGGCAGCAGTGCTAATCACTGTCCCACCATGAGCCCTTACTGGAGCAAAGACAGAGATGTGAAGGCCTTCAGGACTCTAGGTAGTACCAGAAACGTGCTGAAGGGACTGGCTGTAAATTGCTGAGACCTACCTTTGCCGTATCAGCTATTTAAAGCGTCATTTATGATTTCCATTGAATACAATTTGCCCCTTAATTCTTGTTTAATTTATGGTGAAATTGATTAAATTGTTAAAATAAAAATTATAAAAAGTGCAATCTTGTCCGTCAATTTCTTCCATTTGTGTCATTTGGGAAGTTTTTAGGTTATTGGTTTCCACAGGGGTCATAACACAAGTGCGGTTTATATGTGACCCGATGTTGCAAGGATCAAAGGGTGTGCGTGTATCATAGCCATTCCAGATTCTGCACATGTTGGTGTTCATACATGTTGATTGTAACAGAGTCCATTGGCTACAAAAACAACAGCCCTGGCTGATGTTGCCTCTCCTTAGTCAAGGACAGGAAAGCAGACAGGATATTTCAAACCACGTTACGAATATCACAATTCATTTTTATTATATCTTCAGATGTTTGGAAGATTTCAGAACAGATTTCAGTTATATTGTATTGCCTTTGAGATACCCTCAAATGGTTCATTTCCTGTTCCAACAGAAACTCTTCAAATATTTCCATGCACTTTAAAATAATATTCTACCGTAGGTGCAACTGCCATCTAAAGTTACTGAGAACTGACTTGAAAGCAATGTTACATGCACCATAAAATGAGTTCAGAAGATCTACAATTTATTGTGCATTTGCTCAAACTTAATTTTCAACCTTTCCAGGTATATTTCTGTTCATTATTGGTGACAGAATGACATTACGTTTCCAAAAATGAGTTTGGCAGATGCATTCAACTTATATTTTTCAACAGAGCTGCATCGAATATATAGCCCAGAATGAGGCCGTTCAGGTCAAATTGTTTGTGCTGGAATTTATTCTCCAACACAGATCTCCTTCCATTCCATCTTCCTCATTTCTGAAGAGAAGGATCCAGGAAGACCAACTAAAAATATTGCTATTTAACCGTTTCACTAAAGAAATCCATATACGGAATTGAATACCTGTAGCAACCAATAGACGTGCATCCTTGAGTTCCTTAACCTGTGAGGGATCCTATGTATGCTTAGCTCTGTTTGCTTCATTTATGCAAAGACTTCATTTTAAGATATTTCTGCCGATGCAATTACATTTAAATGCTAAGCTTAAAAAGTTAACTAACTTGACCACATTTTAACACTCAGCAGGCATGCTGGGTTAGTTAGGGAAAATTGACTGCATTTCTGAAAGTACAATGCAAGTGAAAACAGGCTTTCTCATAAGCCAAAACAAAGTTTTTCACAAACAACATCTGCAAGTTGTTTTTGCAGTTAGAGACAGCATGTGCCGAGCAATTTCAATAACAGATATAAGAATTAACATCTATTGTAGTCATAGATTTTTAGATCAGTCCAGAATCTGTTTTGAGCTCTGCTGTGATCAGTACAGGACTGGCAAAAGCCAGCAACTCTCTCTCCCAATAATTCTTTTCAGTTCACTTTCTGTAATGTTTTAATTTTAAGTTCTGTGTAATAAAAGAAATTCAATGTATCAATGCTGTCTTCATCAATTCTGATGAATGAGTGGATCCTACAACCTGGTACAAGATCTTGGCCAATCTGTAATAGAACTGCGTTTACCCACTATGGCCAGAATTTTACTGTCCCGCCCACCACGGGAATCGGAGCGGACAAGGGGCGGACCATGGAAAAGTTGTACAATCCTGTCCATTACTCTGTATTCCTGAATGAAAGTCGATCAATTTCAGGCTCAAAGATTTCAATTGCCCCAGCATCCACAGTATTTTGGGAGAACAAGTTCCAGATCTCCACTATCATTTAAGTGAAAAGTACATCTTGATTTTGCTCCTGAATTAACCAGGCTTTATTTTGAAGGTTTAGCCTCTTTATTCTGGATTTCCCTAGCAGAAGAAACAGTTTCTCTGTGTTACCTTGTCATTTTAAACCCCTCAATCTGATCACCCCTAAATCTTCTGAATGTGGACTTTAACCTGGGTTGAATTATATATTATATGGAGATGCCGGCGTTGGACATCTATATAATTCAATAGGAAGTTTAACAACACCAGGTTAAAGTCCAACAGGTTTATTTGGTAGCAAAAGCTACACAAACTTTCGGAAGGCTCCGAAAGCCTGTGTGGCTTTTGCTACCAAATAAACCTGTTGGACTTTAACCTGGTGTTGTTAAACTTCTTACTGTGTTTACCCCAGTCCAACGCCGGCATCTCCATATAATATATAATTCAACCCATTACGTTCTCGTGAATTTTGGTAGGAGGCCAAAATATCTTTCCTGAGATGTAGAGGCCAAAACTCATGAGGCAGCATGGTGGCACAATGGTTAGCACTGCTGCCTCACGGTGCCACGGACTTGGGTTCAATTCCCGGCTTGGGACACTGTCTGTGTGGAGTTTGCACATTCTCCCCATGTCTGCATGGGTTTCCTCCGGATGTTCTGGTTTCCTCCAACAGTCCAAAGATGTGCGGGTTCGGTGGATTGGCCATGATAAATTGACCCTTAGTGTCAGGAAAACTAGCAGGATAAATATGTGGGGTTGCGTGGATAAGTCCTGGGTGGGATGGTGGTCGGTACAGACATCGTTGGGCCGAATGGCTTCCTTCCATACTGTCGGGATTCTATGATAACAACTTAGAACAAAAAGAAAATTACAGCACAGGAACAGGCCCTTCGGTCCTCCAAGCCTGCACCGACCATTCTGCCCGACTGAACTAAAACCCTTACCCTTTCCGGGGACCATATCCCTCCAATCCCACCCTATTCATGTATTTAAAAGTTTATTTATTAGTCACAAATAAGGCTTATATCAACACTGCAATGAAGTTACTGTGAAATTCCCCTAGTTGCCACACTCCGACACCTGTTGCAACTAACCAGCACGTTTTTCAGACTGTGGGAGGAAACCGGAACATCCAGAGGAAACCCACGCAGACACGGGGAGAAAGCGCAAAATCCACACAGACAGTGACCCAAGCCGAGAATCAGGTCCCTGGCACCGTGAGGCAGCAGTGCTAACCACTGTGTCACCGTGTCGCACGAGAATCATAGAATCCCTACAGTGCCTTTAGGTCCATCAAGCCTGTACCAACAATAATCCCACCCAGGCCCTATCCCTGTAACCCCACATTGTTATGCTGCTAATCCCCCTGACGCTAAGGGACAATTTAGCATGGCCAATCAGCCTAACCCGCACATCTTTTGAGTTGACATTGAACGCAATGCTCCAGGTGGAGTCTGATCAAGTTCCCCATCAGCACTTCCACACATTTTTGTATTCCAAAATCCCGGTGCAGTCCATTTAGCCTGTGTGATTGCTCTTGCGTCTGGGGGCACTGACTTTTAATGACTTCACTGGTATAGAGCCAAACGACATGACTTCAAAGCAGCCGGAACTGAATCAAAGATCTTTTCAACTACAGAGGTAACTGCGAAGGGTTTAAACTGGGCTCAACTCATTAAAAAAAGACAGACAGACAATATATAATACCTGACAACCATCTTCACGGGGTAAACTCCAACACTGAGCTTCTTTCCGTCTGGAATGGTGTACAGGATTCTGCCGCTGTTGCTGGTGATCTCAGTGTCAAAATACGCCCACCTCCCTGAAGGTGGCTGTGTCATGAGGAGAATGTCAACCTGAACGGCATGGAAAAAAACAACAGAATGTAAAAGTACTGCCTTGGGAGGCAGAATTCATCCATTGCTCTGAAGGAAATAAAAATGATCAATCTTCGCTTTTTGTCTCTCTGACATGTCTCCCCATGGATGGGAACTGCTTCATACCACGGCTGACAGGAGGCGCCGAGCATCTTTTGACGGCTGTGATATTGAACAAAGGAAATCTAAAATATCATTATCCGAAATAACACGACTCCCCATGAGATACTGCATCACCAACTCCGACAGCCTGTAGTCATGTCCGACAGCCAATTTAAAAAAAAATTGATCATTAGTAAGTCTAAAACTTACTGACGGCAACATCAATAGCCCAGAGAGATCATTGTTATCATAGGAACCCTACAGTGGAGAAGGAAGCCATTCGGCCCATCAAGTCTGCACCAACAGCAATCCCACCCAGGGCCTATCCCCGCTTAGTTCCCCTGCTAATCCCTCTAACCTATCACATCCCGGCACATTAAGGGTTAATTTAGCATGTCCCATCAACTTAACCCGCACATCTTTGGACTGTGGGAGGAAACCGGAACACCCGGAGGAAACCCACGCAGACACGGGGAGAATGCGCAAACTCCACACAGACAGCGACCCAAGCCGGGAATCGAACCCAGGCCCCTGGTGCTGTCAGGCAGCCGTGCTAACCACTGTGCCACGATGGTCACTATGTGTCACAGTCTCGTGACCACACTCGTTGCAGATACGTTCGTTCGCCCTCGCTATACCCACACACACACACCCACACACGAGCAACTCTTCATTCAAGGTAGCAGTTCTGAACTACAGGCAGCATCCATTCTTGCATTCACTCAAGTGGTAAGCTGGTCAAGGTTTGCTTCGTGGCTAATGATGCAACCTTCCACTTGGTGTTTTAAATAGAACTGATACTATTCAGTTTCCCCTATTGCGCACACATGCACTTCTGAGAATCAAGTCACACTTCAACGACTGCAGAGAAACATATAAAAGCTTCCACAGAGGAGGAAATCTGTTGACTACAAAATTAAGTTAATTTTTAAGTTTCAATTTTAATTAACTTTAATGAACTCTCCAATTTTAATTTCACGGTTGGACATTACAGTGGTCTACGTGACGCTAACTTGCCTTTAAATTTAATACATTTCTTCACTTTAATCTAACCAGAGAAGCTGATGGCCCAGTGGTATTGTCGCTAGTCTATTAATCCAGAAACTCAGCTAATGTTCTGGGGACCTGGGTTCGAATCCTGCCACGACAGATGGTGGAATTTGAATTCAATAAAAAATATCTGGAATTAAGAATCTGTGGTGAACCATCGTTGGTTCACCACTGGGGTTTGTTACTATGTTACTGTTGGGCTAGGGTGTTGTTACTGTGGGGGTTGTACTATGTTGTTGGGTTAGGGTGTTTACCTGTTATAAGAGTTATCGTGGCACATTCCAGTGGGGTCCCGCCTCCGGTGGCGAGGTATAAGACCCCCTGCTCCGGCAGGACCCCTTCAGTCTGAACTGGTGTATTCGTGTTAGTAGTTCCATTGTTACTTTATTAAAGCCTTCAATACCGAAGCCTTGGTTCCATGTGCTTATTGACGCGCATCAATTTAATAAAGTAAACAGAAAACTCACAACTGTACGACAAGAAGAAAAAAACAGAGAGTATGGAACAGATTCTAAAACCGGATCGTCTGACACTGGACCCACGTGCGGTCGGTGCAGCTAACACATTCGACCATTGGTGGAAGTGCTTTGAGGACTACCTGGCAGCCTCGGTAGCTATCACTACAGACAGTGATAGACTCCAGGTCCTCCACGCAAGGGTAAGCGACACGATTTACCTAGCCATTCGTGCAGCTCCCACTTACCAGGGTGCCGTCGAGCTCCTAAAGAAAAGGTACACTATGCCACCCAACGAGATACATGCTCGTTACCTCCTCGCTACACGACGTCGGCAGTCGGGCGAAACCATGGAGGATTATGCCAATGAGCTCCTGCAGCTTGCCAGGGGTTGCGACTGTAAGGACGTCTCCGCCGAACAGTATATGTACGACCTCGCCCGAGACGCGTTCGTAGCAGGGGTAGGGTCCTCGTACATCAGGCTTAAATTGCTAGAAAAGGGGAAACTCAACTTGACCCAGGCAATGGAGATGGCCGTGAGGTTGGAGGCGGCGTCGAAGAGCTTGGCGCTGTACCCCGAGGACCACGTGCAGTCAACGTGGTTGGAGCAAGCTCAGCTCCCTCCTCGCCCCGCTAACCCGCGCTCCCAGATCGATTCGACGACGGCGGCAGCTCCAGGTGGCCAGCGATGCTATTTTTGTGGAGGGGCCAAGCATCCACGGCAACAGTGTCCGGCAAGAACGGCAATCTGCAGCCAGTGCGGTAAAAAAGGCCACTACGGCAAAGTCTGCAGGTCCAAGCCTAAAAACGGCAGTGTAGCTTGGTCTAAGTCTAAAAACGGCAGTGCAGCTTGTAACCCTCCAGAACGGAGACAATCTCCTTCGGCATCGCAGTACCCACGAGGTCCGACCACGTGCGATCCCAGGACGGCGCCATCGTGGCTGACGGAGGAGGAGGAAGACCACCAGGAGTCGCTGCGCTTGGCGCCCTCGGCCACATGCGATTCATGGGGGCGGCCATCATGGTCCACGACGACTAGGAGCGACCAGCAGGGGTCCTCAGCGTCCACATCGGCAGCATGCAGCAGCGACCAGCAGGGGTCCTCAGCATCCACATCGGCAGCATGCAGTGGCGCCCAGGGGCCAACGGTGGCGTCGATCTCTCTGGATCAGACCAGGCATTACAGACTGGAACATTCTATGATGGAGGTAAAGGTTAGTGGCAGAACTGTGAATTGTCTGTTTGACAGCGGAAGCACCAAAGTTTCATACACCCTGAAACTGCTAAAAGGTGTGGACTCCGGATTCTCCCTGCCAAACAGACAATTTCCATGGCATCACGGTCCCGGTCTGTACCGATCCAAGGACGATGTATGGTAACTCTTGAGGTACAGGGCACAATTTACGAGCAATACAGGCTCCTTGTGTTACCTCACCTTTGCGCGCCAATTCTCCTCGGACTAAACTTTATGGCCCACATGAGGAGTGTGATCCTACAGTACGGTGGGCCACTCCCTTCACTGGCAGTAGGGAATCAGCCGCAGCCTCCAAATTGCCCAAAGCGCCCCGCATGCAATCTATCCACCCTGAAAATTACTACACCATCCCTTTTTAAAAATCTGGTTCCTGGCTGCAAGCCCATCGCTACTAAAAGTAGGCGTTACAGCGCTGAGGACCGGATCTTTATTAGATCTGAGGTTCAGCGGCTCCTCAAGGAAGGGATCATACAGGCCAGTGCTAGTCCGTGGAGAGCGCAGGTCGTGGTAGTCAAAAGCGGGAACAAACCTCGGATGGTCATCGACTATAGTCAGACCATTAATAGATACACGCAGCTGGATGCGTATCCTCTCCCGCGCATTTCTGATATGGTCAATCAGATTGCGCAGTACCGAGTGTTTTCTACCATAGACCTTAAGTCCGCCTACCATCAACTCCCCATCCGCCCAGAGGACCGACAATATACGGCTTTTGAGGCGGATGGTCGTCTATACCAATTCCTCAGGGTTCCATTTGGTGTCACCAATGGGGTCTCGGTCTTCCAGCGTGCTATGGACCGAATGGTGGACCAGAACGGGTTGCGGGCTACCTTCCCGTACCTGGATAACGTCACCATCTGCGGCCATGACCAGCAGGACCACGACACTAATCTCCAACACTTTCTGCGCACTGCATCTCGCCTGAACCTGACCTATAACAGGGAGAAGTGCGTATTCCGTACGCGTAGGTTAGCCATCCTCGGATACGTGGTGGAAAACGGGGTCATTGGCCCTGATCCAGACCGTATGCGCCCACTCACTGAACTTCCCTTGCCCGCTCGCACGAAAGCACTGAGGAGATGCCTCGGGTTTTTTTCGTATTATGCACAGTGGGTCCCCAACTACGCGGACAAAGCTCGTCCGCTCCACTTACGCCGGAGGCCCAATTGGCCTTCAAGGTTTTGAAGAGCGACATCTCGAAAGCCACGATGCACGCGGTGGATGAATCCATCCCTTTCCAGGTGGAGAGTGATGCATCTGACTTCGCCCTAGCCGCCACACTAAACCAGGCAGGCAGGCCCGTCGCGTTCTTTTCCCGCACCCTTCAAGGCCCAGAAATTCGGCACTCAGCGGTGGAGAAGGAGGCTCAGGCCATTGTGGAGGCAGTCAGACACTGGCGCCATTACCTGGCAGGGAAGCGGTTCACCCTGATCACGGATCAACGATCCGTGGCGTTTATGTTCAGTAACACGCAGAGGGGCAAGATCAAGAACGATAAGATCTTGCGG
This sequence comes from Mustelus asterias, assembly GCF_964213995.1. NCBI lineage: Eukaryota > Metazoa > Chordata > Chondrichthyes > Carcharhiniformes > Triakidae > Mustelus > Mustelus asterias. The sequence continues at coordinate 24,794,643 of NC_135812.1, forward strand.
TGGAGAATTGAGCTCTCCACCTATAATTACGATATTATGTATCGTCCAGGGAAGCTCAATGAGCCCTCGGATGCCCTCTCGCGCGGAACATGCGCCATCATGCAGGAGGACCGCTTGAAGGCTCTCCACAATGATCTGTGTCATCCTGGAGTCACCAGACTCTACCACTTCGTCAAAGCCCGCAACCTGCCTTACTCGGTGGAGGATGTCAGGTCAGTGACTAGAAGCTGTCGGATTTGCGCAGAATGCAAACCACACTTTTATCGACCAGACCGGGCACAATTGGTCAAGGCCACTCGCCCTTTTGAGAGGCTGTGTGTGGATTTTAAGGGCCCCCTTCCCTCAACGGACCGGAATGTCTATTTTCTCAACATAATAGACGAGTATTCCCGGTTTCCGTTTGTTTTCCCCTGTGCGGACACGTCAACTGCCACCGTCATTAAGGTTTTCAGTGAACTTTTTACCCTGTTCGGGTACCCCTGCTACATTCATAGCGACAGGGGCTCGTCGTTCATGAGCAACGACTTGAGGCAATTCCTGCTCTCATTCGGGATTGCCTCTAGTAGAACCACGAGCTACAACCCTAGGGGTAACGGACAGGTGGAAAGGGAGAATGCTACAGTCTGGAAGGCTGTCCTACTGGCACTGAAATCCAGGGGCCTTCCAGTCTCCCGTTGGCAGGAGGTCCTTCCAAATGCGCTCCATTCTATCCGCTCCCTCCTGTGTACGGCAACCAATGCTACTCCCCACGAGAGGATGTTCTCATTCCCTCGGAAGTCGTCCTCGGGGACCTCATTGCCAGCCTGGTTGACGTACCCAGGACCCGTCCTTCTGCGGCGCCATGTGAGGGCTCGCAAGTCCGACCCCTTGGTCGAACCGGTCCAACTCCTCCACGCCAACCCTCAGTATGCCTATGTGGCATATCCTGACGGGCGAGAGGACACTGTCTCCATTAGAGACCTGGCGCCCGCAGGGGACGTAGCAACTCCTGTCGCTCCTATTCCCCCAGTCACGAATCCACTACTCCTCATTACTTCCCCAGACGTGGCGCGGTCAGCACCGGGACCAGTGCACAACACTTTTACTCCCATGTACAGCTTGCCTGAGACTCGGAGATCGGCGCCACCATCATCATCACCACCACCACTACGACCAAACGTTCCAGGATCCCCTGCACCATCGCCTCACCAGGGCCGGCCGGCCCGGGAGTCCTTGAGGGGACAGCCAGACGTTGCTTTGGAAAGAGCGCCACCACAAGCACCTGCTCCGGTTTCGCAACCGATGTTGAGGAGATCGGCACCTGCCCCGGTTTCGCAACCGGTGTTGAGGAGATCGCAGCGTCGGTGCGGTCCTCCAGACCGTCTGGACTTGTGAATCCTGTGATTTTTCTGTTATTGTCTGTTTATATGACCTGTTTTTCGTCCACCCCGCCACCTTTTGTTCTTAAAGGAGGGGTGAATGTGGTGAACCATCGTTGGTTCACCACTGGGGTTTGTTACTATGTTACTGTTGGGCTAGGGTGTTGTTACTGTGGGGGTTGTACTATGTTGTTGGGTTAGGGTGTTTACCTGTTATAAGAGTTATCATGGCACATTCCAGTGGGGTCCCGCCTCCGGTGGCGAGGTATAAGACCCCCTGCTCCGGCAGGACCCCTTCAGTCTGAACTGGTGTATTCGTGTTAGTAGTTCCATTGTTACTTTATTAAAGCCTTCAATACCGAAGCCTTGGTTCCATGTGCTTATTGACGCGCATCAGAATCTACTGATGACCATGAAACCATTGTCGGGCAAAACCTGTCTGGTTCATTATTATCCCTTTAGGGAAGGAAATCTGCCGCCCTTTCCTGGTCTGGCCTACATGTGATTCCAGAGCCACAGCAATGTGGTTGACTCTCAGCTGGCTCTGGAGAACTAGGGATGGGCAATAAATACCAACCAGCCAGAGACACCCATGTCCCAAGAATGTAATAAAAAAAAGGAGGAATAATCTTTAAGATACAAGCAAAATGCAGTGGATGCTGGAATCTGAAACAGAAAATGCTGGAAAATCTCAGCAGGCCTGACAGCATCTGTGGGGAGATGCGCTCAGATTTTCCAGCAATTTTTGTTTTTGTAGGGATAATATTTATTTAAGTAATTAAATTCCTCCTCCCATGGGTGACCATGGTGATGGATGCAACCATCAGCCACTTTGATAGTGTGTACCATGGGATGGCCCACGTATGCCCTCTCAATGCTCTGCTCATTCATGCACTTTTTCAAGTTGGCCTGGTGGGTTTGAAGGGCCTGCGCTACAAAACGTCGTCCTGGCAGGATACAGCTACATGATGCTGCATGGGGTGAAAACAGTGAGATAGTCAGTATTTGTCGCACTGGTTAATTTGGAGAATAACTTTGCTTCAAACCAAGCACGTAGGGCGCCTGTCAACGGATGCTGTTGTGGACTTTTTCACTGCAATTGTTCATGGTGGGAGATATAGGAAGGATATCAGAGGTAGGTTCTTCACGCAGAGAGTGGTTGGGGTGTGGAATGGACTGCCTGCAGTGATAGTGGAGTCAGACACTTTAGGAACATTTAAGCGGTTATTGGATAGGCACATGGAGCACACCAGGATGATAGGGAGTGGGATAGCTTGATCTTGGTTTCAGATGAAGGTCGGCACAACATCGTGGGCCAAAGGGCCTGTTCTGTGCTGTAATGTTCTATGTTCTAACTGACTAGGGTGCCACTTTCACCTGTTTGCTCAATGCAAGTGTGGAGAAATGTCAGCTAGGTCACTGGCTTCTGTGAAGACCAAATGGAATAGGTTTAATTCAGATGCATGCTTCGATATGCAGTATTTTGTTTGCAATATTACAGATGTTTCACAAGATACTATTCCAGTATTCATTAGAAAAAAGGGAGAAATGATTTTTAATAACACTTTACGATAAATGCAGTCAAATTATAGATCATTTTGCACATCATTCATTTTGTCCTGACGTTCTCCAACTATAGAATACAATATAACTAGTTTCAAGCATCTTTTCATTGTCCATCGGAAAGACTTTTTATTTTTATTTATTAGTCACAGGTAAGGCTTACATTAACACTGCAATGAAGTTACTGTGAAATTCTCCGGGTCGCCACACTCTGGCGCCTGTTCGGGTCAATGCACCTAACCAGCACGTCTTTCAGACTGTGGGAGGAAACCCATGCAGAAACGGGGAGAATGTGCAAACTCCACACAGACAGTGACCCAAGCTAGGAATCAAACCCATGTCCCTGGCGCTGTGAGGGCAGCAGTGCTAACCACTGTACCGCCCTGACTTATGGAGCTACTGGTAGCAACTCTCTATTGAAGACAGTGTGGCTTAAGTAGCTGATACTTTGAGCTGGTTATAATTATACCATATTCCGAATTGGAATTCAATAGATCAGAGTACACTGACTGTCAGTGCAGTCATGTTGCAGTTGTCTTCTTATCATTTCCATTTTTAACGTTATTTTGTAAGCACAGAGGTTTGTGCAGAATTGGCACTGCATGGGAGAGATAGGCAGGAGTGAGGAACTGAGCTTGAACATTCAACAATGGCGATCAAAAATCAAGGGAGGTCAAGATCCAACAAAGCATGTGTTGGGAAGGATGCAGAACACAAAATCCAGGTGACTGAAAGAGGGTTATGAGAAGAAGAATTCGTTTTTAGTTTAGTTTCTTTATTAGTGTCACAAGTAGGTTTACACCAACACTGTAATGAAGTTACTATGAAAATCCTCTAGTTACCATACCCTGCTGCCTGTTTGGGTACACTGAGGGAGAATTTAGCATGGCCAATACATCTAAACAACACGTCTTTCAGACTGTGGAAGCAGTAAGAAGTCTCACAACACCAGGTTAAAGTTCAACAGGTTTATTTGATAGCACGAGCTTTCAGAGTGCTGCTCCTTCATCAGGTGAGTGGGAGTTGGGTTCACAAACAGGGCATATATAGACACAAACTCAATGACAGACTTGAGACAATTCACATCTCTTTAACCTGCGCTTAACCCTCTCGCCACTCGCATTGTTTGTACCTGCACAAAATTGATTATCTGTTAAGACTCACATTCCAACCATTATCTTGTAATTGAGTTTGTGTCTATACATGCCCTGTTTGTGAACTCAACTCCCACTCACCTGATGAAGGAGCAGCGCTCCAAAAGCTCATGCTACCAAATAGACCTGTCGGACTTTAACCTGGTGTTGTGACTCTTCTTACTGTGCCTACCCCAGTCCAACGCTGGCATCTCTACATCAAGATTGTGGGAGGAAATCCACGCAAGAACGGGGAGAATGTGCAAACTCCACATAGACAGTCACGCGAGGCCAGAATTAAACCAAGGTCCCTGGCGCTATAGGAAGCAGTGTTAACCACTGTGCCATATTTGTAACCCGAGAGATGTCGATTGTGATTTGCTTCGATTATATTGTTGAAAAACGTCGCTCGTTATGTTATGAATGCGACTTTTAGTTACGTAATAAGATTGGCAGAGCAGATTTTGAAAACAATCATTTTGGCAGTTTGATTGGCTGATTGCTATTTGTTCATGAGCTGCACTTTTGCCTCGGATATTCATTTCACACACACATAGTAATCCCTTATAAATAGAACATCTGCATTTATTCAACAGTGCTTTCCAATTTGCACATTTTAATCAATTTGAATAAATTAAGATTCATTGACACTGAGCCAATCAGGACTTTTTTGTAAATATTTCCTAGGTCCTGTGCACCTTAGGTAATGTTTGGTGTCTCAGATTTGCAAGTGTTGCAACACTTTTGGTGTTTGAGCATGTGTATGAGGTCTTGCACTGATTTTTTTTAAATTGCGCTTTTGATGAAATGATGATGCATATGTTTAAGGTTGTTGAATTTATTGGACAGATTTTCTGATGAGTATGAGTTCAATCATTCAATCGGTTTGCATTACGTCCACCCCTTGGTATTGAAAGGACATTATTTCACTCAAATCCTCCCTGCCAGCCTTGGATCAGTTCGCAGCACGCTTGACCCCAGAGTCAGAAGACTTTGGGTTCACGTACCCATTCCAGGACCTGGAGCATAACAATTCGGGCTGATGCTGCAGTGCAGCACTGAGGGAGTGCTGCGCTGTCGCAGGTACTGGCCGCGATTGTGCGGCCGCATGGTGCCCAGCGGAGATCGCGCTGCAGTGGAGCGGGCTTGGAGAATCGCGGGTGAGGGGGTCTAGTGTGCTCAGCGCCGACGCGAAACCCCGTTGCAATCCTCCCAGCCACCGTGCCAGTGAGGGCGGAACCAGATTTAAATATGCTGAGTCCGTTTGAGGCCGGATTCTCCCTGCTCCCAGGATTCTCCGACCCTTGGGAGCAGTGGGAACCCAGCGAGAGTCACTACTCGTCTCCAGAAATGGGTGTGATGGCCACGCCAGAGGGCTCAGAAACCACTGAAGTCCCCAGGTGATTGGCTGAGCAGTTCCCACATGGCAGTGCCAACCTGGCAGTGCCAACTGATCCACTGGTAGTGCCAATCCGGGAGCACCAGTTGGACACTGCCAGGTATCACTGCTGGGGTATCAGATGGAACATGTGTAAGATCTGGCAATTATTTTATGCAAGAAATACTGAAAGTTGCCCGACTGATTTACCTAAAGCATGTAGTGATACTGGATGTCCATCTCCAGCAACAAATTGGTTCCATAATAAAATTGGACAGAATTATTTTTCAAAAAAGTAGATGAGTTGAAAGATATCTGGTGTTATCCTGACTACTGAACAAAGAGTCTTTTCAGAAAAGCTTCCCCTCGAGAGCTTCCAAAATTCTAATACAGCATTATCAAGTAAAAACTCTTTACATGTGCCTGTGGTGAATAAACTCATCACAGTGACCACTGGGGTCAAATTATAAATCAACTGCAGCATTAATCTCTACCAGGTTATGTTCCCTTGAGTTGATACGAAGGGACCAAGGGAGCATCTTGTGAAGAGTGACCACATTATTCGATAGATAGTCCAGCATAAAAACAGACTATTTGGCCCAGCCAACCCATGCTGGTCTATTTGGCCCCATTGGTCCCCTACCCTAAATGCCTACATGCACAATCTTCTACCTGGTTCTCCCTGTATTCATCTAGTATTCCCTTAAATGCATCCAAGATCTTCCAGTGGAGGCATAGTCGGAGATCATGAAATCAACACTCCATCTGACAAATGAGACCAATTCTGGATCCTCCACCATGTTTTGTATCTTCAGATCCAATGACTGACCCCTGCGGCACTGCACTAGTCCCTAAACCCTCTCCCACTTCTTTATTACAAGCCGTCCATTTCACAATCAAATTTCAATCTCATGCACTTCATTCCATCTCACCTTTTCCAGTAGCCTCCCATCCACTGACTCTGTCTACACTTCCCGCTGCCTTGGAAAAGCAGCCAGCATAATCAAGGACCCCGGACATACTCTCTTCCACCTTCTTCCATCGGGAAAAAGATACAAAAGTCTGAAAACACGTACCAACAGACTCTAGAACAGCTGCTTCACTGCTGTCGTCAGAGTTTTGAATGGACCCATCATATATTAAGCTGATCTTTCTCCTCACCCTACCTATAATGGCAACATTATATTCTGCACCCTCTCCTTTCCATCTTGCCTATGTACTTTGTGAACGGTACGTTTTGTCTGTTTGGGGGGAAGAAACAATACTATTCACTGTATCTCAATAAATGTCACAATAATAAATCAAATCAAATCTTGTGAGATACCTTACAAAATTGCCCTTGAGAATCAGTCTACCGATCATTGCATAGCACACACAAGCAAAATGCCTGCTCAGTTTCACAACTGGAGCAGCACGGTGGCACAGTGGTTAGCACTGCTGCCTCATAGTGCCAGGGACCCGGGTTAGATTCCCCGGCTTGGGTCACTGCCTGTGCGGAGTTTGCACATTCTCCCTGTGTCTGCATGGGTTTTCTCCGGGTGCTCCGGTTTCCTCCCACCGTCCGAAAGACATGCTGGTCAGGTGCATTGGCCATGCTAAATTCTCCCGCAGTGTACCCGAACAGGCGCCGGAGTGTGGCGACTAGGGGAATTTCACAGTAACTTCATTGCAGTGTTAATGTAAGCCTACTGATAACTAATAAATAAACTTTTATTCTATTTATTTTTTATTTAGCAAATAAAATGTGAAATACTGCAGATGCTGCAAAACTGCCACTTTAATTCTCCATCTGTCCCACATTGTTCTCATGTGATTCTATTGGAAGGCTGAAGAACGGCACCTAATTTTATGATTGGGCCTTCTAGATTTAACAATAATTTCAGATCAAAACCACTGCTCCTACAGTAACCATTCTGCTTTTACTGTTTTCACTCTGCTTCTCTTACTTGACCTGTTAGCCTCCCACGTTTGCCCTGCACAATCATCCCTTTTGTCATTTAATCACCGCTGCCTTCCACCCTATCATAGACTGTCCTTTTTATTCCTCCCCCTCCACCGTTTCCCCCACCTCCCCACTTTCCCTGCCTTTGTATTTGCTTACAATCTGCCACAATTCTGACTTCTTCCGGTTCCCAAGAAAGATCATTGACCTGAAACGTTAACTGTTTCTCTCCACACAAATGCCAATTCTTTCCAGCACTTTCTGTATTTGCACTAGTAGACGGTAGTTGTATATAGTTATAGTTTCGATTCAGGTGAATAATGTCCTTAAAACAGTCCACAGTTAGGGCGGATTTTTATGGCCCTATCACGGGGGAGGTGGAGCCGTAAAACGCGGTGAGCCGTCCGTAAGTCCACTGACTTCGGCGAGACCGTAAAACCCTGTCAATGTAAAATTCTGCCCTTAGAGCCCGGATCAACCAATCAGTCCACCTCAGTACTTGCTTATCAATCAATATGTTACGTGGCATTTCTTGCTAACTGAAGCAGACAAACATTAACTTGCAATTAGCAAGACCACCTGGTAAGCATAGTAAACTTGTTAAAATTCTGATTACGATTGAACTTGATATTAAGTTTGAGATGTAGAAGAGAGGACTAAGATTTAAAATTGAAGTCAGGGAAATGGCAAATAATTGATTCATGAATGGACCACAGCAAACCAGTCTGATAAGTTAACCTACAGAGGGTGGGGTGGGTTCTATGATGTATTCAATGAATGGAATGGAGGTACAAATTAGTCAAGCGGGGGGCACGGTAGCACAGTGATTAGCACTGTGCCACCTTGCCACTCTCTTGACTAATTGTAAAGTTGTAGTGGGCAGGACAGGACCATGCAAAGGTCTGTTGACCTCGGGTGGGATTTTCCGATCTTGGGACAAGCACGGATGGAAAATCCTGCCCAATAGCTTTGGTGGATGATCAGCAGAAACTCTGTTTATCTCAGGTTTCTAGCAATCTCCTGCCGAAGCCTGATCGAGGGACCATCCCCTACACCCCCTCCAAGGTCATTCCAGTGATTACATCTTATGTACAAGTACAATAAAATACCGTATCACCAAAATATCTTCACTGCCTTTCTCCCTCAGCCTCTGCGCTGAATGATTACTCACTCTCAGTGATTTCAACATCCATCTCAACTCATTGTGCTCTCTCTCTCTCTCTGAGTTCACTACCTTTTTTCCTCCTTAAATCTCTCCCTCCATTTAAATTCCTCAAACCATATACACGACCACCTGCTTGACCTGTCATCTCACAAGCTCCTCCTAATCCCATCATGTCACTTACAGATAAAAGCGTCACTTTCTTCCATTACTCTCCATTCACATCGTCCGTCCAGTCGCCAACTCTGTGCTCCTTCTGTATTCAGCCTTGAAAAAATCTATTCCCCAATTCACCTTTAACAACACTTTCAAAATCCCAGCTATCTAGCCTTTGGCCCTCCATTCATCACATTTCTGTGGCTCCCGTTTTGCTCAAACTCACATCCACCTATGGTATCCTTGTCTCCAATAAAACCATTACTCTCTCTTCACCTGCCCATTCCCCTGGTACTCTGCTCCCTTACGTCCATGGGGCATAGACTTGGAAGAACACAGCGGCTAATTGCTTTAGCCATCGATTACCAGATCATGCTGGGTCACATTAAACATATTGGCTCCTGCTCTCATCTGCTGAAACACTGGCCGTGATTCTCCCATTGTGACCCGCAACTTTTCTGTCGGGTCGCGGTGGGGGACGCGCGTCTCCAGCCGTGAACAGGGATTTGCGCTTGCGCCGGGAACGCATGCGTATCTCCCAGAGCCGGCGAACAGTCGCCAGCCAGACCATGCTGGAAACCGGCGGGAAGGCAGGTAAGTAATTTAAATATTTTCTGCATGTATTTGAAATATGTTAATTAGTTAATTATCAGGACCGAATCTCCCACCCTGTCGGGAGTACTTCATTCAGACTAGCTCCCCACGTTTGGGGAACTAATGGGAGACCCCGCCGGAATGAAGGGGAGGGCAATCGGGACCCCCCCTGGGGATTGGGCGGTGGAGGGGTGGTGCTCCTTGGACATGGGCACCCTGGCAGTGCCAACCTGTGCCCCCTACGACTGCCAAAGGGGCAGTGCCCATGCCCAGGGGCACCTTGGCACTGCCCACCAGGCATCGCGCAGTGCCAAGGGGGCAGGGCCTATTGTGGGCAGGGCCTAGGGGAAATCAATGGGATGGGGGGATCCTGCTGCCACTCTGCATGTGGATTGGTCTGGACTGGAGGGAGGGCAGCGATTTGGGTGGGCTGGGGATTGTGTGGTCTGTGGGTGGGGGGCCTGCCTCCAGAGGGGGTCTGACTCTGGGGTGGGTGTGGGGTGGAGCTATGCCGGGGTGAGGGGATTGCCCCTGCTGGGGGGTTGGGGCCTGAACATCGGGGCACTCCGATGGGGGGGGGGGGGGGGGGGGGGGGTGTCAGGGCTGGCCCGGGAATTGTTGTGGGGGCTGCAATCAGGCCATGGTGGGGGGGCGGGGGGGACTGGAGGGGCAGGACTGCGGAGGTCCCGGGCTGGCCAGCAAACGGGAGGTTGACAGTTTGGGGCCACTGCGCATGCGCAGAATTCCAGAGCTGTCAGACTCCGGTGCGAATAGGCTCCGTCCCCTTGGGTTTTTAATTGGATTCACGATTGTGACCTCTTCAAAGCACAGAGTGCGGAGATTCAGTTGAGAAGCTGAACTGACAGAACAGTCGGGATTTAGAACAGTTCTCCCATCAATTCAGCACTTTTGGGAGAATCGCGGCCATTGTTCCAGGATCTTGGAATGTACAGGTAATCCCTGGTTTATTTTCTCTACTTCAGATTGTCTTCCAAAACCCACTCCCTGTTCCCTCCACTCACATCTCCAACAATGTTTGCAAAGAGCTAAAGGGCTCCTTTGTCACTCAGATGATGACCATCCAATCAGCTGCCCCTGCTGAGTTGTTCTCTTTCACCAGCCCATCTGGCTAAGCTCCATCCGAGTTTTCCCACTGCCTTAGCCCTGAATTTGCTTCTTTAGTTCCTCACCAACCTCTCCTCATGCCCTCAACTTATCCATAAGACCCCACTGTCTATTCCTGTTCTGGCTAAAGTTAAAGTGGGATTTATTTACAAGTAAGAATATTACAAAACATCCAGCAGTGCAGCGATTTTCATTATTGCATTGAGCATTATTGTAGTCTCAATCCCTCAGCTTTCATTTGCTTTAAACATGTACTGGGCGGCATGTACTGGGCGGCATGGTGGCACAGTGGTTAGCACTGTTGCCTCTCAGTGTCAGGGACCTGGGTTCGATTCCCGACTTGGGTCACTGTCTGTGTGGAGTTTGCACGTTCTCCCCGTGTCTGCGTGGGTTTCCTCCGGATGCTCTGGCTTCCTCCCACAGTCTGAAAGACATGCTAGTTAGGTGCATTGACCTGAACAGGCGCCGGAGTGCGGCGACTAGGGGAATTTCACAGTAACTTCATTGCAATGTTAATGTAAGCCTTACTTGTGACTAATAAAATAAACTTGACTTTTTTTAAAAATCCTGAAGAGAATGATCAAGGTGCCAGGATTGCTATCTTGGCAGTAACTGCATGACATTATTTGCAACTTCATACGAACACCCTGCATACCTTTTCTCCAGTCAATGTAACCATGTCCAGGGGTCCGTACATAAACCTTCCCACCAGCGTCTGAGGACCACCTTCTGCTATGATGACGTCATTGGCTCGGTGATTGGCTGTTACATTCTTAGATAAAGAACAGAGTTTATCATTTTATCAATCGTTGTTCATTCCAGGAACTGCACACGACTTTTCTCATTATTAATCAATCAATCGCAAGTCACCTTCCGATTTATTTTTCATTCCCCTTAAAATTTTCCTCCTCCAGCTTTCCCTGCCACCCTGAAGGTCTTGATTTGTGCTGCAAAAGGACTCCAGCTGCGAAGGCCTAGGCATTTGGTAAATTGTTCAAGGTGCTATTAAAGACCCTGCATCCAGGACATTCAGGACTAATTGTGTTCCGGATCAGTGGAATAGGACAATAATTCATTTAAACTCATGGCTTGGCTGATTTCTCTGCCTCAGGGAAGGCGGGGGGTGGGGGGAATGGACTGGCTGGCTTCTGTGCCATTAGTCCTGACATGGAATAAATAAGGCTGGATCCAAAGAGCAGGGTGTCAGCGCACCGCAATCCGGATGTGACAGATAATTCCAGATGGGGATCGCTGTTTCCAGGGTGGGCCTTGGTTTTTGAGTCCTTCCTGATTTTGGGATGTTGGATAAGGGTCCGGTACCTGTATTTAGAAGGGAGTTGGAGTGCATGTTCGGGTCAATGAACCAAGGGCAGCCATCACAGTTGGGCTCAGCTTTGTCTTCAATGGTTGTCCACATGCATTCACATCCACTGGGGATTGCAGCTTAACGATCAGAAGCAGGTACACTGACATTTGTTTTTCCATACTCTTACAAGGCCAGATACATTGAGGTCAATAGCTGCACCTCTCTACCAGCTGAATTTGCTCACTCTGCTCATAGAGATAACTCCATGGACCTTCCAGGTAAAGAATATAAGGAAATATCATTACTCTTTTCCTAATAGCCATTCAATCCCATGTTCTAAGTATATCTCCCCTGGTCTCAGAGCTGCATAACCCCTCAATCGTCAACATATTTCCTCGAAATTACAAATAGAAGCCTAATTATCCCCCTAGCTCCATCTGCTAAGCAGAGATCAGTGTCTGCTGATGTGAATCACGCTGAGAATTTCTGTTCCGGCGTACCTGTCAATCAGAGTTAAACCTAAGAGAGAACAGCAGAAGCCAGAATCATGGTGACACTACATGAAAAAAAATCTATAAATAACCAACAGCACGAGGATGAACATTTCTTAGTACCCATCCTCCTTTAGCACGTCATTAAACAAGTTTGACAGAATTGACCGAATACTCTTGTGGTTCTCTTAGCATAAGGATGTATCATCGTGGAATATGATTTGGTAGAGTTGAGATTGCGGCATCCTTGAGATGGCAGCATCGTCTAATGAAGAGAGGTTGAGGAAACTGTATTCTTTGGGGGGTGATCTAATAGAAACTTACCAAATTTTTACACAGGGCATGACAGGGTAGATGTGGATAGGACGTTTCCCCTGACCGGTGTGTCGAGAGCCAGGGAACACAAGCTCAGAATAAGGGACAGGCTATTTATGACAGAGATAAGGCGGAGCTTCCTTAGTCAGAAGGTGGTAAATGTTTGGAATCTCTACTCCAGATGGCTGGAGAAGCTAAATCATTCAGCATGTTCAAGGGAGAAATCGATAGACTTCTGGATACTGATGACGTCAGATGATATAAGGATAGTGGAGAAAAATAGCCTAGAGATGATCAGCCATGATCTGTCTGAAGGTTGGAGGAGGCTCAATGGGCTGAATGGCCTCCTCCCACCCTACTCCCTATGACCAGTAGATTAGATAGCATTCTGTGTTTACCCCTGTTAAATATACTATTTCTTTTATCGCCCATACATCAGTCTAAGAAATAATAAATGTTCTCGATTAAACATAGAGAAAACATTGTGGACTCGTGATTTACATAAGAAACCACTGCAGGGTGTGAGAGCGATTTTCTTTTGTAAAATTACTGGCCTCGAATGTCTTTGTATAAGATGAAACTGTGTTAAAGAGCTTAAGTGAATTTATACCCATGGTTTTACACCAGGTGTGGTGGATTTATCAGACCAGAAGTATTGGGGTGCGACGTGCATGATAATATTATGAGAAGTGACCTGGAATTTGCAAAGGAAAAGTAAAAATGAATTTAAAAATCTGCTTCAGCAGATTTTCCATCCTACCAGAGCGGAACAAAATGAGCATAACTGGGGAGACTGCTTTAAACATGTATATTCTGGTGATAGCTTGCGGGAAGCATGAAGCACTGTGTCCAATTCAAATTTATTTCACTACTTGCGCATCCAAGAAAGATTGTGATTTTCCAAAAGACAGTGGGTGTCTAGTGATATGTATTTTAATCATGTCATTCACGTTAGAATGACTGGCACATTCCACATTTGACAGATATCTTCTTTTAAAAACAAAATTTTAAAAAGCTCACCGATAACAAATCTTATAAATGGATATTACTCAGGCTCAGAGCATCCATTTGGCGGAATTAGCACCGAGGTCACAAATAGATAAGGGCGACGCCAGTCTTGCGTTGAAAGCAATCTTCTTCTCCAAGCCCATCTGAAACATTGCGTCATCTTACATTTGGCTGCTGGCGAGAAAAGTGTTCTAACCAGGCTTTCCAGGTAGCTATTATCTTTTAAACAGCACTTTATAGAAACTTGTAAAATTCTAACAGGGTTAGACAGGATAGATTCAGAAAGAGGAGGGAGGGGGAGTTCAGAACTATGGGGTCATAGTTTGAGGGTAAGGGAGCAAACCTTTTAGGATTGAGGTGAGGGGCAATTTCCTCACCCAGAGAGTGGTGAATCTGTGGAATTCATTACCACAGAAGGCAGTTGAGGCCAAAACATGGGAGGAGGGAGGGTGGCAATTCTCCCATCCCACTGCATTATTTTTTAGCGCAGCGGGCCGCAACACCTTAGCAGGGGTTGTTCCGCACTGGGGCATCCGGGCCTCCGCGTGTCTCCTTGCGCCGGATTTCCGGAGCCGCGTAATTTATATTAATGTGAGTATTAATATAATTTAAATAGCATTAGCAGGCCTGGGACTGAAATCTATGGGCCTGCAAGCTGCTCCCCTATCCCTGCTCGGAGTATTTCACTCCAGCGGGGACTACTATAGCTATTACACTACTTGCGGGGAGCTGGTGGCCCGACTCCACTGGCGTGAAGGGGGAGGTGGCAATCAAGGGTCCCCAGAGGGTCGGGCGCCGGTGGGGGTGCCCCCTGGGCCTTGGCACTTTGACAGTGCCTGCCTGGGCCAGTGATCGGGTCGTGGGTGTCGGTGAACCAGCGATGCAGGGGTCGCCGGGCCGACCAGTTATCGAGTTGGCCAGCAATCTGGAGGCCAGCAGACAGGGGCCACTGCGCATGTGCTGATCTCAGCGCTGACAGATTGGCGCACGTGCAGTGGCGCACTCACCACTATGCTGCCGGCCTCTCAGATGTGAATAGGCCCCGCCCCTTCATTTTTATTGTGATTTACATTAGAGCAGTCTGCGGTGCACAGAGTGTGGGGGATTGTTTTTTAAATTCCCACTGAAAAAACCAGCGTGATTTACTCCAAGTTTTACGCAAATTCGGCACTTAGATTTCTTGGGGGGAGAATTGCCCCCGCTGTGTGATTTCCAGGAGAAATTAGATATAGCTCTTGGGGCTAGAGGGATCGTGAGATATGGGAGGGAAGGCAGGATCAGGGCATTGATTCTGATGATTAGCTATGATCAAAATGAATGGTGGAGCAGGCTTGAAGAGCCGAATGGCCTACTCTTGCTTCTAGTTTCTATATTTCTATGAATGTGCATGTAGTAAAGGGCCTTATTTTCAAATTGAAGCAATCTCTTCAATTCTGCTTTTGGCCACAAAGGGGCAGTGTTGCCGTGTGTTTAAAAGGAAGCTGTGCTAACCATATAAAATCCTATATTTTCTCAAATGAATGCGGACAAGTCACAAGTGTCTTTCCTCTGAAGAGGTAGTAATTTTCTCATCTATTTCTTTAGACATTCAAACCCAATCTGTACAAACCCTAAGCTTGACATGTGTTCGTCTGCGAAGCCATTTCTCCCGAGGGCTTGATTCATTGCACGTGGATGAATCCTTGCTGTCATTCTCCTTTACGTTCACACTTTCATACCTCATTACCTGTAATTGGAAAAAGCTTCAGTTATAAATTCACCAGCCTCGTCAAAACATGCTGTGATGCAGCCCAGTCTCGAATATAGCACACTTTACTGATAGCTCCCTTACAGAGAAACCATAAAGACAGCTGCTTCAACGTGCTTTTACTGCGGGTGTGAATGAAAGCCTGATAAACCCTCAATGGACAATGTACCCTCTACCGAAAAAAATCCTTCAAGCTCCTCGGATTAATTCAGCTCCTGTTTTCCAAGTCATAGCCATTAAATTTGGGCGGCACAGTGGTTAGTGCATCTGCTTCACAGCGCCAGGGTCCCGGGTTCGATTCCCGGCTTGGGTCACTGTCTGTGTGGAGTTTGCATGTTCTCCCCGTGTCAGCGTGGGTTTCCTCCGGGTGTTCCGGTTTCCTCCCACACTCCAAAGATGTGCGGGTTAGGTGGATTGGCCATACTAAATTGCCCCTTAGTGTTAGAGGGACTACCTAGAGTAAATGCATGGGGATAGGGCCTGGGTGGGATTGTGGTCGGTGCAGACTCGATGGGCCGAATGGCCTTCTTCTGCACTGTAGGATTCTATGATTCTAACTAACAATAAAATGAGCAACTGAGAATGAGCATTACATTAATTGGATTGCATAGACTATGAGTGCAGACCATTTTATTCATAAACATATACATAATAGGGTGGCATGGTGGGACAGTGGTTAGCACTGCTGCCTCACAGCGCCAGGGACCCGGGTTTGATTCCAGCCTTGGGTCACTGTGTGCGTGGAGTTTGCACATTCTCCCCGTGTTTGCGTGGGTTTCCTCCGGGTGCTCTGGTTTCCTCCCACGCTCTAAAGATGCGGGTTAGGTTGATTGGCCATGCTAAATTACCCCTTCATGTCAGGGGGACTAGCAGGGTAAATATAAGATTACGGGGATAGGGCCTGGGTGGGATTGTTGTCGGGGCTGGCTCGATGGGTTAAATGGTCTCCTTCTGCACTGTAGAGATTCTACGATTCTATCTTTTCTTGTTCATATCACAAAATAAGTTTAAACGTTTAAAGTTTATTTATGAGTGTCGCAAGTCGGCTTACATTAACACTGCAATGAAGTTACTGTGAAAAATCCCCTCGTCACCACACTCTGGCGCCTGTTCGGGTACACTGAGGGAGAATTTAGCATGGCCCAATGCACCTAACCAGCACATCTTTGGACTGTGTGAGGAAACCAGAGCACTCGGAGGAAACCCACACAGATACAGGGAGAACATGCAGACTCCACACAGACAGTGACCTAAGCCGGGAATCGAACCCGGGTCTCTGGCGCTGAGAGGCAGCGGTGCTAACCACTGACACTTTAAAACACCAACAGTGTAAAACATATTACGAACTGCACAGCTTCCATAAATCAATTAACTGATTCCTGTTCGATACTCTAGTCCAGTAATGTTTTGTATGGTACTAATCCACTGAGCATAGAACTCTTGATCATGATGCCAGTGCAGTGCACTTTTATACTAGCTCATGTAACAGGTGTCCTATTCCAGTATTGCTGTTCCTGTTTGTCTCTGACCTAAACAGGCACAAGAGGCTGGGTCGGTAAGAATGTTCAAGGCTGAGATAGACAGATTTTTAATCAGTCAGGGAATAAAGGGTTTTGGGGATAAGGCAGGAAAGTGGAGTTGAGGATTACTACATTAGATCAATCATGATCTCATTGAATGGCAGAGCAGATTTGATGGGCCGAATGGTCTACCTCTGCTCCTACACCTTGTGGTCTTATAGCTTTATTCCCTTCATTTCCTTTGCTAGTATCACATTCTGTGCATGATCCAAGATTCACTAGATAGGAAACTGAAACAGGAATGTTAGCTGATTTTTTCTTCCTTACTTGTAGCGGCACTATAGATGAGTTGGCTGTATGGGGTGATCTTAGCGGCTCGTCACACCAGTCGATTGGCGTGGCCAGTCGGTAAAATGGTGAGAAAGGCGAAAAACCAGGTTCACGCCCAGTTTATCGCCTTTCACAATCTTACCCGCCCCGGATTGTCAGCAGGATCAGCCTCACACCATTTAATATTTAAATCTGCATTTCAATAATATTGGTGAGCCTGGGTCGGAATTGTCCAGGTTCACTTGCCTTAACGGCCTCGCTGGTGAAGGTTCTCACTGGCGAGGGTCACTTATGAACCCCAGCAACAGACACCTGACAGATAACGGCCTTGCCGGTAGGACCGGAGGCTATTAATGCCACCCGGGTGGTCAGGAGCAGTGGGGGGGGGGTGGAGGGAGGGGGTGGGGGTAGTGTCCCTTGGGCAATGCCAGCCTGGCACCCTGGCAGTGCTCAGCAGGCACTGGGCAGTGCCAGGTGACGGGGCCTAATTGGAGAGGTGGGGCCATCATGGAGGTGGGGCCATGATGGGGGGGGGCAGATGTATAATCTGCATCGTGGATCGGCCGGGACAGTGATCGGCTGAGGGGAGAGGTATTGGGCGGCAATCAGCTAGGGTGTATCAGAGTGATGATCGGCTGGGGAGACCAAGGATCAGGGGGTTGGGGCAAAGACCTGGGGGATGGGGGAATGGGGGGGGGGTGATATCCGGGGAAGGTGTGGGGGTGAGTAACAGATCTCTCAATGTTCTGTGAACACTTGTACACAGAATACTGAGAGATCAAGACACATGCACAATAGAGCTCCTCGCAGTCAGCAGCCGGCTTCCCAGTGTGAATAGACTCCACCCACTCAACCTACTGGCGTGAATCACACTTTGCCTTTTTTTTTGCACTAAGTGCCATATGATTGCATCTATGAGCTCATCCAAAAAATGGGCACAATTCCAACCTGCTTTCATGCTTGTTCAGCACTTAGAATCCTTTTGGTAAGATTGCCCCACCAGACCTGGATTAAGAGTCAATGGTAGAATGGGGTTGAGTTGAATGTTGCAGCCTCAGGTCAGCTCCTGGACTGTGTGTAAATGTAACCGAACCAAGGAAGCAGTTGGGCTGCAATGTGGGTGGACCCAGAATTGAGTTCCAAAGAACAAAGAACAAAGAACAATACAGCACAGGAACAGGCCCTTCGGCCCTCCAAGCCTGCGCCGCTCCCCGGTCCAGGATTGAATCCTGAATCCAGGATCCCCGCCCAATTTTCCAGCCTATCTACATACCAATATCCTATCCACCGAGCTGTCCCTCACAGCTACGATGCTTTGTTCCAACAGAGATGGCAGCATATCATTGGTCAGACTGGGAATTGGCTGGACTTGGGCATGGAGCTGAGTCAGGAGTGGTTGTCTCATAGGATCAGAAGTAGCTACTGGATGACAGGGTATTGGTAACAACAATTAAAAAATAATTAAATTGGGGAGCATGGTGGCACAGTGGTGAGCACTGCTGCCTCACAGTGCCAGGGACCCTGGCTCAATTCTGGCCTCGGGTGACTGTGTGGAGTTTACATGTTCCCCCCCGTGTCCACATGGGTTTCCTCCCACAGTCCAAAGATGTGTGGGTTAGGTTGATTGGCCATTGGCTAAATTGCCCATTAGTGTCAGGGAAATTGGCAGGATAAACACATGGGATTATAGGGTTAGGGCCTGGATGGGATTGCTGTTAGGTGCAGGCTCGATGGGCCGAATGGCTTCCTTCTGCATTGTGGGGATTCTATAATTCTATGTGCGGGTCAGGTTGACTTGGCATGCTGAATTGCCCCTGAGCATCAGAGGGACCAACAGGCTAAATGCATGGGATTGCGGATATAGGGCTGGGGTGGGATTGTTGTCGGTGCAGGCTCGATGGGCCGAATGGCCTCCTTCTGCACTGTAGGGATTCTATGATTCTATATATATATATATATATATATCTGAAGAGATCCGATAATCATACATTTTCTGACCAGTCATTTTGCACGAAATGGGTGAACTGCCACTAATTCCTCTTCGCAGACCATTTTAAATTGACAAGCAACTGAATAAACAAATTAAAGATTGCAGCGGGATGCGAAAATTGAAACAAAAAACTGCAAAGAAGAGCTCTGGAAATTAAAACGGCACGCCTTATTCATTTTTCATTCAAAACCAGCGTCTTTATTTTAAAATGTGCCGGGGCTGATGAATGAAAACTATTGTTCCAAGAAGGTTCCCTTTATCAACTGTGAGTGTGAAAGATCATTCCTAATAATTGGAATTCTGGAACATCTATTCACATTGTCAGTCCTTAATATGACAAGATGAACACTTTTATAACAAGCTGGTTCAACATAAATAATAAAGCGTTCCTCTTAATTCAAGTACTTTGATGCATCCTGCCAGCATGGCAGTCATAATTTTCCTGTAATATTATTTTTTTTAAAGCCTCTTGGAAATGACAGAGCTACATCCATAAATTCTGACTTACAGAGCACAGCAGAGAAGGTGCTAATTCAAATTTAATTTTGAGCATGCAATGGAACTGCCTATCTAAAATCTGTCATCAACTTACAGACGTGTTGCCAGTTCATTATATCCGACTCATTAACAATTGTTTGGTGCAGAACGCCACGGCTCCAACATTTCTGGAGCTTCAGCAGGAAAGTGGTGACACATTTTTGCTTCATTCATGCTTTTGCGTAGAACCAGGATAACCGGAGGGTTTTTTAAAAATTCATTCGTGGGACATGGGCATCGCTGGCTGGTCAACATTTAGTGCACATCCCTAGTTACCCGAGGGCAGTTCATAGAATCCCTACAGTGCAGAAGGAGGCCATTCGGCTCATCGAGTCTGCACCGGCCACAATCCCACCCAGGCCCTATTCCCGTAACCCCACATATTTACCCTGCTAATCCCCCTGACACTCGGGCCAATTTAGCATGGCCAAACAGCCTAACCTGCACATCTTTGGAATGTGGGAGGAAACCGTAGCACCAGGAGGAAACCCACGCAGACGGGGAGAATGTGCAAACTCCACACAGACAGTGACCCGAGGATGGAATTGAACCCGGGTCCCTGGTGCTGTGAGGCAGCAGTGCTAACCACTGGGTCACTGTGCCGCCCAATTGAGAGTCTACCAAAGGAAAATTTCATTGGAAATTAGTATGAGGCAATTTCTGTAACTTTCTTTTGTTCATTTATGGGACATGGGGGTCGCTGGCTGGCCAGCATTTATTGCCCATCCTTAGTTAACATAGAAACATAGAAAAACTACAGCACAAAACAGGCCCTTCGGCCCCACAAGTTGTGCCGAACATATCTCTACCTTTTAGGCCTACCTATAACCCTCCATCCTATTAAGTCCCATGTACTCATCCAAGAGTCTCTTAAAAGACCCTATTGAGTTTGCCTCCACCACCACTGACGGCAGCCGATTCCACTCGCCCACCACCCTCTGTGTGAAAAACTTCCCCCTTTACATTTCCCCTGTACCTATCCCCCAGCACCTTAAACCTGTGTCCTCTCATAGCTTTCATTTCCACACTGGGAAAAAGCCTCTGAGAGTCCACCTGATCTATGCCTCTCAACATCTTATATACCTCTATTAGGTCTCCTCTCATCCTACGTCTCTCCAAGGAGAAAAGACTGAGCTCCCTCAGCCTCTCCTCATAAGGCATGCCACTCAATCCAGGCAACATATCCTTGAACTGAGTGGTTTACTGGGCCATTTCAGAGGGCACTTGAAAGTCAACCGCATTGCTGTGGCTCTGGAGTCACACGTAGGCCAGACCAGGTAGGGATGGCAGATTTCCTTCCCTAAAGGACATTAGTGAACCAGATAGGTTTTTCCAACAATCGGCAAAGGTTTCAGGGTCATCAGTAGATTCTTAATTCCAGATATTTTATATTGAATTCAAATTCTACCATTTGCCATAGCGGGATTCGAACCCCGGTCCCCCAGAACATCAGCTGAGTTTCTGGATTAATAGTCTAGCGATAATACCACTAGGCCATCGCCTCCCCTCTCCTTTACATTGATCTGCTGAGTGACGAGCTGACCTCATCAGGTTGTTGCCCATTTTAAAAAACCTGCACAATTTTACTCTCCATTCACTTCAATGCATAGTAAAGTTGGGCATGTGGTACAACTTTCCAAATGTGTGACCTTTCCCACCTAGAAGGACAAGAGCAGCAGATGCATGGGAACACCACTACCACCTGCAGGTTCCCTCCAAGTCGCTCACCATCCTGAACTGGACTCATATTTAGGACCTCCTCTCTTTCTTTCACCTATGTTGTTTGTACCGATGTATACCACGACCACTGGCTGCTCACCCTCCCCCTCCAGAATGTCCTGTAGTCGCTCTGAAACATCATTGACCCTAGCACCAGGGAGGCAACATACCATCCTGGTGTCTTGCTTGCGGCCACAGAAATGCCTATCTATTCCCCTCACAATTGAACCCCCCATAATTATTACATTCTCACATTCTTACTCCCCCCCACCCCCCCCGTACAGAAGAGTCAATTGTGATGCAGTGAATTTGGCTGTTGCTGCTTTCCCCTGGGAGGCCATTCCCCTCAACAGTATCCAGAGTCGTATATCTGTTTCGAAGAGGAATGGCCACAGGAGATTCATGCACTGCCTGCCTAGTCCTCATGCTCTGCCCGATGGTCACCCATTCCTTTCCTGCTTGTGGAGTCTAGCCTGCAGTGGGACCACCTCTCTGTATGTGCTATCCATGGTATTCTCCGGCTCGCTGATGCTCCACTACCATTGCTCCAGCTCTGAAAACCACACTTCCAGGAGCTGCAGCTGGAGACACTTGCTGCACACATGCTGGCTCCAAGCACTGGCTTCCCACATAGAACAGGAGGAGCACACCACGGCATCGAACTCTCCTGCCATGATGTCCCTTTTTAAAAATCCTTTTGGAAGATACTTAAAATCAAATAATCTGGGGCTCTTCTTCCCTGATCCTCATTACTGCGAACTATAAAATACTAAATAAAGATCTTAAAAACTATAAATAATAAAGTAGTGAATACTTACCTTACTGTACTCACCCAATCCGCTATGTCCACTTGCCCTGAATTACCTTTGAATCCTGGCCTTATCTCAGGATCCCCAAAGTCCAAGCTAGTACTTCACTCTCAATCTTGTTCTTTCTCCCTCTCTTTTTTCCTCCCACTCCGCTCTCTAAATTTATCTTACTTTGTTTATTTTATTACCTTATTTCACTTGACCTGATTTAACTTTACATCCCTATTGCTAGTGTTCCTTACTGAAATTCAAGGGGCTACTTCTTTATAAATGATACGTTCTTCTGATTTAAGCTATTTAACCCTAATCTCTAACAACAGCTTCTCACCAACCAATGAATTTACTGCTTTCCTGTAACATCACTCCTGGATTACTTTCACAAACTCAGCCCGCTGCCCCAGTGGAGGTGGCCCGCGCAGGTCTGGCTGCCTCCGCTCCCAGAAGGTGAGCAAAGGCCCTGATCCTCACTCTGTATTTATCAGCTGCCCTAGTGGAGTTGTTCCTTGCAAGTCCTGCCTCCACTCCCGGAAGGTGAGTGAAAGTCCCAAGCTTCATCGTGTATTTATTAGCTGCCCCAGTGGAGGGGCCTCTCACAGGTCCGGCTGCCTCTGTTCCTGGAAGGTGATCCACCCTGATCTGACTACCCGCTGCCCGTCCACTACCCACAGACCCAACAACATCACCCACCTGTCAATTCACATACCTACCATCTCATCCATTTGCCATCCTACCTACCTACCGCTGCATCAACCTGTCATCCTATCCATCTATTTTCTCACCTAACTACTGTCTCACTCACCTGCCACCTCACCATCTATCACCTCACCCACATGCCAGTTTATCCATCTGCCATCTCATCTACCCAACCCACTTACCACACATCTACCACCCTACCCATTCACTCATTCCTCCACCCACCTCTTCACCGAACATTCAAACCGGACATTTCAGCTTCCAAGACAGCAGTCAGTGTCGTAAAAAGAGGGTGTGTCCTATCTTGCCCCTGGATTCTACTCTGCTGGGGCAGTGCGCTCTGAGGGACGCTGCGCTGCTTATTTCTGGGACAGCCGGGCTCAGGAGATCCCGGAAGAAATGCCGAGCAGCGTCAAAGCAGATGAACATTTGAGCAGAGCGGCAATCCTACAATGACTGCCATTCTACACAAGATCTAAGCCATTATCTCCATGCCTACTCTAAAACATTTCCAATTCTTAAAGACTGCTATTGGGTCACTCCTTAGTCTTCTCTTCTGTCTTCTTACAATTGTCTGCCATCAATGTCAGATGACAGACTCTCCTCCAATATTCTACCTCTATGCATTTCAGTCTATGGGCAGATGTCCAATATCATGGATTCCAGCTTACATCAATACCTGAGGTGTGATAGTCATATTGCTCCATGAAGAGCGGCCTTTTACTTAAACTATGCAAATTAATGGCTTGCTGAGGAGGTGAATTAAAATCCTCTCTTGGTTAGGGCTTGAGTGTGACTTTGTGACTTGACTTCTCATGCTCATTCGGGGCCCAAGTCAAAGCAAGTGACCGAACTCTTTAACCAGCCGTCACTCTGTACACGCTACCACTTGAAACAGATACAAGAATACAATTTATGAGACAAGTATGGGCCATGTGGAGCCTCAAAGCCCAGCGTGTGAGCAGCAGATTGAACACAGTAGGGCCACCTCGGCGAGGAGCCTTGCCTTGTCCACTTTACCCTGCAATATTAACTTACCAACCTAAACTACCTCAAAGGTGAATTAATTTGATTTGATTTATTATTGCCACAAGTATTAACGTACAGTGAAAAGTATTGTTTTTTGCACGCTATACAAAGTATACCGTTCATAGAGAACGAAAAGAGAGAGTGCAGAATGTAGTGTTACAGTCATAGCTAGGGTGTAGAAAAAAAAAGTTACCTGCCGTAAAACAAATGCCAACACATCAGTTGACTCCCAGTAGCTGGCATGGAACAGGTGTGGTAGTGCCACAGTCGGAAAGGCTGTTAATGCATCAGGGCAGTACAGTGCGTAGTCGATCCTTTTTGGCCCCCACCATTTTGTAGTAACTGTGGGATACAATCAAATATTATCCGGTTTAACACATATGATGTTACCCTAGCCTAAAATCAAGTTAAGCATTTTGATTATTCTCACATGAGCGTGCTTAAACAGTTTATTGAATGCAAGATGCAATAACCCTATTTTATTAATAGTTTTGCATCACATCAAAGTATGGCTACATCATAGCAGCAGATATTTGGAGATTAATGAGTCAGGCTTTCACATATCTCAGTGATGCCATCAGGTCTTCTACCTTGATCTCCTTTGTGAAGAGGAACCTCTGCAGGGAGGCACTAGCGTAGTGGCATTGTCACTCATATAAGCCTACTTGTGACACTAATAAATAAACTTAACTTTAAATTTTAAAACTTTAACAATGCATCGACCCAGGGTAATGCTCTGGGGATCAGGTTTTGAATTGCGCCATGGCAGATACATAAAAATAATTTTTAAAGATCTGGAATTAAATGACCATGAAACCATTGTCAATTGTCATAAAAACCCATCAGGTTCACTAATGTTCTTTAGGGAAGGAAATCTGCCGTCCTTACCCAGTCTGGCCTACAGGTGACTCCGAGAGCTGTGTGATTGACTCTTGGCTGCCCTCTGAAATGGCCACTCAGTTCAAGGGCAATAAACACTGACCTTGCTAGCGATTCCCACATCCCATGTCAGATTTTTAAAAAATCATTATCCACCAAAGCCAGGCATTTGGACCAGATGCAGGTTCACAGGTACAAAAAGCAGGTAACATAGAAACATAAAAACTAGAAACAGGAGTAGGCCATTCGGCCCTTCGAGCCTGCTCCGCTATTCATTTTGATCATGGCTAATCATAGAATTTAATATCCTGATTGCCCCTTCCCCCCATATCCCTTAATCCCTTTCGCCCCTTAAGCTATATCTAATTCCTTCTTGAAATCAGACAACGTTTTGGCCTCAACTACTTTCTGTGGTAGTGAATTCCACACATTCACCACCCTTTGAGTGAAGAAATTGCTCCTCACCTCAGTTCTAAAAGGTTTACCCCTTATCCTCAAACTATGACCTCTAGATCTGGACTCCGCTACCACTGGGAATATTCTTGATTAGAAATTAATATAAGTTTCTATGAGATCCTCTCTCACTCTTCTAAACTCCAATGAAATACAATCCTAACTGACTTAGTCTCTCATGTGACAGACCTGCCATCCCAGGAATCAGCCTGGTAAACCTTTGTTGTACTCCCACTATAGCAAGGACATCCTTCCTCAGGTAACATCACCAAAACCGCACACAATACTCCAGGTGTGGCCTCACCAACACCTTATACAATTGCAGCAAAACTTCCCTATCCCAAGACCCTGACATTCCTTTATTGATCCTTTATTTGTACCAAACATCTCAGATAGGGAGATTGATATTGGGAAACTCATTTGGGGGTAGGGCAAGGGGGAAGCAAGAAAAAATGTATAATTAACACATAATTTGTACATTTATGGAAAAAAAGGAACAAATGAAGGAATATGATTAAGGAAGGGATATAATGCACTTACCTTACCAATGTTTTAAAAATTCATTTACAGTATGTAGGCTTTGCTGGCTAGGCCTGCATTTGGCATCCATCCCTAGTTACCCTTGAGCAACTTGCCACTACCTTCTCGAGGGCAAAGAGGGAAGGGCAATAAGTGCTGGCCGAGCCAGCGAAGCTCACGTTCCACAAATTAATTTTAAAAATTACTGTGCACTTTCCATAGCTTTCCATTGATTGAATGTTTCCTAGTAAACCTCAGTACGGATTTGTACATAAAGCAGTGTAGCTAGTAATCCTGATACAAAGATACAAGTCCCAGCAGTGAAGCGTAGGCTGGTGCGAGAATGTTAGTTGCTAAATGTGCAGCAAAGAATTTGGGAATAGCTAGAGAGTGTGAACAGAGACATCTCCCTGTCATAAATATCTAAAAGAGAATACGTCCTTGTGAGTGTAAGTGACAGTGATCTCATAAAAGGCGCATGTAATGAGTTGCAATGGTGTGCTTATTAATGAACATTACTAATCCAATATCATAGAATCATAGAATCCCTACAGTACAGAAGGAAGCCATTTGGCCCATCAAGCCTGCACCGACAACAATCCCACCCTGGCCCCATCACCGTAACCCCGTATTTACCCTGCTAATCCCCCTGATACTTGTGGGCCATTTAGCCTGACCAAACAACTGAACCTGTACGTCGTTGCAGTATGGGAGGAAACTGGAGCACCTGGAGGAAGCCCACGCAGCCACAGGGAGAATGTGCAAACTCCACACAGACAGTGGCCCAAGGCTGAAATTGAACCCAGGTTCCTGGTGCTGTGAGGCTGCAGTGCTAACCACTGTGCCGCCTCTAAATATCTCTCTCCCCCCTGGATCTGATGCTTGTATTAAACATGAAGGATAAGGATTACTTCTCAACCCAACATGTTCCTCCTCATTTCAGGTGGAGTGATTTACAGAATGTTAGGATATGGTGCACAGAATACCTCTGTCCCCAAATTACCCTTCTGAAGCAACCCTGCAATATGTTGCTTGTTCCAGCTATGCAATGAAGGAATTCTCTGCCATTTTCCACTCCCGATTGCTTAATTTAACAGGCAGTACAGATCAGCAAATTTAAGAATCACTCTGAGACCACCAATGTCATTTTAGAATCCAGCTTGTGCACACAGGTTAGAGGCAGGTAACTAAAGGTAAAAGCAATTTTAAAGAAAAGTCTTATTGGACTTGAAACATTGGGCTGGATTTTCCGACTTTGCTCGCAGCTGGGATTCTCCGGTCCCGCTGCAGTGAACGGAGATTTGGCTGGGCGCCAAATTCTCCCTCCACGCCCGCCAGCAGCAGTGGGGCGTGAATGGCTGGAGAATTCTGGCATTAACTCTGTTTCTCTCTCTACAGATACTGCCTGACCTGCTGAGCTTTTCCATCACTTTGTTTTTATTTTGGATAACTAAACAGTTCACTGCCTTCATATGGGTCCTTTTAGTTGGAAGTTGGAGACCAATTGGCCACACTGGTAATAGCACAACTCCAAATGCTGTAGAATATTGTGGGCTGGATTTTGCCAGCTGGTAAGAAACAGACTGGGAGATGCAGGACTGGTAACATGGCAGACGGAGGGGCCGAAGGGAAGTCAACACAGCATGTGGTCAGTAAAGGGTACCTCAGTGAGGCTGTCACCCACTGGGCAGCCAATTGAGCCACGTAAATGCCAAATTAAAGGTAACCTCCTACTCTTGCCAGCATTTTAACCTGTGTCAGGAGGGCCTGATGCCAATTGGGAAGGTGTTGGCCTGGTGGTATTATCACTAGACTATTAATCCAGAAACTCAGGTAATGTTCTGGGGTTCTGGGTTCGAATTCCGCCATGGCAGATGGTGGAATTTGAATTTAATTTAAAATGATCTAGAATTAAGAATCTACCGATGACCATGAAACCATTGTTGATTGTCGGAAAAACCCATCTGGTTCACTAATATCTTTTAGGGAAGGAAATCTGCCATACTTGCCTGGTCTGGCCTACATGTGGCTCCAGAGCCACAGCAATGTGGTTGACTCTCAGCTGAGTTTTTTGAAGGGGTAACTAAGAAGGTAGATGAGGGTAGTGCAGTTGATGTTGTCTACATGGACTTTTGCAAGGCCTTTGATAAGGTACCGCATGGTAGGTTGTTGCATAAAGTTAAATCTCACAGGATCGGGGGGTGAGGTATCTAAATGGATACAAAATTGGCTTCTAGAGAGTTGTTTTTCAAACTTGAGGCCTGTGACCAGCGGTGTGCCTCAGGGATCAGTGCTGGGCCCACTGTTATTTGTCATTTATATTAATGATTTGGATGAGAATATAGGGGGCATGGTTAGTAAGTTTGCAGATGACACCAAGATTAGTGGCATAGTGGACAGTGAAGAAAGCTATCTCCAATTGCAACGGGATCTTGATCAATTGGGCCAGTGGGCTGACGAATGGCAGATGGAGTTTAATTTAGACAAATGCGAGGTGATGCATTTTGGTAGATTGAACCAGGACAGGACTTACTCAGTTAATGATAGGGCGTTGGGAAGAGTTACAGAACAAAAAGATCTAGAGGTACATGTTCATAGCTCCTTGAAAGTGGAGTCACTGGTGGACAGAGTGGTGAAGAAGGCATTCGGCATGCTTGGTTTCATCGGTCAGAACATTGAATACAGGAGTTGGGACGTCGTGTTGAAGTTGTACAAGACATTGGTAAGGCCACACTTGGAATACTGTGTGCAATTCTGGTCACCCTATTATAGAAAGGATATTATTAAACTAGAAAGAGTGCAGAAAAGATTTACTAGGATGCTACCGGGACTTGATGGATTGAGTTATAAGGGGAGGCTGAATAGACTGGGACTTTTTTCTCCGGTGCTTAGCAGGCTGAGGGATAACCTTTTAGGGGTGTATAAAATAATGAGGGGCATAGACAAGGTAGATAGTCAATATCTTTTCCCAAAGGTAGGGGAGTCTGAAACGAGAGGGCATAGGTTTAAGGTGAGAGGGGAGAGATACAAAAGTGTCCAGAGGGGGAATTTTTTCACACAGAGGGTGGTGAGTATCTGGAACAAGCTGCCAGAGGTAGGAGTAGAGGCGGGTACAATTTTATCTTTGAAAAAGCATTTAGACAGTTACATGGGCACGATGGGTATAGAGGGATATGGGCCAAATGCGGGCAATTGGAATTAGCTTAGGGGTTTTTTTTAAAAATGGGTAGCATGGACAAGTTGGGCTGAAGGGCCTGTTTTCCATGCTGTAAACCTCTATGCCCGCCAAGGGCAACTAAGGATGGACAATAAATGCTGGCCAGCCAGCGATGCCCATGTTCTCTGAATGAATAGAAATGAAGACAGCATGGTAAACACTTGGTGGGTTGTGAGTGTGTTCCCAGGGAATGGTCCTCATTTACTGGTTGCTCTCTGGCCCACAGAGGGCAACCCCCCACCCCGTGTATGTTAATTGTCATTAAAATGTCACCCAGTGCCCTGCCACCAGCCAGCGCGTAGCGTCGGCCCCGACTTTCAGCCCAGGATTTGAGATCATTGGGAAAGTCCAACCTTGCATGTCGCACTAAAGAAAAAAGCTTGCTTTAAAATCAGGAGCTAAAGAATGGTTCTGGGCACCATTTTAAAACTAATCCATAATTGAGAAGTAAACTCCCGTAAGAAAGAAGTGAATTTATATGAAATGAACTTCAACTAGGAATGGATGACTATAAAAATGATCAAATTTGGAGACTGAATGGTGCCAAAAAAATTACCATATCATATCTCCCACAGCAACACAAGCATGATGTACAGATGCATCTTGTTCAATGAGGTCATGGTCCTAACAGATGTTAACAAATCTATTTTTGATAAAAATAATTGCATGATGGTTGGAACATGCAAGGACACCGGACAGTTGATGGCACCATATACCGTCCTGTTGTCTGGGGCTGGTGGATGTCACAGAGATGAGGCTGAAGGTTGTCTCAGTTAATCTTCAAGTCAACCAAACTCTTCAGATAAAGGCTGCCATTTTTATTCAATCACAGCAGAAATATTTTAACCTGATGTCATATTTTAACAATTCGACTGATTTCAGTTTATTTTAGCCAATGGCTGATGAAGAGGATTAGTTGAGTGTAATTACCAAGAAATTAGATTACAAAATCTTACGTTCCACCTGTAAGGCATTTGTAACCATTTCCTGAACCCCACAAATGATAAAATGGCCTCAAATCAGTCCTGTTTGTGATATTTAATAGATAATTAAAGAAAAAATGAATGGAATTTTAGTTTCATTGGTCTGAGGAGAATCTGAGAGTTGTTATGGGAGTGGAAGCAGGCAGCTTTGGCAATATCTGGGCTGGAAATCATTCTAAATGCAGCAAGGTTGTAAATGTAGGCTGGGATTCTCTGAAAAAAAAGCTAAGTGCCCAACAGGTGGGAAAACGGGAGATTTTCCCGCCCGTTATTTGGGCGCACTTACCTGAATTAATCTCCAGCACTCTGCATCACAGAGTGCCTCAGTGAGATTCACGCCAATAAGTGGGGGGGGGGGGTAAGCCAGAACCAACTGTCAGTGTGGAGATCGGCACATGCACACACTAGGCCTTACCGTCACTGGCCTCCCTATCGCCGGCCACTCCTTCCTGGTTGCTGGCTTTCCTCCTGCCCCCCCCCCCCACCAATCATCGGCCTTCCCGACCTCCCCCACCAATCACTGCCCTACCAGACTCCCACCCCCAGGCCAGCCCCGATCGTCCCCAACCAAGGCCAGCCATGACCTCCCCCCCTCACCCCCAGCCAGCCCCGCTCTCCCCACAAATGATGGCCAGCCCTGGACGAACACCCCCCCCCCCATGGCCAGCCTCACCCCGTCCAATGGACATCCCCAATTGACCCCTCACTCCCTCCCCCACCGATCCTATTGCAGAGTGGGTTCTCTCCACCACTGATCACCTCCCCAGTAGGTCCCTTCCCCCTCTGACCTCGCCCTTTTGGCACTGCCTGGTGCCCCCTTGGCACTGCCCAGTGCCCGGTGGGCAGTGCCAGTGTGTCCCTTGGGCAGTGCCAAGGTTCCAGGCTGCCCCTTCCAAAAGGGCAGCCCCGCCATGCCCTTGACCTCCTGAGGGGCCTCAATAGGCTCTGTCCCCACTAGCAGGGTGAGCACCCCTGGGGACCATTGTAAACCCTGCTGGTGGGAACATCTCCCGGTTGTAGATTTTGATGGGAACGGTAGACAATCGCTTCAGTCTTCCCTCTATTCTCCTCAATCAATTCTAGATATCGTCCAAGCAGTGTGGAAAAGAACAGAGATAGCAGAGTTGTGGAGAGAGGTGAGGCTGAGGTCGAACTGTGTATTTTCAGCGCACTTACAGCTTATTCCTTAAATGAAAGAGTTTAACGTGTTAAATTTTCTCTGTCCGCAGCAAGGAGTGAGGTACCTAGCCTGCAGCCAGTACACGCTGAGGTCACTCACCACGGAAGCAGACTTGGAAAATTTAAGTGAATAATTTAAGAGTAACAAGGTCACCAGTGAGCTATTGAAGAGAATTGCTGAAAATGATTCAAACATGGTCAAGACAGTCTAGCACAAATTGGAGGAAGTCACACTCAAACAGTGTAACCCTCTGGCCAGATTACATCTTGGATATTGCCTCCATTCTGGTCACCATAATGTAAGGTAGAACTTCGACATGAACCCATAAAACTGACCCCTAGCATCACATCACCTAATCACGAGGAACAACTGGAGAAATTGGGAAAGAGGCAATTTCAGAGAGATATTTACAACAACGGCATACAAAGGGTAAATCTGAAATACTATTTTGAGCCATAGGATGGGTGCAGAAGGAGGCCATTCGGCCCATCGACTCTCCAAACTGTGACACTCGGTCAAGAGGACAAACTAATCAAATATACATTAAGGCAGGAGAGTCAGAAGCTTTTTCCCAGGGTGGAAGAGTCAATTACTAGGGGGCATAGGTTTAAGGTGCAAGGGGCAAGGTTTAAATGAGATGTATGAGGCAAGATTTTTGCACAGAGGGTGGTGGGTGCCTGGAACTCACTGCCGGGGGAGGAAGTGGAAGCAGATGCAGTCGTGACTTTTAAGGGGCATCTGGACAAATACATGAATAGGATGGGAATGGAGGGATATGGTCCCTGGAAGGGTAGGGGGTTTTAGTTCAGTCAGGCAGCATGATCGGTGCAGGCTTGGAGGGCCAAAGGGCCTATTCCTGTGCTGTAATTTTCCTTGTTCTTTGACTGATGTCAGGAATTTATTTGCATCAAGAGTGAACTGACATGAAATGGACTTCTGGATATAAAATGAGGTAAAAGTCCCATAATCATTGGATGTTGGGATTGAGCAAATGTAGAGTCTTTCTGAACGTTTGAAGTGAAATGGATTGAAAGGCCTCTTTCATCTGTATCTATTTTTTGATGGTGTGATTAATATTGTCAATCATGTCAGTTTTTCCCTCAATGGAATGAACCACCTTCTTGAAGAACCTGTGGAATGGGTTAAGTATTATACTCGCAAGGCTGTATCAGCCTAAGGTACTATTTTGCTGATGAATGAGTCATGAAATAAATATGAATATTTAGATCCAAAGCTTCATAAAGAGACTAAAGAAATACTGATTAAATTGCTTGCTGTAAGGAGAGATGCTGTGAAAAGTTCAATTACAGCACATTACTGACCGTTAAAATTGAATTACATTCCACAAACGTTTAAAACATTAATTACAACCTTCATTAAAAAGGGATAAACAACAACATTTCCATCAGGAAACTAAGCTTTGTATATACACGGACAATATAAAAAGAGAGCAAAAATGCTGATAGCGCTCCTCCTTCCTACTACTGGGCAGGCACGGTGGCACAGTGGTTAGCACTGCTGCCTCACAGCGCCAGGGACCCGGGTTCAATTCTGGCCTCAGGTGACTGCCTGTGTGGAGTTTGCACGTTCTCCCCGTGTCTACGTGGGTTTCCTCCGGGTGTTCTGATTTCCCCCTCCATTCTAAAAATATGCGGGTTAAGTTGATTGCTATGCTAAATTGCCTCTTGGTGTCAAGGAGATTAGCAGGGTAAATATGTGTGCTCACGGGGATAGGGCCTGGATGGGATTGTTGTCGGTGCAGGCTCGGCGGGCCGAATGGCCTCCTTCTGCACTGCAGGGATTCTGTAATTGATTTTGCATTTCCATTTCATCAGTACAAGCATGACATATATCCTGCCTTCATCATCCATTTACACGGACTTTCTGTACCAGCTTTATTCTGCATAAAGACAAATATAGAAGAATTTGCATCGTTGTGTCCAAACAAATCCATACCTAAAAACCAGATTTCACAAAGATCCTTAGGTCAAAATATTGCAGCACATTGCATATTTTGAGTAATTGTCTTGGAGACAATTGATGCAATAACATCAGGTTGTGTAATTGCTATCATTTATATAACACACTGCTTCACATTCCCAACCACTAAAGTGATCGACATCCTTTGTTACATTGTCATTCTGATCACATGCCAGAGCTCGGCTTAACAGCCGTAAAGAACAGGCTGGTAGAAATCAATCTCATCGTTTCCACTATCTGCTGATCTTAATGGAGAATCCTAGCTTCATAGAATAGCACAGTGCAGAAGGAGGCCATTCAACCCATTGAGTCTGCACTGGTTCTTGCAAAGACCAATCCAACTAGTTGCACTCCCCAGCCCTTTCCTTCTATCTCTGCAACCTTTAACCATCAAGAATTTATACAATTCCCCTTTGAAAGCGATTAATGAATCTGTATCTATCAACCCAGCAGACACTGCAGTCCAAATCCGTACCACTTAGCATGCAACAAAGATTTCCCTAATTTGTTTTTATTCATTCATGGGACATGGGTGTCGCTGGCTGGCCAGCATTTATTGCCCATCCATTGTTGCCCTTGAGAAGGTGGTGGTGAGCTGCCTTCTTGAATCGCTGCAGTCCATGTTCTGTGGGTTGGCCCACAATGCCGTTAGGGAGGGAATTCCAGGATTTTGACCCAGTGATGCGAAGGAACGGCGATATATTTCCAAGTCAGAATGGTGAGTGGCTTGGAGGGGAACTTGCAGGTGGTGGTCTTCCCATGTATCTGCTACCCTTGACCTTCTCGAAGGAAGTGGTCGTGGGTTTGGAAGGTGCTGTCTAAGGATCATTGGTGAATTGTTGCAGTGCAATGTAGATAGCACATACTGCTGCTAATGAACGTCAGTGGTGGAGAGAGTGAATGTTTGTGGACATGGTGCCAATCAAGTGGGCTGTTTCGTCACGTATGTTTCATCTGGCTTAAATCTATAGCCTTTATTTTCCAACTGCATGGTCTTTGATTTTCATTTCTGCCTTCTATTTGCTAATTACTGATGAGATCATTTTGTAACAGGAATTGTACAATTTTTGGTACAAGTGCGATATAAAATTTACATATAGAAATATGCAAAATGCAAGTGAAAATATATGCGCTAGAATGTGACATGTTTCCAGTGAATATTCTGTGTCATTATTCACAGTAAGTCACAAATATTAAATAGAAATTATTATACAAAGCAAAATTAAATTAGTTGAAAATTCAGCAAAGCCATTGGTGGCAGATTAGCATGCTCACTTAATTGGCTCAAATTTCACATTCATAAAATAGCAACTGTAAGTAATGCACGGTACTTAACAGTAACGAACAAACAGGAATGAAAACCAATCATCACATTTATTAAAGCTACAAACCAAATGTGGCCAGCCAGTCAGAGGAAGAGGTTGAGAAAGGGTTTTGCTAACCAAGGCCTTAAAAATGTATGCTCCACAATAACATAATTAAAGAGTAACCTTTATGATTGTCTTTTGTATCTTCATTATAGGTTTGTTTTAAGCCTTTGGTCTTGTGGAAGTTATAGTTGGGCTTGTATGCTGATTTTTGTCCCAAGAGATATTACTCTATCTTGCAATTCCTTGGAACTTGCAGCGTCTTTCCAGATGTGCTACTCACAACTGTTAGGGTGTCTCTCATGTTATATCATAGAAGAATCATAGAATCCCAACAGTGCAGAAGGAGACAATTCAGCTCATCAACTCTGCACTGACAACAATCCCACCCAGGCCCTATCCCTGTAATTCCACATATTTACTCTGCTAATCCCTCCGACACTAAGGGACAATTTAGCTTGGCCAATCAACCTAACCCGCACATCTTTGGACTGTGGGAGGAAACCGGAGCACCCAGAGGAAACCCACGCAGACACGGGGAGAACGTGAAATATCCACACAGTCACCCGAGGCCAGAATTGAACCCGGGTCTCTGGCGCTGTGAGGCAGCAGTGCTAACCACTGTGCCACCGTGCTGCTCAACTCGGACACAATTCTGAGTTGCATTTTATTTTTGTGACTAGTGATGAAAAACAGAGTGGCTTCCCATATTTGCCTTCTTCATGGTGCAACAATGTTTTTGATTGGTCCAACATTTTTGATGGTCTGGATGGTACTTGAATTTGATATGTCACTCAGAAACCACAAAAGTGGCACTCTGAGTATTATAGTGGGTAATGTTCCTACCTCCATAAAATTATTTCAGAAATGGAATATGCTTTTATTTCAAATTTTGCCAGCAACCTACAACCGCGTTAGAAGTCTATTCATCCCCTCATACTCAAGGACTGAGCAAGCAAATCCAAGTTTGCTCCTGGCTGATTGGTCTGAGAGTTTAGTTTACAATCTAACCTGTGTCAAAGGCTTCATGGTGAAAAAGATACAGTTTGCATTTTATATAGTGTCATTCACATCCTAACAACATCTCAATTTTGAAATGCAGTCAACTGTTGCTCTGCAAGAAAATGGCCACCAATCTGTGCACAGCAAGATCCCACAAACACCAATGAGATAAAGAACCAGGCTAATCTGTTTGATGGGATCGATACGTGACGGAAAAGGTATTGGGAAAACTCCCTTCACCTTTTTAATGTAGCAGTATGAGATCCTTTATTACAACCAGAGCAGGCTTTCAATTTGATATATCCCTTGCCAGACTCGGGGAGGTGATGGCCTAGTGGTATTATTATTAAACTATTAATCCAGAAACTCAGCTAATGTTCTGGAGACCCGGGTTCGAATC
Organism: Mustelus asterias; assembly: GCF_964213995.1. Lineage (NCBI taxonomy): Eukaryota > Metazoa > Chordata > Chondrichthyes > Carcharhiniformes > Triakidae > Mustelus > Mustelus asterias. The sequence goes on from NC_135812.1 coordinate 24,830,528, forward strand.
CTTCCACGGCAGATGGTGGAATTTGAATTCAACAAAAAAAATCTGGAATTAAGAATCTACTGATGATCATGAAACCATTGTCGATTGTCGGAAAAACCTATCTGGTTCACTAATGTCTTTTATGGAAGGAAATCTGCCATCCTTACCCGGTCTGGCTTACATGTGACTCCAGAGCCACAGCAATGTGGTTGACTCTCAACTGCCCTCGGGCAACTAGGGAAGGGCAATAAATGCTGGCCCAGCCAGTGACGGCCATGTCCCACAAATGAGTTTTAAAAAAATGAGATGCACACATCCAAACTGGGAAGCCAACCTCAAATTGGGCCTTGGGCCTCTTCTCAATATTTTGGTGAGTTCCCTTAGACAGGACACCTCTCAAAAGGATTGATTTTTGACTACCCCGTCCCCTCCCGTCTGGCCAGCAGATTCCAAGAAACAAGGTTGAAAAGCTCAGAGAATTTGTATTCACCGCAGCTGAGAGTGTAATGATATGTGAAGTATTTCCATTTATAGATTGGTTCGATAATGATCACCTCACTGTTTTACCGTATGGAGTAGCTGTTAGTCAAGTAGGTCTCGGTATGAGGGAGATAGAAATCCAAGAAAACATGGAACATTTTTAATGTTTACTCACTGCTGGCAATATTAGCTGCAAAGATGCTTTCTGATGAGCCTGACACTTCGCTGGTAATGCTGGTTTGACTGCCTCTTCGCAACCCTCGTTGCAACTGCATCAGCAGGGTGTGAGGAGATGTGGGTGCATTGGAACTTTCCAGAAAGAGAGATGCATGACTCTGTAACAGGTCAGCTGTGGGCATAAAACAATACAACAAATATTAAGTCATCCTTGTTAAGATCACTTTCCACCTTAAGAACTCTTACACTTCCTTGGGTCACTGTCCGCATGGAGTTTGCACATTCTCCCCATGTCTGCGCAGGTGTCCTCCGGGTGCTACGGTTTCCTCCCACAGTCCAAGGATGTGTGGTTAGGTGGATTGGCCATGCTAATTGCCCCTTAGTGTCCCACAATGTGTGGGGTAAATATGTGGGGTTACGGGGAGTGGGGACTGGGTAAGATGTTGGAGAGTCAGTGCAGACTTGTTGGGCCGAATGGCCTCCTTCTGCACTGTAGGGATTCTATGATTCTGAAGGGAGATTTTCCAAATTGGCGTTTCAGAAAGGTGCTCGGAAATGGCACCGATCCAAACTGTAATTGATCTAATCTTCATGCAGTGTGTGTGTCTTGAAGCCACAAAAGGCTCGTTGGGAAACATTGGTTTATTTAGACCTGCAGGAAATATTTGTACAATGGCCTTAAAGGGACAGAACAGATTAAACACAGCTCCATTTTCCCAACCAAATATCCCAACCAGATTCAAGGCAGAACAGTGCAGAAAAACTACTAATGTGAGCAAAAAGGTACATATAAAACAGGTTAATGCTCAAAGGCAACCTTATGATTAACACTAAGTGATTCAGAGAAATGTGCACAATTGTCCATCGATTCAGTGGGTGTTGGGAAGGACAGGGATGTATAACAATCGTGACCTTCTTCAGCAAGGAAAGAAAAGATGGTGAGTTATTGATGTGTTCCAAAATAAACTACTTGGCTTTAGACCAACAAGTGGCAATTAACCATAGTAAACTATCAATTTCCATTGCCGTTATTACAATTTCCCTTGGCCCACCGAATGTTCGCTTTCACCCACAGAACTTCATTTTTGGAGCAATCCCTATTGTGACTATGCTCAAGAATTCTTGCCAAGCCATTATCTAATTCAACAATAAGAAGTCTCACAACTCCAGGTTAAAGTCCAACAGATTTATTTGGTAGCATGAGCTTTCGGAGCATTGCCTCTTCATCAGGTGAAAAGGGGCAACGCTCCAAAAGCTCGTGCTATCAAATAAACCTGTTGGACTTTAACCTGGTGTTGTGAGACTACTTACTGTGCCCACCCCAGTTCAACGCCAGCAACTCCACATCAACAAAAAGACAGTAGCATATTTATTAGTGGCCATAAATTAGGAGAGGGGAATGTGCAACGAGACCTGGGTGTCCTCGTATACCAGTCACCGAAGGTAAGTATGCAGGTGCAGCAGGCGGTAAAAAAGGCAAATGGTATGCTGGCCTTCATAGTGAGAGGATTCAAGTACAGAAGCAGGGATGTCTTGCTGCAATTATACAGGGCCTCAGTGGGGCCACACCTGGAATATTGTGCGCAGTTTTGGTCTCCTTATCTGAGGAAGGATGTTCTTGCTTTAGAGAGAGTACAGTGATGGTTTACTAGGCTGATTACTGAGATGGCGGGACTGATGTATGAGAAGCGATCCGAGTCGGTTAGGATTGTATTCGCTGGACTTCAGAAGAAAGAGGGGGAGATCTCACAGAAACTTATAAAATTCTAAAAGGACTAGACAGGGTAGTTGCAACAAGGATGTTCCTGATGGTGGGGGTGTCCAGAACCGGGGTTCACAGTCTAAGGAAATAGAGTAGACCATTTAAGACAGAGATGAGGAGAAATTTCTTCACCCAGAGGTGGTCAGTCTATGGAATTCACGAGCACAGAAAGTAATTGAGGCCAAAACATGGAGGGGGCCGAACTTACCAAAAACAATTCCAAGTGCCAAACAGCGTGAAAATGCGAGAGAATCGTGCCCATTTTTTTGGGCGATTTCCCAGATGCAATCATATGGCACTTAGCGTACACAGTGCATTGAGATATCTGTCACTCCCCCACTCCTCCCAGACAACGTACCACCCTCCCCCCCCACAGCCTAGCTGCCACCCCTCCACCGCAGACCACCCGACCCTCCTGACTGATCGCCATCCCTACCTCCTCTCCAACTGGCCCACCTCACTCCAGGTCGATCGCTGTCCCGATTCCCTCACCCCGGCTGATCGTTGCATCCAGGTCCCCCCCACCAGCCAATCCCTGCCCCGGCAATCACCAATGCAGAGTACCCTCCCTTACAATGCTCCCACACCCTGTCTCCCCATCATGGGCCTGCCCCCTATAGGCCCCACCTCCTTCAGGCCCCATTCCTCCCTTTAGACTTCGCCCCCCCCCTGAGGTTCCACCTCCTTGACATTGCCCAGGGCCTGATGGGCAGTGGCAGAGTGCCTGGTGGACACAGCCAACATGCCAGGCTAGCAATGCCTGGTGAACATCACCAGGGTCCCAGGCTGGCACTAACCAAGCTGCACTGCCTGCCCCTGCCCCCCCCAACCATCCAGGGGGCCTAAAGGGCCTCCAATCCCACTGGCGAGGCCACCACATCTGGTCTCCGTTGCTGGGGACCACATGTGAGACCCGTCGGTGAGGACCTCCACTGGTGAGGTCGTTAAGGCAAGTGAGGCCGGACAATTCTCGGACACGAGGCTGATTACGCTGGCAGAACTGGGCCGGTAACATTGTGAGGAATCAGGTGCAAACCCAATTTTTTTGCCTCTCTCGCCCGATCTTACTGGCTCACCATGTTGACCATCCGGCGTGAGGAGCCAGTAAGTTCGCCCCCTGAATCTTTTCAAGAAGGAGTTAGATACAGCACTTGAGGCGAAGGGGATTAAAGGATATGGGGGGAAGGTGGGATCAGGCTATTAGAAACATAGAAGATAGGAGCAGGAGGAGGCCCTTCGAGCCTGCTCCACCATTCATTACGATGATGGCTGATCGTCCAACTCAATAACTTAATCCTGCTTTTTCCCAGTTGAGTTGGATGATCAACCATGACCTTAACGAATAGTGGAGCAGGCTCGAAGGGCCGAATGGCCTCCTCCTGCTCCTATTTTCTCTGCATGTTTCTATGTATATCTGAACCTTAGCTATATAAATGCAAGTTGTTGTTAATATAATAATGATGGTGCAGACTCAAACCCTCTCGAACTTCAATCACTGTTTGTGGATTAGTATATGAAGAATATGCCCACACTAATAAATTGCTAATGAATGAAGATAACACTGGAGAAATGCTTCCCCTGAGGATTCTATTTTATTATTTTCTGGTAAATCTAAACCTGCGCACAGTTAATTGTTGAGAAATGCTAAAACTGACTCTAGTACAAATTATTACTTTCCTCTTAGCGTGAAACTGGTAAAAGGTTTGACGGTAATCTGAACAAACAAAACACCAGGCAGTTTGGCAGAAATAAACCGTACGGAGTTTGCGATTCGATTTAATATGTATTCAAGTCTTCCGAGTAATTGATTTTCTGCCATATTCAATTTTATTTTCATTTTATATTTTTCCCACTTTCCAATCAGGTTGAAGACTCCTTACTCAGATATGCAGGTGAGACTTCAATTCATTCAAAACCCATCCACTTACACAGAGCTAAAATTGGGTCTGCAGTGTTTAACCCAGGAAGTAGGAAGCAAGAAGTAGTAATTATATTTAGATCAGTGCTAACCACAGGTGGCACAGTGGTTAGCATTGCTGCCTTGCAGCGCCAGGGACTTGGGTTCGATTCCCGGCTCGGGTCACCGTCTGTGTGGAGTTTGCACATTCTCCCCGTGTCTGCGTGGGTTTCCTCCAGGTGCACTGGTTTACACCCACAGTCCAAAGATGTGCGGGTTAGGTTGATTGGCCATGCTAAATTGCCCCTTTGTGTCAGGGGGACTAGCAGGGTAAATATGTGGGGCGCCAGGGATAGGGCCTGGGTGGGATTGTGGTCGGTGTAGGTTCGATGGGCCGAATAGCCTCCTTCTGCACTCCCACCCAGACTCTATCCCCGTAGCCCCTCATATTTACCCTGCTAGTCCCCCTGATACCACTGGACAATTTAGCATGGCCAATGCAGCTAACCCGCACATCTTTGGACTGTGGGAGGAAACTGGAGCATCTGGAGGAAACCCACATAGACACGGGGAGAACATGCAAACTCCACACTGACAGTGCGCCTTTGACTCTAAAAAAAAAGGCTTGTCCAATCTTTTCATGTTGTGGGGGAGGAGGGCAACATGTCAATTTTTCTCACACTTGAGGGGGGGAGGTGTTGGAAAGGGGATGGGCAAATTTGGGAAAATTAAAGTTTGGCACAAAATTAAACATGAATTTCAAAAAACAAAGTTGCCGTATGAAAAGAAACAGCTTGCCGGGCAAAAAAAAACAATATATTGATCACTAAATCACTATTGAGCCTATCAGAGGCAAAGGCGGGAGAGACACAGGCTGCGGTGGGAAGAGCTGTCCTCTGCAGAAATCTTTAAACTCATCGATCCATCTCACCAGCTTTTGAACCGGGAGCCACAGAGAGGAGCTCAGACCATGGGTTGGAAAAGCCTGATTTAGATCGTGCACAGAAAGTGGAATAAAGCTTGGGAAAGAGAATTAAGAGAGATAAAATTATTATTTTTTCATTTATTCTGGAGACTTCATACATGGAAAATAACATTTTCAGGGCCATAGACATTGGGGCGATTCTCCCATCATGCTGCGCTGATGTTTTAGTGCAGTGAGCTGAGAGAAACGCATGGAGGGCGATTCTCGGGGTTCCCGTGAGTGTTCGCGTCCCGTTAGCGTCTCCCAGCGCTGGATCTCCGGTGCGGTCTGCTCCACGGAGCCTGGAAATCGGAGGGGAGGCAGGGCTAGCATTTAAATGATATTTTATGTATCATTTAAATGCTATTAGCAGGCCTGGGATTGAATTCTCCAAGCTCGCTAGCCTCTCCCACCCTGCCAGGGTATTTCACTCCAGCGGGGTTGGGGGGGAAGGAGGTCGCATACCTCAGGTCACGTAATGATGAACAGAAAACAAATGTCAGGACTTCTGGGTGAAAGGGCAGGCGGCAAGAGATGTTCGGCCAGAATACTGCTCTTGGGAGGTGGGGTTTGCCTGCGGAGGGGGTCTGCACTTTGTGGGGGTGGGGCTGGAGACTGGAGATCGGGGCAGTCCGGGACGGGGGGGGGTGCAGGAATGATCAGGGGGGTTGCGATCAGGCCATGGGGAGTGTTAGGGGGGCAACACTACGGGGGCCCCAGGCTGGCCAGCGATCGAGCTGGCCAGCAAACAGGAGGCTGACAGTTCGGTGCCACTGCGCATGCGCAGAGTCCCGCTGGTTTCAGCCTCCCAGGTGGGAATAGGCTCCACCCTCTGAAATGTAATGAAATTCATGCTGATGGCCTTTGCAGTGCACAGAGTGTGGGAGATTCTAGTGTGAGCTCCCACTGAAAAAAACAACGTGAATTATTTCAGTTTTCCTGTGAATTCAACACTTAGAATTTCTTTGGGAGAATTCCAGCCACTGTTTGGCAGTGATTTTTTTTTAATTCATTCATGGGACATGGGCATCGCTGGCTGGCCAGCATTTATTACCCCATCTCTTGTTGTCCTTGGAGAACATTTGATAGTCAACCACATTTCTGTGGCTTTGGAATTACATGTAGGCCAGACCAGGTAAGGACAGCAGATTTCCTCCCCTAAAGGACATCAGTGAACCAGATGGGTTTTTCCAGCAATCAGGTTAGGAGAGCGGGCAAAGAGGTGGCAGATGGATTACAATGTGGAAAAGTGTGAGGTTATGCACTTTGGAAGGAGGAATGGAGGCATAGACTATTTTCTACATGGGAAAATGCTTAGGAAATCAGAAACACAAAGGGACTTGGGAGTCATTGTTCAAGATTCTCCTGAGGTTAACGTGCAGGTTCAGTTGGCAGTTAGGAAGGCAAATGCAATGTTAGCATTCGTGTTGAGAAGGCTAGAATGCAAGAGCAGGGAAGTACTTCTGAGGCTGCATAAGGCACTGGTCAGACCCCATTTGGAATATTGTGAGCAGTTTTGGGCCCCATATCTAAGGAAGGATGTGCTGGCCTTGGAAAAACTAGAATCGAAGGGCACAACCTCAGGCTAAAGGGACGATCCTTTAAAACAGAAATGAGGAGGAATTTCTTCAGCCAGAGAGTGGTGAATCTGTGGAACTCTTTGCCGCAGAAGGCTGTGGAGGCCAGGTCCTTGAGTGTCTTTAAGACAGAAATAGATAGGTTCTTGATTAATAAGGGGATCATGGGTTATGGGGGAAAAGGCAGGAGAATGGGGATGAGAAAAACATCAGCCATGATTGAATGGTGGAGCAGACTCAATGGGCCGAGTGGCCTAATTCTGCTCCTATGTCTTATGGACAATGGTTTCATGGTCATCAGAATCAGTAGATTCATAATTCCAGATTTTTGTTATTGAATTCAAATTCCACCATCTGCTGTGGTGGGGTTCGAATCCAGGTCCCCAGAACATTAGCTGTGTTTCTGGATTAATGGTCTAGCGATAATACCACTAGGCCATTGCCTCCCCAAATGATCAATTTATCATGCTGTTAGGAATTCACTTACTATTGAATGCAGGAACCCTAATCTTTTCTGGCAGTCATAATGGTGAATTAGGACAAGTGTCCCAAAGTCATGGCGTTGCGTGATTTCAATGTTAGTTTATTGTTGAAGATTGCTTCAGTGTACAGTGTGGAGGAACAATGTATCTCTGACAGCAACTTTAAGATTTCTGCATTTAACTGTACTGCCAACTGAAGTTACGGTCTGATTTGCTCATTATAACTGAATGCTGACAGCTGCCCCATTATTCTGGATGCAAGGCCTGTGCTGTTATAATATGATTTGTTTTTTTTATTATTCATTCATGGGATGTGGGTCTTGCTGGCTAGGCCAACATTTATTGCCCATCCCCAATTGCCCTTGAGAAGGTGCTGGAGGGCTGCCTTCTTGGACTGCTGCAGCCCATGTGGTGTAGGTGCATCCACATTGCTGTTAGGGAGGTAGAACATAGATCATAGAACATTACAGCGCAGTACAGGCCCTTCGGCCCTCGATGTTGCGCCGACCAGTGGTACCAATCTAAAGCCCCTCTAATCTACACTATTCCAATATCATCCATGTGTTTATCCAATAACCACTTAAACGCTCTCAACGTTGACGAATCTACCACTGCTGCAGGCAGGGCATTCCACGCCCTTACTACTCTCTGAGTAAAGAACCTACCTCTAACATCTGTCCTATATCTCTCACCCCTCAATTTAAAGCTATGTCCCCTCGTGCTAGCCAACACCATCCAAGGAAAAAGGCTCTCACTATCCACCCTATCTAATCCTCTGATCTTCTTGTATGCCTCTATTAAGTCACCTCTTAACCTTCTACTCTCTAACGAAAACAACCTCAAGCCCCTCAGCCTTTCCTCATACGATTTTCCCACCATACCAGGCAACATCCTGGTAAATCTCCTCTGCACCCTTTCCAACACTTCCACATCTTTCCTATAATACGGCGACCAGAACTGTACGCAATACTCCAAATGCGGCCGCACCAGAGTTTTGTACAGTTGCAGCATGACCTCATGGCTCCGAAATTCAATCCCTCTACCAATAAAAGCTAACACACCGTACGCCTTCTTAACAACCCTATCAACCTGGGTGCCAACTTTCAGGGATCTATGCACATGGACACCCAGATCCCTCTGTTCATCCACACTACCAAGTATCTTACCATTAGCCCAGTACTCTGTATTCCTGTTACTCCTTCCAAAGTGAATCACCTCACACTTTTCCGCATTAAACTCCATTTGCCACCTCTCAGCCCAGTTCTGCAGCTTATCTATGTCCCTCTGTAACCTGCCACTTCCCTCCGCACTGTCTACAACTCCACCGACTTTAGTGTCATCCGCAAATTTACTAATAATCCTTCCACGCCCTCATCCAAGTCATTAATAAAAATGACGAACAGCAGTGGCCCCAAAACAGATCCTTGCAGTACACCACTAGTAACTGAACTCCAGGATGAATATTTCCCATCAACCACCACCCTTTGTTTTCTTACAGCTAGCCAATTCCTGATCCAAACCACTAAATCACCCTCAATCCCATGTGTCCGTATTTTTTGCAAAAGCTTACCATGGGGAACCTTATCAAATGCTTTGCCGAAATCCATATACACCACATCAACCGCTTTACCCTCATCCACCTCTTTGGTCACCTTCTCAAAGAACTCAATAAGGTTTGTGAGGCACGACCTACCCTTCACAAAACCATGCTGACTATCCTAATCAAATTATTCCTTTCCAGGTGATTATAAATCCTATCTCTTATAATCCTTTCCAGTACTTTGCCCACAACAGAAGGCTCACCGGTCTATAATTACCAGGGTTGTCCCTACTCCCCTTCTTGAACAAGGGGACAACATTTGCTATCCTCCAGTCTTCTGGCACTGTTCCTGTAGACAATGACGACACAAAGATCAAAGCCAAAGGCTCTGCAATCTCCTCTCTAGCCTCCCAGAGAATCCTAGGATAAATTCCATCCGGCCCAGGGGATTTATCTATTTTTACCCTTTCCAGAATTGCTAACACCTCCTCCTTATGAACATCAATACCATCCAGTCCAACAGCCTGCATCTCAGTACTCCCCTCAACAACACTGTCCCTCTCCAGTGTGAATACCGACGTAAAATATTCATTTAGTGCCTCTCCTATCTCTTCAGACTCCACGCACAACTTCCCACTCCTGTCCTTGACTGGCTCTAATCTTACCCTAGTTATTCTTTTACTCCTGACATACCTATAGAAAGCTTTAGGGTTTTCCTTGATCCTACCCGCCAAAGATTTCTCATGTCCCCTCCTGGCTCTTCTTAACTCTTTCTTTAGGTCCTTCTTGGCTAACTTGTAACTCTCAAGCGCCCTAACTGAGCCTTCATGTCTCATCTTGACATAAGTCTCCTTCTTCCTCTTCACAAGAGATTCAACCTCCTTAGTAAACCACGGTTCCCTCACACGTCTGTTTCCTCCCTGCCTGACAGGTACATATTTATCAAGGACGCGTAGTAACTGTTCCTTGAACAAGTTCCACATTACAATTGTGCCCATCCCCTGCAGTTTCCTTCCCCAACCTATGCCAGCTAAATCTTGCCTAATCGCATCATAATTTCCTTTCCCCCAGCTATAACTCTTGCCCTTTGGTATATACCTATTCTTTTCCATTGCTAAAGTAAACGTAATCGAATTGTGGTCACTGTCACCAAAGTGCTCACCTACCTCCAAATCTAACACCTGGCCTGGTTCATTACCCAGTACCAAATCCAATGTGGCCTCGCCTCTTGTTGGTCTATCTACATACTGTGCCAGGAAACCCTCCTGCACACACTGGACAAAAACCGACCCCTCTAAAGTACTCGAACTATAGCTTTTCCAGTCAATATTTGTAAAGTTAAAGTCCCCCAGTACAACTACCCTGTTACTTTCACTCCTATCCAGAATCATCTTTGCAATCTTTTCCTCTACATCTCTGGAACTTTTCGGAGGTCCATAAAAAACCCAACAGGGTGACCTCTCCTTTCCTGTTTCTAACCTCAGCCCAAACTACCTCAGTAGATGAGTCCTCATCAAATGTCCTTTCTGGTAGTGCCAGGATTTTGACCCAGCAACAATGAAGGAATGGCAATATAGTTCCAAGTCAGGATAGTGATTGGTGATGGGGGAATTCAGTGATGGTCATGTCCTTGAATGTCAAGGGGCAATGGTCAGGTCCTCTCTGGTCAGAGGTGGTCATTGGCTGGCACTTGTGTGGCGCAGATGTTACTTGGCATCAGTCAACTCAAGCTTGGATGTTGTCCAGGTCTTGCTGCATTTGAATATGGACTGCTTCAGTCCCTGAGGATTTGCTGAAAGATGCTGAATATTGTGCAACCAACCATCCACAAACATCCCCACTTCTGACCTTATGATGGAAGGAAGACTTGGTGTCACATCAATATTTGTACCATTTAATGTTCTTAGATGTGAAATGTAAGAAATATAGCAAACAGGCTACCATCTCCATTTAAAACAAACATGTAACTACCTCTATTTAAGATAAACAGGTTACCACCTTCATCTGAATAGCAGAGACAGGCCTTCAGTATGAGCACATTAAAAATCCATACAATAACATTGCTGACAGTAATTATTACCTGATGCTTATCAAAGTGTCACATCAACTCAAAACTGAAGCTTTCTGAAACACAGGGAACCTTTGCAACATTCTGATTGTTGACTTTCTGCTATTATTTCAAATATAATGCCGGATGGTGCCAGATTGATTTGTTGCCAGGACATCAGCGCTTTGCAAGTATAATATAAAGTTCTGTTTGATATACTCTAACCTGAGGTCTATTTTCTCACTGAATCACCATGGCACTAGGATATTTCAACAAATTGCACTAAATGAGCCTTCAAACTAGACATGAACTGCTCTCGTTATTTTTAGCGAGTTGAAAATACTGAAAATTGTGTTCCAATGTACTCAACAGCATAAAAATCAATCCATAGAATCATAGGATCCCTACAGTGCAGAAGGAGGCCACTTGGCCCATTGAACCTGCACCGATGCAATCCCACCCAGGCCCTATCCCCACAACCCTACACATTTATCCTGCTAATCCCCCTGACAGTAAGGGACAATTTAGCATGGCCAATCCGCCTAACCTGCACATCTTTGGAATGTGGGAGGAAACTGGAGCACCGGGAGGAAACCCACGCAGACACGGGGAAAGCATGCAGACTCCGCACAGACAGTGACCCAAGCCAGGAATCGAACCTGGGTCCCTGGCGCTGTGAGGCAGCAGTGCTTGCCACTGCGCCACTCCTGGCCTGACCTGGGGCCTGGGCGGGATTGCTGTTTGGTGCCTCCTTCTGCACTATAAGGATTCTATCACATTCAATAACCATTGGTTTTCAGTGAAGAACAACTTTAAGAAGTTCCTCTGTCTTTTTAGCTTAGCATTGCACATTTTTCATGGAGCTCTTTGTTGACAAACTCAACAGAACTGCAACATGTAATCTGTACTGTGCACACTCGTGCAGCTAAACTGTGGTGTCATTGTAGAAAGAAGCAGCTTGCATTTATAAGAGAGCCCTTAACATCCTGAGAACGTCCTTACCTTGTTTCAGTCAATGTTATGTAATTACTGCACTGAACTGAGGCAGAAGTGTTAAAGCAGATATAAGTGTGCATCTTTATAAGCTTAAAGAAGGTCTTTGAGCTCACATTTTAGCTGACAGACTATACAAAATTGCACATTTGATTCTGATAGTATACTGTAAACATTCTCAAAGTTTGGACAAATAAGACTTTAGGGAGACAATCTTCAAAGTATTTCATAAAATGGAGCTAGCTGGACAGCTAATGCATGGCTGCTGACGAATTCATTGTACCTCGATGCCATGATGTCTGTATCAATATCAAGAGTTTTTCATCACACCTTCCATCTCCACTTAGTCTATATTATCAGACATGAAATAAAGTCATTACATTTTAATAACTTAATAAATTCCAGCAAAAACTTGCAAAACAATGATAGACGTGAGCTAATTGGAATGTTACATTCTAATCAGCTAAATGCAGGAACAATTTACCGAGGGACTGAACTAATGTGACCTCATGATTTCGCGATTCGTAAGGAAGAGGGTTCAGTTCCCTGAAGATTTTCTGTATTCAGTGCACTACACAGTCACATATTTGTTTTACCTTTTGTTAGTATCAATTTCAATCCTCCTGCCTCCTCCTGAAGGCACTGGTTCCTTCTGAGGTACAGTTCTGTGGGTCAGAAACGCCCTCTCCAAAGCACGCTTTTTCCAATGAGGGCACGATGGCACAGTAGTTAGCACTGCTGCCTCACAGTGCCAGGGACCCAGGATTGATTCCCGGTTTGGGTGACTGTGCGGAGTTTGCACATTCTCCCTGTGTCTGTGTGAGTTTCCTCCCACAGTCCGAAAGACGTGCTGGTTAGGTGCATTTGCCATGCTAAATTCTCCCTCAGTGTACCCGAACAGGCGCCGGAGTGTGGCGACTAGGGGATTTTCACAGTAATTGCAGTGTTGACATAAGCCAACTTGTGAAACTAATAAATAAACTTTAAAAACTTTCACATGAGTATTGGCAGGTGAGTTGATTATCGGTAGTACCACAGTTTCACTTTATCCCTTTCTCACCCATTGCCCCTGCAACCAAGATATTCATTGGGGGTTGAAACCCGGCTGATTTTCTCACCTCAATTTCAGAGATGTAAGGCCAGTTGTGGCATTTTTGTCACTATCCCACTGTCAGATGACCTATCCAAGACCAGCGACCAAATCTGACATCTTCCTGGTTTTGTATGCAGGATTCAAAATACACGGGAGTGGATGGTGAATTTGCCCTCGCAAGCCCCAAGGATCTTGTAAAAATTCAATCACTGAAGCGAGCAGTGAGAGAAAATTTCCCCCCGCCCCCAACCCCATCCCCCCTCCCCACTCCCCCCACGTGGAAGAGATAGAATCAGTGAGGGGATGTTACTCCAATCATAGGTTCGTACTCTCCCACACTTATTAAAAAGTCATTCACTGGATGTGGGTGTCATTGGCTAGGTAAATATTTATTTCCCATCCTTAGTTGCTCTTGAGAAGGTGGTGGTGAGCCGCCTTCTTGAACTGCAGCAGCCTCTGAGGTGTACATAGTGTTGTTAGGGAGGGAATTCCAGGATTTTGACCCAACGACAATGAAGGAGCGGTGATATATTTCCAAATCAGGGATGATGAGTGACTAGGCGGTGGTGGCATTCCCGTGTGTCTGTTGCCCTTGTCCTTTTAGATGGTAGCGGTCGTGGGTTTAGAAGGTGCCATCTGAGGAACCTTGGTGTTCGCTGCTGACAGGATCATGAGTGAGATACAGTTGAGCCTACCAGCAGCAAACACATGACAGAAAAGGCCTGTGATTGGAGGCACAGTGGGAAAGTGAGGGGTGGCGCATCAGCCTGAGTACCAGAACGATGGCAGTCGTTAGGAGAGGTGGTGACGTAGTGGTATTGTCACTGGACTAGCAATCCAGAGACTCTGCGTAATGCTCTGGGGATCTGGGCGCAAATCCCACCACAACAGGTGGTGAAATTTGAATTAAATAAAAATCTGGAATTTAGGAAAAAAGTCTAATGTGTCGATTGTCATAAAAACCCATCTGGTTCATTAATGTCCTTTAGAGAAGGAAATCTGTCATCCTTACCTGGTCTGGCCTTTATGTGGTATCAGATCCACAGCAATGTGGTTGACTCTCAACTTCCCTCAGGGATGGGCAACAAATGCTGGCCCAATCGGCAACATCTACACCCAATGAACAAATTTTTTTAAAAGTCCAACTGCCACATTCCCAACCACCATGGTTTTTATGTCAAGAACTGTGTCAACGATGAGAGTCTCTTTTAAGACAGGCGGGGCTAACATGATATTCAATTATTGCCCCCGATGATACTTTTTGCATCACGGTATCATATTGACTTCACTACATGGAGAGTCTCACACCCCAGCGGCAGAACCGCCAGTACAGGCTACAATAAGTTTTAACAACTTGCTTCTTTCAGTACCTTTTCTGGGCCCAGAGGAGGAGGAGGAATGCTTCCCCCAGGCCCTGCACGCAATCCTTTGGCACGCCCAGCTCCGGCATCAAGCTTTGATCACCTTGAGAGTAGTACCCTGCATACCAAATTCCGTGAACCCGTTCCCACATGCCCTCAGCTGTGACCCTCTGCACCAAAGTCTTGACTCTCTTTTATCGACCAGAGGGTAAATGAGGCTCTGCTGTTGAAATCGCCAAAGCGTCTACCCCCATCTGGACAGTCCTTGTCTGCCACCCGCTTTTGGGCTCTTGCCAACATATATTTCGACCACTGTCCTTGAGATAAAGACCAGTCACTATCGGGCAACTCCTGTTAAGTGTGTGAACACGAGGTAAGAACAGAACGGAATTTGTGAATAACAAGCAACATCGCACACACAGTAGCCAATTCAATGGGATGCCAAAGCAAAAGCTGGAATAGATGCGGAACAGAGTCCTAAACAAAACACATTTGATATACGATCCTCATAAAAGGGATACTGAATTATATTAGGAAAGAGAGCAGGAAAGAAACATTATCATTTATATATGCCTCAAGATGTTTCAATACCAGTATTCTGAAGCGTAGTCATTCATGTAATGCAAATCACATGGCAAGTTCCCAGAAACAGCAATTAAATAAATGATCTGATATACTGAGTGAGTTAGTGGAGGGAAGGCAGTAAGTGGACTAGCTTGTGTCCGCACTCTGCTCCTGATAGTAAATCCTTTAGGATTTTTCCTCGTTTAAAAGCTGATATTATGTAACATTGGCTCAATGAATTGAGACCCTGTTCACCAAATTGATTCCGGGGATGAAACTGCTGATGTATGAGAGATTAAACAGTTTGGGCTTATACTCGCTGGAGATTAGAAGGGCGAGAGGGAATCCAATCAAGGTAGATCAAATTTTAAAAGGGATTGATCAAGTAAATGTAGACCAAATGTTCCCTCTTGTGGAACAATCTCAAACAAGAGGTCACAGGTATGGGTTAAGAGGCGGTAGATTTAACACTGAGATGAGGAGGAACTACTTCTCGCAGAGGGTGGTGAATTTGTGGAACTCGCTGACCCACAGCGCGGTGGAGTCTAAATCATTCAATGGTTTCAAGAAGGAGATAGATATATTTCTAATTAAAAAAGGGATAAGGGGATATGGGGAACAGTGGTGAGGTGGGTTT
This sequence comes from Mustelus asterias, assembly GCF_964213995.1. Lineage (NCBI taxonomy): Eukaryota > Metazoa > Chordata > Chondrichthyes > Carcharhiniformes > Triakidae > Mustelus > Mustelus asterias. The sequence goes on from NC_135812.1 coordinate 24,846,081, forward strand.
GAGACCAGGGAGAGATCAGCCATGATCTGATTGAATGGCGGAGCGGGCTTGAATGGCTGAATTTGCCTATTTCTGCCCCTAATTCCTACGTTCCTATGTTAACTTTTCTAAATGATTCTTAAAGACTTTTTTTTAGGTTATTGTGCAGTTTGAAGAAAGGCCGGTGTTGGTTTCCTTAGAGCAGTGAAGGACTTCATCAAGGTGTACAAAATTATGAGGGATATAGACAGGTTAGATAGGAAGAAACTTTTCCCCTGGGGTAAGAGATCAATAACCAGGGGGCATAGATTTAAGGCAAGGAGCAAGAGACTTAGAGGTGATTTTAGGGAACATCTTTTTCACCCAGAGGGTGGTGGGAATTTGGAACTCACTGCCATGATGAGGCCATGAAAGGGGGGAGGCTGAGGAGAGCTCTGCAGCGGGAGAAGGGGGAAACTCTGCAAGGGGTGGGTAGTGATTGAGGGGGGGATTAATCAGTGGAGGTGACAATCGGCAGTGGGGCAATGTCCAGGGGGATAGGGGGAATTCTGCAGGGGCGGTGATCGGGGGGTGGGAGGGAACTCTGCAGCAGCAGCAATTGTGGGGAGGGGGAGTGAAGGAACACTGCAGTGATGGCAATCGCCAGGGGGGATTAGGGTAGAGGGCAGGAAATCCGGCACAGGGATCGGTGATGGGTCCCGATGTCCGTGGGGGGGTTGGAGGGATGACAGGAGATGTACTAGTAGACTGGGGCGCCCACACAATGGCGTTCCCAAGAACTCCACAGCCAGCTTCACCAGCGAGATTACTCTCTGCCCTCTCCCCCCACTGACAAGAATCACATCCTGGCACGTTTTTCTTAACTAAATGCCATACGATCGAGACTGGGAGCTCACCCAAAAAATCGGCGTGAGTCCCTCCCATTTTCATACTTGTTCGGCACTTAGAATTTCCTTCATAAAATTCTGCCCTATGACCTTGTCATCACGATGGAATGATGCACTTGGTGTGAACATACTTCAGCAACGGCAGGTTGAGTGCCTCTCTCAAAAAATTAGACTTGATGGCTGGAAACTTCTAGCCCCTCACTCCAGCAGCGTGAGGGACTAGAAATGGTCTGGAAGACGGAGATTTCGAGGGTTTGGCTCTGGTAGATGGAGATTTCGATGGTTCACCAGTCCTGCTGCGGAGGAAACCTGTCTCCTTGGGGGGGGGGGGGGGGGGGGTGGATTGAGGGGGGGTGATGGGTTTGGAAATTCCAGCCCATTTATCTGAGCAACGTTTTTCTGTTTCTACTCTATCTTAATGCAGTAAAGCAACTGGCTAGTTGAAATGTTCTAACTTTTTTCCTAATGCAATGAAAACACAGCAGCCTGGGGCAGGTGTGTTGAGGGTGATGGCTTTAAATGTGTAGGAGTATGTCAGTTATTTTGAAAAAAAAACTTTTGTTGCTTGCTTACACCAGTTGTTTTCTTGTGCCAGTTTAAGTACTGTGGTGTCAAGGAAATTAATGCTTTCTTTGTATGTTGTGGCTTTACATTTATTGGAAGGGTGATGATTATTGAGGGCATTCTGCTATGCTATGGGTCCAAATAGCCCATATATCTGCAGTAACACAGACAACCTGGGACACTTTTTGAATACATTTTCTTCCCACTCTGTCATGTTGACATTTGCATAGGCTGGGGCAAATTTTTTTATTGAAGATAAAATTCATTGCAGAATTCAGAGCCATTTCTTATTACACCCAAGTGTACTAACTAGATTGTAGCTTCATTTGGTCTGTCAGACTGGAAAATGTATTAAAGTGGGGTGGCACGGTGGCACAGTGTTTAGCAGGTTCAATTCCAGCCTCGGGTGACTGTCTGTGTGGAGTTTGTATGTTCTCCCTGTGGATTTCCTCTGGGTGCTCCAGTTTCCTCCCACAGTCCAAAGATCTTTAGGTTAGGTGGATTGACCATGCTGAATTGCCCCTTAGTATCCAAAGATGTGTAGAATCCATAGAATCCCTACAGTGCAGAAGGAGGCCATTTGGCCCATCAACCACAACCCCATCCAGGCCCTATCCCCATAACCCTACTTATTCACTCTACTAACCCCCTGACGCTAAGGGGCAATTTAGCTTGACCAATCCACCTAACCCCCGCATATTTTTGGAGTTTGGGAGGAAACCGGAGCACCCGAAGTGAACTCACGCAGATGTGGGGAGGACGAGCAAACTCCACACAGACAGTGACCCAAGCGGGAATTGAACCCGGGTCCCTGGCGCTGTGAGGCAGCAGTGCTAACCATTGTGCCACCCGTGCCGCCCCTGTAGGTTACAGCCATGGGAAATGTGTGGGGTTACGGAGATAGGGCGGGTGAGAGGGCCTGGGTAAGATACTCTGTTAGAGAATCAGTACAGACTCAATGGGCTGAATGGCCTCTTCAGCAGTATCGGGATTCTATGATTAAAGATAGTCCAGACAACCAGTGAACCTCTGTCAGTTTTGATACACTTTCAATGTTCATTGCAAAAAGTGTGACACATGGGGAGCTACATTTAGCGAGTTAACTAAAAGTTATAAAGTGGTAAGTGTTAATGTAACCAGAGTACTTCTGTGTTCAGGGCTTCCAGTCTGTCTCTCACTGAAGCACGGATGTGCATTTGAGAAGGTACATTAGCTTGGGGGAAAAAAGGCAACTTAAATGTGAAAAGTATGTGAATTAACCCCGTCATTATCTGACGCCGCAGAATGAATTTTGTGCATCCCCTTGTTGCACAAGTGCACCTTTGGAAGTCAGTATCCTGATGTGTTGCCAGCTCTCACTTTAAATAGAAGTATTGAGATGAAAGAAACTTGAACAAAGCCAAAAGAATGCTGGAGAGTGCTAATTGCTTGCAAATTAATTATTAAGAGGGTTGCAGATGTGACTCATTCCCAACAAGTGACCTTGTGCCAAGCAGTTAGAATTTTCATCTTGGTAACGGAGCATGGGAGATTTGTATATATTTGTATATAGTCTTGGCTATTTGTGTTGCCTTGTCCATGGAAAGGAGGAAATCCGAAAACAATCAACATAAACACAATAGGTAATGTATTACTGAATAAAGGAGTTAAGTGAGAACGCAGCCCCTGAGGATCAAACTGTAGCCCTGAAGAAAGTCTTAACATGATCCCTCAAAAATAATATTTTGACCTCCATTCGTATGACACAATTGGTTAACCTAATCAAGCCTTGGGGCAAGCATTATTGATCGACTTTCTGGTGAAAATATACTGTCCGCAGCTCCACAAAGCCAACATGGCCGGGATGCATTGTGTTCATGTTGGTCTGAATACCTGTTCCGTCAGGAATAGAATCATAGAATAGAATTATAGAATCCTTGCAGTGCAGAAGGAGATCATTTGGCCCATCGAGTCTGCACCTACCAATTCCACTCAGGCCCTATCTCCATAATCCCATGTGTTTATCCTGCTAGTCCCCCTGACACTCAGGGGCAATTTAGCATGGCTAATCAACCTAACCCGCACATCTTTGGACTGTGAGAGGAAACCCACGCAGACATGGGGAGAATGTGCAAACTCCACACAGTGAGCCAAGGCAGGATTCAAACCCGGGTCCCTGATGCTGTGAGTACATAAGAACTCGGAGCAGGAATAGGCCAACTCGAACCTGCTCCGCCAGTCAATAAGATCATGGCTGATCTTTTTGTGGACTCAGCTCCATTTACCCGCCCACTCACCATAACCCTAACCAGCTAACCACTGTGCCACCATACTGTCCTGTCGCTTCCTGGTGTATGCCAAGCCTGATGCACCTGGCATTTCCCAAGTTGGCCACTCAAAAAGAAAGACTTGCATTTATAGAGCATCGTTCACAATCTCAGTGTGTCCCAAAGAGCTTCAAAGCCAATGAGGTGCTTTTAAATTATAGTCACTGTTGTAATTTACTGTAGAGCAGCAAGTCCACACAAACAGCAATGAGCAGATCGTCAGTTTTAATGCCCAAGAATCTATTAATGCCCATTCTCTGAAATAGTCATTGCTGTTCCAGTTGCCACACCCAATGGTGTACAGGGAAGATTTTCATTTGTTCCCATATCAGGTTTTTTCCTAGAACAGGTCACTAGCCTGTCACCAAAGGCTTATAGCTTAAAGTTCGCCACTCTGCTGACCAAGGGACTGTCTCACTCTTAGCGCCACTCATTGGTGTGTTGGAGGGATTTGGCATGTTGATAACCAATCAGTTAGCCATGTTATAAATGCACCTTCCTTGGCCATCAGGTCCCGGGATGGTACTTGAACCCAGATCTTCTGGCTCAGAGGCAGGACGCCACCCACTGCATCACAAGACCTCCCTCCTTTTAAGCATTGCCATGGGATCTTTTGGATCCACTGCCAAGACCAGATCAAATGCCACCATTTAGCATTTCTTCTGCAAAACAGCAGCTCCAACAATCCAGCATTCCCTCAGTACTGCGTTGAAGTAAAAGTTTATTTATTTTATTTCTTTATTAGCCACAAGTAGCTAACACTGCAATGAAGTTACTGTGAAAATCCCCTAGTCGCCCCACTCCGGCACCTGTTTGGGTACACTGAAGGAGAATTTAGCATGGCCAGTGCACCTAACCAGCACATCTTTTGGACTGTGGAAGGAAACCATAGCACCTGAAGGAAACCCACGCTGACACGGGGAGAACATGCAAACTCCACACAGACAATGACCCAAGCCGGGAATCAAACCCAGGTCCCTGGCGCTGTGAGGCAGTAGTGCTAACCCACTGTGCCACTGCCGCCCTGAGAGTTATCCGGGATCAACAATGGTCTTAAATTCTGCTAGCCTCTGCAAATCTAGTGACTGGAGTGCCACACTATGCTTCAGGCACGCTATAGGGGTACAATGGAAAGAAAGACTTGCAAGAGTTAGAAGAAATAAAGGCACTTTCACTTCAACATAGCTATTTTAAACACCCAGATGAGCCCTGCCCAGGACACCCCTCCCACACACCCCAGGGAACCACCCTCAACTGAGTATCCCACCCCCCCTTTTGGTATTTCCCAACCACATACCAAATGGGATTCCCACCCGTCCCCCTCGACCTGACCCTCCCCGGCCTAACCCGACCAGGACTCCAAAACCACCTCCACACCGCCCCTGACCCGGTCCCCACCCTGAGTCAGAAGGTTGGGGTGCGACAGGCACTTAAGAATTTTAGCACAGGTAAGTTGATACGGAATGGCAATCCATTGCTGATTGCCTCTCCGAGGTAGTTGCAGCCCTTTATCTGGTCACTATTTACCGTTTACAGGGGTTTTCTCTATGCAAGTTGGCATCCGTTACAAGAATACCTTCACTTCAAGAGTACTTCATTGGCTGTAAAATACTTTGGGGCATTCTGTGGTCATGAAAGTCGCTATATAAATGCAAGTTTTTCTTTCCATTTTACCCCTATAACATGCCTGAAGCATAGTGCGGCACTCCAGTCACTAGATTTGAGGAGGCTAGCTGAATTTAAGACCATTGTTGATCCTGGCTAACTCTCTGTTTGACAAATGGGCACCATTACTTGTTGCCCTCGCATTTCTTGGGCCAAGCCCAACAAAGGATTCAAAGCCCCGGTGACTGGACTCAAAAGAACAAAGTCATAACCAGGAACATGCAACTAGCAAACCTTGCAATGATGCAGCCCCTCAACATTCTGCCCTGTGGAAGTTCACCTCATCAGAGTACAGTGCTGGTGCGACAGTGCTGGGAGACAATAATGTGATCCACTGCAATGACACGCAACAGATGCCGGCTCCCTGAATTATCAGGCATGCCCCAACATGACCCGAGGCTTAGCACACTGGGAATTTGCTGACGGAACAGGCATACAGACACATGAGGCTGGGGATCAGTTAGCTCAGTTGGCTGGACAGATGGTTTGTGATGCACAGCGACACCAACAGTGCGGGTTCAATTCCTGTATTGGCCGAGGTTATTCACGAAGGCCCCGCCTTCTCAATCTTGCCCCTTGCCTGAGGTGTGGTGGCCCTCGGGCTAAAAGGGGAGAAGAGCAGCTTACGGTCATCTGGGACTAAGGCGACTTCACTTTGTACCACAAGGGGAGTGAAATTAGGGATTGACATACAATCTGGAAGTATGCGCATGATTTAACTTTACATTATGGGATGAAGATGGCCATTTGAATGCCGGACTGGCCAGCGATTCCAGAGGAGTGGTCTTGGTGCTGGCACGATGGTCAAGCGTTTTGAGTGAAGTTCTCGAGGAATGGTAACTCGGCCTGCACTGAAGCAGGCTCTCTCAATATGTAAAGGTAACTGTCTAGCTAACAGATTAAAATAATTCACTAACCAGATTGTCAGCATTATTAAGTCTATTTGACGTCATGTGGGCTGCCAAGCCACAGGAAGAAGAAAATTGCGCTCGTTAATAATACAGATTCCATAGCTGCTCCAGAGCAGAATTTTACAATGGCTGGTGGCAAGTTTGGATCTGGAATAATGAGCTTCTAGCTCTCAGCTGGTGAAGGCATGAAGTAAGGTCACTTGGGCATGGTAATGATCCTGGCTAATGGTGTCTCATTTCCGGTATAACAATTTATTTCTGGAAGATTCCTTAACGCCAGTAAATATTAATGTTTCAATCAAACACAACTGGTTAAATTGAAGGTATAAATCTGAGAAGGAGACTGTGAGCAGAGCAGGGAGCTGTTGGATATTGCATTATTGGAAGGCCGTTTACAGTCTAATTGTTATTTCCTTACTACTCACATTCAATCAGTATGAAGTCTAATTACAGCTCCGAGAGAAGAATGGTACAGGTTAGGAAGGGCAGCCAGCAGCTGTGGAACTGTACCCCAGCCTGAACCACTGCCTTTGGGGGAGGTGGAGGACTGAAGGAGGCAGAAAAAAATCTTTCACTATCCGGCTGACTTTCTGTTTGTGTTGTCAGCAGGAGGCCACATCCACAGTTCAGGCACATCAGGAGGCGTTGGGCAGCAAATGCCTGCGGCCATACAGGGTATTTGCATCATCAGCCTTTCCATGTGGTATCAAGCCTGCGGTGCACAATATGGTTGCTGCGGTAGCTTAGTATGTTCATGGAAATGTCATGCCCCGAGGGCCAAAAACAGAAAAAAGCACATAGGCCAACCTGATTGAAGTACTGATCCTGAGGTGAACCCATGTGCAGAAGAACCAGCCCATTAATATTACAAGTCTCATTCACATGGTTATTGGCACTTGTTGGCATGTACCTGCTGAGCATTTCCAGCATTTTCTGTTTTTATTTCAGCTGTCCCGAATACGCAATATCTTGCTTTTAGTTCAATGCACCACCAGCTTCTACCAATTCCATTTCTAATCACTCATAAGTCTTGCAGTCATTCAGCATCAAATTTTGTTTGATAACGTGAGGCCCCTTAGAACAAAGAACAAAGAAAATTACAGCACAGGAACAGGCCCTTTGGCCCTCCAAGCCTTCACTGACCATGCTGCCCAACTGAACTAAAACCCCCTACCCTTCCGGGGACTGTATTCCTTTATTCCCATCCTATTCAGGTATTTGTCAAGATGCCCCTTAAAAGGCACTATCGTATCTGCTTCCACTACCTCCCCCGGCAGCGAGTTCCAGGCACCCACCACCCTCTGTGTAAAAAGCTTGCCTTGTACATCTCCTTTAAACCTTGCCCCTTGCACCTTAAACCAATGCCCCCTAGTAATTGACTCTTCCACCCTTGGGGCTTTCTACCTCATTAAATGCATTACGTAAATGCAAGCGGTCATTGTTGTTGCCCGTTCTTTATATTTTGGACTCCCCTTTCTCATTTGCAGTATATCCAAGTGCTACAGAATCAGACATGTTAATGACATGAAATGAAAATTTGGGAATCTGTGAGATGATTTAAAATCCTGAATCCCACATTAAGTTAAATATGATATCTATTTTGGAATTCAAAGGAATATTTCATGTGCAACATATTAAAAGGACTGTGAGTTTTATTTACAAAAGTAAATCCGTTGCCAAAGCGATCACGAGGGGTCACGGGCTACGATCACGAGGGGTCACGGGCTCAAGCTGAGAGGGGCGAAGTATAACTCAGACATCAGAGGGACGTTTTTTACACAGAGGGTGGTGGGGGCCTGGAATGCGCTGCCAAGTAGGGTGGTGGAGGCAGGCACACTGACATAGTTTAAGACTTACCTGGATAGTCACATGAGCAGCCTGGGAATGGAGGGATACAAACGATTGGTCTAGTTGGACCAAGGAGCGGCACAGGCTTGGAGGGCCGAAGGGCCTGTTTCCTGTGCTGTACTGTTCTTTGTTCTTTGTTCTTTGATTTTGCAAACTAAAATATAGAAGCATTTAGTGGTAACTGCATCTCCCAATGAAAAAGGTGCACTGAAAGGGAGTGTGGGTTGGTGATCAAAAATTACCATATTGTAGCCCGACCTTCCACCCACAGTCCCCGAGAGCAGAGCCGGAAGGACTGGGTTGCAGAGGGGCCCTTTATATTTTCAACATTCCACGGCTTCAGCTGTATAATCCTGAAGGCTTGCTAAAATCTCTACACTTCTCTACTTCTCCTCCTTTAAGATGTTCCTTGTAACTTATCCATCACCAAGCTTTTGGTAACCTGTCCTATTACCACTTACACGGTCCTGTCATTTTTACCACTCCTGTAAAGTGCCTTTACTACATTAAGGGCACTGCAGCAATGCAAGTTGATGTCATTGTTTCATGAACTGCATTCCAGCAGACCCAGTCCTTCACGTATTCTATTGCTAGCAGGATTGCAATACTTGTTTTCATCACATTTGTACAGGATTTGAAATTGTGACTCCTCTGCTAAGTAATCCTAAATTCCACATACAGTAAAAAGTACAGTAAGACATCTCACAACACCAGGTTAAAGTCCAACAGGTTTATTTGGAATCACAAGCTTTAGGAGCACTGCTCCTTCATCAGGTGAGTGGTGAACTTTTCAGTTGACCTGATGAAGGAGCAGCACTCTGAAAGCTCATAATTCCAAATAAACCTATTGGAGTTTAACCTAGTGTTCATAGAATCCTACAGTGCAGAAGGAGGCCATTCGGCCCATCAAATCTGCACCGACCACAATCCAACCTAGGCCCTATCCCCATAACACCATGCATTTATACTAGCTAGTCCCCCTGACACTCAGGGATCAATTTATCATGGCCAATCCATCTATCCTGCACACCTTTGGACTGTGGGAGGAAACCGGAGCACCCAGAGAAAACCCACGGAAGCATGGGGAGAATGTACAACTCCACACAGACAGTGACCCAAGCAGGAAATCCAACCCGGGTCCCTGATGCTGTGAGGCAGCAGTGCTAACCACTGTGCCACCGCGTGTTGTGAGACTTCTTACTGTGTCCACGCCAGTCCAACGCCAGCATCTCCACCTCACAGTAAAAAGTACCAACTTCTGTCTCTTCCTTCAACCCAGTTCACCATTTGAATCACCAGCATTGAGATTTTGGAAGAACAGGAATGTGAAATTCAGAGTGTGCAGATTAGAAGACGTAAGAGCAGGTTTGAACTAGGTAGGTGCATTTGGATAGCCTGGGTACCCTTTGGGGGAGGTAAGGCACTCTTTGGGATTATTAAAAGTGAACATGATTATGCACATTTTCCGCACAAACTTATTGGACCTGTCCAACTATCAAGGAAGTGTCTAACTGTCAAGGAACTCCAGCCCATCCTTTGAGTAGCACATTCCTTGCTCACTCACGAGAAAGATTTACTTGCACATGATTCCTCTTGCTTTCATCACTCTTTTCTTGTAATTTCTTCTCCTGTTTATCACTTATCTTAAGTGTTAAGGTTGACTCAGCTTTGCCAGCTATTTGTCACAGCCAAATTGTAATGCTCTTTTTTCTAATAACCCACTGTGCGAAGAAAGAAAATCTGTTAACCTTGTGCCTCTAAATAATAACCCTAAGAATTTGGTCTTTGTTGCAAGATCCTGAGCAATTGGTAAAATATCTTTCACCAGTTTCCCTCTCAAACCCCTTTAGCGTTTTGATGCCCTTTTAACCCTCATTACTCATCCCACTCAATCCTGGCATTAGGACATAGAGTGGGAGTAGGCCATTCAGTCCCTCAAGCCTGCCCCTGCCATTCAATAAGACCATGGCTACTAAGGTTGTGGTCTCAACTCCACTTTTCTGTTTGACCTCACCCCCACAATTAACCTTGAGTCCATTATCTATTAAAAGTCTATCTAATTCAGCCTTGAATAAATTCAACAACCCAGCCTCCACAGCCACCTGGGTAAGATAGTTACACGTACTCTCATAATGAATCTCATTTCCCCTCATTTCCATCTTAAAAGAGTGACCTCTTACTCGGAAACTTTTTGTCCTGGTTCTAGTCTTCCCCCACAAGAGGAAACATCCTCTTGCGATCGACCCAATCAAAATTCTTCAGGATGTTATCAGTTCCGATACAATCACCTCTCATTCTTCTAAACTCCATGGCTAAAGGCCCAGCTTCTTCAGCGTTTCTTCATCAGATAAGCCCCCCCAACACAGGAATGGGTTGAGTGAACCTCCTCTGCTAAAGCGATTATATCAGCTGGAGTTCTCTGGCCGTTCACTCCGGCAGGATTCTCCGGTCCAGCCGACAGGATTCTCCAGTCCCGCCGGCAGGGTTCTCCGGTCCCGCCGGAAATGCAACCCCGCCCGTGGGTTTCCCGCCGGCATTGGTTGACGTCAATGGGAATCCCCATTGACAGCAACGGGACTGAGAATCCCGCTTCTAGCAAACAATGAGCCACCTCCCACTGGTGGGAAACATGCAGCTGGAAGGCAGGAGAATCTCGTCCATCCTTTTTCAAATAAGGTGACCAAAACTGTGCACAGCATTCCAGATTTTTAAAAAATTCATTCGTGGGACATGGGCGTTGCTGGCTTGCCAGTATTTATTGCCCATCCCTAATTGCTCTTGAGATGGTAGGTGGTGGTGAGCTGCCTTCTTGAATCGCTGCAGTCCATATTCGGTGGGTTGACCCACAATACCGTTAGGGAAGGAATTCCAGGATTTTAACCCAGCGACTGTGAAGGAATGGCGATATATTTCCAAGTCAGGATGGTGAGTGGCTTGGAGGGGAACTTGCAGGTGGTGGGGTACTTACCCATTGGCGTCTAGATATGGGGCAGAATCTTGTTGAGATACCGGGGCTCACGCCCGCTGGCTGTAGAGACGGCAAGAGGCCCGCGCTGCCTCTTTTCCAGAAGGCCTGATGAACATCAAGCTATGATGTGGAGATGCCGGCGTTGGGCTGGGGTAAACACAGTAAGAAGTATCACAACACCAGGTTAAAGTCCAACAGGTTTATTTGGTAGCAAATACCATAAGCTTTCGGAGTGCTGCTCCTTCGTCAGATGGAGTGGAAATGTGCTCTCAAACAGTGCACAGAGACCGAAAATCAAGTTACAGAATACTGATTAGAATGCGAATCCCTACAGCCAACCAGGTCTTAAAGGTACAGACAATGTGGGTGGAGGGAGCATTAAGCACAGGTTAAAGAGATGTGTATTGTCTCCAGACAGAACAGCTAGTGAGATTCTGCAAGTCCAGGAGGCAAGCTGTGGGGGTTACTGATAATGTGACATAAATCCAACATCCCAGTTTAGGCCGTCCTCATGTGTGCGGAACTTGGCTATCAGTTTCTGCTCAGCGACTGCGCTGGCGTGTGTCGTGAAGGCTGCCTTGGAGAACGCTTACCTGAAGATCCAAGGCTGGGTGGGATTGTGATCGGTGCAGACTCGATGGGCCGAATGGCCTCCTTCTGCACTGTAGGGTTTCTATGATTTCTATGATTTCTATGAATGCCCGTGACTGCTGAAGTGCTCCCTCTTCCTGTGGAGGAACACTTCAGCAGTCACGGGCATTCAGCCTTGGATCTTCAGGTAAGCGTTCTCCAAGGCGGCCTTCACGACACATGACAGCGCAGAGTCGCTGAGCAGAAACTGATAGCCAAGTTCCGCACACATGAGAACGGCCTAAACTGGGATGTTGGATTTATGTCACATTATCAGTAACCCCCACAGCTTGCCTCCTGGACTTGCAGAATCTCACTAGCTGTTCTGTCTGGAAACAATACACATCTCTTTAACCTGTGTTTAATGCTCCCTCCACCCACATTGTCTGTACCTTTAAGACCTGGCTGGCTGTAGGGATTCGCATTCTAATTAGTATTCTGTAACTTGATTTTCTGTCTCTGTGCACTGTTTGAGAGCACATTTTCACTCCATCTGACGAAGGAGCAGCGCTCCGAAAGCTTATGGTATTTGCTACCAAATAAACCTGTTGGACTTTAACCTGATGTTGTGAGACTTCTTACTGTGAACATCAAGCTAGTCAGGCAGTGTTGAAGCCAGGGGTGGGTCTTCACCTGGAATCAAGACCCCGGGGGCCTGATACCTCGCCGACTGAGAGCTGCTGGCCTCTGATTATTTGGCTGCTCTTGTGCTCAGCGGAGTCACTGGGCTCCTGCCGGAAGGACAGGCTCCGGAGTCCCAGGATCAAGGAGGCTGATGCTAACCTTGTTATTGATGAGCTTCTCTTTGGTGCTGTCCAGCATCCTCCAGCTGTGCAAACTGTCACTCGTGCCCACCAGCTTGCTGCCACTTCCTGTGTGCAGACAGCTGACCTGTAACTAAGGGTTGGCAGGTGAAGATTCTTAGACCTCACATTGCTAAGCTTATAGGGAAGCGGATGGGTAGATGCAGAGCTTTGAGCTGCCTCTGCCTAAATGCAATTCCCGATTAAAATACAGCCACAGTAAATATCCTGTTGTTATATCAGTGGTGTATCATACGTTAGTTTATTCCAGCAAAAGATCTACTGAAGCGCCAATTACACTGGCATATTTTGTTTGTGTGAAGATAGCCCACTGATTTTATACACTCGTCCTAAGAATGCACTTAGGCATAATTCACTGCTCTGTGGTTTGCTGAGAAGTGAGATTTGGCAGATGTGGGAAACATCATTTCGTATTGTGTGGCTGGCCTATATAACGCTTGATAATGGATGGCAATGCTGCTTGCTGCTAAAACCTTTATAATGTCTAAATAAAATCATAAGCTCCAAAGTTTGATTCAGCAGAGTAATTGTTACTATATTCTAAAGCACCCATGTAAACTATTGGTTGTTATTTCTTTTCCTCTTTTGCACTGACCAAACTCAATATTGGGCAATAGAATTTTATTTTATTTTTGCACTAAGTCAGCATCAAGTATTCCCAAGTCAACTGCAGAATAATGACTCTGATAGTCTTACCAAGAATATGTCCCACCTTGCCGTCTGAAAAACAGCAAGTCTAAACTTGCTGCTGTCTTGAGTCTACTGAGTGCCATATATTACGGTGCCACAAGGTTTCCACTTTGTTCACATTTTCCAACATTTATTAACTTACCAGACTCTTTCTTTTGGCAATTTCCCTAACCCTAACCCTCCCAATGGGTACCCTGGCTGATTCCCAACATATCCCTCACCCCATTCATGACCCTCTTCATGATCCACCCATGCAGAGCATCCCCTGCAGAGACCCCCCTGCAGAGCCCCCCCTGCAGAGCCCCCCCTGCAGAGCCCCCCCCGCAGAGCCCCCTCCTGCAGAGCACCCCCCTGCAGAGCCCCCCCCCCCTGCAGACCCCCCCCCCCCCTGCAGAGCCTCCCTTGCAGAGCTCCCACTGCAGAGCTCCCACTGCAGGGCTCCCACTGCAGTGGGGCTCTGCAGTGGGGCTGTGCAGTGGGAGCTCTGCAGAGCTCCAAATGTAGAGCTCCCACTGCAAAGCCCCTACGATGGCCAAAAAAGAACAACTAATTCCTGCTTCCCAGTTCTTAGTTAGTGGCCTTGTAACTTCAGGCATTTCAAATGCATATCGAAGTATTTTTTAAATGAGGGTTTGTTCCTCTAGCATCCTTACAGGGAATGAGTTTCAGTCGCTCACCACCATCTGGGTGAAACATTCCTCTTCACCTGTCTTCTAAACCCTGCTACCAAATACTTTAAACTTATAATGGGGCGACAGCACTATTTATCAGTGCTGCTTTGTCTATAACTGGCAGCCGACCTGTTGCTACTGCAGCAGCATAATTGATCTTAATTGCTAAAGTGCTTGTTTTAATCTGGACTAATGCAGTTCTGTTATTTTAGTGTTTTCCCCTGGAATTTTTTCAGAGTCGGGTTTTATTATGTTGATTGACAGGAAAATTCATGTGAATGGGCGGGACTAGGATTACACAGAGAAATAAGCTTATCTGCTACTTGGAACCTTTAGCGAGAAGTGTTCTTTTCCCTCTCTCTTGATTTGGAGGCTGGGATCTGCCTGAAAATGAGTCTCTTTCTCTGAGGTTCTGCTGTTTGGAGATGGATCTTTCTCTGGAGGCTGCTGTATGGGAGTCAGAAGACAGGTGTCTTTCTGTACTGTCCAAAGGGGTTAAAAGACTACAAATGTAGCACCCACATGAACGTTCTTGTTTTTGTGCTAACTAATTCTGAAGAAGGCGGCACGGTAGCACAGTGGTTAGCACTGCTGCTTCACAGCTCCAGGGTCCCGGGTTCGATTCCCGGCTCGGGTCACTGTCTGTGTGGAGTTTGCACATTCTCCTCGTGTCTGCGTGGGTTTCCTCCGGGTGCTCCGGTTTCCTCCCACAGTCCAAAGATGTGCGGGTTAGGTTGATTGGCCATGTTAAAAATTGCCCCTTAGAGTCCTGGGATGTGTAGGTTAGAGGGATTAGCAGGTAAAATATGTGGGGGTAGGGCCTGGGTGGGATTGTGGTCGGTGCAGACTCGATGGGCCGAATGGCCTCCTTCTGCACTGTAGGGTTTCTATGTTTCTATGTGTGTGAGGATATTGCTTAAATTGGAACTATAGAGATATTTAGCTGCAAGAATTGTACCTTGCCAAGGTTAAGTATTTCAATTGGCAAAAGTTATGCTAATTCTTTTTGTTATATTTTAGCAGTGTTGTTAAAAAAAAGTTTATTTTAATAAAAGCTTCCTAGTGAGTCACTCGAATCACACCTGGAGTGAAAAACCTTATGCTCGCCCTAATGCCAAAATCAAAAAAAGTTGGGATCTAGGCTAACTTCACAATATACTTTGAGGCTTCTGATTTTCTCCCTAATATTATGGAATTTGGAAGATTATAATAACACAACAACAACTTTCAAAACTCTGGGATGGAAACAGTTGGTGGATTTTGATGCAAGACCAGCTGATGTAGTGCCGTCTACACCCTGGCTATGGGTTCGTTCTCAGACTTCATCTGCTGCACAAGGGTGAACTGTTGGCATCAGTTGTAGTGCCAGAGGCAGCTCATTCCATGAGCAATGTCATACTCTCGGCAGCCTGTCTCATTGACCATGGCTCCTGGGTAAGACCCAGGAGAAAAGGGTCAGATCAGACAATATGTGTCCCAAACCTGCCCCATTAACCAGGAACAAACTTACACAGACAGCCTATAACAGACATTGGTCCTATATCGGGATATTTTCATAGAATCCCTGTCGTACTGAAGGAGGCCATTCAGCCCATTAGGTCTGCACCAACTCTCCGGCAGAGCATGTTACCCAGTAACTATTCCCGTAACCCCACGTATTTATTCTACTAATCCCCCTAACCTACACATCTTGGGATATAAGGAGCAATTTTGCATGGCCAATCAACCTAACCTGCACACCTTTTTGGTGTGGGAGGTAACCGGAGCACCCGGAGGAAACCCACGCAGACACCTGAGGCCGGAATTGAACCTGGGTCCCTGGCGCTGTGTGGCAGCAGTGCTAACCACTGTGCCATCGTGCCACCAGGACCTTAATGATTGTTTTATGCATCTTAATGAATCCCCTGAAAATGGCTTACATGAATTTAGCAAGGGGGCGGGCGGGCCAACACGATTGCAGATCTGTCACTGGACACCCATTGCTAAGCTAGTATGCTTTGCAGCTATCGTGCACACTAAAAATGAACACAATGGGTGGGACTTTACAGCCTCACTCGACCTGAGACCAGAAAATCCCACCCGAGGTCAGAGACATTTCCATTGCCTGCCCCTCACCCGCTTGGATTCCGAGGCAGGCGGGGCGGTAGAATTCCAGTGAACGTATACCAATTTCTGCTTCAATTTGTTTCTGGAACAGAACATTGATAAATAAAAACTTTCACTTCTTAACAGTTCTTAAATGTTAGAGAGATAGGGATCATGATCATCACACAATTTAAACTACAAACACCAGTTTGTCGTATCAGGAAGAGAAACAGAACACGATGCGAACCACACATCCCACAGGAATAGTCCAAGTGATTAAAAGATATTAAAAATGTGAAGAATATTAAAGTCGTTCGATAAGGCAGCCTACCTTAAATACCACAAGAGGTTACTTTCAAAGAACCTGAGGCAAACGTGCGGAAAAGGAAGCAAGCAACTGGAAGGAAGAGCACCGAATGGCTCATAATTCATAAACTCAGATGGCTGGAAGCACATTCACCTCTCTCCCGCTATATATACAGTCTGGTTCATCGCTTCATTGTTCCAGACAGATAAACTCTTCTGCAGGAATGCAGAATCTCAAAAGGTAGATAAATAACTGAAAACAAATAAAAACTACGCAGGACGGGGACAGTGGAAACCACAAATTAAACAATTCAAATCAAATTCAACTTCTCCTCAAGAGAGACCCTGTAAAGGTCGCTGCAGATATTAGGTGTACATTTCATCCAGACATCTTTTATTTCCTAACAGCATTCAAACAGCAGGTTCAACGTAAGAATACTTGCAAAACTGCACCAATCAATGCAGTAAAATAACTAAGAGAAAGGCAAAATACTTCAGATGCTGGAATCTGAAACAAGAATAGAAAATGCTGGAGAAAATCAGCAGGTCTGACAGCATCTGTGGAGAGTGAATCTGACGAAGGCTCATCCAGACTCGAAACGTTGGCTCTATTCTTTCTCCGCAGATGCTGTCAGACCTGCTGAGTTTCTCCAACATTTGCTGCTTTTGTTGCAGGAAAATAACTAATGTAAACCTGATTAGCCAAGACAGGACACATAAAATAATTAACCGGCGTGAGGAACCAAGTCAGTATCAGAAACATAGGGCCGGATTCTCCAACCTCACCCACAGCTGCGATTCTCCAGTCTCGCTGCAGTGAACGGCGATTTGGCTGAGCGCCAAATTCTCCGTTCCCCCTGGCAGCAGTGGCGGGGCATGAATGGTCGGAGAATGTTGGCCATAAAGAGAAAATGCTGGAAAATATTCAGCAGGCCAGGGAGATCTTCCAACTGACCTGAAGCATGAATTCTATGATTCTCTCTCCACCGATGCTGCCTGACCTGCTGAGTGTTTCCAATGGTTTACATTGATAATTCAGATTTCCAGCACTCGATGCTTTGCTTTTGTTAAAGAAATTAGAAGTTGATTACATCCCGATTAGGATTATTATTATAATAATAAGATACAGGAGCAGAATTAGGCCATTCAGCCCATTGAGTCTGTTTCACAATGTAATCATGGCTGATAAGTTTCTCAAGCCCATTCTCCCGCTTTTTCCCTGTAACCCTGGTCCCTTTACCAATCAAGAATCTATCTATCTCTGTCTTAAATGCAAAGAACAAAGAGACAAATAAAGAACAAAGAAAAGCACAGCTCAGGAACGGGCCCTTCAGCCCTCCAAGCCTGCGCCGTTCATGATGCCTGTCTAAACTAAAACCGTATACACTTAGGGAGTCCATATCCTTCCATTCCCATCCTATTCATATATTTGTCTAGTTGCCCCTTAAATGCTGCTATCGTACCTGCTCCCACCACCTCCCCAGGCAGCGCGTTCCAGACATTCACCATCCTCTGTGTAAAAAACTTGCCTCACACATCTCCTCTAAACTTTTCCCCACACACCTTAAGCCTATGTCCCCTAGTACTTGACTTTTCTACCCTAGGAAAGAGCATCTGACTATGCTACTCATAATCTTGTAAACCTCAATAGGTCACCCCTCAACCTGTCGTTCCAGTGAGAACAAACCAAGTTTATCCAACCGCTCCTCATAGCTAATACCTTCCAGGCTAGGCAACATCCTGGGAAACCTCTTCTGTACCTTCTCCAAAGCATCCACATCCTTCTGGTAATGTGGCGACCAGAATTGTACACAATATTCTAAATGAAGCCTAACTAAGGTTCTGTACACCTGCAGCATGACCTGCGAATTTTTATACTCAATGCCCCGACCGACGAAGGCAAGCATGTATGCCTTCTTGACTACCTTATCCACCTGCATCGACACTTTTAGTGATCGGTGGACATGTATGCCCAGATCTCTCAGCCTGTCAATACTCCTAAGGGTTGTACCATTTACTGTATACTTCCTCCATGCATTGGACCTTCCAAAATGCATTATCTCACACTTGTGCGGATTAAATTCCATCTGCCATTTCTCCGCCCTAGTCTCCAACTGGTCTATATCTTGCTGTATCGTCTGACAATCCACTTCACTATCCACAACTCCACCAATTTTTGTGTCGTCTGCGAACTTACTAATCAAACCAGCTATATTTTCCTCCGAATCATTTATATATACTATGAACAACAAAATTCCAGAACTGATCCCTGTGGAACATCAGTAGTCACGGCCTTCCATTCAGAAAAACACCCCTCTACTGCTACCCTCTGTCTTCTATGGCCAAGCCAGTTCCATCTTGCACTCAATGACCTGGCCTCCACAGCCTTCTGTGGCAATGAATTCCATAGATTCACCACCCTCTGGCTGAAGAAATTCCTCTTCATCTCAGTTTTAAAGAGTTCGTCCCTTTACTCTCAGGCTGTGCCCTCGGATCCCAGTCTCTCATACTAATGGAAATATGTTCCCCAGTCCATTCTATCCAGGTCTTTCAGTATTCGGTAAGTTTCAATGTGATCCCCCTCTTCCTTATAAAGACTGTTATGGAATTAAGATGAAAATGTAAGGTAAGGTAATTTAAATCAAAATACATTGAAAACAGAATTTAATTTTGAACAGCATATGGGGAGTGGGAATAGGCAAATTAAGCCAAGCTGAAATGTAATAACAACTACAGGGTAGAGCCTTCAAACTCCCTGAGGGGCAATCCCATATAAATGCTTTGTATTTTTATTCGAAATATATCTCTGCTTAAAACAAATGGGTGAGCTCCACTGTTAAAGTAACAGAGAGAGGAATTTCAGACAAATCCACTTAATCTTCCTCAGAAATTATTCAACAGGGAATTTATCAGATTTTTTGTTTAAAAGCATGCTCTCCCAGCATGCTGTTTCGGTCAGTGGTGGATCAGAGGGTAGGGTACACTGACCTGAATATTTTCAGACTAATTTCTCAATTCCAATCTCCCAGTGAAGAGTACACATCAGAGAGCAGGCAAATAATAATGGGGAGGCAATGGCCTCGTGGTATAATCACTAGACTATTAATTCAAAATCTCAGCTAATTCTCTGGGGACCTGGGTTCGAATCCCGCCATGGCAGATGATGGAATTCGAATTCAATAAAAAATATCTAGAATTAAGAACCTACTGATGACCATGAAACCATTGTCGATTGTCGGAAAAACTCTTTCCTTTAGGGAAGGAAATCTGCCATCCTTAACTGGTCTGGCCTACATGTGACTCCCAGAGCCTCAGCAATGTGGTTGACTCTCAATTGCCCTCTGAACAAGGGCAACTGGGGATGGGCAATAAATGCTGCCCAGCCAGCGATGCCCATGTCCCAAAGAAAATGAATTAAAGAATGATTGCAGCTTTATTTTTCCTCCTTTTTGTTTAGTCTACATCCTACCCTTTGGCAACATTATCCGAATGCACACCATTAATTTTCACATGCTGTCACCCATTTCTACCTCGCCACCAGCTCTCCCAACTTCTCTAATATTGCTAAGTTACCAGAATGCTTGTCTGACAACCAACATGAGACGAGGAGAAACTTCCTCCAATTAAATATTGCTAAGATGGAAGCCTGTGTCACCGTTCCTATCTATAAACTCCTTCCCCGAACTCCATGCCTCCCCCTGGCAATGGTCTAAGACTGAACCAAACTTTTTGCAAACTTTGGTGTCATATTTGACTTTGGGCTGAGCTTCCGACCACAAACCTGTGCCAGCAGTAAGACTGCCAATTTCCACATCCACCCTGCCTGAGCTCATCTGCTGCTGGAGCCAGTCTTTTTTCATAGAACCCTACAGTGCAGAAGGAGGCCATTCAGCCCATTGAGTCTGCACCGACAACAATCCCACCTAGGCCTTATCACCATGCATTTACCCTAGCTAGTCCCCCTGACTCTAAGGGGCAATTTAGCATGGCCAATCCACCTAACCCCCACATCTTTGGACTCTGGGAGAAAACCGGAGCACCCGGAGGAAACCCACGCAGACACGGGGAGAATGTGGAAACTCCGTACAGTGACCCAAGCCGGGAATTGAACCCGGGTCCCTGGCACTGTGAGGCAGCAATACTAACTAACCATTGTGCTGCCCCTTTACCTCAAGATTTCACTATTCCAATGCAATCCTGGCTGGCCTCCCACATTTAACCCTTCAGAAACTTGAGGTCATCCAAAAGCTCTGTTGCCCTTGACCCTAATTCATGTCAAGTCCTGTTCACCCACCATGTCTGCACTCGCTGACTAACATTAAAACTGTTAGCACTGATTTCACATCCTCCATGGCTTTCCAGCCCTGTAATCTCCTCAACTAATGACCCTCCAAGAAAACTTTGTTCCTCCAATTCAGGCCTCTTGATCATCCCCAATTACAGTTGCTCCACCACTGGTGACCGTGCCTTCAAGTTGCCTAGGCCTCAACTTCTGGAATTCCCTCCCTGCACCTCACCTGCCTCCTTTCAAATGGTTTTTGACCAATCTATTAGCCCTCTGCCCTAATATTGTCTTATGTGGCTCAGTATCCGAGTTTGCTTCATAGCAATTCTGTGAAGTGCCCTTGGGCTGTTTTATCCCATTAAAGGTGCAAGTTGTTGTTGTTCTTTCCTAGTCGGTGGGTCAAAATGCTGGAATTCCCTCCCTAACGGCATTGTGGGTCAACCCACAGCATGTGGACTGCAGCGTTTCAAGAAGGCAGCTCACCACCACCTTCTCAAGGGCAACGAGGAATGGGCAATAAACGCTGGCCAGCCAGCAACACCCATGCCCACGAATGAATAAAAAAATAAATGTTTTCTCTCAGATTTTGTGTATTTTGACTCACAGTGTACAGCTTCACACAGATAGGCCACTTCCATTGCTTCTGCCCTCTTCCCATAACCCCACTTGTTTACCCCTCCAATCCTCTTCACCTATACATCTTGGGACACTAAGGGGCAATTTTGCATGGCCAATCCACCTAATCTGCCCACCTTTGTTCTGGCACGCAGACACGGGAAGAACATACAGACTCCACACAGACCGTGACACAAGCCGGGAATTGAACCCGGGTCCCTGGTGCTGTGAGGCAGTAGTGCCAACCACTGTGCCACCGGGCTGCCCTGGAATGGCCCTGGAAGAAGCGATGGAGAAAGTGAGGGGACAATAAAAGGTGGTGCAACCACCTGCAAATGTGACTACACAAGTTGGAACCGGAATGCTCACTCCTCACAAAATGGCTGTCTGCACTTTGCAAGAAGGGATGCTGGGAAGAGTCACTTCTGTCTCTGCGTGGAAAAAAATTGTTTTTCACCAGAGGTGAGTATTCTGAGTTAGGAGCATCCAGTATTTACCTGAACTGAACCAAGCATATGGAAGCGGCATATAGATATCAAAGAGCACTACGTCCTGAAAAAGCACTGCTGCCTCACAGTGCCAGGGACCCGGATTCAATTCCGGGCTCGGGTCACTGTCTGTGTGGAGTTTGCACGTTCTCCCCGTATCTGCGTGGGTTCCTCCAAGTGCTCCAGTTTCCTCTTACACTCCAAAGATGTGCAGGTAGGTCAAAGATGGGTAGGTTAGAGGGATTAGTGGGGTAAATACGTGGGGTTATGGGGAGAGGGTGGGATGTGGGCCTTGATAAGGTGCTCTGCTGGAAAGTCGGTGCAGACTCCATGGGCCAAATGGCCTCCTTGTGCCCTGTAGTTTTATTTATTAGTGTCTCACAAGTAGGCTTACATTAACACTGCAATGAAGTTACTGTGAAAATCCCCTGGTCGCCACATTCCGGCACCTGTTTGGGTACACTGAGGGAGAATTCAGCATGGCCAATGCACCTAACTAACATGCCTTTCGGACTGTGGGAGGAAACTGGAGCGCATGGAGGAAATCCATGCTGACACGGGGAGAACATGCAGGCTCTGGACAAACAGTGACCCAAGCTGGGAATTGAATCTGGGTCCCTGGCACTGTGAGGTAGCAGTGCTAACCACTGTGCCACCCGATTCTATGAGGCTGCATGGAAAGCATGAAGCAAACAAACAGGTCCCAAATATTTGTAATGCTAGAGATTTAGTTGGGGATTTTTCACTTAACATTTCTTGTCGCTGGTCCCACTTTCCTACCTGTTCTTTTATTTATCTCTTAGTCTATTGGAAACATGTACCAAAAGCTTCGAAACACCATTATGCCTCACTAATAGTATTGACATTGGAAAAGGAAAATATCACGTCAGGACACAAATAGCAAAAAAGCAGTGCATGATAGCTCCTTTCTGTGAGAATGAGAATTGCCATGTTTTGGCAATGTTGTATCTGATGTAATGCAAATGCTTTGAATATTCACTGGGAGCCAGGTCTCCAGGATAATTTTAATAACAGCAGTTAAATTTTGCAGCTCAATTAAATAAAGTTAGTCTTCGCAAGTTAGCATTCAATAATGTTACAATATTAACATTAATAATTAATATCAATATTCTCTATTCCTCATTACTGAAAATGTTCATCTATTTTCTTATGGGCTTGCACTGCAATTGATTCTCTGCAATTATTTGGCACTATTAACATTAAAATTCACTGAATGTGTTATATTATAGAGGAGGATGAATGTATTCATTGGTAATAAAGTGAATTGGAACCAACGTTGCACCTTATATTGTTACAGCTATTAAGGAAAGCTTGATAAGTATACGAGAAAGAAGGAATAGAAGAATTTGATTAAGACCATAAAACATAGGGAGTAGAAAAGAGGCCATTTGGCCCATCAAGTCTGCTCCGCCATTCAATGAGATCATGACTGACCTGCTGTGATAATCTTCAACTCCGTTTTCCCGCCTTATCCTCATAACCCTTCATTTCCTTTCTGATTAAAAATCAGTTTATCTCAGCCTTGAACACACTTAATGATCTAACCTCTATAGCCCTCTGCGGCAAAGAATTCCACAGATTTACTACCCTTTGAGATGGGTGGCATGGTGGCACAATGGTTAGCACTGCTGCCTCACTGCACCAGACACCCGGGTTTAATTCCAGCCTCGGGTCACTGTCTGTGTGGAGTTTGCACATTCTCCCCGTGTCTGTGTGGGTTTCCTCCAGGTGCTCCATTTTCTTCCCACAGTCCAAAGATGTGCAGGTTAGGTTGATTGGCCATTCTAAATTGCTTCTTAGTGTCAGGGGGATTAGCAGAGTAAATATTTGGAGTCACGGGGATAGGGCCTGGGTGGGATTGTTATTGGTACAAGCTTGTTGGGCCAAATGGACTCCTTCTGCGCAGTTGGGATTCCCGAAGGAAGATGATGGAAGATGGAAGAGAGAATGTCCGGGGTGT
Source organism: Mustelus asterias (assembly GCF_964213995.1). Lineage (NCBI taxonomy): Eukaryota > Metazoa > Chordata > Chondrichthyes > Carcharhiniformes > Triakidae > Mustelus > Mustelus asterias. Next base: position 24,869,784 of record NC_135812.1, read on the forward strand.
GTGGGGTCCTTAATTATGCTGGCTGCTTTGCCGAATATGTCTCAGTAAGGCTGCCTCTCATTCTCCTAAACTCTAGTGAGTACAGGCTCAACCTACTCAACCTCTCCTCACAAGAAAATCCCTCCATACCAAGGATCAACCTAGTGAACGTTTCTGGACTGCTTCCAATGCTAGCATATCTTTCCTTAGATAAGAGGACCAAAACTGTCCACAGTATTCCAAGAGTGGACTAAATAGTGTCTTGTACATTTATTCAATGAGATGAAGTCAGGAGATTGCAAGGGGCTTGCCTGGCACATAAGTACCAATTGAGAAGAATAATTTGTTTCTATGTTGTAGATTCTGTCATGTTGTGTGTTGCTGCCTAAAGACAGGCCCTTGGCTCCTTGTCCACTGATGTTTCAAGCTGGACTATGTTCTTGGCAGGTTTGTCAGTGATGGTTTGCCTCTGCCTTCCACTCTCATGGACAGGGTGAGCAGACAGATAGCAGTCCCAAGATTACCTCAGACAGAACGGGAATCAAACCTGTGCTGTTGGTGTTATTCTGAACCACACATTAGCCATCTAGACAAGTGAACTAATCAATCCTCTGTAGATTCTGTATAAATCTATGTAATATTTATTTTTCCTTCATTCCGCCTTGTCCTCAGATTCTGTTCCTTTTATGCTCTTTTTCTCCAGCCAGTGAAGGGAGAGAAGGATGAGAATATGAAAGATAGATGCTAGATGGCTCTTTGATTTGATTTATTATTGTCACATGTATAGGTATACAGTGAAAAGTATTGTTTCTTGCACGCTGTACAGACAAAGCATACCATTTAGTGTACATAGGGGAGAAGGAAAGGATAGGTTGCAGAATAAAGTGTTGCAGTTACAGATAGGGTGAAGAGAAAGATCAGCTTAATATACAATAGGTCCATTCAAAAGTCTGATGGCAGCAGGGAAGGAGCTGTTTTTGAGTCGGTTAGTATGTGTTCTTAGATGTTTGTATCATTTTCCTGGTGGAAGGGAGAGTGTCCAGGGTGTGTGGGGTCCTTAATTATACTGGCTGCTTTCCCAAGGCAGCGGGAAGTGTAGACAGAATCAATGGATGGGAGGCTGGTTTGCATGATGGATTGGGCTACGTTCACAACACTTTATAGTTTCTTGCAGTCTTGGTCGGAGCAGGAGACATACCAAGCTGTGATACATCCAGAAAGGATGCTTTCTAGAGTGCATCTGTACAGACTGGTGAGAGTCATAGTGGACATGCCAAATTTTACTTTACGATGGTGGTGCATGAAGACTGACAAGTAACATATCATAGAAATTGAGTCATGTGGTGTAAGAAGTGTGGATTAGGCCTTTAGTGTTAAATAGTTTAAGATGGGTGCGGTGAATTTATTACTGAATAATGAATGCTTTCTGACATCAGGATTCACATATTAACACATAGGTTATATCTTCTTATGCTACCTCGGGGCAACTATCATCATCATCCTTTAACTTTTCCAAGATTAAAATAAAACTCAACTCAAAGAAATGAAAGGCTTACCTCTGGTAATCATTCAAGTGCTAAGTGAAATTAGCTTTGCACATTCTCCTTACAGCACACACTGGAGACAATGTTGCAGTGGTAAGATGCCTGCAGATTTAACATTAATCAGCGCTACTTAAGCAGTCACGCTTAATAAGAACATATGCTTTAGGAACTGGTAATGTCACACTGAGACATCAGAGTAGTCCAAACCCTAAGGTTAGAGCGGGATACAATATTTATGAGTTAAACTGAACAGGTTGACAGGTCTCAGTAAGAGAAAGAAATGAAAATAAGTCATATTCAGTCCTTACTCAATATCTGTCGATGCATAATTCCAGCGGCAGCCATTGGAATCTGCTCAGGAAAACCAGTTGTGGTGTTTGAGAATGTTCGATCATAGGCTTTCAGAGGCTTACTGGAACAGTCATTATTGCGAATCATTCAATGAGGCCCCATGCCAGCCACAAAGATCACGGGGCATGGTTGCTGCAGGGGCAGCTCCACACGGCCAGACAACATGCAAACCTGGTACTGCCTGATCACCAGCACGATTGTAACGTGCAGTACAGAACAAGATGTATGGTTGACTGGCGTGTTCCTGTCTCCTAGTCTTTCCTAAATCAAACTGCATCCTTATCTTGCTAGCTGGCACAACGTGCAAGCTGCAAATGGTATGGCTATAGGCCATGGTCCCTTTGTTCGTCGGAACTTCCCAGTGTCAGACCCTTCATAGTATACTTCCTTGTCAAATTACTCTTTCCAAAGTGCATCACCTCACACTTTTCAGGGTTAAATTCCACCTGCCACTTATCCGCCCATTTAACCATCTCGTCTATATCTTCCTGTAATCCAAGACACTCAACCTCACCGTTAACCATCAATCTTTGTGTCATCAGCAAACTTACTGACCTCTTGTTTTCCACCACAACTATCGTTCCCCTCCATCCCCCTCCCCCACACCAAATCAATATTCACTCACGGACAACCCCATCCAAAATGAAAGGGTCCCGAATACCTTCCACCACACCCCTGCAAGGTTCCTTCAAAGTATGTCATGAGAACAAGGAAGCAACAGACAACCACAAATATGGAGCCACACTCTGGCACGTACTGCAGGCCTCTTGCTGAGCAGTCTCGGGGGCAGAATGAATGTTTCAGGAGTCCAATATTCTCAGTCACCACACTTGTCTTGTTTTCGGTGCATTGTCTTTGCATGGTTGGTCAGCAGAGCAGAGTCATGGATCGAGTGTAGAGCTGGTACTCCCCGAAGCCATCCTCTGGTTCTTTGTCACGGCTCAAAGCTGGTGGGGTTGACTGACTGGGGCAGGGTGAAAGCGTCCTGGTTGCTGCAAGGATAGCGGGCCTTCATTGACAGGATGTTGTGGACATGGTCCCAAACCAATTGCATATTCATACATTAGTAACCTCTGTGGTTTACATAGAAACTAGAAGCAGGAGTAGGCCATTCGGCCCTTCGAGCCTGTTCCGCCATTCATTCTGATCATGGTTGATCATCGAATTCAATATCCTGATGCCCCCCTGCCCCCCATATGGTTGTGATACATTGTCTGTTGACTTGTGGGGACTGCAGAGTATATTGGGTGCACCATAGGGAATCCTACAAGCCTGGCAAAGCCACATACACATTTCTCCTGCTTCTCTCTGATAGGAGAGAAGACAATGAAGTCCTCTCTCCTGCTCTTCAGGACATCTGTCTCCTCCCTCCCACAGCAATGCTCAGAGAAGTGTGAACGTTTGGAAATGTCACCTACTCCAGCTCAGAAGGATCGAAGCGTCTCAAAGTTGATTGCCACAGTTCTTTGCTGGCCACTGGTGATGCTATCCTCGCTATGCAGCGGCAGGCCCGGTGGTAGGAGGTGACAGAGGTCAGTCACCATCTCCTTGCTGTAACATAAACCACACTACCCCTGGCTGAGGCACAGGCAGGAGAAATGCTGTCTGAGGACCCTTAGTGATGAGGGACTTCTACTGAGATCCGTCTTCCTTCTCCTCCCTGCTGTCCATTATGTTCCATCTCCAAGTCATGCTGCAGCCCATGGGCCCCTGCTACTGAAAGCAGACTTTCTCCATTGGCCTCATCAACAAGTCCAGCACCACTTACTCTCTTCTGAATCATAGAATCTGTGCAGTGCAGGTGGAGGCCATCTGCCCCTTGAGTCTGCACCGACAACAATTCCACCCAGACCCTATCCCTGTAGCCCCATGTATTTACCCTGTTAATCTCCCTGACACTAAGGGACAATTTAGCATGGCCAATCAACCTAACCCACACATTTTTGGAGTGTGGGAGGAAACTAGAGCACCCGGAGGAAACCCACGCAGACACGGGGAGAATGTGGAAACTCCACACAGACAGTCACTCGAGGTTGGAATCGAACCCGGGTCCCTGAGGCTGTGAGGCAGCAGTGCTAACCACTGTGCAACTGTGCCGCCCCAGTTTCTAAACCATTTCCCAAGCCCCTCCAATAACACTCGACATAAAACCTCTACTCACTCTGCACCAGCAAGAGGATGTCTAAAACACCTCACCTGGAAGGTCCATTGCGATTCCTTTCAGTAGCAATACTGGGGCTGGGAGTTCTTTGTGGAATGTATGCTCAAGCTGAACGATTTAACAGAGCATTAGGAGAAGCTGGGAGGTCCAGAATGGCAGCTTGTGCACCAAAGCAATTGTTTGATGTCGCAATCACAGCGTGTTTCCAATGCATCCACTGTGCTACTGCACTTACGCTCAGGTTCTTGGGGGAAATTATTTTAAAATAAACAGAGTTTTATCTTGCGTGTTGATCAAAGTGGAAAATTGCCCGGGCGTAACCTCTCCACAAAACGCAGTGGAAAATCCAATCCACCCCCCCATCAATCTTCTCTCAATTATCAGCAAAGTAATGGAAGATGGGTTGATTGCTCTATCAAACGAAACTTACTCAGCCACAATCTGCTCACCCATGCTCAGCCTGTGTTCCGCCAGGACCACTCAGCTCCTGACCTCATTACAGCCTTGATTCAAATATGGACAAAAGAGCTGAATGCCAGTGGTGAGAGTGACAACTTGACATCAATTCTTTCATCAGGCAAGTGCGTCAGCTGGCTAGGTCAGCATTTGATACCCAATTGTAATTGCCCTCAAGAAGATGAGCCATTTTTGTGAGCCCGCTGCAGTCCATCTAGTGTAGGTACACCCACCATGCTGTCACAAAGGGATTTCCAGAATTCTAACCCAGCATCAGAGAAAGAAAAGCAATATGGCAGGATGTCATGTGGCTGAGAAGAGAACTTTCACTGTATTCCCATCAGTCTGCTGCCCTTCCCTTTCTAGGTAATGGAGGTTGCGGGTACGGAATCTGCTGTCGAAAGAAGCTAGGTGAATTTCTTTCCGTGCATCGTGTATACAGGACACATCGCTGACACTGGTTATCAGTGGCAGCGGGAGAAAACGCTTACAATGTTTAGTCAGGGTGCTGATCAGGTAGACTGTTTTGTCCTGGATGGCATCAAGCTTCTCAAGTGTTGTTGGAGCTGCACTGATCCAGACAAATGGAGAGTATCCCAACACACTCTTGATTTGTGCCTTGTGGATGGCGGACGTGCTTTGGGGAGTCAGGAGGTGAGTTACTTACCACAGAATTCCCAGCCTCTGACCTGCTCTTGTGACCACAGTAACTATATGGCTATTCTGGTGGATATGCCCCCAGGATGTTGATATGATGCAGTCAAATGTCAAAGGCTGATACTTGGAAGTGCATGGTAAAATAGGGTGAAATCAACATGGTTTCATCATGGGGAGGTCATGCCTGACAAATCCGTTAGAATTCTTTCAGGAGGTAACGAGCAGGTTAGATAAAGGAGAGCCAATGGATGTTATCTATTTGGATATCCAGAAGGCCTTTGACAAGGTGCTACACAGGGGGCTGCTGAGTAAGATAAGAGCCCATGGTGTTTGAGACAAGGTTCTAGCACGGATAGCAGATTGGCTGACTGGCAGAAGGCAGAGAATGGGGATAATGAGGTCCTTTTCAGGATGGCAGCCAGTGACAAGTGGAGTTCCACGGGGATCAGTGTTGGGACCACAACTTTTAACTTTATACATCAATGAGCTAGACGAAGGAACTGAGGGCATTGTGGCTAAGTTTGCAGATGATACAAAGATAGGTGGAGGGACAGGTAGTATTGAGGAGGTGGGAAGACTGCAGAAGGACTTGGACAGGTTAGAAGGGTGGGCAAAGAAGTGGCAGATGGAATACAATGTGGAAAAGTGTGAGGTTATGCTCTTTGGTAGGAAGAATAGATACATAGGCTATTTTCTAAATGGGGAGAGAGTTCAGAAATTGGAAACGCAAAACGACTTGGGAGCCCTAGTTCAGGACTCTCTTAAGGTTAACTTGTAGGTTGAGTTGGTAGTTAGGACGGCAAATGTAATGTTAGCATTCATTTCGAGAGGACTAGAATACAAAAGCAGGGGTGTACTTCTGAGGCTTTATAAGGCTCTGGTCAGACCACATTTTGAATAGTGAGAGCAATTTTGGGTGCCATATCTAAGGAAGATGTGCTGTCCTTGGAGGGGGTCCAGAGGTGGTTCACGAGAATGATCCCAGGAATTCAAAGCTTGACACATGAAGACTATTTGAGGATTCTGGGTCAAAGCTTGATGGAGTTTAGAAGGATGAGGGGGGGGGATTTCATTGAAACGTAGAGAATACTGAAAGGCCTGGACATAGAAACATAGAAACCCTACAGTACAGAAAGAGGCCATTCGGCCCATCGAGTCTGCACCGACCACAATCCCACCCAGGCCCCACCCCCATATCCCTACATATTTTACCCGCTAATCCCTCTAATCTACGCATCCCAGGACAGACGTGGAGAAGATGGTTCCATTTGTAGGAGAGACTCGGATCCAAGGACACAGCCTCAGAGTAAAGGGACAACCATTTAGAATCGAGATGAGGAGGAATTTCTTTCAGCCAGAGGGTGGCGAATCTGTGGAATTCATGGCCACAGAAGGCTGTGGAGGGCAAGTCATTGAGCATATTTAAGACAGAGATAGATAGGTCCTTGTTTAGTAAGGGGATCAAAGGGTATGGGGAAAAGGCAGGAGAATAGGGTTGAGAAACATATCAGCCATAATTGGATAGTGAAGCAGACTCAATGGGCCGAATGGCCTATAATTCTGCTCCTATATCTTATGGTCTTATGATAGCTCGATCTGAGATTTTCTGAAAAGAATTCAGCATCAAAATAACAGGTAGCGAGGTTATTCACTGCAATTTGTACTCACAAGCAATTTTAATGTATGTGTTTGAACAAATAGACGGGAGCACTTTAAATGCATATTTAAATGATTGTTACCCTTAACACTGTTTTCTGTGCAGAGAGATTACAAGTTAATCAGATTTCAGCTTGAACTGCACAATTCTACAGTGACGATAAAGCGCAGCTGAAAAATGATGTTACAATGTCATGATACTGCAAAGGAAAGCATGATCTTAATGGAAAATATGATTAATGTTACTACCAAACTGTAGGGCACAGGAAACTGCTTTTCTTCTCTCTCAAAGTAGAGAATTGAAAAATGCAAATCAAGGTCTAATTTGCTGAAAAAAAATATCTCTAAGAATTCCATATGTTAAGCAATTCCATTACTTCACAGAGGATGATTCTCCAGTCAAAGGATTACGATGGTTACCAGGGAAACTGGCTCCAGGGTACACAATTTCTAATGAAATCCTGCCTGAATCATTTGCAAATGAGGTGAAGGACTGCGAGATCAATAAATAGAAAATTCAGTGAAACAGTTCAAAGAGTTCACAGCTCAGTGCTAAAATAAGCAAAGATCCCTTTGGATTTGCCGACTGGATTTGCATTTAAATCGTGGTCAGTAACCAAAGACTGACAGCTTTCCAAACTCGCTATTGATGTGGGCAGCCAACTGTCAGAGTAAAAAGAGGTTCAACTCAGGGCTCGCCGACCTCAGAAAGAGACACCACAGAGGGGCTTAAAATGCAGGCTTCAGAAAGTGATGCAATAGTGAGGCAATGGCCTAGTGGTATTATCACTGGACTGTTAATCCAGAAACTCAGCTAATGTTCTGGGGCCCTGGGTTCGAATCCCACCACAACAGTTGGTGGAATTTGAACTCAATAAAAAAATCTGGAATTACGAATCTACTGATAAACATGGAACTATTGTCCACTGTCAGAAAAACCCATCTGGTTCACTAATGTCCTTTAGGGAAGGAAATCTGCCGTCCTTACCTAGTCTGGCCTACATGTGACCCCAGAGCCACAAAAATGTGGTTTGCTCTCAACTGCCCTTCAAGGGCAATTAGGAATGGGTAATAAATGTTGGCCAGCCAGCGATACCCATGTCTCACGAATGAATTTGCCTGGATGAGTGCAGCTCCAACAACACTCAAGAAGCTTGATGCCATTCAGGACAAAGCAGTCTCCCTGATCGGCACCCTGACTAAACATTGTAAGCATTTTCTCCCACTACCACTGTTAACCAGTGGCAGTGATGTGTCCTGCATACAAGATGCACGGTAGAAATTCACCTATCTTCTTTCGACAGTAGATTCCATACACGCAACCTCCACTACCTAGAAAGGGAAGACCGTAAGACCATAAGACTTAGGAGAAGAATTAGGCCACTCGGCCCATTGAGTCTGCTCCGCCATTCAATCATGGCTGATATTTTTCTCATCCCCATTCTCCTGCCTTTTCCCCATAACCCCGATCCCCTTATTATTCAAGAACCTATCTATCTCTGTCTTAAAGGCAGTCAATGACCTGGCCTCCACAGCCTTCTGCGGCAAAGAGTTCCACAGATTCACCACTCTCTGGCTGAAGAAATTCCCCCTCATCTCTGTTTTAAAGCATCGTACCTTTAGCCTGAGGTTGTGCCCTCTAGTTCTAGTTTTTCCTGCTAGTGGAAACATCCTCTCCACGTCCACTCTATCCAGGCCTCGCAGTATCCTGTAAATTTCAGTAAGATCCCCCCTCATCCTTCTAACTCCAACGAGTACAGACCCAGAGTCCTCAACCGTTCCTCATACGACAGAGGAAGGGCAGCAGACTCATAAGAATACAATGCAAGTTCTCTTCTAAGCCACTCAGCATCGTGCCATATTGACTTTCCTTCACTGTTGCTGGGAAATTTAAAAGTTCCAAAATTAATTTCCCTCAATAAGGTCTTCTTCCATTGTTCTGAATCTAGAGGTTCCGTGGAGTGGGCTCCAAAGATTTAGATGTCCAAAAAAGCATCACCTCAATCCTGTGCTTCATGATGCCAATGACTGCCAATGTCTTTAATGGAAGATCTGAAAAAGATGCCAACAAAATCCATACCAATGTCAAGCAAGGCTGTGTGACAGCCCCTAAGTTATAAATTACCTGGCAGTGAATATCCACCACATCAAACATCAACTGATCTCTGGTGTCAGTTGATGGAAAAGCCTTTAACCTCAGTCAGCTCTGTGCCAAACTGAACCAACTATCATCGACTAACATGACCTACAGTTTGCGGATGACTGCAGTGTTGTTGCCTATTGTATCAGTTTGGCAAGCCACTCTCAACCTCTTCAATCTTGCATTCAAGAAACATGGGTTGTCTCTGAATCTTGCCAGAAACAAAACTCATGTCTCAACCTTTTCTGGTCAACGAAATATGCCACCTCCTATTAATGCTGAAGGAAAGACTTTGGAAGATGTTCAACACTTCTGACAAAATGACAACTGAAGCAGTCATGAGATCCTTGAAGGGAATGTTTGTGAAACATGGCATGTGGTGTTGGATAACAATCCACAATTTGCAAATGAATAATTCACTCAATTTGCCATCAGTTACAGCTTTTAACACTGTACCAGCTCCCCAAGGTATCCAGAATCAAACTGTGAGGCGGAAAGGGGCGTCCACACTCAAAGCACTTCTGCAAAAGTGGATTAACTCCATCAGGCTACCTCCTGGGCAGGAATCTCTGCATCCACTCACAAAGCTCCCAGTGAAACTAATCCCAGGCATGGCAGTCAAGGATTAGCAAAACATTCAGGACCAAGAACAGTCCTGCAGGCCGTGATAGGCACCTGTCTACAATGGAAGGTACTGCACTGAAAACCTGTTATAGTTCCTAAAATAACTCCAGGAGTCAGCTGTAAAGAAACAGTGCTTTATTACACAAAATAAAGTAAAGCAAAAACCACATGCCTGTGGCGAATACAAACAGGTCCCACTGGGACGATGGGATAATGGACCCACTCAGGGGCCTGCTTTATACACGGCTCAGTATACGAGCTCCACCTGGTTAGTTAATTACCAATCCCCAGGGAGCTCATATTCAACGAGTTCTACAGGGAGGTCAATCAGGGATTCCGCACGGAAGGCGCGAGGGTTATCAGAGTTGCATAAAGGGGACAAGGTGTGGATCAGGGACCTTGAAAGAGAGAAAAGATGATGACCCACTAAAGTCATACCTCATCCATACACCGGAAGGTATGAGGAACTGAGGAGCCTCTTCCTTATCCCTCGAGGTGAACCTTATATTATATACTTGAACAAATTAGAAGACAACCAGGTGCTAGAAACATAGACTGCAACTCAAACTACAAATCAACAAATATTCCCCAAATCAACCGAGCCTCCCACTCTCCGAATTATCTGACACAGCAAGAGTTAATGCGGCACTGGGAACCAGGACGGCCCACTGTGTGATGTCGAGACACATGACTTGAGAACAGTGTGTTCTAGACAGGACTGAGACCTGCGTAGAAGTAAGTATAGGGTTAGCTCGTAGATTGGGCGATAGTTAGGTATTATCAGTAATGTTCAACCATACAAGACTCAGCACCTCATTGTGAGACATACTGAGCAGACATACAACATTTTATGCATTGATTCACACCGTCTAGAAACATGAAGTGAAATAAAAACAGAAAATCACAGAAGTAAACATGCTGAGTGACCTGCTGTGTAAGAGAAAAGGATGGATTTAATGTTTCATCTGTCCGATGTATTTCTCCCTGAAAAAATAACCTGCATGCTGATTGACAGACTGCGTGGGTTATTTTAGCTTCCAATTTTCAGCAATGCTGCTTTTTCTTATTTTTACACTGCAGAGGCTGGACTGAGGCAGTCACAAGCTCATTTCACTCCAACAAGTACAGACATTAGCCTGTCTTTGATTCAGGCATTTGACATAAACAGATTGGTGTCCTAAGTCATAAGCTTCACTGCAATCTCCATTGGGGCATTAAATAACAGGTCGTGTACATTTCCAAGTACTGTAGGATAATACATAGTCTCACCGTCTCTGAAGAAATAGGAACCACTCCTCTTTCAGTTAATACACAGCACTGATTTCATCACACAAACAAAAAATACTGAAGATGTTGGAAATCTGGAATGGAAATAGAATCGTGGCAGGCGGGACGGGAAAATTCCATCCTTGGTCAGGTCGCATCCCTGGAGAAAAGGGACAGCTTGATGTTTGGGGTTCCGATAATCTCCCAAAATAAATACTGTTTGATCTACTGAGTGTTTTCAGCATTCTCTGTTTTTGTCCCGATATTAACAATGAGTTTTTCTTTTCATTCGTGGGACATGGGTGTCGCTGGCTGGCCAGCATTTATTGCCCATCCCTAGTTGCCCTTGAGAAGGTGGTGGTGAGCTGCCTTCTAGAGGTTGCTTCCACTGGCAGGTGAAACTAGAACTAGAGGACATGGCCTCAAAATAAGGGGCAGCAGATTTAGGACTGAGTTGAGGAGGAACTTATTCACACAAAGGGTTGTGAATCTGTGGAATTCCCTGCCCAGTGAAGTAGTTGAGGCTACCTCATTGAATGTTTTTAAGGCAATGGCAGATAAATTTTTGAACAGTAAAGGAATTAAGGGTTATGGTGAATGGGTGGGTAAGTGGAGCTGAGTCCATGAAAAGATCAGCCATGATCTTATTGAATGGCAGAGCAGGCTCGAGGGGCCAGATGGCCTACTCCTGCTCCTAGTTCTTACGTTCTTATGTTTTTTTCTGGCATGTAGCATAAATTCACATACCTATCAGTTTTAATGTGATTTATTTTGATTTTACAGTTGCGATCAAATATATGAATTCATTCTGTGCAGCAACTTACCTTCCAGGCATGAAGGCTTAGAAACTTGTAGCACAACTACAGCACACAGGCTAAGATTGTACCATTTTTCTCAGGAAATCTGGACCTAACGTTACTCCAAGACAACAGCGCACATATATTCACTGGCTCAGTTGTGCTTGGGAATGAAATGGAATCATCTATTTACCTGGCTTGCCATAGTCATGTGACATCTGCCTTGAGGCACAAGCTGGGGCAGCCATGTTGCATTCAGTTCCAATAGATTAAAATGTACTCGAAGCAATGTACTCTTCGAACCCATAACACGGTATTAGAAGTGAAGTTTTAGACTGAGTTTTGAAGAGCTGCAGCCACAGTCACTGAAGGAGGAAGTTCAGGGCTGCAAAAAGCTGCGGAAAAAGCCACTGACAGTCAATGAAAAGGAAATCAAACAAAGTAGGTGAGTTAAATGGATAGTAATTTTCCTCTCCCAGCTCCTGCCGAAATGAAAGGTGATATGCGGCAGAGCTGGTAGTTTTTCCACTTGACGTGACAAATATACAAGATTGCAACTGATTTAATTAACAAGCCGGAGCCAATACAAGTGGTAACACTTTTCACATCATTGAGGAGAGACTGCTACAATTATATTCCCCCCAAAATCTCTCCAAAGAACCAAAAAACAGCTGGCAGAAATCTTGAAAGCCTTGAAGACACACTTTGAACCCCAAGTGGATGTAACTTCTGAATGTTGTGTGTTTAACATCAGGGTTCACAGTGAACATAAGGGTTCATGGGCAGCACAGTGGTTAGCACTGTTGCCTCACAGCGTCAGGGACCCAGGTTCGATTCCTGGCTTGGGTCAATGTCTGTGCGGAGTCTGCATGTTCTCTCCGTGGCTGCGTGGGTTTCCTCCGGGTGCTCCGGTTTCCTCCCATGGTCCAAAAGACGTGCTGATTAGGTGCTAAATTCTCCCTCAGTGTACCCGAACGGATGCCGGAGTGTGGCGACTACGGGATTTTCACAGTAACTTCATTGCAGTGTGAATGTAAGCCTACTTGTGACTAACAAATAAACTTTAACTTTAACTTGAAAAGGAATCCATTGATCAGTATATAACTGTAGTAACCCAGCTTGCAGAACCCTATGAATGTGGGCAACTAGAAAATGATCTCATTAAAGATGGGATTATCTTCGGCATAAGAGATACTGCAGTGAGATCAAGTCTACTGAGAGAGGATAAATGTACCCTCAAGAAAGTGACAGATAAGTGCAGAGTGTATAATGTCAGCTAGGCCTTATACATGGCAGAACAGAACAGGCTTGCATAATACTGATAGACATTCCAGGCTGAAAGAGCAGAACAATCATGGACACAGGGGAATTCTACAAACACTGCAGAGGACATCACCCAATGGAAAAGAAGGCTTGTCCAATGTGGGGACAGCAGTGTTCTAACTCCAAGAAACCAAATTATTTTGCATGTAAGTGTTTGGCTAGAGAGAAGCAAAACAAGCCTCTAGAAAAGAGAGGCGTATGTTAGGTCCAAGCAGCTAAAAACGGAGGGAGCTCTGGAGGAGTACAATGAAAGTAGGAAAGTACTCAAACGGGGAATTAGAAGAGCAAAAAGGGGTCACGAAATGTTCTTGGCAGACAAGATTAAGGAGAATCCCAAGGCATTTTATTCATACGTTAGGAACAAAAGGGTTGTTAGGGAAAAAATCGGACCTCTCAGGGACAAAAGTGGGGACTTATGCTTGGAGCCCAAAGAAGTAGGGGAGATCCTAAATGAATACTTTGCGTCGGTATTCACAAAGGAGAGGGATGTGTTGACTGGGAGTGTCTCGGAGGGGAGTGTTGAACCGTTGGAGAAAATCTCCATTACAAAGGAGGAAGTGTTAGGTTTGTTAGAGAATATAAAGACTGACAAATCCCCAGGGCCTGATGGAATCTATCCAAGGCTGCTCAGGGAGACGAGAGGTGAAATCGTTGGGCCTCTGACGCAAATCTTTGTCTCGTCACTGGACACAGGTGAGGTCCCAGAGGATTGGAGGATAGCCAATGTGGTCCCGTTATTTAAGAAGGGTAGGAAGGATAACCCGGGTAATTATAGGCCGGTGAGCTTGACGTCCGTGGTGGGGAAGTTGTTGGAGAAGATTCTTAGAGATAGGATGTATGCGCATTTAGAAAGGAATAAACTCATTAACGATAGTCAGCATGGTTTTGTGAGAGGGAGGTCATGCCTCACTAACCTGGTGGTGTTTTTTGAAGAAGTGACCAAAATGGTTGACGAAGGAAGGGCCGTGGATGTTGTCTATATGGACTTTAGTAAAGCGTTTGACAAAGTCCCTCATGGTAGGCTAGTGAAAAAGGTTGGATCTCATGGGATAAAGGGGGAGGTGGCTAGATGGGTGGAGAACTGGCTTGGTCATAGAAGACAGAGGGTGGTAGTGGAAGGGTCTTTTTCCGGCTGGAGGCCTGTGACTAGTGGTGTACCGCAGGGCTCTGTATTGGGACCTCTGCTGTTTGTGATTTATATAAATGATCTGGAAGAAGGAGTAACTGGGGTGATCAGTAAGTTTGCGGACGACACAAAACTGGCAGGACTTGCAGATAGTGAGGAACATTGTCAGAGGCTACAGAATGATATAGATAGGCTGGAAATTTGGGCAAGGAAATGGCAGATGGAGTTCAATCCTGATAAATGCGAAGTGATGCATTTTGGTGGGAATAATGTAGGGAGGAGCTACACGATAAATGGAAGAACCATAAAGGGTGTAGAGACGCAGAGGGACCTGGGTGTGCAAGTCCACAGATCTTTGAAGGTGACGTCACAGGTGGAGAAGGTGGTGAAGAAGGCATATGGCATGCTTGCCTTTATAGGACGGGGCATAGAGTATAAGAGTTGGGGTCTGATGTTGCAGATGTATAGAACGTTGGTTCGGCCGCATTTGGAATACTGCGTCCAGTTCTGGTCGCCACACTACCAGAAGGACGTGGAGGCTTTGGAGAGAGTACAGAGGAGGTTTACCAGGATGTTGCCTGGTATGGAGGGGCTTGGTTATGAGGAGAGATTGGGGAAACTGGGGTTGTTCTCCTTGGAAAGACGGAGGATGAGGGGAGACTTAATAGAGGTGTATAAAATTATGAAAGGCATAGATAGGGTGAACGGTGGGAAGCTTTTCCCCAGGTCGGTGGTGACGTTCACGAGGGGTCATAGGTTCAAGGTGAAGGGGGGGAGGTTTAACACAGATATCAGAAGGACATATTTTACACAGAGGGTCGTGGGGGCCTGGAATGTGTTGCCGGGCAAGGTGGTGGAGGCGGACACACTGGGAACGTTTAAGACTTATCTAGACAGCTATATGAACGGAGTGGGAATGGAGGGATACAAAAGAGTGGTCTAGTTTGGACCAGGGAGCGGCGCGGGCTAATTGTTCCTTGTTTCTCGTTTCAAGGCTTCATTCTATGATCATCTTGCTGGTGCCAGTACAGAGCGAGACTGTGGATAGTTGGGAACCTGTCTCGGGGGCAGGGAATTCAGATGGTGTTCGTGGAAGTGGAAATGACTAGGGTTGGGAAGCATTTTCCGATCAGGGTCAGTGTGATCTCCTGGACTCGTTTCGATCGCCTCAGGGGGTCGGAGAGGAATTTCCCAGATTTTCTTTCCCCCATATTGGCCCTGGGGTTTTTCACTCTGGGTTTTCGCCTCTCCCTGGAGATCACATGGTCTGAAATGGGGGGGTGGGGGTGAGTTAATAGGTTGTGATGAACAAAGCATCGTAGCTGTGAGGGACAGCTCGGTGGATAGGATATTAGTATGTAGATAGGCTGGAAAATTGGGCGAGGATCCTGGATTCAGGATTCAATCCTGGACCGGGGAGCGGCGCGGGCTTGGAGGGCCGAAGGGCCTGTTCCTGTGCTGTATTGTTCTTTGTTCTTTGTTCTTTGTTTGTTCTAATGGCCACTGCAAAAATATCAGCTGAAGAGTTTGGCAAATCACTGTACACTGTACAACAGGTTGTCTCTGTCAAGGTGATAAATGCTTAGAATGATGGCTGCAGAAGGAGAGCATCAAGTGGACATACAGGGAGGGTTTTGAGAGCCTCACTCATCCCGAAAAATCCCGTCCAAGGTCAACGGACCTTCCCATACTCCGCCCCTCGCCTGCTTCGATTCCTGTGGCGGGGGGTAAAATTCCAGGAGAAGTGCCGGATAGACACTGCTGCATCATGCAACATCATGACATGTGCAGACATGTGTGAAGTGGTTCAACATGGCGATCCAAAAATGGAGTCCTCGAACGCAAGGCTGAAGCTACGTGATAGCGTGCTATTCATACCGAGAGGCAAAACTAATCCGAGAGCCCAATGCGATGCAAGAATGAAGATCTCGAGTTCCAGATCATAGACAAAGAACAAAGAAAATTACAGCACAGAAACAGGCCCTTCGGCCCGCCAAGCCTGCACCGACCATGCTGCCCGACTTAACTAAAACCCCCTACCCTTCCGGGAACCATATCCCTCTATTCCCATCCTATTCATGTATTTGTCAAGATGCCTCATAAAAGTCACTACCATATCCACTTCCACTATCTCCCCCGGCAATGAGTTCTAGGCACCCACTACTCTCTGTGTAAAACATCTGCCTCGTACATCTTTAAACCTTGCCTCTCGCACCTTAAACCTGTGCCCTGGGAAAAAGCTTCTGACTATCCAAGCGCTAAGCGAAAGCCACTCCTCTCAGCTGGAGCAAGTCGAAGGTTCGGTGTGATAATACTAAATGTGCCAAAAGTGATTTGCAACATGTCGCAGCAAACTAAACCAGTGGCAGCTGAACTTGCCTGGTCTGGCCTACCTGTGAGCCCAAACCCACTGCAATGTGATTGACTCTTAACTGCCCTCTAAAGGGCGAGGTCAGTTCAAGGGCAATTAGGGATGGGCAACAAATGCTAGCCGTGTCAGCAGCACCCACATTCCATGAAGAATAAAAAAGATCCGAGAAGAGTTCAAAGATGTGTTCACAAAGTTCGGATGTCTTCCTGGGGAGTCTCATCTGGAAATAGATGAGAGTGTAAGACCAATTCAGCATCTCTCGACAAGAGTTCCAGCTGCCCTTTGAAATCCATTCACACACTAAAGTCCTACCTGGTTTCCCATAGTCATGTGACCTCCTCCACAAGGCACAGGCTGGGAGCAGCCATGTTACATTCTGTCCTGATAAAGACAGTGTATCAGGAACAATATTCTCTTTGAGCTTTTCACCATTTGCAACAATGTCAACTTACACCTGCCAAAACCTAACATAGCTCATTATAGCCGCGCCCCCATGACTGGAGGATTGCAGCTCCCAGTGGGTGTTAGTTGATATAAAGTCACTATTTTTCTATATTAATTCTTGGCATGTGCTGGCTCAGCCAACATTTATTGCCCATGCCTAATTTCCCTTGAGAAGGTGGTGGTGAGCTGTCTTCTTGGACCACTGCTGTCCATGTGGTACACCCACAAGGCGGTTTGGGAGGGAGTTCCAGGATTTTGACCCAGCAATATATTTCCAAGTCAGGATGGTGAGTGATTTGGAAGGGAACTTCCACGTGGTGGTATTCCCATGTGTCTGCTGCCCTTATCCTTCTAGATGGCAATGGTTGTGGGTTTGGAAGGTGCTGCCTAAGGAACCGTGGTGAGTTGCTGCAGTGCATCTTTTAGATGGTACACACTGCTGCTACTGTGCGTAAATGTAAGTAAATGTTTGTGGTTGGGGTGCCAATCAAGTGGGCTGCTTTGTCCTGGATGCTGTCGAGCTTCTCGAGTGCTGTTGGAGCTGCACTCATCCAGGCAAGTGGAGAGTATTCCAACTCACTTCTGACTTGTGCCTTGTAGATGGTGGACAGGATTTGGGGAGTCAGGAGGTGAGTTACTTGTTGCAGGATATCGAGCCTCTGACCTGCTCTTGTAGCTAGTTCAGTTCAGTCTCTGGTGAATGGTAAACCCCATCATGTTGATAGTTGGAGACGGTAATGCTATTGAATGTCAAGGGACGATAGTTAGAACCTAGTGTCCTAGCACTTGTGTGGCATGAATATTACTTGCCACTTGTCAGCCCAAGCCTGATTATTGTCCACTTCTTGCTGTATTTGGACATGAGCTGCTTCAGTATCTGACAAGTCGTGAGTGGTACTGAACATTGTGCCATCATCAGCGAACATCTCACCTCTGACCTTATAATGGAAGGAAAGTCATTGATGAAGCAGCCGAAGGTGATTGGGCCTCTGACACTATCCTGAGGAACTCCTGCAGTGATTCCATGGAACTGAGCTGATTGCCCTCCAACAATCACAACTATCTTCCTTTATTCCTCCAATTCTCATTGATTTCAGTTTTGCTATGACTCCTTCATGCCATATTTGGCCAAATGTGGCCTTAATATCAAGGGCAATCAATCTCAGGTCATCTCTGGAGTTCAGCTCTTGGTCCATGTTTGAACTAAAGCTGTAATGAGATCAGGATCTGTGACCCTGCTGGAACTCAAACTGAGCTTCAACAAGCAGGTTATTGTTGAGTAAGTGACACTTGATAATACTGTTGATGACTCCTTCCATCACTTTACTGATGATTATCGTGATGTGGAGATGCCGGTGTTGGACTGGGGTGGACTCACCTGACGAAGGAGCAACGTTCCAAAAGCTCGTGATACCAAACAAACCTGTTGGACTTTAACCTGGTGTTGTGAGACTTCTTATTGTTACTGACGATTGTGAGTAGGCTGATGGGTTGGCAATTTGTCAGGTTGGATTTGTCCTAGTTCTTAAACACAGGACATACCTGGGCAATTTTCCATATGCCAGGTAGCTGTCAATGTTCTTCTTTAGCGATCACTCACTAACGAGTATGATTGACCACCGTGTTACTGGTCATGTGGGTCCTAAAGCCGTATCTTTGACTGCACACTTGGCAGGTGTTTCCTGCAGGCGGGTTCGGTCAGTGGACTCTAGATCGCAGGGATTCCTTCCTCATGCTCCTGTTCTGAACCTCCTCTTGCCATCGGGTGTCCTCCTTGAATGGAGTCCATTCAATCACGAGGTTCCTCTCAGTAGGTTTGTTCTGAGCAAGAGTCTCCCAGGCATTGACGTCTATGTTGCATTTCTTGAGGTAAGACTTCAGGGTATCTTTGAAGCACTTCCTTTATCCTCCTCTTGTTTGGGAGACTTGAGCTGGACAAAGCTGATTTGTTTCGGCAGTTGGGACTCTGACAAACTAAGTACATGACTGGGCTAGTGTAGTTGGTTTCGGATGATCATGGCCTCAGTGCTGGTGTTCTTGGATCCTTCAAAAACGTTGATGTTAGTACACTGTCCTCCCAGCTGATGCAGAGAATCCACTTCAAACAACAAAGATCATACCTTCCAGGGCCTTGAGGTGGCATCTGTATATAGTCCAAGTTTCTGAGCTACATGGAAGAGTTAAGAGGATGACTGCCTTGTAAAGGAGGATATTGCTGTTAGCGCAAATCTCGTGGCCGTCAAAGACTCTCATCCTTAGGCATCCGAAGGCGGCACTCGTGGATTGGATACGATGTTGGATCACCATATTGATGTCAGCCTTGATGGATCCCCAGGGAGGGGAAATGTTCCACGTTTGGGAAAGTTTCTCCGTTGATCTTGATGGATGGAGAGACCGGATCTTGTTCTGGGCGGGTTGGTAAACGTCTTGGGCTTTAGGAACATAGAAACTAGAAGGAGGCGGCCATTCGGCCCTTCAAGCCTGCTCCGCCATCCATTTTGATCATGGCTGATCATCAAATTCAATATCCTGATCCCCCCCTTTCTTGAGGTTGAGACTGAGATTGAATCTTCGGTATGCTTCCTTGAAGGTGTCAAGCATGGCTTGGAGATTCTCTTCTGAGAGAGTGGAGATGGCAATGTCATCCGCATACAGAAGTTCCAGGAGTGATGTCAGTGTCATTTTCTTCTTGGATTTCAACCGGTTGAGATCGAAATGTTTTCCGTCCGTCCTGTAGGTGGTAGCCACTCCACTGGGAAGCTTGTTCTTGACAAGGTGAAGGATAGTGGTGATGAAGATGGAGAAACAGGTGGGGGCGGTGACACATCTCTGCTTGTCTCCAGTCTTCACTTCGAAGGTCTTATTTCCATCGGGGAGGACTGTCCCGACATGGCGTCATGGACATATCGGAGGAGGTTGATGAATTCTCTCGATAGCTAGCCTTTGACAGGGTCTTCCATAGAACTTTCCTGTTGACTGAGTGAACGGCCTTGGTCAGATCGATGAAGGCCATGGTTGATGTTGCTCCTGGCATTCCTCTTGACATTGTCTAGCACCGAAAATCAAGTCCGCTCTTCCAGAGGTTACTACAGCGATTGGGAGATGGTGGCCAGCGAGGATTCAGGCGATGATCTTCCCAGCAATGGAGAGTAGGAAGATTCCTTGGTAGCTCCCACAGTCGGCTTTGTCTCTTTTCTTGAAGATGGTGGTGATGACTGCGTCCCTGAAGTGAGCAGAGGTTTCAGCTCTGTCCCAGAATTTCAGGAACAGTTGATGGAGATGATGGGTGGTCTCTTCTCCCCCACTTCATCTCTTTACTGATGAGTGTCAGTAAGCTGATGGGGTGGTAATTGGCCAGGTTGAATCTGTCTTGTTTCTTGTGTACAGGACTTACCTGGGCAATTTTCCACATTGCTGGGTAGATGCCAGTGTTGTAGCTGTACTGGAACAGCTTCACAGGGGGCGTGGTAAATTCTGGAGCACAAGTCTTCAGTTCTATTGCCAGAATATTGTCAGGTCCCATAGTCTTTTCTGTATTCAGTGCCTTTTGTTGTTTCTTGACATGATGTGAAGATGCCGGCGTTGGACTGGGGTAAACACAGTAAGAAGTCTCACAACACCAGTTTAAAGTCCAACAGGTTTATTTGGTAGCACAAGCCACTAGCTTTCGGAGTGCTGCCCCTTCATTAGGTCAGTCCACTCAGCTGATGAAGGGGCAGCGCTCTGAAAGCTAATGGCTTGTGCTACCAAATAAACCTGTTGGACTTTAACCTGGTGTTGTGAGACTTCTTACTGTGTTTCTTGACATCCCATGGAGTGAATAGAATTGGCTGCAGACACCTGTGATACTGGGGACATCCGGAGGAGGCTGAGATGGATCATCCACTTGGCACTTATAGAATAGAATAGAATCCCTACAGTACAGAAGATGATCTACAGAAGATGATCATTCGGCCCATCGAATCTGTACCGACCACAATCCCACCCAGGCCCTATTCCCGCAACCCTCATTTACCCTGTTAATCTCCCTAATAGTAGGGTCAGTTTAGCATGGCCAATCAACCTAATCCGTACAATTTTGGATCGTGGGAGCAAACCGGAGCACCCGGAGGAAACCCATGCAGACACGGGGAGAACATGCAGACTCCGCACAGTCAGTGACCTAAGGCTGGAATTGAACCCAGATCCCTAACACTGTGAGGCGGCAATGCTAACCACTGTGCCACAGTGCCGCACTTCTGGCTGAAGATTGTTTTAAATGTTTTATTTTTTGCAGTAATATACTGAACTCTTCCCATCATTGAGGATGGGGATATTTGTGGAATTGCCTCCTGCAGTGAATTGCTTAATTCTCCATTATTTACGACTGGATGTGGCGAGACTGCAGAGCTTAGATCTGATCAGTTGGTTGTGGAATTGCTTAGCTCTGTCTATCACTTGCCGCTTAAGCCATTTGGCACACAAGTAGAGGGTTATAGGTAAGCCTAGTAGGTAGGGACATGTTCGGCGCAAATTGTGGGCCGAAGGGCCTGTTTGTGCTGTAGCTTTTCTATGTTCTATAATCCCCTGTGGTAACTTCACCAGGTTGACACCTCATTTTTAGGTATGTCTGGTGCTGCTCCTGATATGCCCTCCTGCACTCTTCAATGAACCAGGGTTGATGCCCTCATTTGGCGATAATGGTAGAGTGGGGGAATATCCCGGGCCATGAGGTTACACATTGTGTTGTGTACAATTCAGCTGCTGCTGATGGCCCACAATGCCTCATGGTTGCCCAGACTTGAGTTGCTAGATCTGTTCAAAGTCCATTTAACATGGTGGTCTTGCCACACAATACTCTGGAGGGTATCTTCAATGTGAAGACAGGACTTTTGTCTCCACAAGGCCAGTGCAGTGGTCACTCCTACCGTGAATAGCAGCAGAGTAAATGAAAACAACAGCTTCAATATTCTTCAACTATAATACCTGATAACAATAACTATGCTAATAATGGAGTTACTACAGTGTTGAAGAATAATAATTAACAATAACAAGTGACAGCAGGAAACATAAATGTTTCACAACTAATTTTCTTGAAGGTATCTCAGTGGTTAGTAAACACTGCGTCTTAGTTAATTAGCCACACAGACGCACTACAATACAGCACTGACCACTAAAACTAATGAAAGATAATAATCTGCCTTACATATTGGAATATGAATATTGTGTATGATTCATCATTGACCTGAGATGTTAATCTCTCTCCACAGAAGCTGCCAGGCCTGCTGAGTGTTTCCAGCATGTTCTGTTTCTAGTCCATTTTCACTCTCCCTTTCCAAATTATTGAAGCCCACAGATTATTTTACAGAGCTGCTGTGTCTTTTCCACTCTTAAGCATGCTATTTTTCGATTCATTTAACAGATTTCTTTCCCGAGGGCAGATGTTGACAGTATTACTGAGTTTTATTTTGCAGCTGCCAGATTTGGAAAATGGAAAAAGCAGAGAAACAGGTTAAATGAGACTCCGTTTAAAAAAAAAACTAATTCGCCGATTAGCATTAAACAACTAATTAGCATAAAAGACACAGTTACTATTAATCTACCTGCGCGATGAATAAAATGTTAGTGGTTATAAATGACAGTAAGAATTGGTGAGGGAGTAAATTTGGAGCTGTTGTCTCACAGTGTCAGGGGCCTAGGTTCAATTCCAGCCTGTAGCCGTGGAGATTACACATTCTCCCCGTGTCTGCGTGGGTTTCCTCCAGGTGCTCCGGTTTCCTCCCACACTCCAAAGATGTGCAGGTTAGGTTGATTGGCCATGCTAAATTGTCCCTGAGTATCAGGGGGATTAGCAGGGTAAATGCATTGGGTTAAGGGAATAGGGCCTGGTTGAGATTGTTGTCGGTACAGGCTTGATGGGACGAATGGCCTCCTTCTGCACTGTAGGGATTTTTTGATACATATTCCTGTGCTTACCTTTTCTTTTATTTGTTGGTGAGATGCGGGCATTGCTGGCTGGGCCAGCATTTATTGCCCATCCCTGAGGGCACTTTAAGAGTCAACCACATGGCTGTGGGTCTGGAGTCACGTGTAGGCCAGATAGGGACAGCAGATTTCTTTCCCTAAAGAACATTAGTGAACCAGATGGTTTTTTTTTCCCCCAACAATCAACAATGGTTTCATGGTCATCATGAGACTTTTAATTCCAGATTTTTTATTGCCGTGGTGGGATTTGAACCCGGGTCCCCGGAGCTTTACCCTGGGTCTCCGGATTACTAGTCCAGAGACAATAGCACAGCGCCACTGCCTCCACTATCTTTAATGGTGAAAATTTTGAAATCCTGCTAATAATAGATCCTGCACGGTGGCACAGTGGTTAGTACTGCTGCCTCATAGTGCCAGGGTTCTGGGCTTGATTCCAGCCTTGGGTGGCTGTGTGGCGTTTACACATTCTCCCCGTGTCTCCGATCATTTCCTCCGGGTGCTCCAGTTTCCTCCCAAAGATGCGCAGGTCAGGTGGATTGGCCATGCTAAATGGCCCCTTAGTGTCCCAAGGTGTGAAAATGAGGGGATCAGCAGGGTAAATATATGTGGTTACGGGGACAGGGCGTGGGTAAGATGCTCGGTAGGTAAGTCGGTGCAGACTTGATGGGCTGAATGGCCTCCTTCTGCACTGCAGGGATTCAATGAGATTCTATGAGGACAAATTGATTGAATATTTTCTAACGCAGACAGCAGTAGCACAAATACTTCAGGCAACGTTCACAGAGCAACATCTGAGTCCAAGTACTGAAAATAGCTGCGAGGAAATCCATCAAGTGTTTCATGACTCACAGTAACAACACTCACATTTAAATATCTACTTCACATCAAAGCATCTCTCGGTGCCTCATACAGCGGGATTTTCTTTTCCCCAAGTGCAGCCCGATTATGACTTTGAAAAAGGTACCAAGTGAGGCAAGAAAATTGCTGCAATTTTTCCTAGCCTTGGTATGAGGGTGAAATTAAAAATGCATTAAGAGTGATAATGGTTTCATTATACAGTAAAATGTCAGGTACAAATTATGTGTGGCTTCATCTGAACATGAGGAACATTTATGCATTTTATCCTGTTTTGCGGCCACCAACAATATTTAAATTGACCCTGTCTCTGGACTGATGATCTCCTGTTCGCCACCCACTCAAGTAATGTTGTGTTGGGATTCTATCAATATTAAAATTCAGGTGAAAAAGTCATCAAAGAACGTGATGCAATGTTGGTCTGAGGAATCAGATGATCGCCTATAGGACAGCTTAGAGTCAGTAGACTGGTCAGTATTTAAAAACACTGCGGCCAGCCTGAACGAATACGCCACTACAGTAACTGACTTCATTAGTAAGTGTGTAGAAGACTACGTGCCAATGAAGCAAATCCATGTGTTTCCCAACTGGAAACCATGGATGAACAGGGATATCCACTGCCTGCTGAAATCCAGGTCTGAGGCTTCAAGTAAAGCGACCCTAACCTATACAAGAAAGCTAGATATGATCTATGGAGTTCCATCAAAGATGCCAAAAGACAGTACTCGATCAAGCTTGAATGCCAGGCTATCCACACGGACGCCCACCGACTATGGCAAGGTCTGCAAGACATAACAGGATACAAGATGAAGGCAGGTAAACTCACCGGCTCCAATGCACCCCTCCCTGAAGAGCTCAGTGCATTCTATGTCCGTTTTGAGCAAGAGATCAGTGAGAGCATGCCCTCCATCCTGGAAGCCTTGGACGAACCTTTATCTGAGGTCAATATTGCCAATGCCAGAGCAGCCTTCTCAAAAGTCAACCCACGGAAAGCAACTGGCCCAGATGGGGTACCTAAACGAGCACTCAGGTCCTGCACGGGCATCTTCAACCTTTCTTTACACAAATTGATGTCTCTATCTGCTTCAAGAAGACACAACCATAGTGGGTCGGATCTCAAACAATGATGAGACAGAGTACAGGAAAGAGATATAGAACCTGGTGAACTGGTGCGACGACAATAATCTCTCCCTCAATGTCAACAAAATGAAGGAAATGATCATCGATTTCATGCCCTTGTCTACATCAATGGGGATGAAGTAGAAATGGTCAACAGCTTCAAGTTTGTAGGTGTCCAGATCATCAACAATCTGCCCTGGTCCGTCTATGCAGACGCCATAGTTAAGAAAGCCCACCAATGCCTCTACTTTCTCAGAAGACCAAGGAAACTTGGCATGTCCACTACAACTCTCACCAAAGTCTACAGATGCACCATAGAAAGCATTCTTTCCGGTTGTGTCACAGCTTGGTATGGCTCTTGCTCTTTCCAAGACCCCAAGAAACTACAAAGGGCCATGAATGAAGCCCAGTCCATCACACAAACCAGCCTCCCATCCATTGACACTGTCTACATTTCCCGCTGCCTCGGTAAAGCGGCCAGCATAATCAAAGACATCACGCACCCCAGACATACTCTCTTCCACCTTCTTCCATGGGAAAAAGATATAAAAGTCTGAGATCATGAACCAATTGACTCAAAAACAGCTTCTTCCCTCTGCCATCAGACTTTTGAATGGACCTACCTCGCATTAAGTTGATCTTTCTCATCACCCAACTATGACTGTAACACTACATTCTGCACTCTCTCCTTTCCTTCCCTATGTACAGTGTGCTTTGTCTGTATAGCGTGCAATAAGCAATATTTTACTCTGTATACTAATACGTGACAATAATAAATCAAATCAAATTAAATAAGACATCCCTGTGATTCAACCATTAATGTTAACTGATGGAATTGTGGACTGCCAAGTCTCCAGCTCCTGATGGACTTCATCCTTGGGTCTTAAAAGAGATGGCTAATATGAGATACTAGAATCAATGGTGTTAATTTTCCAAAATTTGTTAGATTCTGGAAAGGTTTCATCAGATTGGAAAGTAGCAAATTGTGAAGGCATTGTGGCTATGTTTGCAGATAATACAAAGATAGGCGGAGGGACAGGTAGTATTGAGGAGGTGGGAAAGCTGCAGAAAGACTTGCACAAGTTAAGAGGGTGGACAAAGAAGTGGCAGATGGAATACAATGTGGGAAAGTGAGAGGTTATGCACTTTGGTAGGAAGAATAGAGGTGCAGACTATTTTCTAAATGGGGAGAGAATTCAGAAATCGGAAGGGCAAAGGGACTTGGGAGTCTTCTTTCAGGATTCTCTTGAAGTTAATTTGCAGGTTGGATTGGTAGTTAGGAAAGCAAATGAGCATTTGTTTCGAGAAGACTAGAATACAAAAGCAGGGATGTACTGCTGAGGCTTTATAAGGCATTGGTGCGACCGCATTTAGAATACTGCAAGCAATTTTGGGCCCCCTATCTAAGGAAGGATGTGCTGGCCTTGAAAAGGATCCAGAAGAGGTTTCCAGGAATGAAAAGCTTGACATATGAGGAGCATCTGAGGATAAGGGTAGAAGGATAAGGGGGGATCTACAGAATACTGAAAGACCTGGATAGAGTGGATTGGGGAAGATGTTTCCATTAGTAAGAAAGACTAGGATCCGAGGGCACAGCCTCAGGATAAAGGGACGACCCTTTACAACTGAGATGAGGAGGAATTTCTTAAACCAGAGGGTGGTGAATCTATGGAATTCATTGCCACAGAAGAGCTGTGGAGGCCAGGTCATTGAGTGTATTTAAGACCGAAATAGATAGGTTCTTGAATGGTAAAGGGATCTAAGGTTATGGGAAAAAGCAGGAGAATGGGGTTGAGAAACTTATCAGCCAAGCTTGAATGGCAGAGTTGACTCGATGGGCCGAATGGCCTAATTCTGTTCTTATATCTTATGGTCTTATGATCTTAAATATAAACTCTCTATTCAAGAAGAGAGGGAAGCAGTACAAACAATCATAGGCCAGATGGCTTGGTGTCTATCATGGGGAAGTGTTAGAATCGATCATTAAAGAGGTTATAGCTGGGCACATAAACAAGCTCAAGGTAATAGGGAAGAGTCAGTATGGTTTTATGAAAGGGAAATCATGTTTAACCAATTTACTAGAGTTCTTTGAAGGAGTAACATGAGCTTTGGATAGAGGGGAAATGTATAGTAGATGTACTTGGTTTTTCAGAAAGTATTTGAAGTGGTGCCACATGGAAGTTTATTGCAAAAAATAAAAATGTGTAGAGGATAGGGTATTGGCCTCGATTGAAGGAAAGTTGGCTGGCTGGCAGAAAACAGAGAGCATGAATAAATGGGCCTTTTTCTGAGTGGCAGGATGTGATGAGTGAAGTCACATTGGGGTCTGTACCGGAGACTCAACTTCTTACAATTTACATCAATGACTTAGATAAGGGGAGTGAAGACATGGTAGCTAAATGTGCGGACAAAAATAGATAGGAAAGTATGTTGTGAAGTAGACATAGGGAGCTTGCAGATGAATATGCATAGGTTGAGTGAGTGGGCAAATATCTGGCAAATGGAGCGTAACATGGACAAGTATGAAGTTATTGAATTTGGCAGGAAGAATAAAAGAAGAGTACGACCTAAGTAGAGAATGAGGAATGGATGCAGAATGCCAAAGTGCAGAGGGATCGAGGTGTTCTCATGCATGAGTCACAAAAGGTTAGTATGCAGGTACAGCATGTAATTAAGAAGGTTAATGGAATGCTATCCATTATTATGAGAGCAATTAAACATAAAAATAAGGGTGTTATACTTCAATTATACAGGGAATTGGTGAGACTACATCTCAAATACTGTGTGACGTTTTGGTCTCCATATTTGAGGAAAGATGTAAATGCTTTGGAGGTGGTTCAGAGGAAGGTTACTAGATTGATACCTGGAATGAGCAGGTAGTCTTATGGCGATAGCTTGGAAAGGCTGGGCTTCATTTCACTAGAGTTTAGAAATGTGAGTGGCGACTGAATTGAAGTATATAAAATCCTGAATGTTTTCAACAAGGTAGACGTTGAAAGGATGTTTCCTCTTGTGGTGAGTCCAGAATGAGCGACACTGTTTTGAAATTAGGAGTCACCCTCATAGGCCGGAGATTAGGAGAATTTTTTTTCTCTCAGAGAGTTGTACGACTTTGGAACTC
Organism: Mustelus asterias; assembly: GCF_964213995.1. Taxonomy (NCBI): domain Eukaryota; kingdom Metazoa; phylum Chordata; class Chondrichthyes; order Carcharhiniformes; family Triakidae; genus Mustelus; species Mustelus asterias. Next base: position 24,897,738 of record NC_135812.1, read on the forward strand.
TCCATCTCAGAAGGCAGAGGAAGCAGGATCACTGGATATTTTTAAGGCAGAGGAAGATAGATTCTTGTTTGGCGAGGGAATCAAAGGTTACTGGGGGGTGTATGGGAATACGGAACTCAGTACAAACAGATCATCCACGATTTTACTGAAAGGTAGAGCAGGCTCGAGGGGCCGAATGGCCTACTCCTGCTCCTATTTCGTACATTATATATCTGACAATGTTTCCGTTTTGTCATGTTTATATTATTTTTCATTACCATCAACCTTTTTTCCTTTATGCTCAATTCACCAGGCAGTGAGTTAGAAATTCTCATTAATGCCTTGATTAAATGCTAACCGATGATGGAAGCATGGATTGGAGGCATGTGGTGGTAACCTTTCACTGTTTTAGTTTTGTATTTGTCAAAGTGAGGTTTTCACAGTAACTTCACTGCCGTGTTAATGTAAGCCTACTTGTGACACTAATCAATAAACTTAACTGTAAAAACTTCAGAACTTAAATGGAATTGTTTATTCTCACGAGCCAGATCAACTGGGTGTGAGCAGTAGCCACAGACACTTAAAGAAATATCCTGACTTAAGACCTTCTCATTTCCCCATTATAATTCACCTGAAAAGGCTTTCAGACGCAAAAATGCTTTAGCTCTCGAAACGAAATATTACACAGTGAGAAGGTGAAGGACTGGAAATGCTCGGAGCCAAGTTTCAGCAAAGGACTCCAAGAATTCAGAATGGAAATAATAAGGTGGTGTCATTGATTAAAGGTGATTCAGAGTAAGATGATGATTTGTTCAAATTCTTTCTCCCTCCACTGGTTCCTCTCTGTCTCTCCTGAATTTCATCAGGTCAGTAACCAGAGAGCACAGATTTAAAGTAATTGGCAAAAGAGCCAGAAGGAAGGTTAAGAGACTTTTTTTAAAAATGGAGCGTGTTGGTTGAATGAATTGCCGGTAAGATAAGTGGAAGCTGTTCAGTGTATATTGATTATGTTAATCATGTGCCAATGGTAGCTATTAACTGGGGCTTCACTTGCGTCCCTTTAAATAGACACAGACTGAAAGTGCGATTGTTGGGTTAAGAGGTGCATGCTTGTAATGTGTAACTGTGCAAATAAGTAAACATGTGCAAAGATTGCTTCCAGTTCTCTCCTTTGCCAACTGGCTTTCTGGAATAAAACATGGTCGCAGATGATGTTTGCCTTAAGGTGAAGGATGGAAACTAGCATTTTTCAGATAGAGAAATACAACCCAAATGGTCATTCTAGACAGTGGCAGAAATGATTGGAACATCAATGTTCTTGGAGTCTGTACCATATGACTACACCCTATCAAAGAAGATATGAGGTATGGTCTTGATGTTGTCACTTCCTACAAGAGATGGATGCCTATTAGTTGGAGAGTGATAAATGTCTGGATCTTCTATTGAAGTTATTGGATGAAGTCTACAAGAAAGATGATTTATTAAATGACAAAAGCAAGTTACTGTGGATGCTGGAATCTGAAACCAAAAGAGAAAATGCTGGAAAATCTCAGCAGGTCTGGCAGCATTTGACAAAGCTTTGACAAAGGGTCATCTGGACTCGAAACGTCAGTTCTTTTCTCTCCATACAGATGCTACCAGACCTGCTGAGATTTTCCAGCATTTTCTCTTTTGGTTATTAAATGACAATGAGGTCAGACTTCGATAAATTTCAGAAAAGAGATGGTCACTCCATGGACACAATAATCATCGACTTTTAACAGATTGTATAAATATTTGGCAAAAAAATCAATTTTGGGATCTCTGGATCAGTATGAACATGCAAATTGCAGAATTGTGTGAAGGCAGCTCACATGGACGGGCTAGTGGTACTAAATGGAATTCAGCTTTCAGAAAAGGGAGACTTGTTATCTTGATTCATTAAGTAAGGATCGACACGAAGGTTGTTTAAAAACTCCATGAAACAAATTTGAAATAAAAAACAAAATTAACCCATCCAGTAAATGATCAAACTTCAATTTATTTTTATCCCAATATAGTTCATTCTTAGTAAAAAAAAAAGCAGCAAACAAACGTCTCATTATATTTAATAAATGGAAATGTTTTTTTCCTGGTTTAGGTAGAGATCATTGTTCTCCTATTGAAATATCAGCAAATGCAAAAATTGTGTGTTGGAGTATCTGTCCCCCTTCTGCAATTTTATTGGGAGACATGATTCCTTTGTCATTTACAGGCATGGTGCACCCATGTTTACTAACAGCTATTGGAGAAATCGTGATCGTTCTTTCTAACAAAGCAAATAAAAGTATCATTTGCTTTAGTTTTAGTGATGATAATACATTGAGGCCACTAAAAAAGGTTGTAATTCCATGGAAAATAACTGGAGTAGGCAATTTTATCACCATTGATGTATTCTCCAGAGAGATACCCATACTACTGTGTAAACCCTCAATGAGAAAGGTACAAATGAAACCTGACATGGAGCATGATAAAGTAATTATTTTTGGAAAGTCAGTGGGTCTAGTTTACCCAGTCAGGACATTACTGTGTCCTCTTAACAAAACCTGACAGCTATTAATGGCATCAGGTGACAAGAATCAGAGAAAAAGGAAATATATTGTCTTAAAGTGACATAGACAATTTGTTCATCCTGTGTGTCAAAGGTTAAAAGGCCAGCTAGAAGAGGCAGAGTGGTTGATGAGGAATATAAAAGGCTAATAGAAAAGATTAGTGAGTACTGTGGAAGTTGCAACAAGTATCGAGAATGGCATCACATCCTGTTGGCACAATCTTGAAAGAGTTATTGCCTTGGATCTAAAGGTATGAGATAAAGGCAGAAACATTTTCCTTCTACATTTTCAAGAACTAACAAACGGATTTCCATAATGATACTTAGCAAGAACAAAATGGCTACATTAGACAAAACCATGGAGTAAATGATAGGGACCAGAATCAGGTCACCAGCAACATTTATTGACTGTTAACGGAGGGAAATTTGCCAATGATAAGGTCAGAGAAATGTATGCAAACATAGAATCTCTACACTGCAGAAGGAGGCCATTCGGCCCATCGAGCCTGCACTGATAACAATCCCACTCAGACCCTATTCCCGTAACCCCACATATTTACTCTGCTAATCCCCTAACACTAGGGTCAATTTAGCATGGTCAATCCACCTAACCTGCACATCTTTGGACTGTGGGAGGAAACCGGAGCACCTAGAAGAAACCCACACAGACACGGGGAGAACGTGTAAACTCCACACAGACAGCGACCCAAGCCGGGAATCGAACCTGGGTCCCTGGCGCTGTGAGGCAGCAGTGCTAACCACTGTGCCACCATGCCGCTTTGTCTTATTGTAGAATATGGTAATTTAGGATTTAGCCCGTTGGCTAATTGATGAGGTACTTTCTCCTCTAACCCTCTGGAGTAAATGCTTTGCCTGAACTGTCTACAACAGGGTGGCTGTCGACTTGCAGATCAATCGATCAGCTAAAATCTAATGCAGCATTTCAGTCACTACATATTTCTATTTACATAGTCCATTTGTGTAAGGACCTTGAGTCATGGTATTCATGACTATGACGTTCATGTTAGAGGACTGCTTAGTGTCAGGGGGACTAGCTAGGGTAAATGCATGGGCCTGGGTGGGATTGTGGTCAGTGCAGACTTAATGAGCCAAATGGCCTCCTTCTGTACTGTAGGATTTTATGATTCTATGATTCTATGAATAAGGTACTCCAATTAGTTCAATCTGTTCTGCACATCCAAGTGCTTTGCATGCAGGGAGACAGGTTTTCCTCAAGGCTTAAGTCTCAGAAGAGAGTACCAAGGCATTGTGTAAGATAATGAGATAGAGGAATCCGGAGATTCGATATATTGTAAAAGAAAAGGTCATCAGGAATGGAAAGGCAGCAATGAGCTAATAGGTCATGATGGTATTTGACTCCCCTGATGAAGGAGCAACGCTCCGAAAGCTCGTGATTCCAAATAAACCTGTTGGACTGTAACCTGGTGTTGTCAGACTTCTTACTGTGCTCATCCCAGTCCTACGCTGACATCTCCACATCTTGTATTTGTCAAACGTGGCAATTAAAGGTTCACTCCTCATAACGAATCAGAATTAATTACAAAATCTCAGACTGAGTGGCTGGTGGAGGTAAAGAAGGGTGACGCAATTCAGAAAGATGTGTTTCTGAGACCACCCAAAGGAGTAGCAGATGCAGCAAGGAAACTATGGAAACAAAACAAATGCATCTATAGCCTGAATGATTTGGTTTAGTCACTTTTTGCTCATTTTCTTTGCTGAAAACCAGATGTTTTCAACTAAAAGCAGATTCTGCAATGTTTTATTGACATTGTAAAAGAAAATCTTTGAGGCACCTTCCCGATGCATGTCGACACATTTTTTGTCTGTGCATTTCTTTTTGGAAAACAACTGGACACTTGATGACTTGCCCATTTAATTCATTTCACACCAGCATTTGTTTCAAGCCAGCAAACTTAATTTGGAACCTTTCTTTATTCACAATTTCCATAGCACGCACTGTGCCACCTTGCTGCCCAAGAATAAAACCGATCTTGTTGGGTTGAGAGGTGCATGCTTGTGAACTATAACTCTGTACATAAATGTTTATGAAATTGTGTAACGATTTGAAGATTTCGGCTAACATACTGCGTTACTGGAGCAAAAAACCAACATTACAGCTACGTCTGCAACCAACTAGCTTTCTGGAACGTAACAGAAGAAGATTCGATAACATCAAGAGGGAATTGAATATATAGTTTCAAAGAAAAAATTTGCAGAGCTATGGAGGAAGAGAAGAGAAGTTGTACTGATTGGATAGCTCTTCCAAAGAACTGACAGGAGACACGACAGATCGAACAGTCTCTTCCGCTGCTGTAAAATCTGATGATATAAAATAACAGCTGTCTTGGAGTTCATATTCACAAGTTGTGACACAGACTGGCAGGCATTCACAACATTCTGAGTGCTATTCTTGAAGCCTATGACCTTATTTTAGCCCTCACCCCACAGGCTGCTCCAGCCACTGTTATGTTCTACAGACCAGTCATTTTGTTTTGAAGATTTCGGCTAACATACTGCGTTACTGGAGCAAAAAACCAACATTACAGATGAGCACTGTCAAAACCAGTTAGTCATCAGCAGCAGGGAATGACTGAACCCCTCACTTATATTACAACCTTAGTATACATGTCCAACCACCTGTGTTCATCATTAAAATAATAGAATGTAACACATTTGAAAAGACAAACTGAAATCCCGAGAGAAGGCATTATGACTCACGGTTGACATTCTAGCGAGACCTCAGTACTAATTTGGCTGTTAAAGAATTTAAGGCATTTTAGTCACGCACTGGATGTCCTTTTCATGCAAAGAACCTGCGGTGGAAATGTCTTTGTAAGAATTGTATTTTCTTTTTAGTGTAACGTCATGGTTTAAATTTAGCCAGTCACTAAGAATTAAAGTATCATCTCACTCCTGGTTGCTAAGTGTCCGAGATCAAGGGTGTCCAAGCTGTTGTGCTTAGGGCTACAGCGGTGAGTACCCGATGGAGGCATGGAGCCTCGGGTGAGGAGACACACCGAAAGGTTACTATCAACTTCCATATCTGTCACACTACAGGCATAAGCAGTCTCCTGTTTTAGGAGTCAACCACCAAGAAGGCCACTGAGCCAACAACAAGCAGCTCCTTTCCAATCCTCCAGCTACATAATATTCAAACAGGGGAAGACAGCAACTAAGAAATATGTTAGGAAGCCATTTTCTCCAACCACAGTGAACCAACAACTCGATCCATTCCACATCTGATAAACGGACCCGCTTGAAAATTGAGGAAGGGATCTCGAGGGAGGTGGAGTTGTTTTGGGGTCAACAGGGGCCCCTCGGGTTACTCAAAGTCTGTCCAGTGCAGTTTTCATGCCAAACCCATTTATACCAGGGCTTGAGTGGCCTTGACAGTGGCTCCCTGAAGGGAGCCCAGTCAATCCTCCACCCTCCTACAATCAGTGAACTCTAGCTGCTGTGGCGTCCACAGTTAAAGACTCAATTGTGACCACCTTTGAGAAGTATGGATCAGCTGAATGTAGAGATGAAAAGAGGTGGGGGTTAGGTTGATTGGCCATGCCAAATTGCCACTTAGTGTCAGGGGGATTAGCATGGTAAATACATGGGATTACAGGGATAGGGCCTGAGTGGAATTGTTGTCAGTGCAGACGCGATGGGCCAAATGGCCTCCCTCTGCACTGTAGGGATTCTATGATTATGATTCTAGGTGAATTATCCCTGGTACATCAGCCAGTCATTTGCTGCTTATGGCTATTCAAGTTTACTTGCATAAGAACAGTGACTGCAACTTCAAAAAGTAACCCATCAGTTGGAAAGCACTTTGGAATGCGATATTGCAGAGTGGCATGGCAGTTAACACCATTGCCTCACAGCACCAAGGACCCTGGTTCGATTCCTGGCTTGGGTCACTATCTGTGTGGAGTCTGCACCTTTTCCCTGTCTCTGCGTGGGATTCCTCCGGGTGCCGTGGTTTCTTCCCACAGTCCAAAAGACGTGTTGGTTAGGTGGCACATTGGTTAGCACTAATACCTCACAGCGCCAGGGACCTGGATTCGATTCCCGGCTTGGGTGACTGACCGTGCGGGGTCTGTGCATTCTCCCCGTGTCCTCCAGATGCCCTGCTTTCCTCCCATAGTCCAAAAGATGTGCTGGTTAGGTGGATTGGCCATGCTAAGGTCCCCCTCAGTGCACCCGAACAGGCGCTGGAGTGTGGCGACTAGGGGATTTTCATAATAATTTCATTGCAGTGTTGATGTAAGCCTACTTGTGGCATGAATAAATATTAGACTTTAAAATTATTTATAATAGCATTGTAATCTAAAAGTGACTAACGTATTCTACTAGAAAGTTTGAATTCACCCCACCCCCTCCAAAACAATGAATTTGGCTCAAAGGAGAGTAAAGCTGGTAAAAGTGTCAAATAATAACCCAACCCACCTCAAACCCAGCCAAATCAATGTTAATGGCAACCAATCCAGCCTCACGAGGAGAATTGATTGGGAACATCTTTGAAGGGACTGTCTGCATCGCCTTTGTAACTACAATGGGCTGGGTTTTCCTGGCCTTGGGGAACATGGCAGGTAGAAGGAGGTATGAAGGGCTGATTGCATCAGGTCAATAAGTTTACAGCACTGCTCGGGGTTCAGGAGGAGCAAGAATGTTTCCCTCTTGGCCCAAGATAGCCTGCAATCTTCTGCACCCTCTACACGGCACAGTGGTTAACACTGCGGCCTCACAGCACCAAGGACCTAAGTTCGGTTCCAGCCTTGGGTGGAATCTGTGTGGAGCTGTGTGAATCTGTGCGGAGTTTGCACGTTCTCCCCGTGTGGGTTTACTCTGGGTGATCCAGTTTCCTCCCACAGTCCAAAGATGAGCAGGTTAGGTGGATTGGCCATGGTAAATTGCCCCTTAGTGTCCAAAGATGTGCAGGTTAGGGGGATTAATGGGGTAAATGCATGGGGGTTATAGGGATAGGACCTGGGCAGGATGCTCTGTTGGAGAGGCAGTGCAGACCCGATGGGCCGAATGGCCTCCTTCTGCACTGTAGAGATTCTATGATTCACTATCTACCATCACTCAGATCTTCCCAGGCTGCGGTTCCCCCTCTTGTTAGCCTTACCCACAATCACAGACTGCTCCCAACATCCCACCCCTGCAATCACTGCCAGCCTATAAACATGGTCTCTCCAATTCCTTCCGATGACAAAGCGGCTGGTTTTTGGGTGCAGAACCTCGGAAAGAAAATTGCAATTATCAACAAAACATTTTGCAAATACTTAGCAGGTCCACAGATGCTGCCTGACTTGCTGAGTCTTTCCAGAATTTGCTGTTTTTAAATCACTCTGCTTAAAGAAAAAATGCACAAGCCCTGGGGTTAAACCTGGATAGCGTTCATGGAACGATAAACTGCTGGGTTTGCCATCATTAACTCCATCGCATGCCCCACTCCAAAACTGCAACCCAATAAATCACAGGACTTGTATCTCTCCTGAGAATCCTCCTGTGAAATTTAGCTGTTGTCGTCAAACATTGCAGCCATCTTGCACAAATAGCAATAAGAATAACTGTTGTTGTTCTAGAGGGAAGAGTATTGCAGCTAGGAAGTCATGACGATGTCTAATTTTTTCTATACCCATCGGTTTAATTAGTTCTGCTGAAAGACAGCACCTCTGACAACGCAGGACTCCCTCAGTGCTGTACTGGCATCACAGTTTTTGGACAGTGCGTTCAAGTCTGCCAAGGGCTCTAAACCCATAATCTCCTGACTCAGAGATGACAATATATAAATTGAGCCAATTGGACTGTTTTGTGGTATTTAGACCCTGATTATAGCGGAGTCTGACAGATGTATCTAAAACATACACGGATTCAGAATATTTTGACCAATTCAGATGAACAAAAATACATCGAATACATTTCATCTTGTAATAAATCTGGAATAATATTTATAAAGATAATTTTCTGATATTAAGTATTAGCTGAAACACCATCTGAGCAGCCGAGGTACCTAACATCCTGTTTAGAAGCAAATATTCAACAAAAAAAATCTTTAAAGTATTTTCAATTGCTACTGGAATTCCAGGAGCCAGATTTCAAATGAATTTCCATATTCCGCACTATGATACAGTAACCTGGTGTTGTGAGACTTCTTACGATGATACAGTTAGAACTACATACCTAGAAGCGCAGAATTTCCGTCGCCCAAAGGATATCGCTGGTACCTCGGAACAGAGAACGGAGCCAGAAGGTGGAACTTCTTCTCCAGAAGTGGTTCCAGCCGAGAGGCAGAGGGGTCGGCTGAATGGAAGAGGCTGTAGACTTGGGTGCAAGCAGGCCGCAGGTGAGCCACTGAGAGAAAAAAGAGAGAGGCGTGAAAGAACAGCCGCAGATACAAATGGTCATTCTCTTCAGTGAAATGGTTGCCTGAGAACAGGCATTGTGAACGGCAACCTTTGGCGTGAATGGTAGCGTGGCCCCTTTAAGAGGGCGTCCCCTGGGGGCCACATGGTCGGGCCAGACCGTATGGGATGTCGAGGCAGGAAGCTGAGCCAATGGAGTGTGAGGGTGCTCATCCCAGATCGGGAAGGATCTGCAGTTGGAGCCAGGGAGGAGTGGTGTACAGTCACACAGTTATTTCTATCGGATCCTATTCATACATATTGTTACACTGTTTAGAAATAAAACCTTTTTGTTCTGAAACCTCATTGAGTTACCTTCGATTTATCACAGTGTCCTTCATTCTTTTAGTACTAATTCATTGGGGAGCTCATCAAATACAGGCTCGCTACTGCTTTGAAAGGCATTGAAAAAGAATGTTAGTGTTAGAGGAGAATTTCTGAGTGCCTCCACAGTAACTTCACTGCACCGTTAACATAGGCCGACTTGTGACACTATTAAATAAACTTAAACTGAGGTTCCTTGCCCACTGTGAGACCATAGTTGAAAATAATAGTTCACTATTTTCCAATATTTGCTGGTTTCAGATGGGGTGCCTGGATCTCTGATCATAATAACTTTATGATCATGCATTCCATCAGTTATTGAATAGTGAACATTCATAGAATCCCTACAGCGCAGAAGAGGCCACTCGGCCCATCGAATCTGTACCGACTCTCTGACAGAGTATCTTACCCAGGCCCTCCCCGTTGCCTTATCCCCGTAACCCCACACATTTAGCATGGCAAATCCGTCTAACCTATACATCTTTGGACATTGCAGCAACATATACAGAAAAATAACACTGGCTTTTGTTGTGCTGGGAAAAAGAAACATTGAGTTGGATCTCTTTGAAAATAGGGTATTTTTTGAATTATTTTTGTCTGTGATCTCTGTCACTCCTAGCCAAGGAACAGCAGGAGCCCTGCAATGGAATGGGCTTAGCTCAGAGGACGGGGTCGGGGGAGCAGGGGTGGCCCGGTTCCTATTTATTTGTGTCACAAGTAGGCTCATATTAATGCTGCAATAAAATTACTGTGAAAATCCCCTAGTCGCCACATTCCAGCACCTGTTCGGGTACACTGAGGAAGAATTTAGTATGGCCAGTGCAACTAACCAGCACGTCTTTCAGACTGTGGGAGGAAAGTGGAGCACCCGGAGGAAACCCACAGAGACAGGGGGGAGTAAGTGCAGGCTCCACACAGATAGTGACCCAAGCCGGGAATCGAAGCCAGGTCCCTGACGCTGTGAGGCAGCAGTGCTAACCACTGTGCCACCCCTGTTTATAGTCTTTCATCTCCTAAAGGTGAAGTGTTGGGCAGGCAGCTAAAATCCTGCAAACCAAACCAATCGCATACTTTACATTGTCACAACCAGGATTCACAATCAGTGCTTCTGGCCAAGAATTAAATGTCCATCTACAAAGATTCTCTGATACCAAAGAACAACCTTGTCTGCAGCTGCAGGTATGGGAAGCCTTTGGTTCACACTTAATATCTGGTGGCAAATATTTAGATGTTCCAATCCATAAAAGAAAATGAACGTTTATTTGGACACTGTTTCCAGCAACACGAATTATTTTTTTGCATAATTACCAGATAAATGGATACAATTATGCAAAATTAATCATGCGCTGAAAAAACCCCACTGTAAATTATCAAGACAGATCCTATTCAACTCCAAATAATTAATTTAGGAATTATTTGAATAAAAACAATGACTGTGCTCCGATCCACACAGTATACATGCTGAGCAACCACTGATTCCACGGTGCAATTTGCAGTTTTGCATGTTTCTCTCAAGCCTCCTCTGGGCTACCTTTTCCTGACTGTTTTGGATGTTGGCTTACAGGATTTGCACCGTCTTACCATCTACTGAAGGAAGTACTGTCCACCTCATGGCCAGAACCAAAGCCAGCGGGGAACCAAAGAGGAAGAAATCAGAGACGTCAAAATCAAATCGTCCTGGATTGCCTTCCGATAAATTAGTGCTGCCAGTCCTCTGTAAATCAGGGTCATCATTTAACACACTGGAATGACTTCTGTTAAAAAAATATATATTTTATTTTAATAAAACCATTGCTTTCACCTTTTGAGAAACAATTTAAATTAAGACTGGTTTATTTTAATTTCCGATCTGTTATTTCTTAAATGATAGATTTTATCAACATGTAAGAATTTTGATTGCATTACCGGGACTGGTATAATACAGTGTACCCAGTAAAAGTACAAGTAAAGACATTGAGGTCAGCGTCAGGCTATATATACAGCAGAACTGCAATAATGCAAAAATAACAAATTCCTAACAGCCAAATACCTAAAACAATGTTCAGGCAATCGCCAGTAATGTCAAACAAGTGTGGAAACCAAGGAGAGAAGGATCACATCAGCAGTGACAGCTTTTCACATTTCTCCACCGCACTACACAAAGATGAGACTAGATGTCATCCAATAGTCAGAGGTGGTTTAGTAGAAGTGGCTTATGATTTAAGAGGTGGATTTCAAGAAGTTCCTGAAAGGTTCAAGTGAGTAACAAAGCAAAGGCATTGACAAAGCTGATGATGTCAAGATAAATCTATGACTGAGAGTGGAGTGGTAAGGGGATATCGGGAGGAAGACTTGAGGATGCTGGCTGAAATGTAGGATTGGGGGAGCTGCACTGACGAAGGGGGAGAAAGTACAAGGAATGATTTTTGGATGCGGACCAGGGCCTCATCCTAGGGCACTCCAAGGTCACTCAGCCTCCCTATTGTCAGAGAGCCTATCGCCTCCAGCAAGTCAGATGAGAAGGGTGCACCTGCACCTGAACAGGAGACCCTTAGATCGAAGCCCTGTAGGTCTTGGGCCACCAGAGGACGTTGACCAAAGTCATCATAGTCAGCGGGACAGAGCATTCAGCAGGTTGCCTGCACCTCAGTTGTGGAGGTCAGGGTTGCACCTAGATGTAGCAGTAAGGAAAAAAGCATAGGTGGCACGGATATACAATAATTGCATTTGGGTTTTGCCACTTGCAATTATATGTCCACTTGCGATGTTTGCAAGTGCCTGGATTCTCATATTGCTGTTAGCTGCTACAATGATCACAGGTATTTAAGGACGTGGAATTTCAGCATCTATCAGAGTCCGATAATGAATTCCTCTAGATTCACTTCACACATTATGATGATTGAATATTCCAATAAGAGGAGTCCTGGCTATCGGTTGTGAATGTGTGACCTGGGCATACTTTTTTTTATTCATTTGTGGAACATGGGCGTCGCTGGCTGACCAGCATTTATTGTCCATCCCTAGTTGCCCTTGGAGGGCAGTTGAGAGTCAACCACATTGCTATGGCTTTGGAGACACATGTAGGCCAGACCGGGTAAGGACGGCAGATTTCCTTCCCTAAAGGACATTAGTGAACCAGATGGATTTTTCCGGCAATCAGCAATGTTCATTAGTAGACTCTTAATTCCAGATATTTTTTATTGAATTCAAATTCCACCACCTGCCATGGCGGGATTCGAACCCAGATTCCCAGAACATTAGCTGAGTTTCTGGATTAATAGTCCAGCGATAATACCACTAGGCCATCGCCTCCCCAATCATGCAATCTATTATTGACAGCTCACCAGGTTCAGAGCTCTGAGAATGATGTCTGTGCAGAGTGTGCAGTAAGGTCACTGCATCTCCTGCTGCTGTTGTGGGTGGATGCAAGGGGAGTTAAGCAGGCTATATGAGCGGCAAGAAACACTGTAAATGCAGTTTGCGAGCTGAAAGAACGAAGCTCTCAATAGAAAACCAGAGGTTTCACTCGATATTCGGAGAATGATGGGTTTGGCGTGCCTAATCATTACTGTCTGTCTGTGTTCAATTGCCATCATGAACTAACATGCAAGCGGAGGCTACAAATAAGGAGAAAACTGGCAAGTTGGCTTTGACTGCAAGAGAGATTGAGTGTAGGGTGCAGTTGACTGAAGCCTTTGTCAGATCTCACCTGGAGAATTGTTGGGCTCATTCATCTCCTTATTAAGGACAGGAACTGAATATATTTAAAGGGATTGCAACCAAAGTTCACAAGACATCACTGAAGGACCAGGATATGATCCAATCAGGTGGGAGTGAGTAGAGATTGGCTGAGGTGTCCTGAAAGCTGAAGTGTAGTCTTGCACTAATACTAAAGGGATCTGGGAGTGAGATTTATAGGAGTCAATTGGAGGATTGTGATTGGTTCGTACTAGACAGCCCATTATGCAAGTGAGACACTGTCATTGAATGGACTCCAATGTAAGGTCAAAACCTTTTGGGATGAGAACAATGACAAGGGATATGGGGTTACTGTGGATGAATGGTGATCAGGGACCTGTGATAAGGACTTTCCTGATCTAGCTGTATGGACAGTAAGAAGTCTCACAACACCAGGTTAAAGTCCAACAGGTTTATTTGGTAGCACAAGCCACAAGCTTTCGGAGCGCTGCTCCTTCATCAGGTGAGTGGGAGTTCTGTTCACAAACAGGGCATATAAAGAAACAAACTCAATTTACAAAATAATGGTTGGAATGCGAGTCTTTACAGGTAAAGTCTTAAAGGTATAGACAATGTGAGTGGAGAGAGGGTTAAGCACAGGTTAAAGAGATGTGTATTGTCTCCAGACAGGACAGTTAGTGAGATTTTGCAAGCCCAGACAAGTCGTGGGGGTTACAGATAGTGTGACATGAACCCAAGATCCCAGTTGAGGCTGTCCTCATGTGTGCGGAACTTGGCTATCAGTCTCTGCTCAGCGACTCTGTGTTGTCGTGTGTTGTGAAGGCCGCCTTGGAGAACGCTTACCCGTAGATCAGAGGCCGAATGTCCGTGACCGCTGAAGTGTTCCCCAACAGGAAGAGAACACTCTTGCCTGGTGATTGTCGAGTGGTGTTCATTCATCTGTTGTCGTAGCGTCTGCATGGTCTCCCCAATGTACCATGCCTCGGGACATCCTTTCCTACAGCGTATCAGGTAGACAACGTTGGCCGAGTTGCAAGAGTATGTACCGTGTATCTGGTATTCTCACGTGATATGATGGCATCCATGTCGATGATCCGGCACGTCTTGCAGAGGTTGCTGTGGCAGGGTTGTGTGGTGTTGTGGTCACTGTTCTCCTGAAGGCTGGGTAGTTTGCTGCGGACAATGGTCTGTTTGAGGTTGTGCGGTTGTTTGAAGACAAGAAATGTGGGTGTGGGGATGGCCTTGGCGAGATGTTCATCTTCATCGATGACATGTTGAAGGCTCCGGAGAAGATGTCATAGCTTCTCCGCTCCGGGGAAGTACTGGACAACGAAGGATACTCTGTCCGCCGTGACACCTGTTTGTCTTCTGAGGAGGTTGGTGCGGTTTTCCGCTGTGGCGCATCGAAACTGTCGATCGATGAGTCGGGTGCCATATCCTGTTCTTATGAGGGCATCTTTCAGCGTCTGGAGGTGTCTGTTGCGATCCTCCTCATCCGAGCAGATCCTGTGTATACGGAGGGCTTGTCCGTTGGGGATGGCTTCTTTAATGTGCTTAGGGTGGAAGCTGGAGAAGTGGAGCATCATGAGGTTATCCGTGGGCTTGCGGTACAGTGAAGTGCTGAGGTGACCGTCCTTGATGGAGATGCGTGTGTCCAAGAATGCAACCGATTCCGGAGAGTAGTCCATGGTGAGTCTGATGGTGGGATGGAACTTGTTGATGTCATCATATAGTTGTTTCAGTGATTGTTCACCATGAGTCCAAAGGAAGTAAATGTCATCGATGTATCTGGTGTATAACATCGGTTGAAGGTCCTGTGCGGTGAAGAGGTCTTGTTCGAACATGTGCATGAAGATGTTGGCATATTGAGGTGCAAATTTGGTCCTCATGCCTGTATCGTGTGTCTGGATGAAGAGCTGGTTGTTGAAGGTGAAGACATTGTGGTCCAGGATGAAGCGGATGAGTTGTAAAATTGCATCTCGAGATTGGCAGTTGTCAGCATTGAGTACTGAGGCCGTTGCAGCAATGCCATCATCGTGGGGGATGCTGGTGTACAGTGCCGAGACATCCATTGTGACGAGGAGTGCTCCTGGTTCAACTGCTCCATGTGTGCTGAGTTTCTGTAGGAAGTCCATTGTGTCGCGACAAAAGCTGGGGTTCTTTGTACAATGGGTTTCAGGATGCCCTCGACGTAGCCGGAGAGGTTCTCGCACAGGGTCCCATTGCCCGATACGATTGGACGGCCGGGTGTGTTGGCCTTGTGTATCTTCGGGAGGCAGTAGAGATCTCCAACCCGGGGAGTACGTGGGATGAGAGCACAGAGGGTGCTCTGAAGGTCCAGATCAAAGGTCCGGATCATTCCCTATGGACAAGCGCTCCGTATACACAGGATCTGCAACAGACACCTCCAGACACTGAAAGATGCCCTCATAAGAACAGGATATGGTGCTCAACTCATCAACCGACAGTTCCGATGCACCACAGCGAAAAACCGCACCGACCTCCTCAGAAGACAAACAGGGGATACGGTGGACAGAGTACCCTTCGTCGTCCAGTACTTCCCCGGAGCGGAGAAGCTACGACATCTTCTCCGGAGCCTTCAACATGTCATCAATGAAGACGAACATCTCGCCAAAGCCATCGCCACACCCCCACTTCTTGACTTCAAACAACCGCACAACCTCAAACAGACCATTGTTCGCAGCAAACTACCCAGCCTTCAGGAGAACAGTGACCACGACATAGAACATAGAACATAGAAAGCCACAGCACAAACAGGCCCTTCGGCCCACAAGTTGCGCCGATCACATCCCCACCTCTAGGCCTATCTATAGCCCTCAATCCCATTAAATCCCAAGTACTCATCCAGAAGTCTCTTAAAAGACCCCAACGAGTTTGCCTCCACCACCACCGACGTCAGCCGATTCCACTCACCCACCACCCTCTGAGTGAAAAACTTACCCCTGACATCTCCTCTGTACCTACCCCCCAGCACCTTAAACCTGTGTCCTCTTGTAGCAACCATTTCAGCCCTTGGAAATAGCCTCTGAGAGTCTACCCTATCCAGACCTCTCAACATCTTGTAAACCTCTATCAGGTCACCTCTCATCCTTCGTCTCTCCAGGGAGAAGAGACCAAGCTCCCTCAACCTATCCTCATAAGGCATGCCCCCCAATCCAGGCAACATCCTTGTAAATCTCCTCTGCACCCTTTCAATGGCTTCAACATCTTTCCTGTAATGAGGTGACCAGAACTGCGCGCAGTACTCCAAGTGGGGTCTAACCAGGGTCCTATAAAGCTGCAGCATTATCTCCCGACTCCTAAACTCAATCCCTCGATTAATGAAGGCCAGTACGCCGTACGCCTTCTTGACCGCATCCTCCACCTGCGAGGCCGATTTAAGAGTCCTATGGACCCGGACCCCAAGGTCCTTCTGATCCTCTACACTGCTAAGAATGGTACCCTTCATATTATACTGCTGCTTCATCCCATTGGATCTGCCAAAATGGATCACCACACACTTATCCGGGTTGAAGTCCATCTGCCACTTCTCCGCCCAGTCTTGCATTCTATCTATGTCTCGCTGCAACTTCTGACATCCCTCCAAACTATCCACAACACCACCTACCTTGGTGTCGTCAGCAAACTTACCAACCCATCCCTCCACTTCCTCATCCAGGTCATTTATGAAAATGACAAACAGCAAGGGTCCCAGAACAGATCCCTGGGGCACTCCACTGGTCACTGACCTCCATGATGTGGAGATGCCGGCGTTGGACTGGGGTAAACACAGTAAGAAGTTTAACAACACCAGGTTAAAGTCCAACAGGTTTATTTGGTAGCAAAAGCCACACAAGCTTTCGAGGCTCTGAGCCCCTTCTTCAGGTGAGTGGGAATTCTGTTCACAAACAGAACTTATAAGACACAGACTCAATTTACATGAATAATGGTTGGAATGCGAATACTTACAACTAATCCAGTCTTTAAGAAACAAAACAATGGGAGTGGAGAGAGCATCAAGACAGGCTAAAAAGATGTGTATTGTCTCCAGACAAGACAGCCAGTGAAACTCTGCAGGTCCACGCAACTGTGGGAGTTACAAATAGTGTGACATAAATTCTGATTCTAGGATCGCATGATAAAGACTCAGGAGGAAAAAAGCAGAAATATTTATGTGAAATAGTGTGACATAAACCCAATATCCCGGTTGAGGCCGTCCTTGTGTGTGCAGAACCTGGCTATCAGTTTCTGCTCCGCGACTCTGCGCTGTCGTGTGTCGCGAAGGCCGCCTTGGAGAACGCTTACCCGAATATCAGAGGCCGAATGCCCGTGACCGCTGAAGTGCTCCCCAACAGGAAGAGAACAGTCTTGCCTGGTGATTGTCGAGCGGTGTTCATTCATCCGTTGTCGCAGCGTCTGCATAGTTTCCCCAATGTACCATGCCTCGGGACATCCTTTCTTGCAGCGTATCAGGTAGACAACGTTGGCCGAGTTGCAAGAGTATGTACCGTGTACCTGGTGGATGGTGTTCTCACGTGAGATGATGGCATCTGTGTCGATGATCCGGATCATCGACACAGACGTGCCGGATCATCGACACAGATGCCATCATCTCACGTGAGAACACCATCCACCAGGTACACGGTACATACTCTTGCAACTCGGCCAACGTTGTCTACCTGATACGCTGCAAGAAAGGATGTCCCGAGGCATGGTACATTGGGGAAACTATGCAGACGCTGCGACAACGGATGAATGAACACCGCTCGACAATCACCAGGCAAGACTGTTCTCTTCCTGTTGGGGAGCACTTCAGCGGTCACGGGCATTCGGCCTCTGATATTCGGGTAAGCGTTCTCCAAGGCGGCCTTCGCGACACACGACAGCGCAGAGTCGCGGAGCAGAAACTGATAGCCAGGTTCCGCACACACAAGGACGGCCTCAACCGGGATATTGGGTTTATGTCACACTATTTCACATAAATATTTCTGCTTTTTTCCTCCTGAGTCTTTATCATGCGATCCTAGAATCAGAATTTATGTCACACTATTTGTAACTCCCACAGTTGCGTGGACCTGCAGAGTTTCACTGGCTGTCTTGTCTGGAGACAATACACATCTTTTTAGCCTGTCTTGATGCTCTCTCCACTCCCATTGTTTTGTTTCTTAAAGACTGGATTAGTTGTAAGTATTCGCATTCCAACCATTATTCATGTAAATTGAGTCTGTGTCTTATAAGTTCTGTTTGTGAACAGAATTCCCACTCACCTGAAGAAGGGGCTCAGAGCCTCGAAAGCTTGTGTGGCTTTTGCTACCAAATAAACCTGTTGGACTTTAACCTGGTGTTGTTAAACTTCTTACTGCACTGACCTCCATGCAGAGAAAGACCCCTCCACAGCCACTCTCTGCCTTCTGCAGGCAAGCCAGTTCTGGATCCACAAGGCAACAGCCCCTTGGATCCCATGCCCTCTCACTTTCTCAAGAAGTCTTGCATGGGGGACCTTATCGAACGCCTTGCTGAAGTCCATATAGACCACATCCACCGCTCTTCCTTCGTCAATGTGTTTGGTCACATTTTCAAAGAACTCAACCAGGCTCGTAAGGCACGACCTGCCCTTGACAAAGCCGTGCTGACTACTTTTGATCATACTAAACTTCTCTAGATGATCATAAATCCTGTCTCTCAGGATCCTCTCCATCAACTTACCAACCACTGAGGTTAGACTCACCGGTTGGTAATTTCCCGGGCTGTCCCTGTTCCCTTTCTTGAATATAGGGACCACATCTGCAATCCTCCAATCCTCCGGAACCTCTCCCGTCTCCATCGACGATGCAAAGATCATCGCCAAAGGCTCCGCAATCTCCTCCCTCGCCTCCCACAGTAACCTGGGGTACATCCCATCCGGTCCCGGCGACTTACCAACCTTGATGCCATTCAATAGTTCCAACACATCCTCTTTCTTTATGTCCACATGCTCGATCCTTTCTGTCCACCGCAAACCAGCAGTACAACCACCCAGATCCCTTTCCACCGTAAATACCGAGGTAAAGTATTCATTAAGCAGCTCCGCCATTTCTAACGGTTCCGCTCAAACTTTTCCCCCTTCACCTTTTAAGGGTCGTATGCCTTCACATCTCATCCTTTTACTCTTGACATATTTGTAGAAAGCCTTGGGATTCTCCTTAATCTTACCCGCCAAGGCCTTCTCATGACCCCTTCTCGCTCTCCTAATTTCCTTCTTAAGCTCCTTCCTACATCCCGTATACTCCTCTAAATCCTTAACACCTCCTAGCTCTCTGAACCTTCTGTACGCCTCTCTTTTCCTATTCACCAGGTTCATCACAACCTTCGTGCACCACGGTTCCCGTACCCTACCAACACCCCCCTGTCTCATCGGAACGTTGTCATGCAGAGCTCCAGCCAAACATTCCTTGAAAATCCTCCACTTTCCTTCGGTACTTTTCCCCAAGAATGCCTCCTTCCAATTTACCCGTCTAATTTCCTCCCTGATGACACTGTATTTCCCTTTACTCCAGAGAAACACTTTCCTAGCCTGCCTGATCCTATCTCTTTCCAATGCTATCGTGAAGGAGATAGAATTATGATCGCTATCCCCAAGATGCTCACCCACCGAGAGATCCTCCACCTGTCCAGGTTCATTAGCCAGCACCAGATCAAGTACAGCCTCTCCTCTAGTAGGCTTATCCACATACTGTGTCAGGAAACTCTCCTGGACACACCTAACAAACTCCTCTCCATCCAAACCCCTAGCCCTAGGGATATTCCAATCTATGTTTGGGAAATTAAAATCTCCCATCACGACAACTCTGTTATTCCTACATCTCTCCAGGATCTGTTTCCCCATCTGCTCCTCAACATCTCTGTTACTATTGGGCGGCCTATAGAAAACACCCAGCAACGTTACCGATCCCTTCCTGTTCCTAACCTCCACCCACAGAGACTCCGTAGTCAATCCCTCCACGGCGTCCACCTTCTCTACAGCCGTGACACTATCCCTGATCAACAGTGCCACTCCCCCCCCTCTCTTGCCTCCCTCCCTGTCCTTCCTGAAACATCTAAAACCCGGCACCTGAAGCACCCAGTCCTGTCCCTGAGACATCCAAGTCTCCGTAATGGCCACCACATCACAATTCGAAGCAGCAATCCACGCTCTAAGCTCATCCACTTTATTCACTACACTCCTGGCATTAAAATAGACACATCTCAGACCTTCAGCCTGAGCACTTCCCTTCTCCATCACTCGTCTAACCTCCCTCTTACCCTGTTTACATTCCTTATCTATTTGCGAGCTAACCTCCTCGCTCTCAGTCCCTCATTTCGATTCCCTCCCCCCAACCTTTCTAGTTTAAAGTCTCTCCAGTAGCCTTAGCCACGACACCACACAACCCTGCCACAGCAACCTCTGCAAGAGGTGCCGGATCATTGACACGGATGCCATTATCTCACGTGAGAACACCATCCACCAGGTACACGATACATACACTTGCAACTCGGCCAACGTTGTCTACCTGATACGCTGTAGGAAAGGATGTCCCGAGGCATGGTACATTGGGGAGACCATGCAGACGCTATGACAACAGATGAATGAACACCACTCGACAATCACCAGGCAAGAGTGTTCTCTTCCTGTTGGGGAACACTTCAGCGGTCATGGGCATTCAGCCTCTGATCTTCGGGTAAGCGTTCTCCAAGGTGGCCTTCACGACACACGACATCGCAGAGTCGCTGAGCAGAGACTGATAGCCAAGTTCCGCACACACGAGGACGGCCTCAACTGGTATCTTGGGTTCATGTCACACTATCTGTAACCCCCACGACTTGCCTGGGCTTGCAAAATCTCACTAACTGTCCTGTCTGGAGACAATACACATCTCTTTAACCTGTGCTTAACCCTCTCTCCACTCACATTGCCTGTACCTTTAAGACTTGATTAGCTGTAAAGATTCGCATTCCAACCATTATTTTGTAAATTGAGTTTGTGTCTCTGTATGCCCTGTTTGTGAACAGAACTCCCACTCACCTGATGAAGGGACAGCGCTCCGAAAGCTTGTGGCTTTTGCTACCAAATAAACCTGTTGGACTTTAACCTGGTGTTGTGAGACTTCTTACTGTGCCTACCCCAGTCCAATGCTGGCATCTCTACATCATAGCTGTATGAAGCAGCCATCTTGAGGAACCAAGTGGTCCACTTATGCTGTTCTTCCTTGTTCACCCATATTTCTGGTTCCATCTGAAAGAGCTCTCTGTCAGATCTACTCCCCAATGGGAGCAGGTGTAAAGGTGACATGGGTGCATCTCTACCCAGGTAGGACTTCATGTTGCTTTCAATGTGCCATTTTGTGAGAGCGTGGGAAGAATCTCAGCAATCTCAAACTTATAGGTACCCGAGGCCACAAGATAATGGAGTGCTATGGAAACTATGATGTGTGCATTTGGCACCAGGAGACATAATATCAGCACATGCAAAGCATCACAACACCCGCAGGGCAGATGCTAAGTAGTGCAATTTAATTTAGCTATCGTAAATAAGGTACATGTGAGCAAAGGATAATGTATGTTACAAAACAGAAGCTGTGGCCTGCCAAGCAACAGAGCTTAAAAGACCAAATAGTGATAGCTTAATCTACCTGGAATTTGTTAACTATGAGATTGTTACAGTTCTCTCTGCCACGTCATTCTACTGGGACCTCTGCATGTGTCTCTGCAACATCCCAGTCCTCACCATCACCATCTCCTTCCCGCCTTCCTCATCGGAAGTGACATCTCAATCCTTCATGTCTTTCATCACTCAAATGGCAAGTAACATTCACGCCAGACAATGATCACCTCCAACAAGAGGGAATCTAACCATCCCCCTTGATGTTCAATGGCATCACCATCGCTGAAGCCCCCACTATCAATATCCCAGAGGTTACCATTGATCAGGAACTGAACTGGACCAGCCATATCAATACTGTGGCTACAAGAGGTTAGAAATCCTAGGGTGCGTAACACACCTCCTGACTCCCCAAAGCCTGACCTCCATCTAAAGGCACAAGTCAGGAGGGTGGTGGGATATTCTCCACTTGCCCAGATGAGTGCAGCTCCAACAACTCTCAAGAAGTTTGACATCATCCAGGTCAAAGCAGCCTGCTTGATTGGCACCCCATCCACAAATATTCTATGTCAAAGCATGGATTAGGGTCTCTGCAGCAGAAGGCAGGATATGGCTGAAGCAGGTAATGTTGCTTAATGGATGAGCAGACCAAACTTCCTTACTTCTCAGTTTAGCTTGCTAGCCAAGGAAGCTGAAGGAATCGAGGCTGGAGAAGCACGGTTGTGTGTGGGAGCCAAGAGAAGTTGGCTCTGGTTTTTCAGAGTGAAGATGGATGAAATTATGGTTCTTTTGAGTCACAATGTCAGACAATGAAGGCCAGCAGTAAGGTAGAGATAATTGTTATCAACATAAAGATCCCAAGCAGCCAAATGATATTACTGACGAGTAACTTGTAAATGTTAAAGGAGGGGATAGATGGAGATCTATGGTGCAGATTTCTCTTTGAGGTGATATACTATCAACTATGTAATAGCAAAGATCCTAATTGAGGGCCTTTAAAATAGACTTGATGGAAGAATTGGGAAGGTTAGAATCGAACCGTGTTTGTGGAGATTGAAGGTCTCCCTCAAAGTAAGACTCCAAGGTTACTCTCATTGCTTTCATTGTTGAGTAAATGAACAACAAACAAAATACAAATGGTGTACTATATGCACCGTGAAGCCTTTAAGATTTTCTGTGCTAAAATGACAGGACCTCACAGGATGAACATAGCTATTATACTGAGTGATTCAGCCCCTGAAAATCCACAGGACCATCGACAAATCCTGCCCTAATTCTGGGAGGCATGCATCGGAAAAGACAGGAATTAGGCAATGAACATGTCAGACCCAAACATCTGGATTGCCATGGAGCCTTGTAAAGGGCAGTACCTCCCACACAATACCATCAGCACGGATGGGCGGGGGGTGCTGGACTGGAAGTGGGGTTCCCCCATTCTGGGAGTTTCTATAACCCATTTCCTCAATGGGTCTGAATCCTTCACTGATGGTTGTGTATCTCGTGGAACTAGGTGCGTTAGAACACCAAAGAGAATGTGGGTCCCCCGAGAGAGCTGAGGTTGCGACAGTGGTCTGGACCTCCAAGAACAGGCAAGTTGTCCATTTAAATAAGGCCCCTAGATAAGGAAGGCTGCTTTAGGCAATCTAACATTCTTTCTTTTGGTGTGGGACTCAATGCTCCCTGTCCTATTCACCAATGTTCTGTGACAACCTGCGACTTCTTCAGGAGACCAAGGATATGCCTCTGTGGCCTGGCTATCTGCAA
The DNA here is from genome assembly GCF_964213995.1 of Mustelus asterias. Classification (NCBI taxonomy): domain Eukaryota; kingdom Metazoa; phylum Chordata; class Chondrichthyes; order Carcharhiniformes; family Triakidae; genus Mustelus; species Mustelus asterias. The sequence continues at coordinate 24,921,088 of NC_135812.1, forward strand.
TACACTCGGTCTCCTCCTGGCTGCACAAACTTTGACAGAATCAGTGGCTGGGGTTCTGGACAGCTTCATCTCACACCTCAATCTGTGGATTCTCAGCTCCTCAAATGTAAGTAAAGCTGCAATTGGAGTTCAGAAAGGAACCGAGATCGGAATGTTATAAATTGATCAATTTTATGAAGCGGACTTCCACTGCAGTTTAAAAGAACGATTAGGAAGAAATTATGGTCCATGCTACAAGTGATGAATTTTAAATTTTCTATATAATGCCAAGGACAATAAATTGTGGCTGAAAAAAATTGTAAAAAAATATATATAAATGACTTGTAGTTGTTTCAATGGATTCGTTAGAAAAATCATAAAATATACTAGTGCGATATTTTAGGTAAATTGATGGTAAATCATCTGGCTGTTAAATTATATTCCTAAACTGTCATTTTAATATTGAAAACACTACAAGAGCTAATACAATAGTAATGTTGGGTGGATTTTAATATAGGTTTAGGGAAAAGGGTATCAGAAAAGTATTTTATGTGAATGGAATTTGATGCTGATATTTAAAATTTCATAATATATCACGTTTATAATAATTGTTCTATCATTCTTCTTGTTGTTAAATCTCATTCATATATTCTCAATGTGAGACAAGGACATCAAGCTTCTCTGGTTAGATAAGATCATGTTAGAATTGATGATAATACCAATGTGTTATGATGGTGAGATAGAGCCAGATTTTTTTGGAGTTGGCAAGACTCCACAAACCTTAATAATGCTCGGCAGAATCAACATATGGAAGCCCCACCCCCAAATCCAGCTGGTAGGGAAAAGAGAGCAGGCTTGATTTACACAGAGGTTCATTTTTCTCATCTCCCCATGGCTCCTGAGGTCCACCAACAGTAGATACTGGGCAAGCTGGCACTGAGTTGGCATGGGGTGGGCATAGGGGTAATGTGGAGTGAGTGGGAGGGCTTAAGGGCTTAAATGTTCCTAAAGTAACTAAGAATCCAGAAAGCCAAGGTGGTTGCATGAACCCACCTCCGTGTTCTCCTAGCGTCTGCCTCTGGGTCAGCGAGCCTGGATTTCATCGCTTACCAGCTATCAGGAACAAAAATCTTGTGATTCAGGGCACAGCGTACTGAGGCGGCTATGACAAGTCTGGTTACCTGCCTCAGTTGCTAAAATCCAACCCTATGACTAGAATGATTTGCTGAGGTCCTATTGGTTACATTGAACTGCTTAGACCAGAAAAGATGCAGGAAACTTTCTGAATGGTAAGTTGCACATTGAAGCTTCAATCACGATCAGCTTGTCATTGTACGTTAGAATCCAGAATCCAAAAAGCATCAAGAGAGTTTGAGGCATTTGACCACGGCTGTACACTCAGATCTCCAGCAAGATCACTTATTGCCAAAAGCATCAAGAATTTCAGGACCGCCATCCAAAAATATCCGAATACAAATGTTCAGAATGTGTATTTCTAGCATTTTTAATATCTTTGTTCTCTTGTAACCATTAGTTCAGCTTTCTAACCAACCCGAATGTATGGTCCAATTAATTGACCAAACATAATGGAACAGAGTGAGTGATACAGCACAATACCCCAGGGGGGAAAGTTCTAAGTTTATTTATTATTGTCACATGTAGGCTTACTATAACACTGCAATGAAGTTACTGTGAAAATCCCCTAGTCGCCACACTCCGGTGCCTGTTCGGGTACACTGAGGGAGAATTTAGCGTGGCCAATGCACCTAACCAGCGCGTCTTTTGGACTGTGGGAGGAAACCTGAGCACCTGGAGGAAACCCATGCAGACACGGGGAGAATGTGCAGACTCCATACCGACAGTGACCCAGGCTGGGAATCGAACCCAAGTCCTTGGCGATGTGAGGAAGCAGGGCTAACCAACTGTGCCACCCCCAGTAGGAAGTAGGACTCCCGTCGACAGTTTCACTATGTATGGAGTTCCTGATCTCTCCCGAACTGTCTTGGAAAAGGGATTGATGAGAAATAATGAGATAGAAATGATTCTTTCTCGGTATTGATAGAGTTCTGCCATGTAAGCAACGTGTAACTGAAGCAACGGGTCCCAAGGATAGTTGATAGTTAGTATTCGGGCCTCATTGAGCCAACAGACCTCTTGTACCTCCACTTCAGGCAACACTTCAGTTTCCAGCTGTCTGCCTCGTTGGCAGTGGTCCCATGAGAAAGAGCTAGGTCCCGTGAGAAGGGGCTTTTGGTTCCAGCTATGAAGGATGGGAGAGGAGAGGACAGGATAGTCAGATGCCGGTGCAGTCACTGGAGTGTTGCTGCTTTGCTGAGTTCATAGGAGGTAATTCTAAAGATATTTCTGAGCTTACCCTTCACTGGCTGAAGCAGGGGCAGTCGCTGAGTCCTGGAGGCCATCCTACTCATCACTGACTAACACAAAAGGAATCCTTCAATGGGCATTAGACCCCGAATGAACATATTCAAGGAACATAACACTTCTTTTAAGCATTGACATCAAACGTTGCCGTCACAGATTGGCCTCAGACAATTTCACTCCTTCATGCTCTACATGCATTTTACACCCAACAAATGGTGCAATGCCTACCCCAATATACTTGCTACAGAAGAAAGAAAACACCACAGAAAAAGTCAACACAAACTGTTGCCCTGTCAGTTGATTGACGGCTAGCAAATTATCCTAGAAAAGGGACAAAAGTGCAGAGTTAGCGGTAGTGATAAATAGGACCGAGGAAGCAATTCTCATGAAACCAATAATGCATCGTGGAGCTTGTGTTCCAATGGTATGATCGCCAGAACGATCCGTCAACTCACCGAGGCAGAAATGCTAAAATCAAGCTCAGATTCTTTATGTGGTTTGCTCATCGCATGTGCTTTGCAGTTACTGGAGCAGCATCGGAACAGGCAAAGGTGCATGGAAGACAAATACTAAGGGAATGGACAAGACTGATGGGTTGACCTTTGCATGAAATCTGGCATTGGTTTCATTTTTAAAGTTGGTTTGAAATATTTATTCAGAGGTGGTTTTGTATTTTAAATGTTGGGAAAAGGGACGGTGCGCTAGTCGGTTAAAAAAAGGTGTAGGACAATTGGTGAATCGTAAATTGGGGTCACAGTTACTGGTATTCCATTCAGATAAGCTGTTGATGGATAGCCCAGCCAGAAATGGGAGCTAGTTTGCCTCCTCCCTTCCCCTTCCTCCAGCTCCTAATGCTCCTAGTATCTCCTCACTCGAGAGCTGGTAGCAAGGACTGAGCCCTCTTGATAGCATGCAGCAGAATATCAGAAACCTTGACACACATTATGCTGAGCGGGGCAGGGTTCCTTCAGAACTGTCCAATAACGGAAGCATTGTTTCAACATGCCATTGCTCTGCTCTGTCACATTTCATGTGGTAGCGTGACTTTCATTGCATACATGCTCAACACATGTAAACAGACTGTGCGCTAGACTCATCAGCCAGGTTGTCAGCCAATAGCCCTGGACACCTCCTGGTTTGATGTAATGGCTCAAATGGACAACCACAGAATGAACATTGTTGTCAGGGTACTGGGTTCTGACCCATATGAGTCATTGTCCAAGGTCACACGCCAGCAAGACTTTGTGAGTCCAGTTATAGGGCAGAGTTTTCACGCAAAGCAATGTGCTTACTACAGTCAATGACACTCTGTATCTCCAGTGGTTTGTCCTGGTCTCCATGGCCTCTGTTCATTCTCTCAGTCATGCTGTATTGCAAGGGCAATGCCTTTCCACTGCATCCCTGTCTGGAAAGAACTGGCTTGTACATAAGACTTGAAATCAAGAGCAACATTTTTCATGCCTGCTGATTGTGTTCTTCAAAAAACTCAGGAGAGCACCACGTTTGTACAATTGCCGCAACAGCCAATAGAACGGAATCAGGAACTGACCTGACAGAAGTTGATGATCCCTTTAAATAGAACAGGAGAGGGTCCTTTCCTTTTTTAATGCATTCATAGGGTGTGGACATCACTGGTCAAGCCAGCATTTATTGCCCATCCCTAACTGCCCTTGAGAAGATGGTGGGGAGTTGCCTTCTTGAACCACTGTAGCCCATGTGGTGTAGGTACACCCAGAGTGCCGTTAGGAAGGACATTCCAGGATTTTGACTCAGCGCCAGTGAGAAAACAGCAATATAGTTCCAAGTCAGGATGGTGTGCGACTTGGTGTTCTCAGGAATCTGCTATCCTTGCCTTTCTCGGCAGTACAGGTTGCAGGTTTGGAACGCGCTTTCGAAAGAGCAAAACTGGTGCAGTGCAAACTATAGATGGTGAATGCTGTAGATTCTTGTAGACACAGTATTTATATACTGATCAAGCTAAGTTACTGATCAATGAATTTTGATGCTGGAGGATACAGCAATGGTAATGCTGTTGAATGTTAAGAGGAGATGGCTATATTTTGTCTTGTTGCCATTTGGAAGGCACTCAGAGAGGCAGTGGCATAAGTAATCCAGAGAGACAGGGTAGTGCTCTGAGGACCTCGAATCCCACCACGTCAGATGGTGAAATTTGAATTCAATAAAATTCTGGAATTAAAAGTCTGATGATAACTATGCAACCATTGTCGATTGTCATAAAAGCCCATCTGGTTCACTCATGTCCTTTAGGGAAGGAAATCTTCCATCCTTACCTGGTCTGGCCTACACGTGACTGCAAATCCACAGCATTGCGTTTGACTCTTATACGCCCTCTGAAATAGCCAAACAAGCCATTCAATTCAAGGGCAATAAATGCTGGCCCAGCCAGTGACACCCACATCCCATACAAATGCTTTTGCTGCTAAATAGGTGTTCAGCTGCGCAAGGTTAGCTGGAATGTCGAGCTCCAAGATGACACCAGGCATCAAGTCAGCATTGGACTCTGATATCAACGTAGTAGCTCCCTGTAGTGGCTAATGCCCCCACCAATGGTGTCCTGTGTGATTTGCTTCCAAAGTGTGTGTGCGCATTGCATGTACATTATTTTGGAAGTTGAAGGGCACTCATGAAATAGTACCGTTTAAAGTTTATTTATTAGTGTCACAAGTAGGCTTACATTAACATTGCAATGAAGTCACTGTGAAAATCCCCTAGTCGCCACACTCCGTTGCCGGTTTGGGAGCACAGAGGGAAAATTTAGCATGGCCAATGCACCCAACCAGCACGTCTTTCGGACTGCATTCCGGTAAGTAGTCAGCCACCGTCTGTTGTCTAAACTCAAGCATAAAGAATGATCAATTGGGTAAGATACTGGAAAGCTGTAAATTCGGAGGGAATAATGAGTCATTGATACGGATGGGATGAATGAATACCTCAAGTCATAGTTTGAAAACATAGCCCTGAAATAATAAATTTATAACCTCCAGCTATGAATTGCTTTTCATGGCTCATAGAATAAGTATCACAATTCTTTCCCCAACATTTCTATTCAATTGTGATCTGCAACCTCTGTCACTGCTACCTTGACAGAAACGCACGATGCTGTGTTATGGTATCACAATCATAGGTTGAAGAGTCACTCTGTTTCCTTGGTAACGGTTTCCTTGGCTCCTCAGCATCAATCCCCGAGATATCAATGTTACTTTTGCTCAATCGTTTACTGGAACCCAAGTCAGATCCAGCTTCATCCGTCAAAAGTGTGTTATCCTTTCGTAGAAATGTAAAAAAAAAGCAGCGATCAGCAAACAGAATACGAGAATCATAAAAGCAAAATTAACCCTTTATAAAAAGGCAAATTACTGCCGGTGCTGGAATCTGAAACAAAAAATAGAAAATGCCGGAGAAACTCGGCGGGCAGAATTTTCCAGCCGCGCTCGCCCCAAATCTGGAAAATCCTGCCCGAGGTCAATGGACTTTTGCATGGTCCCCGCCCGCTACGATTCCCGTGGCAGGCAGGACGGGAACCAGCTGGTCCGACAGCATCTGTGGAGGGAGAATAGAGCCAATGCATCTCAGGATACTGCGGGGCAATTTGGCATGGCCAATGCACCGAACTCGCATATCTTTGGATGGTGGGAGGAAACCGGAGCACCCAGAGGAAACCCACGAAGACACGGGGAGGACGTGCAGAATCCACACAGACAGTGGCTCAAGCCGGGAATTGAACGCAGGTCCCTGGAGCTGTGACTCTTTGTCAGAGCTGATGAAGAAGTGTCACCCAGACTCCAAACGTTGACTCCATTCTCCCTCCACAGATGCTGTCAGACCTGCCGAGTTTCTCCAGCATTTTCTGCTTCCATGTGAGAATTAACCCATTGTTCACTGGGTCCTTTTGCAGAACCTGATTCTGTCTAAAGCTACCGACAGAAAATCTTTTTGCAAGTTAGACAAATATCGACTTATTCCATCGCCATTTGAAGAATAACAATTTGTTCATGTTGATAAAGAGCAAAGACACTGCGTTGTCCGCAAAGATGATTAATGTCTGCATTTGTAAAAGAGATTAAAGAAAGAAGAGAAAGTTCAGCAGTTTCTTCCCACTGAACAGTGAGCGGCTCTCATAGAGGAAATCATAGAATCCCTACAGTACAGAAGGAGGCCAGTCAGCCCATCGAGTCTGCACTGACAACAATCCCACCCAGGCCCTATCCCCGTAATCCCACATATTTACCCCGCTAATCCCTCTAACCTACACAACCCAGGATACTAAGGGGCAATTTAGCACCTAACCCACACATCTTTGGACTGTGGGAGGAAACCGGAGCACCGGGAGGAAACTCACCAAGACACGGGAAGAACGTGCAAACTCCACACAGATAGTGACCCAAGGCGGGAATCGAATGCAGGTCCGTGGAGCTGTGAGGCAGCGGTGCTAACCACTGTGCCACCCAAACCAATGGCGTCCAACGTGGGGCACGAACCCACGACCCTGAGATGAAGAGTCCGATTCTCTACCGACTGAGCTAGCCGGACACAAGCAATTTGTCACATTTAAATCAATCTCATTATCTGACAGCATTTTCCACCATTTGAATTTTGGCACTGAATTTTTTGACTTGAGTTAATATTTAATGGAATATAATCGCAAAGTTTCTGATACCTGCATACTGCCAATACTCCCCCTCCTGCTGCTGTTCTGGCTTTCACATGTCGTATGCGCACTGTAACACAAGGCATCAAATCCCAGAATACCTCCAACGCAGTCACCAATTAGACAAACCTATTGCAGATAGAACAAAAACAAATGATAATTTGCTTTTAAAAATGCAATTTCCTTCAATGGGTGTTTGAACTGAATGGTGGCCCATACCACTGTTCATACTGTTAGCCATTACCTCCAACTGCACGCGGCACATATTGGGAGAGCCAAATGCAACCATAGGTCTCTTTCTGAGTAATTACCGCTCCCCACGTCCTCAAACCCCACAATGGGAGAACCACATACTAGCTTTCATCCAGTTCAACCACCGTTCCCCATGTATTCACAGGCACAATGGGAGAGCCAAACATAATAGCAGGTTCCAGTCTATTTAATTACCATTCTCTACAGCCTTACAGCTTACACTGGGACAGCCAGATGTAATAGCAGGTTTCGTCCTGTGTGAATTATCACACTCCATGTACTTAAACCCACAATAAAAGAACCAAGTTTAATAGTAGGTTCCTCCTGTGTAATTACTGTTCTCTAATGTAGCCATATCTCACATCAGGAGATATAGTTTCATTAGACTGAATATTACACGTGTAAATTTGGGTCCCGTATCAGCAGTTGGATTTTTGCCCATTGGGACACCTTTATTTCCCTTGTAGAAATGGACAAGATGCTGGATTGCTCTCTTGCACCTCACTCCTCCCAGGCTCCACTTTTAAACTGCGGGCAGCTCTCACCACTCGCAACCAACTCCTGGGGTGGAATTTTTCTGTCCCGGAGTGGACCATGCAAAGGTCCGTTGACCTCGGGTGGGATTTTCCAGCTTGGGGCGAGCGCGGCCGGAAAATCCCACCCCACTGACCCGATCAGGTTCCTGCCTAGAGCGGGTGGGAACTCGATGAATGTTCAGGAATCCTAATCTGCATTCAATTAGCGGGCTTCCAGCCTAATTCACAGCCCTCCTGCAATGCAGCCCCCCCACCTCCCCAGCAGGAAATTCACTGGGCAGGCTTTGGTGCAGGTCCTGATAAACCTGGACTTGGCGCCTTGTACTCAGAGGGGCCACTAGACCCCCATCCCAGAGCAGAGTCCTGAAGTCAACCGTTTCCCCCCAGCCTAAACCCACCCAAGCCCAGGTTGCTTGGGGCACCCTCCCTCTGCAGCCTGACAGCAACAAAGGGTCACATGAGGACAGTACTCACATCTTTGCCCCCTCAACCCCCTTGCAGTTTAAGGTACCAGGGTGTTATTGCCAGGGTGCAGTGCAAAGCTGGCACTGCCAAGGGGTGGGGCCTAAAGGGAGGGGCTGAAGGGGGTGGGGCCAGAGAGGACCTTAACTCAGAGTGTTCCTCTGGTTGGTGGGGGGGGAGCGAAACCTGATGCCTCTTGCTAGGAGGAGGTTGGGAGGGAGGGGGTTCAGGTCAGCCTCATGCCTGCATGGTGTGGGGGAGGGGATGCCCATTCTTTCAGTGGTCAGGCGGAGGAGTGCTCCCCTTCTTACTGGGGGTCGCCATGTCTGTTGTGCGGGAGACGGGGGCCTGTCTCTCAATGCTGAGATTGGGGAGTCCTTTAAAAGTGGTGCCCTGATCTCTCTAAAGCCAGGCTGGCTGACATCTTTCTCGCTATGAATACTTTAATACTAAAGGTGGGTAAATCCCACCTGACAGGCTCTGCAAACACCAATGGGAAACACTTTGGTTTTCCCACTGGCGAAAGCACAAACGGGAGAATCCCGGCCATAATAACAGGTTTCACCCAGTCTGACTAGCAAATAACTTCTTACAATTTGAGGCCAAAATGTTGTGTAATTTCAAGAAGAATATAGATATAGCTCTTGGGCTAAAGGGATCAAAGGATATGGGGGGAAAGGGGGATCAGGATATTGAATTCAATGATCAGCCATGATCAAAATGAAAGGCTTGAAGGGCTGAATGGCCTACTCCTGCTTCTAGTTTCTATGTTTCTACAATTAAACTATCAAACGTAATGCACAGATAATATAATTCCATTGTTTCTTCAAAGTTATTTTTCATGATCTGCATGCGAAGTCCAGAAGAAATATTCTTTCATGAATCACTTCAATCACAAGTAAACTCAATAATTACATTCTCCAGACTTGCTCTCTGCTATTCTTGATCTTAAGGAGTGAACCTACCCATTAGGTACAACATAGCCATATCCCCCACCATAGCGATGGAGCTCCTATAAACAGAAGCTCAGATTCAAGATCAGTGTGAATACTGACCTGTTCCCCCCCTGGGGCTGGCTAGTTAAACTGGGTTCTCTCCGTCACGATCTAGTGGACTCCTTGATTCTTGGCATAGGGTTATGGGCCCAGGTTGTTCATCCAGCTACTTAGGAGATTCAATTTCTGTCTCCCTTCCAGTGGTCTTCAATTTTAACCTGCCCTTCTGAGTGGGCAGCAAGGGTAAAACCTTTCTCTAAATGTGCAGTGGGCTTGATGATGTCGAGTCAGCAGGTTTGAGGATGTGGGGTCAGCCAATGGCTCCAAAAGGAGCATTCAGACACACACACACATATGCACACACATGCAAACCCCACTCCCACCCACCGATTCCAATCGCAAGGCTCCACTGAAACTGTTCAAATTACCCGGGATCTTGTGTTGCCCAATTCAATAGGATTTGCTGCCTACCTTGGCCCTGTCCACTCGAATCCCATCCCATTCAATATCAGAACTAATGTTATTGTAGTGTTCAATTGTTTGGTGTTTAAGTATGTGAGTCAGTTTACTATTGATGCTCACTCTACTCGTTAAGTCTAGGTGTGAGCTTAAAGAAAGCTAAACAAAGCTGGAAACTAGCTGCTAGAAGCTGCGAGAAGCATGAGACAGCCAACATTTTAAAGCACTGCAAATAAAGTTCCTACACACACTTAACTGGTGTGTCACCTCTGCACAGCTCCGAGATATAAAATATACAGCAGTTATTATCTATTCATAAAACACAAGGTTGTCTCTAACTTCTAATCAGTACACGTATAATGAATGACATTTATTTAAGAGACTAACAGATATGCAGGAGTAAATGCCAGGTTGTCATATCATTGAAGGTGCAGGCTTCATTATAAATCAGCAGGGAAAATGTTGAATAGTTTATAACTGCCACCTGAATTTTGATGAAAATCTAGGATCATGTTAAGGATTGTCAAGTGTCCATTATTTTTCATAATATTTAGTTTGATGTTCCCAAGGATATTGTTTTATTTTTGGATTTTTACAAAAAAAAATCAGATGCTGTTCACACCAACAACAAGGGTTGATATATAACCACATCCTCCCCAATGATTGAAGCTGTAAATAATCAGTTCAAGTTGATTGGAATTTAATCTATGGATACAGGGCTACGAATGAATATAAATTATATATGGTAAATCTGCATGGTGTTACAGGGCTGCAGCGCATCTCTCAGCTGAGGTGAATCATAACTACCATGGAACAATTTGAAAAGCTATTCCATATTATCAACCTCCTAGAATCCAGATAAGTGCAAATACGTTTTGGCAAGAAGGGCAGGGAAGTTATGTGCTCCCTGTAAAACAGATGTCCAACAGGTGGGCAGCACGGTGGCACAGTGGTTAGCACTGCTGCCTCACAGCGCCAGGGACCCAAGTTCAATTCTGGCCTTGGGTCACTGTCTGTGCAGAGTTTGCATGTTCTTCCCGTGTCTGCGTGGGTTTCCTCCGGGTGCTCCGGTTTCCTCCCACAGTCCAAAGATTGCGGGTTAGGTGAATTGTCCATGGTAAATTGTCATTAGGGTCATGGGGATTAGCAGGGTAAATATGTGGGGTCACAGGGTAAAGGGTCTGGGTGTGATTGTTGTCGGTGCAGAGGCTTGATGGGCTGAATGGCCTCTTTTGCACAGTAGGGATTCTATGATAAATGCAAGGGGAGAAACAGAGAGATCTGGTAGTACAGATACACTGATCATAGAAAATAGTGCTACATGATAATAAGCCCAGTAACAAAAAAAAACCAAAACACTCGGGTACATTTCAAGAGGGATTGAATTGAAAAGTAGAGAAATTATGTTAAATAGATAAAAATACATATTTTACTTTCAGACAGCATTGACCTTTATGCTGCTATTAACACCTACTCTGGGCCCATGCTTTATTCCTTCACTACTACCATTATCACTTTCTTGTTCCATCTTTGGACATCTTTGTAATTTAATCTCCCCCACTCTTTAACCTATCCCCGACCTTCCCTTTTCGCTCCACCTGACCCTCCCCCTTTTTCAGCAACATAAAACCCATCACATTTCTGCCTCAGTTCTGAAGAAGCCATGCAAGCTCAAAATGTTAACTGCGTTTCTCCCTCTGCAGATGCTGCCAGACCTGCTGAGTGTTTCCTACGCTTTTTGTTTTTTATTTCCCATTTCCAGAATCCCGGAGGCGGCCATTCAGCCCATTGAGTCTGCACTGACTCTCCGACAGAGCATCTTACCCTGGCCCTGTGCCCGAAATCCCACATAATTACCCTGCTAATTCCCCTAACCTATAAGGGACAATTTAGCATGGCCATTCACCTAGCCAGCACCTCTTTGGACATTTTGCTTTATTTTACGTGAAACGTAGGTTGTAAATACTCAGCAGGTCTGGCAGCATCTGTGGAGAGAGCAACAGGCATCTGGAAATGGCAGACATCCTGTCAAGGGAGTTGGGGAGTCAAGCTCACTTCAATGGACACTGGAACATGGGGAGACAGACATACAGCCAATAAAGAGGATGTTTCCAGAGTCACTGTCCAGTTAAAGACAGCAACCCCAGGAGCTGACAGTCCAATCAGATTGTTGGAAGTCCTGCAGCTCCAGGCAGAGGGTGCCTCAATGGCAGGGCATCCTCATAGACTTGTAATTGGAGTTGGGGGATGGTGAAGGGGGAGGGAGGGGGGCACTATTGCCATGAGAGTGGCCATTGTCACCAGGGTCTCTCTGTGGGCCATGGAATGTCGAGAATGGAGGGCCACACCACTCAGAACCTGGTGGGTGGCTGCCAGGTTTCACCCAATCATCGCCCCATGTAGCAGTGGGCCTCCTGACACAGGCAATAAACCACTAGGCGGCTCAAATGGTGACTGATCTGTCAACTCTCCCGCTATTGGCAAAGCCGCAATTGTTGCAGTTAAGACTCTGAGTTCCCTTCCTGATGCCTTTTCCCACTACTTTGCCAGCCTTTCTGCTTCCCAAGCCACCTTCAAAGGGCCCAGAAAATTCCGGCCAATGTTTCAGATCCATAACCAATCATTGACCTGATGTAGTCATATTCACGGAATCACACCTGAAAAATAATGTCCCAGATACCACCATCCCCATTCAGGAAACATATCGCCGTTGCTTCAATGTCGTTGGGTCAAAATCCTGGAACATCCTCCTCCTATCAGCACTGTGAGTGTACCTACACCACCTGGACTGCAGTGATTCAAGAAGGCAGCTCACCACCATTTTCTCAAGGACAATTAGGGATGGGCAGTAAATGCTGGTCTCACCAGCGACACCCACATCCCGTCAATGAATTTTTAAAAACCTGAAACATTAACTCTTGTGTCTCTCCTGATAAATTCTGCCTGACCAGCTGAATATTTATAGATTGCTCTCCTCTTATTTCAGGTTTCCAGCATCTGCAGTATTTTGCTTTTATGTTAAAGTTGCTTTCAGTATACGTAGAACCTCGGTTAGACCACAGTGTGAACAGTCCTGGTCCTCACGTCACAAACCCTGGAGGAAGTGCAAGAAAAGGTTTACGAGAAGGATATCAGAACAAACAGACCATGCAGAAAAGTTTCAAGGGACTGAAACTCTTTTCTCTAGAATAGTGACAATTAACAAAAAGAGAAGAAAACCTAATCGGGCAATTCAGAAGAAAATTCTTAACAAGGAAGTGGTTAGAATGTGAAATATATTCCACAAGGATGTGTTGAGGCAAATAGCATTAATGTCTTCCAGGAGAATTTGGATAAACACAGGAGGGAGAAAGGTGTAAGAGGATATGCTGATGGAGTGATGGGGTTAGGTAAGGAGGGGTGGGAGGCTCACATACAGCATAAAAATAGACATGTCTTGTTGGAACAAGGACTTCTTTCAATGCTGTAAATCCACTGCCATCCTTTGTAATCTTTAATTGCCTTGCAGCACAGTCCAGAATGAGTTATTTTTAGGGATTGCTAAACTCAGCTGCTTCTTAGTTGCTGTCTCAGTAAAAGCTGATTCTCTCATGGTATTGATGTTCAGAAAAATATCTCCTGTCATAGAATCCCTATAGTGCAGAAGGAGGCCTTTTGGCCCATCGAGTCTGCGCCAACAACAATCACACGCAGGCCTTATCCCCACAACCCTACCTATTTACCCTGCTAATCCCCCAGACACTAAGGGGCAATTTAGCATGGACAATCAATCTAAACCACACATCTTTGGACTGTGGGAGGAAACCGGAGCACCCGGAAGAAACTCACACAGACATGGGGAGAATGTGCAAACTCCATACAGACAGTTACCCAAGGCCAGAATTGAACCCAGATCCCTGGCATTGTGAGACAGCAGTGCTAACCACTGTGCCACCATGCCACCCAGTCAAGGCAAGGGTCTAGTCAATAAATGGGAGGATATTGAGAGGGATAGAGGAAGTGAGAGACCTTGGAGAGCATGTACACAGATCAAGGTGGCAGGATAAGCAGATAAAGGTGGCAGAGAAGGCACGTGGAATGCTTTCCTTCATTGCACGAGGCATAGAATACAAAAGCATGGATACAGAGCTGGAACTGTATAAAATGCTGGGTGGGCCACGGCTGGAGTTTTGTGTACATTTCTGGGTCACCACATTGCAGCAAAATTTAATTGCTCTGGAGAGAGTACAGAGGAGATTTACAAGGAAGTTGCCAGGGCTGGAAAATTGCAGCGATGCAAGGTTTGCTTTTCCTCAGAACAGAGAAGCCTGAGGGGTGATTTGATTGAGGTGTACAAAATTGAGAAGCCTAGATGGAGTGGACAGGGAAGATGTTTTCTCAAGTGGAGAGTTCAGTTACCAAGGGACACAAATTTAAGGCAATTGGTGGAAGCATTAGAGGGGATATTAGGAAAATGTTTTTCACCCAGAGCGTGGTAGGTGTATGGAATTTGCTGCACTCAACTCAGTTAAAGAGTACCCAATCTGCACCTGAATTGCTAGACTCAGTGCTCTAAGTGTGACTAGAACGGATGGCTAGTTTTCTTGAGCTGGCACAGGTACGATGGGCTGAATGGCCTCATTCTGTGCCGTAATGGTCCTCATGGTGAAAGCTAAGTCCTGGAATGCATATCATTAACTTGAGGCATCTGCATCTTGGGATCCCTATTTCCAGCGCCAATATTTTTTAATGAGTCAAGGCTCAAGGTGGGTTTAGTAGCGAGGTGACTGGGGTAAATAAACTTGCCACAATGACTTGGATTTTTATCTAGCAATTATATGAAAAGAACTCAGGTGCGTTTAGGCATTGCTTTAAATATACTATTGAGCATAAAATCCTATACAATGTGTTCATGGAATAATAGAATTTTATTAAATACATTCTTCTTCAAAAGGTTAGCTGATCATTCCGAGAATTTTCAGCAGAAATGGTAAATCCACGCAGAGAGAATGAAAGGCATCACACGTGATCAATAATCATCTAACTGAATGCGAGAGCAGGCTTGACAGTTCCTGCTCCTATGATAAGGTCTGATAGAGCAAAGGTTTATAAAATTATTGGTTGCGAGTTCCCGGGCCATAACATCCTCGGAGCAGCAATCAGCACTGGATTGTCACTTTGCGCCTAATTACTTAGGCCTCTCTCGCCAGACCTTTCGACTCAGGCCTGGCAAGATCCAAGCAGTGAAGCGCGTCCCCGATGCCAAGTGTCGAAGTGCAACCGAGTTGGATTGAAGGATGGCCCAGCACCTTTTTTTACGGCACTCACTGCCCAGGGTGTAGGGTAGGGAGGGGTGGTTGAACTCAGGATTGGGAGGTTGGGTGGTCTGGGTCTTCGGGTTGTCTGGGCCTCGGGGTTGGGGTCAGATCAGGTCAGGCTGGGGTGTCAGACCTGCGGGCGGGGAAGATTTGAGTTGCGCCTGCAGGGATTCAGGTCAAGGCAGGTTGGGCTGGGTCAGTGGAGTGGGTTCCTTGTGAGGGGTTGTGGTCCAGGAGTTTGGAGAGGCCCCTCAGGATGGGGGTACAGGGATCAAGGGTGGGGAAGGAGTCATGTGGGGGGAAGGGGATGTGCAGTCTAAATTTTTACCATAGTTTCCCAAAAGTTAGAAGAGGTTTTTATTCTAACCTTTTCTGGGTAGCTATTTGTGTAACAGCCACAACCATCCAAAGTTTGTGATTTAAATCACATTTTAAGATGCGATTTAATTGCCCCAGAGGAATTTGCAGTTCTGGGCAATAGCTGTGTAAACTTTTACCTGCTAAGTCCGAGAAAAACGCCCTAGCATATCTTTGGGGTACTCACCCTATCCGACACTAGGGAGCACAGAGCGGAACTGTGGCACAGTGGTTAGCACTGATTGTGAATCCCAGTTGTGACTATTGGTTTGGTTTGCAGGTTTTTAGCTGGATTTTTCAGTGTTGAGCTACCTGGTTAACACTTCAGCTTTGGTAGATGGAGAGCTAGCACTGCTGTCTCACGGCGCCAGGGACCCGGGTTCAATTCCCAGCTAGGGTCACTGTCTGTGTGGAGTTTGCACATTCTCTCGTGTCTGCGTGGGTTTCCTCCGGGTGCTCCGGCTTTCTCCCACAGTCCGAAAGACGTGCAGGTTAGGCGCATTGGCCATGCTAAATTCTCCCTCAGTGTACCCGAACAGGCGCCGGAGTGTGGCGACTGGGGGACTTTCACAGTAACTTCATTGAAGTGTTAATGTAAGCCTACTTGTGACACTAATAAAATGAACTTCTTTTTAAAGGAAGATACAGCCCCACACCCTAAAGCTATCCCTCATCTAATATGGTAAATCCTTCACAGCCGTCAAGCTTTGGATGCCTGGGCTTCAGATGTTGGTGAAAACAAATCTTTGGACTGAAAGAGGTCACTTGATCTGTGATCAAGAAGCAAAATACTGCAGATGCTGGGAATCTGAAGTAAAAACAGCAGCTTAGATTGCAGCTTTGGAGAGAAGGAGGCAGAGTTAATATTTCAGACACATATCATACCTTCGTCAGAGGGTCATAAAAATGAAACGTCAATCCTATCTTCCTCTCTCCAGAGATATCGCCTGGCTTGCTGAGTGTTTCCAGCATTTTCTCTGCTCAACACAGTTCATTGCTTCATTGGCATCAGCCTTCAGTTACTGTTAACTCCAGATTCTGAGATCGGAATCATTATTGTTTTGTTTCAAGCAACATTCGAAAGGACTAATTGTCTTGAATAAATATCTGGGGTTTGAGTTGAATTTTTAACTAAAAAATGAAGAAACAACCACAGAAAACTCACATTTCCAAATGAGAATTAAACTGGCTTTGATGATCCAGTTGCTTCTATAATTCGTATAAAATTAATAGTTTCCGTTTTTATTTTTTTTCTCCAGCATTGAGTATCCAGCAGAGTGACTGATGGACAGCTCCCAGGAGAAATGTGTTCTTATTCAGTGTGCTTTGATCAGAAGCAGCATTGTGTCATGTGATGTGAACAGCAATGATATTTTGACTAATTTAGTTGAACTGTGCAGAGAAATATCTATATATATCTCAATTATACTGACACAAAGTAGTTATGCATTATTCAAAGGGCTCTGAGGTTCCAAGGTTATAAACATGCTCCCGACTGCCTCGGCCTTTGAAGATGAATTTGGTTAGTTTGTACACACAGCGGGAAACAGAAAATCAAAGCCAGATTGTATCCATTCGAGACAAGCCAGTCTTGTCTCCTCTTGGAGTGAATCACAAAGAACGTTGACTCATAAAATGGTTACAGCACAGGAGGCGGCCATTTGGCCTGTTGCATCCTTACTAGCCCACAGATCCAGTCAGCTAGTTCCACTCCCAAGCAACTTCCCCTTCTTTCCATCCACCCAAAACAAAACTGCGACCACCGTTATCTCCAAAAGACTGTCTTAACCTCCAGGGTTTGCTTCCTCTCATGATGGGATTCTGCCCAAAACACAGGGCGGGGTTTTCCAGCCCTTCCCACCAGCGGGATCTTCCAGTCCTACTGAAGGCGCGACCCCCGACGGTGGGATAGACAGGACATACAAAACGGCAAAGGCATCTGCAGAACTGGAAGATCCCGCCAACGGCCAATGGCAAATCATCTCTTAACACCGGGAAACACGTCGCGGCGGTGTGGGATGGGGGTGGAATCTTATTTGGGTCCAGTCAGGGATTGGTTGTTGGGTGGCCAGGTGGTGGTTGGATTGCCAGGGGTGGTCAGACCAGGGTAGCCGGGGTTTGATCTAGGTGGATGGTCAGGTGATGGGGGGGAGGGAAGTTGGGTGTTCACAGGGTAGTTGGGTGATCGGGGAAGGGGTGGTCAGGTGAGGCACACGTAAAACAAGGGCAAGTGAAGTGAGGTGCATGCCGATTGCCAACAACATTGACTGTGAGAACCGTGTGCTCCCTCTGCGTCCAAAGTGTAAATATTTCTTTTGCTTTTACCATTTGAAGTTGATGATTGTTTCATTAACATATAAATGATTAAGAACTTTCTATAACTCATTATGAAATATTTGACATATATTAAAAGTATTTGATCTCATTCATGAGGTCATGGTTAGGGAACAAGCCTGATTTCAATCTTGCGGCCCACTGAGATGGAAGGAGGGCCATTCATGTGACTCACTCAATAACTTAGGTAGCCCATCAGTGGTGAAAAGTCAGAATGCTGAGTTAATGCATAATATTGTTCCTAACATTACCCATCTCTCTGATTGTGCAGGTACATTAGAAAATATCAGACCAGAAACAAAACTAAGAGGTGATCTGACCGGAAGTCCATGAAATTAACATCTCTCAATCCCTCAAATATTGACTAAATTCTGCTTTTCCACACGATCTGTTTCTGGTTAGCCCATTCCAAACATTCACAATCCTCTGTGTGAAGTAATATTCAAATTCTCTTTTGTGTATTAATAAAGAAATAATGCTGGGAATGTTATCTAATCACAGCTGCTTCACTTAGCTCCCACATCTGTCCATTCTTCCATTAGCTGGTAAAATCCCCCACTTTTTCAGGACACTCAGACTCGCTGGGCTTGTCAATGACAAATGAATCTCTCAGGGACAGTAAAAGTTGAATTAGGTCCTTGGTATGTATAACTGCAAGTTCTGTGAAGTGTGGCATGTCCACTGCATTGTATCTTGAACTGAGTTCATAAGTTCACAAGGTATAGGAGCAGAATTGGGCCAGTAGGCCCATCGAGTCTGCTCTGCCATTCGATCATGGCTGATATGCTCCTCATTCCCATTTTCCTGCCTTCTATCCGTAACCCTTCAACTCATTACCAATTAAAAATGTCTAACTCCTCCTTAAATTTACTCACTGTCCCAGCATCCACCGCACTTTGGGGCAGCGAATTCCAAAGATTCACAACGCTTTGAGAGAAGTAGTTTCTCCTCAACTCTATTTTAAATTTACTACCCATTATCCTAACACTATGACCTCTTGTTCTAGAATGCCCCACAAGCGGAAGCATCCGCTCCATGTCTACTTTATCCATGCCTTTTATCATCTTATATATCTCAATTTGATCTCCCCTCTTTCATCTAAATTCCAGAGAGTATAGGCCTAAACTGTTTAATCTCTCTTCATATGAGAATAGGTTTACATTTTGTTATAACTGTATACAAGCGGGGAGGGGGGGGTAGCGGGGAGGACACTTTAAGTGTGACTCATTCATGTCACCTCAACAGTTATGGTGGGGTCTGAACAATTAGAATCATAGAATCCTACAGTACAGAAGGAGGCCATTCGGCCCATCAATTCTGCTCTGACCACAATCAAATTGAGATATATAAGATGATAAAAGGTATGGATAAAGTAGACATGGAGCGGATGCTTCCGCTTGTGGGGCATTCTAGAACAAGAGGTCATAGTGTTAGGATAATGGGTAGTAAATTTAAAATAGAGTTGAGGAGAAACTACTTCTCTCAAAGGGTTGTGAATCTTTGGAATTCGCTAGGCGATTCGATAGGCAGGCCCTATCCCCGAACCCCACATATTTACCCTGCTAATCCACCTGACACTCGGGTCAATTTAGCATGGCCAATCAACCTAACCCGCACATCTTTGGGCTGTGGGAGGAAACCGGAGCACCAGGAGGAAACCCACGCAGACACGGGGAGAATGTGCAGACTCCACACAGATCCGAGGTCGGAATCGAACCCGAGTTCCTGACGCTGTGAGGCAGCAGTGCTAACCACTGTGTCACCCATTAAAAAAAAGAGAGAATATTAACCATCGCTGTTCTGTGCTGGGACGCACTTAGAATCTAATACAAACCTGGCCATTGAATCCGATCCCATCCTCAGACTTGAGAAACTCGCTGTAAATCTGATTGGCTCTGCTAATGACTGTTGCGACTGCGTCCTGATATTGAGGGGAAGAGATTGCCAGCAGAGGCAGTGCAGCCAATGGAATGTGGTCCTCACTACTGCTCAGGCAGCCATCGTCATAGCTGTATGGGTTTAAGCTGCAGAGGAAAAGAGAAATTCAAATTCAAAAATGCTGAATGGGGAAAAAAAAGCCTGTTCTTCACATCTGATCTCAGATTACAGTAAGAAGTCTCACAACACTGGGTTAAAGTCCAACAGGTTTATTTGGAATCACGAGCTTTCGGAGCGCTGCTCCTTCATCGGGGCACTCGCCTGATGAAGGAGCAGCGCTCTGAAAGCTTGTGATTCCAAATAAACCTGGATTTTAACCCATTTTTGTGAGACTTCTTACTGTGCCCACCCAAGTCCAATGCCGGCATCTCCACATCATGGTGCTCGGGTTCTGCCGCTTAAAACAGAAACTCAAAAGCAGCTATCTATCTGCATCAGTCATTGTATCTCGACTGACATTTCCGCAACTGTATTTCCTGGATCACTTAACAAACACAATGCCTGATTTCAATCTGTCTACCGACAAATTTGAACTGCTCACTTATTTATTCCAGTACAAAACTCTACAAAAAAGAAAAGCTTGACGTATGAGGAGCCTTTGAGGACCCTGAATCTGTACTCAGAGTTTAGAGGATGAGGGGAGGGGGGTCTCATTGAAACTTACAGAATACTGACAGGCCTGGATAGACTGGACGTGGGGAAGATGTTTCCATTAGTCGGCGAGACTAGGATCCGAGGCCACAGCCTCAGAGTAAAGGGACAGCCCTTTAGAACTGAAATGAGGAAGAATTTCTTCAGCCAGAGGTTGGTGAATCTACAGAATTTATTGCCACAGAAGGCAGTGGCAGCCAGGTCATTGAGTGCATTTAAGACTGAGATAGATAGGTTCTTGATTGGTAAAGGGATCAAACGTCACAGGGAAAAAGCGGGAGAATGGGGTTGAGAAACTTATCATCCATGATTGAATGGCTGAGCAGACTCGATGGGCCGAATGGCCTAATTCTGCTCCTATATCTTATGGCTTAAAACCGATTGCTGTTCAATGCAACTTTGTTTCTAAATCTCTCACCTCCTAATAATTTCAAATCCGTATCATGGTAAGGGATGACAAGCCTTAAATTTACAGAAACACAATGCTGCAGCGGGATTGAGAACATTAAATTTCTGTTGAAGATCTCAGGCCAGTTGCTGGCTCAGTGCCAGCTGATTGACTGGTTCATCCTTGGACAACACCCGATATGCTGCAAAAAGCATTCAACCCACTCTGCACGAGTCAACCCACAAAGATGCTGATGGCACATCGCTTGCATGCTCATGCTGCGATTTGCAATGTTATGGAACAAGTGGAGTTTGTGTCGTTTATAAAAAGCAGCCTATGCTATGAAGGTGTATCTGACTTTTGAATCAATTGAAAATTGCATGGTGTTACAGGGCATTATTATTAATCCAGAATGTAATGGCTTCAGTGAGGTCCGTGAGTTGGACCTGCTTTAATATGAGCTCCCTGATTGAGGCCTGTTAAGGCTGCCCAATCAGGGAGCTCTGCAGAGACGTATAATGTGGGGTGTCCAGATCACCAGAACTTGGCGTGAATACTCTGCATTGGGAAGTACCTGCCTGAGGACAGGATAGGATTGGCAGCCTAACATCCCAGGATACAGATGTTTCAGGCGGGAGAGAGGGAGATGTAAAAGGGGTGGGGGAGTTGAACTACTGGTTAAGGAGAATATCACAACTGTACTGCGGGAGGACACCTCGGAGGGCTCATACAGCGAGGCAATATGGGTAGAGCTCAGGAATAGGAAGGGTGTAGTCACAATGTTGGGGGTTTACTATAGGCCGCCCAACTGCCAGCGGGAGATTGAGGGACAGATATGTAGGCAGATTTTGGCAAGGTGTAAAAGTAACAGGGTTGTTGTGGTGGGAGATTTTAACTTCCCCTAGATTGACTGGGACTCACTTAGTGCTAGGGGCATGGATGGGGAAGAGTTTGAAAGGAGCGTCTAGGAGGGCTTCTTGAAATAGTAGATAGTCCAACTCGAGAAGGGGCCGTACTGGACCTGGTATTGGGGAATGAGCTCGGCCAGGTGGTCAACATTTCAGTAGGGGAGCAGTTCGGGAACAGTGACCACAATTCAGTCAGCTTTAAGGTACGGATGGATAAATGTAAGTGGAGTCCTCAAGTTAAGGTGCTAAATTGGGGGAAGGCTAATTACAACAATATTAGGCAGGAACTGAAGAATGTAGATTGGAGCAGATGTTTGAGGGCAAATCAACATCTGGCATGTGGGGGGCTTTCAAGTGTAAGTTGATAGGGATTCAGGACCGGCACATTCCTGTAAGGATGAAGGACAAGTATGGCAAGTTTTGGGAACCTTGGATAATGAGAGATATTGTGAGCCTGGTCAAAGAGAAAAAGCAAGCATTTGTCAAGGTTAGGAGGCTGGGAACACACAAAGCAAGTGTGGAATACAAGGAAAGTAGAAAGAAACTTAAGCAAGGAGTAAGGAGGGCTAAAAGGAGTCACAAAAAATAATTGGCCAGCAGGATTAAGGAAAATCCCAAGGTTTTTTATACATACATAAAGAGCAAGAAGGTAGCCAGGGAGAGGGTTGGTCCACTCAAAGACAGGGGAGGGAATCTATGTGTGGAGCCAGAGGAAATGGGAGAGGTATTAAATGAGTACTTTGTGTCAGTATTCACCAAAGAGGAGGACTTGGTGGATGATGAGTCTGGGGAAGGGTGCGTAGATAGTTTGAGTCATGTTGAGATCAAAATGGAGGATGTATTGGGGTTCTTGAGAAACATTAAGGTAGACAATTCCCCAGGGCCTGATGGGATATACCCCAGAATACTGAGAGAGGCAAGGGAGGGAACTGCTGGGGCCTTGAGAGAAATCTTTGTATCCTCACTGGCTACACAGGATTGGGGAATAGCCAATGTTGTTCCTTTGTTTAAGAAGGGTAGCAAGAATAATCCAGGTATTTACAGGCCAGTGAGCCTTACATCAGTGGTCGGGAAATTATTGGAGAGGATTCATCGAGACAGGATTTGCTCCCACTTGGAAATAAGTGGACATATTAGCAAGAGGCAACATGGTTTTGTGAAGGGGAGGTCATGTTTCACTAACTTGATCGCGTTTTTCGAGGAAGTGACAAAGATGATTGATGAGGGTAGGGCAATGGATGTTGTCTACATGGACTTCAGTAAGGCCTTTGACAAGGTCCCTCATGGCAGACTGATGCAGAAGGTGAAGTCACATGGGATCAGAGGTGAGCTGGCAAGGTGGATACAGAACTGGCTCGGCCATAGAAGACAGAGGGCAGCAGTGGAAGGGTGTGTTTCTGAATGGAGGGTCGTGACTAGTGGCGTTCCTCAGGGATCGGTGCAGGGACCTTTGCTGTTTGTATTATATATATATAACAAAGGTTGGTGGATTTGCGGATAATGATGAAGACCATCAGAGGATATGCAGGACATAGATCCATTGGTGACTTGGGCAGAGAGGTGGCAGATGGAGTTTAACCCGGACCAATGTGAGGTAATACATTTCGGAAGGTCTAATAGAGAAAAAAAATATACAGTAAAGGCAGAACCCTTAAGAGTATTGATAGGCAGAGGGATCTGGGTGTACAGGTACACAGGTCACTGACAGTGACAATGCAGGTGAAGAAGGTAATCAAGAAGGCATACAGCATGCTTGCCTTCATTGGCCGATGCACTGAGTTTAAAAATTGGCAAGTCATGTTGCAGCTATATAGAACCTTAGATGGGCCGCACTTGGAATATAGTGTTCAATTCTGGTCGCCACACTACCAGAAGGATGTGGAGGCTTTGGAAAGGGTACAGAAAAGATTTATCAGGATGTTGCCTGGTATGGAGGGCATTAGCTATGAAGAGAGGTCGGAGAAACTTGGTTTGTTCTCCCTGGAACGACGGAAGTTGAGGGACAACCTGATAGAAGTCTACAAGATTATGAGGAGGATGGACAGAGTGGATAGTCAGAAGCTTTTTCTCAGTGTGGAAGAGTCAGTTACTAGGGGGCACAGGTTTAAGGTGTGAGGGGGCAAGGTTTAAAGGTGATGTATGAGGCAAGCTTTCTACACAGAGGGTGGTCGGTGCCTGGAATCTGCTGCCGGGGGAGGTAGTGGAAGCAGATACGATAGTGACTTTTAAGGGGCGTCTTGACAAATACATGAATAGGATGGGAATAGAGGGATATGGTCCCTGGAAGGGTAGGGGGTTTTATTCAGTCGGGCAGCATGGTCAGTGCAGGCTTGGAGGGCTGAAGGGCCTGTTCCTGTGCTGTAATTTTCTTTGTTCTTTGAGTATTACAAACCATTGTGAATAAATCAGTTTTGGTGAAGGGCCTCTCGGAAGTTATTTCACACAAGAGTAGAACAGGGTGTAGTGAGTCCGCTATCAAAATAGAGTGGTTGTCCAAAACTGAACCATTCTGGTGGACAGACAGACATTTTTGATCAGCAAAGATTAACTCCCCACATCCCCACTGATACTCTACTCTGAGCCACTTACCGCTGCAGCACTGGCATGGATCTGACCTCTCACCAGTTTCTCTCCAGGGCTTGTGCACAAAAATCAAGGCTGACACTCGAGTGCAGCAAGTACTGCACCATCTGAGGTGCCATCTTTCAGATGAAACATTGAAACATAGAAAGTAGGAGCAGGAGGAGGCCAATTGGCCCTCCGAGCCCGCTCCACCATTCATTGTGATCGTGGTCAATCATCCAACTCAGTAACACAAAATGTTAAACTAAGGCCCCAACAGCCTGCTCGGATGGACACCAAAACTCCCAAGGCAGGATTTCAAAGATGAGCCAGGTCAGTTACCACCGTGTCCTGGCTAATATTTATCCCTCAATCAATGTGACGAAAAACTGATTATCTAAATTGCAAGTTAGGTTGATTGGACCTTAGTGTTAGGTAAATTGTTAGATAGAGTTAGGTAGATTGCCCCTTAGTGCCCAGGGGACTAGTAGGGTCAATGCAGGGGATTACAGGGGTCGGGCATGAGTGGGATTGCTGTCAGTGCACGTTCAACGGGCCAAATGGCCTTTTTTTGCACTGAAGGGCTTCTATAATAATTTTCACATTGCTGTTGTGAGAATTCTCTGCACGCAACTTGGCTGCTGTGTTTTCCCCATGACAACACTTTAAATATACATCATTGGCTGTAAAACACTGAGATGTTGGTATTGATAGACCATATGCGAATGCAAGTTTGTTTTTCATTCTTTATCGCTGAATGTAGCAGCTCCCCAGTTCCATTACAATGCGGTCCTAATCTCCTGTATCCTCTCTGCGTCTAAAATGTCCAACCCCAAATTTCTGGGTGGTTTGTTTTGACAGTTAACTTCCACAAGTCTCCTCACATTTTTAAAAATCAAATCCAAGGTTTGCCCATTTTTTATCACGTCAAAAATCAAGCTATTAAATTCTGTAACAGAATCATGGAATCCTACAGTGCAAGGGGCCATTTGGCCCATCGAGTCTGCATCGACTCTTGAAAGAGCATCTTACCCAAGCCCAACCCCCACCCTATACTCATAACCCCGTGCATTTACCATACACAAACCTACACATTTTTGGACACTAAGGGGGAATCAGAAACATGACTGTGTATCTAAGTCAGATCTTAAATGTTGATCTTCCAACACCGAACAGTCATAGAATCAGAGAATCCCTACAATGGAGAAGGAGGCCATTCAGCCCATCAAGTCTGCGCTGACTCCCTTGGACAGAGCAACTTACCCAGGCCCAACCCCGCCCTATCCCCTCAACTTACCCTCCTCATCTCCCGACCTTATACATTAAGGGACAATTTAGCTTGGCCAGTCCACTAACCCGCACATCTTTGGAGTGTGGGAGGAAACCGGAGCACCCGGAGGAAACCCACGCAGACATGAAGAGAACATGCAGACTCCACACAGACAGTCATCCGAGGCTGGAATCGAACCCGGGTCCCTGGCACTGTGAGGCAGCAGTACTAACCATTGTGCCACCATGCTGCCCAGTTGACTAACAGTCATTTTTGGTCACCAAGGCTTGATTACTGTGAGTAAGTGTCCTTTTGGTTGTACTCACTTTGCAACAACCCCCAGCTCCTGAAGCACTCACAACAAAAACAGAAATGACCCAGAACATAAAGATTATCCCTGCGCAGTTTAAAATCAATAACCATTAACCGCAACCATTCCACAATTATTCTAGCACTGATACACACGTGGGTCATGAAAGAAAACCTATTTCTCTGTGTTGTAAGACTCAATATAATTTGGCGTAATATGTTTTTGGAAATTTTTCAAATTCTTTGTTACCTATTTGTGGAGAAATATTGCAAGCATGACAAGAAATGCATGGCATTTTCACACAATTACAAAAATGATCCCTTACGTACTGTTAATGATAATCAGTTTTGTTACAGTTCTATTTATAGAACATCTTCTGGCTGCCGCATCACTCTCCTGACTGCAGACATGTCAGCAGTGTTTTCATGGTGAATGCATAAACTTGGTGGGAATGTGACAAGAAGTCCACTGAAGGAATGAATATTAGATTTTATTTTAAAATTCTTTTTCAGTTGAAATTTGGCCTGGTTTACACAGAACGTTTTTTTGTTACATAAGCAATACCACCCTCCTCAGAGGTCCAGGCAATATATTGCCATTTTTAAAGACATTTATTTTCCCTACTTTGTCAGTATTGTTTCCCGTGGCTCAGTTTTGAAGCTCAATTGTGTAATTCTGAATGTTACTACGCTTTTGAAATCACATCAATTTTTCAGCATGAAAACAACTAATTTGACATAATATGACAGATGAATTGCAACTTGCAAGTGAAAGGACATCTCTAAAGTATTCACATTTTTGCATACATCATGTTTGTTATGTCGCAAAACAGAGAGTATGGTGTGCTTTGATGATCTTATTCCTCTCCTAATTCATTTACATTATATTGCACCATTCAATCCTCTTGGCACACACCATCTATCTTTTTCTTCACTCTGAATCTGATGTTCATGGTTTTAAATATTTGAACAGCAAACATTTCTAGGAATATGAAGACAGACATGATGGTGCACCCTACTTCGGGTGGCACAGTGATTAACATTGCTGCCTCACAGCGCCAGGGACCTGGGTTCGATTCCCGGCTTGGGTCACTGTCTGTGCAGAGCCTGCACATTGCGTGGGTTTCCTCCAGGTGCTCCGGTTTCCTCCCGCAGTCCGAAAGCTGTGTGGGTTAGGTTGATTGATTATAGCAAATTGCCCCTTAGTGGCAGGGGGATTAGCAGGGTAAATACTTGGGGTTGGAGGGTGGGGACTGGGTGGGATTGTGGTCAGTGCAGATGCGACGGGCCAAATGGCCTCCTTCTGCACTGTCAGGATTCTATGATTCTCAATTTGAATAGATTCAACTGGAAGAAAATAGCCTAGGAATTGAATTGCACTGCACCCATTTTGCGGGAACTAAAATATGTGCCTGTCGTATTGGGATGAATTTTCCATTGTGGGCTAAAGTCCTGTGGTGGGGGCGTGTGATCCTGGCCTGATTAATCATGCAGTCGGGTGTTTCCTTACATTTCGCATGGTGGGACGGGCTGGATAGCTCACAACCTGCTGTCTAATCAAAGGACACCCGGATATCAACGTCTTGCAGACCCACTGTTGAAGAAGGAGACAGTCCATCCTTCCCAGGGAGCTCCCTCGCCCCTCCTGCCCAGATTCAGTAATATTTCCCTCGATGTTCTATTCAAGGCAATGGAAGCCAAGGGGGGCATCCTCTACCCCGAGGGTGGAAGGAGATGGCTGAGCCATCAGGCCAACTCTACCCAGGAGGAAATCTGCAAGGTGATCACTGCCCAGGGCCACCAGCAGAGGACTGCCCTGCAAAGCCAGAACCAGATGAATGACCTCCTCCATCAGAGTAAGTGAACCCTCACCTCACTGAATGGTCACAGGGTTATGGGTCTCACTGACAAAGGCATCGTCCCTGTGGGCTGTATGTAAAAGAGATACTCAACATGATAAGGTGAAATCTCTGCAGTCCATCTAGTCTGAAGGTAAAGAGGCCACAGTGGGTTCCTAACACTTCCATGCAGAGGTTGGGATTTTCCACTGCCCCTGCCCTACCCCGCAACAGGTTTTCTCCACAGTGGATGCAATGAACCATTGGGCACCGGCAGGATCTTCTGGTCCTGCCGAACTCCCACCAGTAGGAGGGGCCATAAAATCCCACTCAGATGCTGTACAGGAGATGGGGTAGAGGGGGAAGGGGTTAGGCATTGAGGGCACCAGTAAGCATCGCTAACAACATGACTTTATGAGCCTTATCCCTCTATTTGCATGGGCTGACAGCTCAAGGGTGTTGGCCCTGAACCCTTACGGACAACCTGCAGTGCATCAAGTACATGGCACACAATCCAGTGAGTTATTGGTAAGACTTGAAACATGAGAAAGTTATATGGAACTATTATATACTTAATAGGGTTGCAGGTTGCTTTAAGAGCTGATCACATGATTTGATTGTGATGTGGTTAGGGTGTTGTCACAGGCTGCTGTTTTACTTTCAGCTTGTACTCTGTGCAGAGAACATCCACTAGAATTGTTGTTGCATCTCCTAGAATTAATCTGTTGTTGTTACTTTGAATTCAAGTGTGCAAACCATGTTATTTTCTTTTTGTTAAAACCCACAACCCCGAACATAGTTACGAGACAACAGAATGAACATTGGTGACTAGTCGGGAATTTTTTCATCGAGAAAAGATCCTAAGTAGAGAAATAAATAATTCACACTTCGAATATTAGAAGGCTGACCATATAATCAGAGAAAGGTGAGATTCCAGGCAGTATTTGGCACATTTGAGAAGAAGGGATAGCCTGCTGTACAACTGGGGTGATTTGAAAAGTACAATAAATCAAGTCAAAAGTCTCCAGGGGAAAAGGGGAGTACTGGGAAGACAGTAAAAAAATTATATTGAGCAGTCTTGAGATGTTAGTACCTGCAAGAGAAATGACGGGTCAATTAGGATCCATGGGCCTTTCAATAAAGAAAATTAATCATTGCGTTCCTATGCCGAGCATTTATAGTATGTTTTACAAGTGAATAAAGTTGCAAACGAGTTGTTCGTACCAGCTTTTCTCAGGACAATAGGAAGTAAAACCTGCAATTTGCTCAGGAACTTGGTTCATACAGCAAAGCCAGGAACCAAAACTTACAATGACTTGACAAACATCCTTGAAGAGCATTACCCTCTAAAATCACTGATCACTGTGGAACAATTCAGGTTCCACTAAAGGAATCAAGTGGAAGGCAAAAGCATTGTGCAATTTGTGGCAACCTTAAAACGTGGCACAATATTGTGAGTTGTTACAAGATACTCTTCAAGATCATCTAGTTTGTGCTCTCCAAAATGAGGCTATCCAAAGAAGGTTGGACATGCTTTGACTTTAAAGACAGCAGTAGAAATCGCAGTGAGTGTGGAACGAGCTGCGAAAGAGGCTTCGCAATTTAGTGCAAGAATGAAGATTCGCAAGTTGGGAACTGTCCAAAAGAAGTCAAAACAGCAACAAGCATATCAGAGGTGTGGCAAAATGGGCCATTAGCGAGTGAATGTTGGAGCGAGGATAGCCAATGCAAGAATTGGGGCTAAATGGGCCAATTTTCACAAGTTTGTTGGGCTAGACCAGCTAACCTTGAGAAAACATTCAGCAGGAGAAATTGGTGCCCTCAACAGGTTGCATTCCATACAAGGAATTTACCACATGGAAGAAAAGAAAAATGACTGTAAAAAAGAGAATGTTCAGAAATATGATGAAAAACTCCAACTGAATATTTTATCCATACAGGGTGAATCACATCGATTCTGGATGATTCCAAAGTTAAATCGACAACATATTTGGATGAAGGTTGATACTGGAACAACACCGCCTCCACGATCATCCTCAACACAGCCCCCTACCATACTCTTTATGCATCTATGGGCCAAATTCTCCTCCAACTCGATTTTCAAGTTTGCTGACGACACCATCGTAGTGGGTCGGATCTCAAACAATGACGAGACAGAGTACAGGAATGAGATAGAGAATCTGGTGAACTGGTGCAATGACAATAATCTCTCCCTCAATGCCAACAAAATGAAGGAGATTGTCATCGACTTCAGGAAGCATAAAGGAGAACGTGCCCTTGTCTACATCAATGGGGACAAAGTTGAAAAGATCAAGAGCTTCAAGTTTTTAGATGTCCAGATCACCAACAACAACTTGTCCTGGTTCCCCCATGCTGACACCATAATTAAGAAAGCCCACCAACGCCTTTACTTTCTCAGCAGACTAAGGAAATTTGGCATGTCAGCTTCGACTCTCACCAACTTTTACAGATGCACCATAGAAAGCATTCTTTCTGGCTGTATCACAGTTTAGTATGGCTCCTGCTCTGCCCAAGACCACAAGAAACTACAAAAGATTGTGAATATAGCCCAATCCATCACGCAAACCAGCATCCCATCCATTGACTCTGTCTACACTTCCCACTGCCTCAGCAAAGCAGCCAGCATAATCAAAGACACCACACACCCCGGACATTCTCCCTTCCACCTTCTTTCGTTGGGAGAAAGATATAAACGTCTGAGGTCACGTATCAACCGACTCAAGAACAGCTTCTTCCCTGCTGCCACCAGACTTTTGAACGGACTTATCTTACATTAAGTTGATTTTTCTCGAAACCCAAGCTATGACTGTAACACTACATTCTGCACTCTCTCCTTTCTTTCTCTATGAACGGTGTGCTTTGTCTGTATAGCGCGCAAGGAATAATACTTTCCACTGTATACTAATATATGCAATAAGGCAAATCAAATCAAATCAAACTGGTATCTTGAATTCCTGAGACTACATACCAGCAAAAGCTGAAGCATCTTCCTTTAAAACCAGCTGATGTGATTTTAAGGACATGCATGGAAGAGATCATGCCGTTAAAAAATTCCATCAGGGTGAACATAGAGTTGAGTGGAAAAACCGTGTAGTTGTCTCTCCAAGTGGTCCCTGGTAATTTTCCAGCTCCATTGGGAGACCATGGATTAACTGGAGTGCTGTCAGATTGGTCAATGTCAAAACAGACCTACAGCACCTTCTGATAAATACAAGAGTGTATTTGAAGAGACACATGGCTCAATGAAGGGAGTTCACATGAAACTCAAGGTTAAGCCTGACAGTCAACCAAAAATTCTCAAAGCAAGAGTGGTGCCATATGCAAGTCACCCCAAGATTGAAGAAGAATTAGTATGACTTGTCAACATTGGTGTGTTAGAGCCAGTTACAATGAGTGACTGGACCCCTACATGGAACCAGATGGTTCAGTTCGTATTTGTGGTAATTTTAAAACAACCATAATCAACATTGTGGTGCTAATCAACATTTGCTTCCTTTAATTAAAGATTTTTTTTGCTGGGTTATCAGGTGGGCAGAAATTCAGCAAGGTTGATTGTTCACAAGCATACTTGCAAATTAATGCAAGTATCCATGAATTTCAACCATTGCTTACCAGTGTTACTCATAAAGGTCTTTTTCGTTTTATAAGATTGCCATTTGGAATAACATCCACACCAGCTCTAATCCAAAGATCGATAGATTAGATTTTAAGTGGTCTCTCTCTAGTGTACAATGTTACCTGCATGATATTCTAATTACAGGGTCCAGTAAACAAGAACATTTGGATAATTTAGAACCAACACTGGAATGTCTTCAAGTGCATGGTCTGCATATCAAGAAAGAAAAGTGTGCCTTCTTCCAGATGTCAGTCTAGTATTTGGATCACATTATTGATGGTAATGGCCCACATAAAGCACTTAGAAAGATAAATGCTATTTTAGAAGAACCGCATCCAACAAATGTGATGTAATTGAGGTCCTTTGTATTATTAGTAGATTATTATTTCAGGGGCTGCATGGTAGCACAGTGGTTAGCACTGCTGCTTCACAGTGCCAGGGACCCGGGTTCAATTCCCGGCTTGGGGGAATTCCTGGCTTAGGTGCATTGACCCGAACAGGTGCTGGACTGTGCCGACTAGGGGAATTTCACAGTAACTTCATTGCAGTGTTAATGTAAGCCTTACTTGTGACTAATAAATAAACTTCAACTTAAGGCAAATTTATTCCTAACTTGGCTACATTATTGAAGTCATTGCATGATTTACTATGTGTGAAACAGTCATGGGACTGGACAGCAGAATGTGAGAAAGCACACAAGGATGTCAAAGGTGCTTTGCAGAAGCCTGAAGTATTGGTTCATTTCAGTGCAAAGCTACCATTACTGATTGTTTGCAACGCTTCACCTCATGGAGTAGGGGAAGTAGTTTCACATATTATGCTTTCGGGAAAGGAATGACCAATATCATTAGCTGCTAGTCAAATTGCAAAGATAGTCATTGATCTTATCCACACACTCTTGTGATATAAAGTATCATCAATAAGAGTGCCATGCTAATGCATTCTCATGTTTACCTTTACCTATTGAGCAGATACCACCAACCAGTTTTGCGAATGTTATTTTTATTTTTCGCTAGTAGATTATTTGCCTGTGACAGCTTCTCAAGTTCAGAACACACCAGAAATGATCCTGTAATGGGAAAGGTGATGGATATGGTATTGAAAGGAATGATAGCTGGAACCTATCATATGCACCCTGATTTCAAACCATATGTGTCCAGAAAGCTCGTGTTGACCATTCAAGGTGGGCGTCTATAGCGGGGAATCCGAGTGATTATTCATCCTTGTTTGCATGGAAGAGTTCATAGAATCCCTACAGTGCAGAAGGAGGCCATTCAGCCCATCGTGTCTACACTAACAACAATCCCACCCAGGCCCTATAGCCATAACCCCTCATATTTATCCTGCTAATACCCCTGACACTAGGGGCAATTTAGCACGGCCAATCCACCTAACTCGCACATCTCTGGACTGTGGGAGGAAACTGGAACACCCAGAGGAAACCCATGCAGACATGTGGAGAATGTGCAAACTCCACACAGACAGTGACCCAAGCTGCGAATCGAACCCAGGTCCCTGGTGCTGTGAGGCAGCAATGCTAACCATTGTGCCACCATGCTGCCCCTTGAACAACAGTTCTTAAACAACTACATGAAGGACATCCTGGTATAGTCCAGATGAAGGAATTAGCAAGTAGTTATTTTTGGTGGCCGGGACAGATTGAAGAAAAAGTAGGACAGTGTCAATCCTGTGCATGAATAAGAAATACACCACCGTTGTCTTCTTCACATGCTTGGGAGTGGCCTAAAATGACATGGCAACGTTTGTATGTAGATTTTGTTGGTCCATTTGATGTTACACATTTATTCATATTTGATGCACATAGTGGCCAGCAATTGTCATCATGAGATCTACTACAACTCAACCAACCATTGAAAAACTTGACAACATTTTTTTGCAAGATTTGGCAAACCAGAACAGATTGTTAGCGATAACGGTTCACAATTTACTTCACAAGAGCCGAGGTTTATCTCAGAGTAAATGGTACTCAACATATAAAATCTGCACCTTATAATCCACCAACCAATGGATTAACTGAAAAATTCGTACTAACCTTGAAACATTCTTTAAAATAAGAACTAGGAGCAGGATTAGGCAATTCGGCTTCTCAATCCTGCTCTGCCATTTATTAAGATCATGGCTGATCTCATCTTGTCCTCAACTACACTTACCTGCCTGCTTATTCACCATTGTCCTTAAAACTCTTACTAACTAAAAATCTGGCCAACACTTCCTTGAATTTACTCAAAGTCCTGGTATCCACCATGCTCTGGGGTGGTGAATTCCACAGGCTCAAGACCTTTTGAGAGAAGTGATTTCTCTTCCTCTCTGTTTTAAATCTGCTACCCCTTAACAGCAAGGTTCATTATCACATCTTGTGAATAGCTTTATAGCATCTTATAGGAACACGACTCATGCGACTACCCAAAGTTCACCTGCATTAAGAGAAAGTTGAGAACTATGTTTGATTTGTTATTACCTCCAGAAACTTCAGAGATAGTAGAGTGTCAACAACAATCTCAAGTTACTAGATGAGAAGTGAGGTCAAAACAATGCTCATTTCAACAAGGACATAGAGTGTTAATGTGTAATTACAGTTAGTGGGAAATGGGTACCAGCCATAGTTTTAGCAAAAACAGGTCCAATTTCATACACGGTTCAAACTGA
This sequence comes from Mustelus asterias, assembly GCF_964213995.1. Classification (NCBI taxonomy): domain Eukaryota; kingdom Metazoa; phylum Chordata; class Chondrichthyes; order Carcharhiniformes; family Triakidae; genus Mustelus; species Mustelus asterias. Next base: position 24,954,978 of record NC_135812.1, read on the forward strand.
AGATGAATTAGTTTGACGACGCCATGCTGACCGATTGTTGCCATCTCAAAATGATTTCGCAGAATCATTTTCACAGTAACTTCATTGCAGTGTTAACATAAGTCTACTTGTGACACTAATAAATAAACTTTAAACTAGACATCACAGCAACTGCACTGGAATCAGTGGTAGATGCAGAGAAGTATTGCTGGGGGGTCATGAAGTCCTCGTCTGAAATCGACGCATGTATCTGTGGATAATATTGCCAAGTTGCAGCAAGGAGGTAGTCTTAAAGAACATTGGAGGTGACCTGGCAAGAGGCAGAGGAGAAGCAGTTGAAAGAAGTCAAATAGACTATGTTCCGATGTGTAGGAACCAAGCATGAGTGGCGCCATAGATCTGAGGTACTGAAAAGAAAGGGAGTGTGCCAAAACCCATGGAGAAGTCAAGGAGGATGAGAAGGGGTATCATGCTATAATGTCAGAATATCATTGCTGATCTTCACCAAGGAAGACTCAGTTATGAAAAGCTGACTGGAGGGATTTTTGAAAAGGTGGGTGAAAAATGAGAACTTTTATGAGAATATATGTCACCACTGGACAGAAAGTCAACAGTATGTATAGAATTGATAGAACTGAACTTTCCCATTGGCAGATACACCTGACATTCCCATTTCTACTGATTTCTATCAGCCTTGAAAAGAAAGAAGTCTGCCCTCTAGTGAACTCACTTGTCATGATTGATTGACTTCGATGATTTCATGCTTGGATTATCATTTTGACACAGACATATTGGAATGCCAGGAGCAATAGTTTGACAAAATTGGCCATCATCATTAAACGCTTGGGCAGTCCACTCCAATCCACTGAAATTCCAATGGACACAAGAAGGATTCCACAATTCTGCCATTACACATTCAATAAACCATGTGCTTGAATTCTACATAATTTGTGATAACAATAGAATCCCTACAATGCAGAAGGAGGCCATTAGAGTCTGCACTGACACTCCGAAAGAGTATTTTACCCAGGCCCAGCGCCACTCCCCCCCACCACCCCCCTATTCCTGTAACCCCATGCATTTACCATGGCCAATTCATCTAACTTGCACATATGTGGGAGGAAACTGAAACACCCGAAGGAAACCCATGCAGACACTGGGAGAAGGTGCAGGCACCCAAGGCCGGTATTGAATTCGGGTCCCTGGCGCTGTGAGAGAAGCCCAGACAAATGCCAAATCGGTGAACCCTTGTCTGATTCCCTTATATTTCCACTTGACCTGTAAGCAATCCCTTTCTCCGACCACAAGGAACATCTGTGGGATGTGATTGTAGTGTTCTGTAATTTACTGTGCAATGTAGTCCAAGGGTAAACTGAAGACAGCCTATTAAACATGCCAGGTTAAATAGGGTCAGAGATAAAGGCCGCCATTTCACTTTGTGATTTATATTCCACTTTTAAACAGACAGTAAACTGGGTGAACAGTAGCCACAGCTGCAGCGAGGAAGTATTGTAGCACTCACAATCTAGTCACAGATCTGCTTTCCTCTCTGATCCAGTAGTTGCTGGGAGAGCTCAGCACTGTAATTCTGACAAATGAACTATGCTTCAAAACAGCTGCTCTCTGTCTTACTGGATACACTCCACATCAGTCCAGATGTTAGCTCAAAATCAGCAAAATGCAGGTCTTTTGCTTGCACTCATCTAGATCACTTCTTGAAAGCATAAGATTTTACATCATGTAAATAAATAAATACATGTGACCCTAGGTTAAGATGAATCATAACAGTGACTGTATCGCCAAAGTATATCATTGGCGGTAAAGTGGTTTGGGTAATATGCCCTAAGGGTGTGCAACATGCTGTATAAATGCAAGTTTTTCTTTCCCCTTCTTAAAAGGCTACATAATGCTGCTTTCAACTAAAACTATATAGATATTTTGGCTTCTTACGGTATTCTTGTAGCTTGTTTGACCTTAAAATATCTGAAAGTAGTTATAGTTGCTACTATGCGTTCAAACTTTGCAATTGTTTCTTCATGTGGGTCCTTCTAACAATCCTATTCCGGGAAAAAAGAAAGTGCAGCTGCAGCTGGAGGGAGAGCAACCAGAAAGAAACATCTTCACAGGATCCATTACCCTCCCAACAGAATTTCTAGGCAAAGAACAATGTAACTTTGATGGGTTTGATTTTGCACCATGACAGTGATTAAGTTGTATTACACCCCGGAGCTAGCACAGCATATTCAAGGTCACTAAAGACCTGGACTTCTTTGCCTCTGGCTCCTTGCAGCTGCCACAATGGATATGAGCAATATCAAACACCCTGCACTCAAAGCAAGCATTAGGCAGACTGACGCCTTGTTCATTAAAGCAAAACTTACTCCTGATAATCGGGGGCATGAGGCTAGCATGATTTCTCCCAAGCACAGGGCACCATTTATCCGTCCACCTCACCCTGTGGTCCTTCCCGCACCGTGACCATCTTGATTCATCTACTCTGTTAGCCTGCAAAGGGGTTGTGATCAATGGCAGTGCATCATACAGGTTTGTACCCATTTTTCTGGCAGCTGCTTTTTTTATTTTGTGGCGATCATCTATCCCCTGTCGTCCTTGTACAGCATGTTAGACCTACCACTTGGAGATTATCTCCTGCGTACTTACCTCATCACACCTCTCAGTTGTCAACCTTTGGGCAAACTGCACTACAGTCAGAACCATCAGGCAACCAGAGGTCTCATTGAGCAAACTATTGAAGTCTCGACACAACGGCCAGAACCTTTCCGGGGGTTGGGTGTCCTTACCCAGGAAGTACCCCAACAGAGCCCTGGAAGGCCACAGGAATTGCCTGGGAAGTTCAAACTTCTGGTGGGCAATTACCCTGCACTGGAAACCATCTGATACTCCGATTTCAATCGCAGATTTCAGGTGATTCCAACTCTCTTAGCACAGTTGTTACCCAGGAAAAGCTAGAAGAATTCAAACCACTTCAACTCCTGGGTAAATATAATATTGACCCTCCCCTGACTACCCGACCACCACATACCCACCCACATATACCCTTCCCTCCCACTTTAATTATTCCACCCTCTCAACTACCCTTCCAAACCCCACCCATCCCAGACTAGCCTCCTGACCACCCAACTACCCCACCCCCCCCCATTACTCACCCAAACCCCCAACCATTTACTAGCCCAACAATCAACACTACACTATACACCTCCCCAACCCCCCCCCCCACACCCCCCCCCCACACCCCCCCCCCCCACCCCCCCCCCCCCACCCCCCCCCCCTCCCCCCCCCACCCCCCCCCCCTCCCCCCCCCACACCCCCCCCCACCCCCCCCCCCCTCCCCCCCCCACACCCCCCCCCCCCCCACACCCCCTACTGCCACCACTGAGCACCTTTGGATGCTCTGGCCACACAATTCAGACTTCTCTACAACGCTGGTAACTCCCTGCGATTCAGCCCACATTTATCAGTGGTTTGTTGTATGCTGCATGACTACAGGGGACATAGGAAGAGGAGTGGGCCAATTTGCTGAGTTTTGTAGCTCAGTCTGGGAATTTGAAGCACTGTACTTGTATAGAAATTTAAATCCTGCAGGTCATGAATAATTGAATTGGAGAACTGACTAAAATAAAAAGGTTCCTTCAATTTTCTTTGAAATTTGGTGGCTGGAAAATTACTGCATGTTTCGCAACATGTTCATTTTTCAGCCATCTCATAATGTGAGTTAAGTGTCAGGCTTGTGCCCATTATCCCTAAACTCTGTCTCCCAGCCAATTTCCTTTCCTTCACATTACATTGTCTCCAGTTGAATGCAATCTCATGTGTGTAACGCCCGGACATGGAACCTGGTTGAATGTCTTCTGAATGTAAATACAAATCACAAAACTAACATCCATTGGCACTTGCTAACATGTTACTTACCTCCTCAAAGTATTCAACTCTGTTTCTTAGACATGACTTACCCTTTCTGAATTCATGCTGTCCATCTCTCTAACCAGCTCATTTCTGTTCAAGTGTTCAGTTTCTCTGCCCTTAACAACAGATTCTAGTTACCACAACAAACATGAGATTAATAGGTCTATAATTCCTAGTTTGTTTCTCCTACCTTTTGTAAATAATGAAGAGACATTGGCAGTTTTCCAATCTGAGGAAACTATTCCCGAATCAGGTTTTGGGAGACCATACAACCATCATTAGCGTGATAAAGCAAAGGCACTGGGCGTGCAAAGGAAGCACCTTACCAACAGTAGGCTGCATATCAAAGCTTTTCCACAGTAGCTCCCCAATGAGAGTGTCTATGTAATTAAAGATAAAATAGAGTTTGTAAGGAGTTGGTGGCATGGCATGCAGGGGGGATCCAGGGGGTAGATCATTTTCATTTCTACCTGGATAAAAGGCTCATGTGATTAATATTGCCATGGAGATGGGCCTTGGCAATGGGAAGCTCCAATGACCTCAACGAGGCCCATGAGGTCGGCCTCTTGGAGTATGAGCTCTCTGATTGAGGTAATGATTGCCTGCACCGAGGGGGTCATCCGACCCGACTGTCTGCCCCTCTACCATGGCTATATTCGCAGCCTAGTGTCCCTGGAGAGGGAGCATGCGGTGTCCAAAGGTACCGTTACCGCCTTCCATGCCCAGTGGGGACCGCAAGGACTGGGTTGTATTATTGACCCCTTTAATCACATTTTGATTTGATGTTCTAAGTTTCCTTTCCATTTTGTCTTTTGTTTCAGGCAGTTTCCCTCCTTTTGGGAGCTGCCCCTTTTAATTTGTTGCCTCGTTAATTTGAGTTAGTTTATTTGGTTTGCCAAAAAGATTGGTAATGATTGCCTGCCCAATCAGGGAGTCTCATCTGTGTGTGTATATAATATAATATATATATATATTGAGGAGGGCTACTGACACTCCAGATTCTGACTTTGTACCTAAAGAACTCTTAGGAGTAGAACTGAGTTTGTAGATAAAGGGAATCTGGTGAAGGGTCATCGGCCTCTAAGGAGAAACTCCACTCAACAATATGTGTTCCACTGTATTACTAGTCAGGGCCAATAGAGGTTCCAATCCTTCCACTCTAAAACAAACTGCATCTTTCTAAATCCCAAAACGGACTAACATTGCAGGATTACCAGATGTTACAAGAACACTCTCTGTCCACAAATGGCTTTCTGCTTTCACCAATGTAGGTCAATCAGCTCCTACCTGTCTGAACGCATCTTTTAGCTGCTCCACTGTCTCCACAAGGTGCTTTCCCAGTTGCTGCAACATGAGGGTGGGTACAAGAGCTCCCAAGGTGCCTCATGGTCAGTGACCCCCTGGAGCATGTTGCAGAAAGCCCACCTATAGACTGCAATAGATCAGCATTGGCAGGGAAGCCCGGCTTTCTGGAACCAAGGTGGATTATTGTTTCAGAGGGCTGCAATGTTGCAGAATTACTACCCGCTTGTAAGATGCCCATTGGAAGTTTGCCAATGATATTGGGTTGTGGCTTGGACCATCTACTGATCTCTAGGTGAGTATCCCTAGGATATGATCTGTGCACTTGCTGCATTCCCTTCATGCTAACACTATGTTGGCAACTTAAATTACTGGTATTGCCTTCTACATCAATGGTCAAAATTTTGTAACTTGATGATTCCTGCAAACTAAAGAGAGAGGCTAATGCTATGGTGCTGGACCAGAACCCTAATTTACATTAGGAAGCCAGAATAGACCCCAACTATTTTTCTATTTTGACATAAATGTGAGGACAGGATGTATCTTTCCAGGAGTGAATCCACTGACCAAGTAGGGATTTTCGATAGTGAAACAAACTTTATTTAATAACACAGTTTAAATATAACTCTAATAAATGAATCAGCTTAACCATTAACAGTTGAACAATACTTTAAAGTGAAAGGATGCAACATTACTTTTTAACTGATGACTGCCCGAGTTCCAAATAAGCCCCATTTATGCACAAATCAAATACACCTTTAAATAAATACAGCTAGCAAACCCAGGCATACTTGCTTTCAGAGAGTTCCAGAAATCTGCAAAATCCTTCCAACTTCAACCAGGCTTCAGCTAAACTAATTGCTTTCTACAAAAGCTTTTTTTCTCTTTGTGCAGACCCATCTCCATACAAAAACCACATCATCACATGACCCTATCAATCAATCTGATCAGAAATCCCAGGGGAACTTAAATAAACAAAAGTCAATTAGCTCTACTTAAAATTAACACTTGCAAGGCTGAAATGAGTTATTACCATGCTCTCCCAAAATCTGAGTTGCATTCCTCCAAACATACTGACCATCTAAATTTTTAAACATTCCCCTTAAGCATCTGAAAACAATTTAACCATCCCGCCCGCCATGAGAATTGGAGCAGGCGGTGGGTGGACCACGGCTGACCTCGGGTAGAATTTTCAGGTTTCAGGGTGAGCGAGGCTGGAAAATCCCACCCATTTTATATATATATATATATATATATATATATATATATATATATGTATCTATCAACTGCACTATCATCACGACACTGACTATGTCCAAAACTTTAAAAATATTTTCAAACTAATATAGCAAAAGGATTTGAAGCTTAGAATTTATAATTTGGTCATTCCAATATTGATACAAATGAGATAAAACAATTAGCTGCACCACTTTGGAGATCCCTGAAGCACCATTATGCACACTGCAGCTCATTCACGTTAATTTATCAGGAATTCTTAAACTAAGTTTGCAAGACAAAGATCAATGTACAAGAGGGTGTGTATAATGGCTTGGGTTACTATACAATGGGAATGCGATGTACAACTTTCGAATTCAGAGGCTGCCAACCCAGTTAAGCAGACATGCATGTTTATATACTTGTTACATATATAATTAATGCATGGCACTGCATGTCCAACATGTAAATAGTCTCAATTACAGAGCAAAAAAAACTATTGCAAGAATGGCATTCAGAATAAATTTTGTTCAGGTGAGTGAAGGGGTTAAATCTTAGGTTTTTCACACTGGTGTGAGCACAATTTAAATTGAACCGGAAGTCACTATTTTATTGAATGTAGAAGATATCCACCCCCTTTAAGAAAATAGCGAGACACAACCACAATTGAATATTATCCCATTTTGTGACATCACATTGACAGCAGTGCATAAACACACAACAGCTTGTGCCCACTGGTGTCTGGTGTGAATAACTGTAATTCACAGTCTTCATCATAAAAGTATTATCTTGAAAGTTCCCCAATTCTATTCCCAACAGTGTCCTCCAGGTGACAAAATACTGCAAAGTGCCAGTCATTAAAATGGTTGAAATGCTGTATTCACTGGCACTCTTCAGAGTAAAGTACAAGTAAAAACAGGCTGCAGCAGAAGGCTTGAATACTTAAAAAATCCAATTCAGCCCAGTCCACTTGTGAGCATCCAAGCTTGTGAGTTTAGTATTCAGTAGCTTGAAACTCTCATCTACAATTTATGTCATTCATGCGAGAGAGGGTTCAAAAGATTAAGGTCAAAACAAGAGCAAGGATTTTTCAGCATTATGCATTCTGCACAGTACATATTCCTTTCCGCCTTTTTAACGTTTTGTATTCATCACTGCACAACAAAATCTCTTAAAAATGTACGACGGGTGATGCTTTTTATGGAGGTACAAAGTGCACATAAATATTTCTGCGCTAGGTTATTTATCATTCCTCAGAAATCTGGCCGCCTTAGGTTGAAAGTTCGGACTTCGGTCATGTTCATCTGCAAACACACATTAGGAATCTCTTCAATAATGTCCACAAAGCCAGGAAGTAAACGGCCAAAAAGTTATTGTGACCCTTTTTTTTGGGGTGATAAAAATGTTACAAAGGCTTTTCTCTGGGAGGGATTGTCAGTGAAAGGCAAGAGAAGGCCAGCGAGCTTCCAATCTGTATGCGCAGCACAACTGAATCCAGCATCTTGTCGCCTGCCCATTCTTGCCATTTACGTCATTATGTTCCCGTGGAGCCGATATATTCTGCTCATCTCTCCCAGACACTGATTTCTAAGCAAATATTCAAATTCAAATGGTCCAGCTGAGCCACATTATCTGCTGCGTTCGCCTCGCATCGTTCCCCGAGTGCTCACTGAAGGCTGAAAGAGTATTTTCTGCAGAGATATGCAGTGGGCTGACACCTCAAGGCATCCCACAGAGTTTGCCGAGAATGTTTAAGTCAGGGCGATGGACACAAATGTCGCCCGATTACACTTCTTTATTAATTTCGCCTCGAGACGGGAGCCATTCTCGCAAACAGCAGGTCTTGTTTTTGTATCAGGGTTTAATTTGTTTGGGAGCAGCTCGCCGTTTGGTGGAAAACAAATTAACTAAAGGAATAAAACCCATAAATGTGAATAATTGTAATTCGCATCTCGAACTTTCGCTGGCCCATGAACAACACTTGGCTTCAATCACTTTGCCCCATGCCTGGCGTGCCCCAGTCCAGTTCGATTCCTGCTCTCATTCACTGTGCAAAGTGCATTGGAGAAGGGTTTTATTGTCTTCCTCATTGTTTTAGAAGCCGTGTTGCCATGGTAAAATGTACGATTGCACTGTGCTGATTGAGAACTCAATGACCTGATCTGATGTTTTCTGATCTGTCATTATTCGGCCTATTGTTGTCTGGTTACAGGTTAATCATTTCATTTGAATTTTAATTAGGCATAAAGGGGTATCAGAGAATCATAGAATCCCTATAGTGCAGAAGGAGGCCACGAGGCCCATAGAGTCTGCACCAACTCTCCGACAGAGCATCTTCCCAGGTCCTATCCCTGTAATTTACCCTGCTAATCCCCCAACCTACACATCTTTGGACACTAAGGGGCAATTTAGCATGGCCAACCCACCTAATCTGCACATTTTGGGACCCTAAGGGGCAATTTAGCATAGCCAGTTCACCTAATCTACACACCTTGGGACACTAAGGGGCAATTTAGAATAGCCAATCCACCTAACCTACACATTTTGAGATACCAAGGGCCAATTTAGTGTGGCCAACCTACCTAACCTGCACATCTTGACACTAAGGGGCAATTAAGCATGGCCAGTTCACCTAACCTGCACGTTTTTGGGATATAAATTTGATTGGGATATTTCCTTGAGGGAGGGAATTAAAAATCTTACAACAAGAAATGTGTGCCAAATCCACCATGGACTTACCTATTGCCATTATTAAGGAGGTGGTATGCATGCTATTCAAGTGACCTCATCTTGAGAGGTGGGGCACTTCATTAACATATTTAAATCAGGATGACAGAATGCAACTGGGAGCCTGACATAAATTGAACAGTTGCTATGTGGGTTATCCAGGGTGCAGGAAAGCTGGCAACTAAATAGAGGCTGAAGTTTCAGACTCTAAGTATTTTTTAACAGCACATCCTGTGGGCCAAGGGGTACTCATGATGTGGAGATGCCGGTGTTGGACTGGGGTAAACACAGTAAGAAGTTTAACAACACCAGGTTAAAGTCCAACAGGTTTCTTTGGTAGCAAAAGCCACATGCTTTCCAAAAGCTTGTGGCTTTTGCTACCAAATAAACCTGTTGGACTTTAACCTGGTGTTGTTAAACTTCTTACTGGGCCAAGGGGTACAGCAGTGCTTCCTCTGCATCCACAAGGAAGGCCTGGTCGCCAATCTACCGATCACAGCCTCTTTCACCCTATCAGAAGCAATGATCTGTAGCTCCCTCCCGATTGCTGGAAACCATCCCCAAAGGTTAAACTTTTTCTTGTTGGGAGGTGGTCATTGTCTTACACTTGTGTGCTGTAAGTGTTACTTGCCACTTAACTAGTCCAAGCCTGAATGTTGTTCAGGTCTTGCTGCATGCATGATGTGGAGATGCCGGCATTGGACTGGAGTGGGCACAGTAAGAAGTCTCACAACACCAGGTTAAAGTCCAACAGATTTATTTGGAATCACGAGCTTTCGGAGTGCTGCTCCTTCATCAGGTAAGTCCTTCATCACTCACCTGATGAAGGAACAGCACTCCGAAAGCTAGTGCTGCCAAATAAACCTGTTGGACTTTAACCTGGTGTTGTGAGACTTCTTACTGTGCTTACCCCAGTCCAACGCCGGCATCTCCACATCATGGCTACTGAGGAACTCCCACAGGGTTGTCCTGGGGAGTGATGATCAGCCTCCAATAGCTTCAGCCATCTTCCATTGTGACTCCTGTCACTGGTGAGTTTTCCCTGATTCTGCTGGACTTTAATTTTACTATGGCTCCTTGGTACCATACACTGTCAAATACTGCCTTTATGTGAGGATTTTTAAAATATATTCTTTCACTGGGTGTTGGTGCTGCTGGCTAGGCCAGCATTTATTATCCACTCCTAATTGCTCTTGAGAAGGTGGTGTTGAACCATCTTCCTGAACCACTGCAGTCCATGTGAAGCAGGTATACCCACAGTGCTATTAGGGAGGGAGCTCCGGGATTTTAACTCAGTGGGCAGACTTTGTGGAGTGAAGTGGTGAGTTACTCACCACAGAATTCCCGGTTTCTGACCTGATTTTTTAGTGACATATAGGATTCTCAGGGGGCTTGACAGGGTAGACGTTGAGAGGTTGTTTCCCCTTGTGGAAGAGTCTGGAACCAGGAGGCATAATGTAAGAGTAAGGGGTCGCCCATTTAAGACAAAGATGAGGAGGAATTTCTTCTCGGAGGTAGTAAATCTGTGGAATTATTTATCGCAGAAGGTTGGAGAGGCTGGGTCGTTAAGGCTGAGATAGACAGATTTTTAATCAGTAAGGGAATCAAGGGGTATGGGGGATAAGGCGGGAAAGTACAGTTAAGCTTTATCATATCAGATCAGTAATGATCTAATTGAATGGTGGAAAAGACTCGATGGGCCGAATGGCTCACTTCTGCTCCTATGTCTTATGGTTTTATGGTGACAGTACTTTCTTGGCTGACCCTGTTCTGTTTCTGGTCAGTGGTAGCCCCTAGGCTATTGATAATGGAGGATACAGCAATGGTAATGTCCATGTCAAGGACTCTCTTGTCTCTCTTGTTTGCTATGGTCATTGCCTGGCACTTGTACAGCACAAATGTTACTTAAGCTGAATGTTGTCCGGATCTTGCTGTTTTAGACATGGACTACTTCAGTATCTAAGGAATCATGAATGGTGCTGAACAGTCCCAGTTTTGATACCATAATGGAGGAAAGGTCACTGAGGAAGCAGCTGAAGATGGTTGGTCTGGGACACTGCCTTGAGGAACTCCTGCAGTGATGACCCAGGACTGAGATTGATTCATCTCCAATAACCACAACCACCTATGTGCTAAGTATGACTCCAAGCATTGGAGAGTTTTCCACCTCATTCCAATTGACTCTAGTTCTGCTATAGCTCCTTCTTGCACACTTGGTCAAATGCTGCCTTGATGTCAAAGGCAGTCACTCTCACTTCACTTCTCGAGTTCAGCTTTTATGTCCAGGTGTAAACCAAGGCAATATTGAGGACAGGAGCTGCATGACCCTGGTGGTACCCAAGCTGAGCATCAGTGAGCAGGTTATTGCTGAGTCAGTGCCATTTGATAGTGCTGTTGATGACCCCTTCCATCACTTCACTGATGATCAAGAATAGACTGATGGGGCGGTAATTGGCCGGGTTGGATTTGTCCTGCCAATGGACATACCTGGGCAATTTTCCACATTGCTAGGTAGATGCCAGCATTGTAACTATACTGGAAGAGCTTCGTGATTGTCAGAGCCCACAGCCTTTGCAGTATCTAGTGCATTTCGCCATTTTTTGATCTCACATGGAGTGAATCAAATTGATTGAAGACTGACATCTGTGATGCTGGGACCTCAGGAGGTAACAGAGATGCAGCAAATAATTGTCACCTATGGCTAAAGATTGGTGCGAATTCGTCAGCCTTATATTTTGCAGATGTTCTGGGCTCCTCCATCATTGAGGATGGGGTTATTTGTGGGGCCTCCTCCTCCAGTGAGTTATTGCATTGTCTTCCACCATTCATAACCGGGTGTGGAAGGGTCACACTACTTTATTTGTCATATGCTGCTACTACTGTTTGGCATGCAAGTAGTCTGTGTCATAGCTTCACCAGGTTGACACCTCATTTTTAGGTATGCCTGGTGTTGTTCCTGGCATACCTTCCTGCACTCTTCGTTGAAGCAGGATTGATGCCCTGACTTGATGGTAATGGTGGAGTGGGGGGAGATGCCGGGCCATTAGATTACAGATTGTGGTTGAGTACAATTCTGCTGCTGCTGATGGCCCATAGTGCCTTATGGATGCCCAGTCTTGAGTGCCATATCTTTTCAAAATCTATCCGATTTAGCACAGTGATAGTGCCACACAGCACAATGGAGGGTATCCTCAATTGTGAAAACAGGGATTTATCTCAAGGAATGTGCTGTGGTCACTCCTACCGATACTATTGTGAGCAGTTGCATCTCTGACAGCTAGATTAGTGAGGATGAGGTGAACTAAGTTTTACCTCTTGTTGGTTCCCTCACCATCTGCTGCGTAACCAATCTAGCATCTATGCCCTTTAGGACTTGGCCAGCTCAGTCAGCAGTTGTGCTACCAAGCGAATGCAGACATTTTTGCCTTACCGCTGGAATTCACCTCATTAGTCAATGTTTGGACCAAGAATATTATGAGATTTGGAACCGGGTGACGCTGGCGGAACCTGATCTGAGCACTGATGAGCATTTTATTGATGAGTACGGACCATTGGAAAGCACCGTCAATGACCCCCTCCGTCACATTGTTGATGACTGGAAGTAAGCTGATGAGGCAGTAATTGGCCTCTTTGGATTTGTCCTGCTTTTCATGCCAGAACATACCTTCGCAATTTTCTACTTCGTTTGATAGGTAACAGTAATGTAGCTGTACAGCAACAGTCTGGGAGGGGGTTGGGGAGGCAGCCAGTTCTGGAGCACATCTTCACCACTGGAGCCAAAATGTTGTCAAGACCTTTGGTGTACACTGTGTCTTCAGCCATGATATCGCATGGAGTGAATCAAACTGGCCGAAGGCTGTGATAATGGGGAGCATGATGTGGAGATGCTGGCGTTGGACTGGGGTAAACACAGTAAGAAGTCTCACAACACCAGGTTAAAGTCCAACAGGTTTATTTGGTAGCACAAGCCAGTGGCCATTCATGATTCCTGATGTTGTGAGACTTCTTATAAATGGGGACCACAGGAGGAAGCTGTGATGTGCCATCCACTCAGCATTTCTGGCTGACGGTGCAAATGCAAGGGGATAATTAAGAGTGGCAAAAGCCAATCAATCGTCAAACTCCCCTTTTCAGTTACGAGCACAGCTATGTTCCAAATGGTGCGCTCCGGACATCATCAGGCTGCACATGTCATCTCCAAAGACAAATGGCATCAAGCTCCATAGGTCAGTGCAGTTTATCAGGGTTATTGTAGCAAATGACATGTTAGACACTTCAACCAGTTAGGCAGAAAGCAGTAGGCGATGGGGGAACTAAAGAATTGATGCCATCAATTATTCTGCCATCTGAAAGCAAGTGGTCTTTCTTCCACATACAGCATGCATTTATTTCACCAGTAACTGAATGAGCAAAGCATTTTAGAGTTCCAAGGTTATTTTAAGTCTTTAACAAACACTGCAGGCTAGTCATTCAAGTTGAACTGAAGGTCTGGCAGCAGCAATCTTTAATGAGTTTGGGCAGGTTAAGCCAGTGTTTTATTCGCTCTTCACTGCTGAAGATTGCTGTGAAGTGGAAGAGACTCAGGAATTGCAGCTTTATTAGATCATTTCATTTGGTGTGGAAAAGCCGGAGGAAGGTGGTCAAATGATTTGCCAATGGCTTAAGACTGTTTCTCAAGCCTGGGTGATCACAGGATCTTGGGGGAGTCTGATATCACCCCTTTGACCTCCAGAGTTCAGTTGTCATGAAATATTGATTAGTGAGACAAAATATGGATAATGGGACAATTTCTAAAATATAATTAGGACATTATACTTAAGAACTGAATATATGGCCCAAGGGTGGCACAGTGGTTAGCACCGCTGCTTCACAAGCGCCAGAGACCTGGTTCGATTCCCGGTTTGGGTGACTGTCTGTGTGGAGTTTGCACGCTCTCCCCGTGTCTGCGTGGGTTTCCTCCGGGTGCTCTGGTTTCTTCCCACAGACCGAAAGACGTGCTGTTTAGGTGCGTTGGCCATGCTAAATTCTCCCTCCATGTACCCGAACAGGCGCCGGAGTGTGGCAACTGAGGTCACAGCTTTTCACAGTAACTTCATTGCAGTGTTAATGTAAGCCTACTTGTGACACCAATAAATAAACATAAAACTTTGTTTAACAGGCAAACATACATTACTCTGAAGCTTTTGTGTGCACACACCTTTGAATTTCATAGACACTAGATAGAACTTTTCAAATGGGGTGAAATTTACTGGATTTTCTTGAAAACCCTTCAATATGAATACCCTGGTAGAGCTGGTTATGAAAGGTCCCAGAGAAACACAGATACCAAAGCACAGGAAGATCCCAAAAACAAGAGAACATTTCATTTCTATCTGCTTCATATTTTAAATGACTTATCCCTCAAGAAAAGAGAAGGTTAAAAGGGTATCATAATAAACCAGGGTCTGTGAAAGGGTGAATTGATGTATTTTTATGAAAAAAAAAGAAAAGATTCATTGCACATTGGCTGTAGATAGTACAAAACACCTCTTGAAATCATTATCATAATTTAAAATCATTAATCAAGTTAAATGGGATATTGCACATCATTCTTACAAGATTGAAATATAAGAAAATGGCTTTGACCTTTGAATGACCTCATTACAAGCAAAGCAACCTAAAGCTGACCATTCCGTAAAGTTTAAAACCTATTTTTATAAAACACAGATTGCAAAAATAAGAAACAAGCGAGGGGCATCACAGGAATTGTCACTGGAAGATATTACAAACAGTTATTGACCAGCTAAACGCTCACAAGCTTCGCAAAATGGAACAATCCCCAGCAATTAAATAATTATCAATTATAAGACACGATATAGCCTTAGAAATAAAGGGAAGTTTAGAGAAAGAAGCAACACCCACAGCTGCCAAGGGTGATGTAATTCAATTAAATAGACGATGAAGATAGAGGCCTTTGCCACAGAAAGGCTGAAGTATTGAAAAGAACCCTCATGCCAGGCTGCTAATGAGCTGGACATTTTAAGTGAGCTCCAACATTAGCTCCAGACTCTCCAGTTCATCAAGTGGCTGAAACACTTGGTGATTTAAGGTAATACTTTAAGTAACTGATGGATGTTCAAAGACAAGTCTGTAGCAGAGTAAGGGTCTATTTTTAAAATAGGATTCTATATGAGAGCGGAGATTACATTTTCCATACTTTTATGATCTTTAACGTGTGATATACTTATCCACTCTGTGTATTACAAGTTGCAGTTCTTTAATAAATTTCTAAGTAAGTTACATCTCATGTTGTATTCTGTACGCAACTTTAAGAACTCCTCTCTTATCTACTCCAAAATGGGGGTTCTGAAGAGACCCCCCCCCCCCATCACCCCATATCCAGGCAATTATTACCTAGCTGCTAATTCATAGAATCCTTACACACTGTAGAAAGAGGCCATTCAGACCATCAGGCCTGCACCAATAACAATCCCACCCAGGCCCTATCCCTGTAACGCAATGTATTTACTCTGCTAATCCCACAAAGGGGCAATTTATCATGGCCAATCCACCTAACATCTTTGGAGTGTGGGAGGAAACCGGAGCACCAGGAGGAAACCCACGCAGAATGTGCAAACTCCACACAAACAGTCACCTGAGGTCAGAATCGAACCCTGGTCCCTGGAGGTGTAAGGCAGCGGTGCTAACCAGTGTGCCACCCTGATTTTAAGAAAGGGCCATCTGGAAGGTCTCTTTTTTGATGGTAACCTTTCTTTGAGGGAGGGATAGTTCACTTGCTTAGGCCCAAAACATCTGTCTGCAGGAAGTGGCTATTCGAAACTCAAGGTGATGGTGATTTAAAGGATGGCTCCTGATTTGGGATGGTTCAAAAAGGGGTTAGGGTTATAACCCACTTCAGAGTCTCAATTAGCAGCCTGGAATATGCATTTTTCTTTGACTTTATTATTGTAATCATGGCATTAGTGTTGGAAACTGGTGCATAAGCAATGACTTATTCTCACACTAAAACAGATTTTACCTACCACTAAACCTGCCAATGAAGAACAACATTAAAACATGTTGCATCATTGCAAAGATTTCCTTCCTAAACTGATGCCAAGAGACAAGCCTCAATAACTCTTGTCAGAAAAATAACTCAAATACGGCTGTGATAGAAAAATAAATGATCATTTTCAACAATTTTTGCTAAATAATGCCAGCACTGAGATTTCATTTCAGACCCACATCATTCTCTTGCACAGGAGCATGGTATCGCTCTTCCTATTCTGCTTCATGTCTCAGGAAAACATTCCCTAATACACCAGTATTATCATGTTGTTCCATGTCTACAACCAGATATCAGTAAGAAGTCTCACAACACCAGGTTAAAGTCCAACAGGTTTATTTGGTAGCAAATACCATAAGCTTTCGGAGCACTGCTCCTTCAACAGATGGAGTGGAAATGTGCTCGAGAGCACATTTCCATTCCATCTGATGAAGGAGCAGTGCTCCGAAAGCTTATGGTATTTGCTACCAAATAAACCTGTTGGACTTTAACCTGGTGTTGTGAGACTTCTTACTGTGTTTACCCCAGTCCAATGCCGGCATCTCCACATCATGACAACCAGATATGCCAGAGCCTTTCTCAGTGAGATTGTTAACTTAGCACTGAAAAGCCTTACACCGGAATTCTACCACCCCACCCACCACGGGAATCGGAGCGGGCGAGGGGCGGACAATGGGAAGGTCCATTGGCCTCGGGTGGGAATTTCCAGTCTCAGGTTGAGCGAGGCCATAAAATCCCGCCGTAAGTGTCCCCTTGGAACTGGTTTGACATTGTCCCAAACTCATTTCACATTGACTATTACAGAGGGCAGACAGAGGGAACCAGCCTCCAAAGGCAAAAGACTGATGTCCAATTTATTGTACCACCCCTCCTCAATACATTGGAATCCTAAACTCTGTTACTCCACGTGTTATCTTTAGTGGATCTGCAACTTAGACTGGTCGATATCATTGTGCAAAGACTGGTTCTGATTGTGTCAGGCTTCATTTGTGCTATTGTAATCCAGGGGTGATCACATTAAATAGTGGACTGAGTAATGTGTGTTAAATTATAACACTTTTTCCTCAAAGTTAAGCTATGGTGTAAGTTACTCTACTTTGAAACCATGGACAATTAAAAATATTCTAATCATAATGCACAGGGCATGTCTTGACTTTCACCAATGGGCAGAAACTGGCAAAAGTAGATGAGCTGCTTCATTTACACCCTGTGCCCAATGTACACCTGGTGCCCAATGTCCAGCGTGCCCAACGTACACCCTGCCCAACGTACACCCTGCCCAACGTACACCCTGCCCAACGTACACCCTGCCCAACGTACACCCTGCCCAACGTACACCCTGCCCAACGTACACCCTGCCCAACGTACACCCTGCCCAACGTACACCCTGCCCAACGTACACCCTGCCCAACGTACACCCTGCCCAACGTACACCCTGCCCAACGTACACCCTGCCCAACGTACACCCTGCCCAACGTACACCCTGCCCAACGTACACCCTGCCCAATGTACACCGTGTCCAATGTACACCCTGCCCAATGTACACCCTGCCCAATGTACACCCTGCCCAATGTACATCTCATGCCTGATTTACAGTACAACCGATTTACAAAGCCACCCTGCCCCCCTCCCCCTGATCTACCTCAGACCTGATTTACAACTGTCTGATCGACCGTACACCCAAATAACAACACCTCACAATTTACCACACACCCAATTTACAACTGTCCAATAGAACCCACGCCGATTGCCCCCACACCCAATTGATAACACTGCCGAACCGGCTACTATTTGACCCCGTGCCCAATTGACCCCCTCGACCATTTGCAATCCTGCCCGATTGACCCTAAGGCTGATTGACCCTATGCCCGACTTAGCCCACACTTGACATACGCAGCGGCAAATTAATATTTCTGTTACCCTCAAGCTCAGGAAGACCAATTCCTGGCAGTACATTTAAGGGACACTTTGGCATGGGGACAAACAGGTAAGAGTAGGGTCGGGGTTTCTGTCGGTCCTGTAAGAGTGCTGGTGTGCCAGACCTGCAGCAGAGCCAGGGAGGTTGGGGATGAGGCGTTGTGTTGCTGGACCAAAGGGGTTGGGAGGGGATGGGGGCGACATGCAAGAGGGGTGAGTGGGGGGGAGCCCTACACACTACCAGCCCATTCATTCAGCTGCCAAACATCCCAGAACTTAAGCTATTTCCGTGCTGTGTCTCGTGCATGTGCAGGAACAAAGAACATGCCAGACCTGATACACAAATAGAAATGAAGTCACCTGCAACAGGAGAAATCCGGGACAAAATGCATCCCGGAAGACCTGACCCAGAACATGGAACAAAAGCAAAATGATGGCCTGTTCCTCAAAACCAAGGATAACTGGTCACTATGTCCAAGCTACCGGCTGAGTTGAAATCTAGCTGCCTAAGTTACTCACCCAGCAAGGTTATGGGGTATTTGTCGTCAGACATCACCAAGCTCAGTTGGGGAATTGCAGAACTCCAAGGCAGCTCACAAAATAGTTCTGGCTGACTTCTCTATGGTTTCTGTAATTGAATTATCTTTTTCATCTGTGCTATTGTAACCAAGGCCTCCCGAGCAATGTAAAATCTAAATTAAGGAGCTGCTTCAGATAAATGTTCTTAATAAATAAATCTCTGGGGATGACACCTTTAACCTCATCAAGGAGGTTTTCTCCCCCCTTATTTAATTATTTTTGCCCATTTACAGCTGTTAAGGTAAATGGAGCATTCTTATGCACTGAGCCCTTTACCTCTCTGTTTGTGTCAGGTCAGTTAAGATCGTGACAGGAGATGAATGTCAATGCTCAACGCAGTTCCCAAAGGACAAATGTCTGGAGTATTGAACAACTCTTAAATTCAGCAGTGTTCCTGCACCGGATGTGAAGATATCATTATGAGGGAGTAAATACAAGTGGAAGGAATAATGGGAATCGTAAGATAAGCATACCCAATCAGCTAGATATCGCGTTCGTGGATCTCAATAATACAGATATGACTTTAAATTTCTTCCCAAAATGGGTGGAATGTCAGTGGAGTGGTTGTGCTATCACTTTTCAAAGACAAAATCAGAAACCCTGAGTGACTTTCTGATGGAATTTCATTGCCTCTGATGAGCTTTGGACAAGGAAAGGGGCATCTGCACAGTGGCCGACAGGTTTTGAGGGGGCAGGAGACTGTCTGTCCTGAGGGCTGTACCAGCCAATGTGATGATCCTGCAGCGGCTGGTCAGGTATGGGCCGATGGTTTGTTTATCTGCCAATCCAGAAAGAGCAATCCTGTTTTCTCTGGTTATATGTAAGGTATCCCAGACACACTTTTAGGGTCTTTTCCTGAGCCCCCACCAGCAGTTGTTTTCAGGACCACTGGGTTAATTCACGCATTGCTTGGTACGAAGGGTGGCCAGGGGATTTTCACAGTAACTTCACTGCAGCGTTAATGTTTGCATTAACACTGCAGTGACAATAATAAACTTAAACGGGGGTCATAACCACCCCCCCTCCCCCCTCACTCAATGGGACACAGTCACCTGGTAGTGATTTTCCACAAATTGGCCAATTAGTGCCCTGAGGGTGGACTCACAACACAATTAAGGACAGCTGACAGGAGGACCAATAGGTGAGCCTCCATTAGTGATACATTCAGGTAATGAAGAATGAGGGTGCTTCCACTCTGAGGTGCCCTCTCTCCAACATTTTACATTCAAAAGTTACATTCAAAAGATGCTCTCAGCAGCAGGTCCATCATTGTGATGCATAAGGACCATAAGACCTCGAAGCTGAATTAGGCCATTCAACCCATCAAGTCTGCTCCGCCATTCAATCATGGCTGACACATTTCTCAATCCCATTTGCCCGCCTTTTCCCCGTAACCTTTGATCCCCTTACCAATCAAGAACCTATCTATCTCTGTCTTAAATACACTCAGTGACTTGGCCTTCACAGCCTTCTGTGGCAATGAATTCCATAAGTTCACCACTCTCTGGCTGAAGAAATTCCTCATCTCGGTTTTAAAGGGTCATCCCTTTACTCTGAGGGTCGCCTGTAGCCATGGCTGTAAACAGGAGGGAGGATCTTGCTCCTTGCCTGGATTGCCTTTCCCCTGGACTGCCACTGGGAGGTTGCCTCCAGGCAGTGAGCTTATTGGAGGTACATTAAAAGGATCTTTTTGGGTAGCCTATGGATGCCTTCCACCATGGGTTGGATGGAAAAAGCATTCCCATCCCTGAACTGGAATAGGGGACTGGAAAATTGCAGTCGGCCTCAGAGAGTAGACCTTGATGGGCCTTAATTAGCTTCCCACTGCTTGCGGCTGGGTGACCCTTCAAAACCCCAGTCCGCCTCTGGGGAAAATGACATGGTGGGCAGCGGTGTAAATTTTAATACCCACCTAAAAATTCATCCCGAAGAGAGGGAAATAAAGAGCGGCATAAAAGAGAGAGAAAAAAGACTGTGCCCTTAACAACCTCAGGTCATCCTGAAGTGCTTAGCAGGAATGAAGTACTTTTGGAAGTGTCGTCTCTGTTGCAATGTAGGACACGTTTCCTTCAATCCCTTTCAAAAAAAACAGAAAGGAAAAGAAAGATTTTTTTTAATTGACTTTTTCAAAAACTCCAAGAACAATTCAAGACCTGAAGGAAATGGAACTTCAAATGTTCAGCTTCTGGGAGAGAGCGGCTAATTGGCAGTGATTAAAAGTGATCACTTTGCTAGAAGGGTACTTATGCAAGTAATTACCAGCCTTCACTTTCAATTGTGAGGTTAATGGGTAATTAATATGCAAGTGCAGAAATCTTAAAATTCTTAAGTATTAAGAACGAGTTTCCATTTCCACGAAGCTGGCTAACGTAAATTGGCCAGAACACTATGGTGATTTCTAATTTGAACGGTGGGATCTTTCCTTCACTAATATTTGAGTTATTTTCAAATTAATAGCAATGAGAATAATAATATGGGGAGCTCACACCATCTGCTCCCCCACACCACCCAGCCCCACTCCTTGCTCGGAAACCAATATCAGCATGGAGGCATCACGCTCCACACTGAACCACCCCCGCAGCCACAAAGATTTGGTTTAAGGTGGGGAGCGGGTAGGAAGGAAATGGGAGTGCGACCTAAGTGGGGTGGGGGGGGCATCTCACGATCGGCCAAGGGCAGCCCCCGATGATCAATCCCTACCCACTTCCTTCCCACCCTATGAACATTTAAGTTTTAAAAAGGATCTTCCTGCTTCCACCCTGCTGTCCATTCCAAACGTTTTATGGCTCAAGCAACATTTTACCAGGGTCGGTTGGGTTGATAATAAGTCTAACTGACCATTAAATATTTATTTAAACATGGAGGGCATATTTAACATCAGCTGCCCGTCCACCCCCATGTAATGGGGAGATCTCCGGGGTGGGCAGGAAGGTGGCAGGATAGGCATCCCGCATTTTACGTGCCCAGCCCCACACCACCATGGGAAATCCACCCACCTGGGGGGGGGGGGGGGGTAGAAAAATTCAGTCCAATGTCAACTCTGCGACAAAATCTGCACCTTAGGGGAACAAAATGATATCATAGAGCAAGTTTTCCAAATGCATTCTTGTGATGTAGAGCTATGATTGCAGCAAGTGATGTAAAGCATGGATTTAATGCGCAGTTGTGGGGCCCACTTGCAGCCCACAATGGCATCTACGTGTAGCCTTGGAATATGTACCATTGGGCCTATCAGAGGTACATTGAAGGGATCTTTTTGGGTAGCCTATGGATGCCCTCCACCATGGAAAAAGCATTCCCATCCCTGGAGTGGAACTAGATACCGCTCTATCAATGGCGGGGGAACCCTGGAGCACCGGGAATCTACTCCAAATTCCAATGTCTCCGCCCATTCTGGACTGGAATTCCAGACTTGGCCGGGATGGAATTCCTATCTTACATTGCAATCATATTGGCTGAGAGCTCTCATGGGCAGATCCTCCTTCCAAGGGCGGACAGGAAGTCGCGCTCACTGCCAATCAATGCTCAAGTGAGTGTTAAATGGCAGTGGGACTTAGAGAGTTGGTGGCTGTGCATTAGGTGCTAACTCTTAGGATGGCAAGCACCGATCGCTTGCCATCCTTGAAATTCTACCCACGCAGTAATGCTCACATCCAAGACCATATGTGCATAAACCTGCTTGTACTTTTAATCTGAAAGACAATCCATTTTTAAAAGAAAATAATTTTGAACAGTGCCTTGTTGACCTCGGCAGTCATGAATTTTTACAAGCCTCTGTAGTAGTTTTGGTCACAATCAAATCTCAGATTTTAAAAAAAAGATGGACTCCTGCAACCTGGCTAAAAATACACACGTTCTGTTTTTTGCTGAACTCCAAGAGGAACAGGATGGTACTATAACAGCAAATGTGCGCTGAAATTGCAATTTGGCACAAAGTGCAGTTTTACAAGCCAGCAGTAAGGCAGCGAGAACTCCATTACGGGGGAAGAGTGGTCCATCAGCACTGCTGCCTGGTGACCTTATAACGAATGAGATGGATGCTAGCTGTGATTCCAATCTACGCAAATTCCAAAGTTCTAATTTTAAACGGAAAGAATAGTGAATGGCACCACGCTACCATTCATCAACTGCCGACACTTGCGATGGCGTCAAGAGCTGCCAGTATTTGTCAAACTAAAGCACTTAGCATGTAAATTATTTTCAGTTAATCTACTCAGCTCCCTCTCACTATGCTGGATGTAGAATCCTGCAAACCGTTGCTGGAGCCACGGAACCACAACAGAATAATGTTAATTCGTTCCAGCAAACCAGATAAATGAGCACCATTTGCAAAGGCCAGCCTGCAATATGTCAATTTCTTTTTTTGTCTGTTACTTTTTAGGAAGATTTTCACGTTGAGGATAATTGGAAGAACTGATCGAGAAAGGGCTTTAAAAAAGCACAGCCACACTGCAAACTAATGGATAGTAATTTTACTGCCAGATGTAAGCTCCTGTCAGATTCGACCCTTATTGTATAACATCGGGAATTATTTTGTAAGTGCGAAGTGCTGTATTGATTAATGGTCGACTGTCAGAGAACGAGAGCTTAATTTTCTTCACCTGAACTGTGGCGCAGTGGTTAGCATTGCTACCTCACAGCGCCAGGAACCCGGGTTCAATTCCGGCCTCGGGTCACTGTCTGTGTGGAGTTTGCACATTCTCCCCGTGTCTGCGAGGGTTTCCTCCAGGTGCTTCGGTTTCTCCCCAATCTCCAAAGATGTGCAGATTAGGTTGATTGGCCGTGCTAAATTGACCGTTAGTGTCAGGGGGATTAACAGGGTAAATATGTAGGGTTACAGGGATAGGGCCTGAGTGGGATTGTTGTGGGTGCAGGCTCGATGGGCTGAATGGCCTCCTTCTGCACTGTAGGGATTCTATGAATGCAGTAGGAAATCGAGGGTGAGGAGGCTACTGTTGCTACCACATTCCGATTGTCCACAACCCGTAGATATTGATGCTCCCAGCCAAACCACCTCGTGCCTTCAGCGGTGGGCAACCTGCAATCCGAGGGCCACATGCAGCCGCCTGGGTTCTGACTGCGGCCCACGAGACATTTTGTTGACCGTTGCCCATGGGCCGGGTTGCCACATTCCACTGATTTCCATCCTTATTTTTTTCCTGCTTAAGTGATACGCATGTAACGCAAAGGCTTAACTAAAGTGAAGTGAGGTGCGTGCTGATTACACACACCACGTTCCCTCTGAGTCCAAAAGTCTTTTATTCTTAACCATTTGAAGTTGAAGACAGTTCTATTTATATATAAACGATTCAGCATTTTCTATAAATCATTATAAACGTTCAACATGTATTAAATGCATTTAATCTTATTCATGGGGCCATGGTTAATGAACAAGCGTGATTTCAATCTCGCAGCACACTGAGGTGAAGGAGGGCCACTTATGTGGCTTTTTAAAGTAAAGTTTATTTATTGTCACAAGTATGCTTACATTAACGCTGCAATGAAGTTACTGTGAAAATCCCCCAGTCGCCACCCTCCAGCGCCTGTTCGGGTACACTGAGGGAGAATTTAGCATGGCCAATTCACCTAACCCGCACATCTTTGGACTGTGGAATGAAACTGGAGCACCCGGAGGAAAGCCACGCAGACACGGGGAGAACATGCAAACTCTGCCCAGACAGTGACCCAAACCAGGAATCGAACCCAGGTCCCTGGCGCTGTGAGGCAGCAGTGCTAACCACTGTGCTGCTCATTCACTACCCTAGGTTGGCCCACACTGGCCTACATTCATGTCATTAAAGGTGGGGGCGGTGGGAGACTCATTATCTTTTGCCACTGCAGCCTCTGCCCACGCTGCCAGGAGTTGGTAGAGCCTGATGTAGCAGAGGATAAAGCCCCCTGTGTTGTTGCTCAGCGAGGGAAGGCCTAGCAATGATCATCCTCCTCTACCTTTTCCCTATTTGAAAGCCCAGGTCCATTCAAGGTCTTCATTTTAAACAAAAGCAAAAAGTCAGTGTGGTGGTTCCGCTCATTACAACTGAATTTTACCTTTCTCGCTTCATAATGTACCAGTTGGTGTCCCAAGCAGTTCTGCTGTAAAACACTGGCAGCAAGTGCTCCCTGCTTGATGGGCATCCCACTGGCAAACCTACTCTTGATGGAAATTCTGCTATTTGTGTGCCCATAAATTCACCACATCCTGCGCCACAGTCTCAAAGATGTTAATTGAGAAGATTTACACAGTGAGTTGTTACGGTCTGGAATATACTGGCTGAAAAGGAGCAAGTTCAATCATAGAATTCCTACAATGCAGGAAGAGGCCATTTGGCCCATCAAAGTCTGCACCCACTCTCCAACAGATCACCTTTCCAAGACCCACCCCATCCCAGCAATTCCACATAGTTACCCCGCTAATCCCCCTGTGGACAGAGAAAGAACGGCTACAATAATAATGGCAATAGTGGCTTTAAAATGGCTCTTCTGGCTGAGAGTTAAGCATGCTGGGACTTTTGGTCAACTTATAATTAAAACCAGATGCAGTTGTTCTGGTCTGGAAGCTGTGATCCCAAGCTTCCTGTGTTGGCCAAATAAGGGAAGTTGTTTACATTGGCCCAGACATTGTGGCTTTGATTTATATGGCTGTAATGTGTGGAGCATGCAGTTTGAACTAAGCATAATGGCGTCGTTCAAAAGTAATTTCACTGGATGTTTGAGCCATGTGATTGGTTTCTGGTTACACAGTTGGCTGGACAACAGAGAATCTTCCGGAAGTGAGTGAAAGATTGTGGATAAAAAGACGTGTTTGGCAGTGATAACTCGGAAGAGTCCAACCATCATAAGAAGACCTGTACCCTGAAGGATGCTTCAGAGAAGAAAGTGGTAGACACTACATCGAGGATGTTTCTTGGCCAAGGTGTTCCTAAACTCAGTAGGATCTATTTTTGGTTAAATAGTTAAAGTTGATGTTCAGTTAGTTAATATGCAGTTTAAGAGTTAAAATTCAGTTGCAAGTTTATGTTCAGTTAAAGTTCAGTAAAGAGTTAATGAGTTGCAACTGTTTATGTTTGAGTTAGTACCAGAAGTGTTAAATAAAGAAAGCAATTTAGCATGGCCATTCCAGCTAATCTGCACATGGAGTGTGGGAGAAAACCGGAGCACCCGGAAGAAACCCATGCAGACACGGGGAGAACGTGTAAACTCCACATAGACAGTCACCCAAGGACAGAATTGAATCTGGGGCCCTGGTGCAGTGAGGCTGCAGTGCTAACCACTATGCCACCCAATAAATGAAATAATGGCCGGAATTCTCCGGCCGTTCACGCCGGCAGGAGTCTTCGGTCCCGCCAGCAGCACACCCCTGCCTGCGGGTTTCCCGCCAGCATGGGGTGTTATCGATGGGAATTCCCATTGACAGCGGCGGGACCAGAGAATCCCACTGCTAGCAAAAAACACACCACCTCCTGCCGGCGGGAAACATGTGGCTGGGAGGCTGGAGAATCTCTCCCAACGTCCCTCAAAAAGGGAATCGGAGATATCCTGGAAGGGGAAATATTTGCCGGGCCATGGGTAATAGGCAGGGAGATGTTGGACTAATCGGATAGTTCTTTCAAAGAGCCAGCACCAGTGCAATGGGCTGAATGATCTCTTTGTGCACAGTAACATTCAGTGATTCTATGGGAAAAGGCCATTACTTTTAAAACTTTAGCTATTAAAATCTGAATAATTGAGTTTGCAAAGCTCAGTAAAATCTGTCTATTGTATAATGGCAGAGGATTTCACTATCTATAAATAGGGGGTTTAAAAGCTTCCCTGGATCAACGCGAAAATGACAAAATGGTTAGTACTTCCATCCACTACTGCCCTTTACAAATTGCCAAGAAATCATATTCATACATCGTAAGCTGAAATTAATGTGGATATTCCAAATCCAATAAGGGAATTCAGTACATAAAACATGGAACTTTTTGAGGACCTCATACATATGCAATTAAGTTTGAATGTCCATATATGGAAACATGAATTTTTGCACATGCTATCAGGTGGTAGGTGATGCTCACTGAAATCACATCTTCGTGATTCAATTTGAATAATTTAATTGCAGTTGATGAAAGTGCATATGTAGCTTGCTTAAGATGCTGATACAGGCAGGCGCTAAAGGAAAACAAGTGATGAAGGTAATAGTATCAGCTATAGGTTGTGATCAGGAGGGCCGAAGAAGGGGATGAGAGGCTGGTGAGCAGGGAACTAGGGGAGGACGGCCAGAGGATGACAATCCCTCGGACCAGGGGGTGACATGAGAAGCCGGTGAGCAGGAGAGTTGGAGGCAGGACGGAGGCTGCCTATCGTCAGGGCTGGGGGTAGATTGAGAGGCTGGTGAAAGAGAGGACTTGTATGATTTGATTTGATTCATTATTGTCATATGTATTGGTATATAGTGAAAAGTATTGTTTCTTGCATGCTATACATAGAGTACATAGGAGAGAAGGAAAGGAGAAAGTGCAGAATGTAGCGTTACAGTCATAATCAGGTTGTAGAGACAGATCAATTTAGTACAAGGTAGATCCATTCAGAAGTCTGACAGCAGCAGGGAAGAAGCTGTACTCGAGTCGGTTGGTACGTGACCTCAGACTTTTGTGTCTTTTTGACGACGGAAGAAAGTGGAAGAGAGAATGTCCGGGGTGCGTGGAGTCCTTGAATATGCTGGCTGCTTTTCCAAGGCAGCAGGAAAGTATAGTCAGAGTCAATGGATGGCAGGTTGGTTTGCGTGATGGGCTGGGCTACATTCACAACCCTTTGCAGTTTCTTGCTGTCTTGGTCAGAGCAGGAGCCATACAAGCTGTGATACGTCCAGAATGGATGCTTTCTATGGTGCATCTGTAAAAGTTGGTGAAAGTCGTAGCTGACATGCCAAATTTCCTTAGCCTCCTGAGAAAGTAGAGGCGTTGGTGGGCTTTCTTAACTATAGCATCGGCCTGGAGGGACCAGAACAGGTTGTTGGTGATTTAGACACCTAGAAACTTGAAGCGCTTGACCATTTCCACTTCATCCCCATTGATGTAGACAGGGGCATGACCTCCACTATGCTTCCTGAAGTTGATGACTATCTCCTTCATTTTGTTGACATTGAGGGAGAGCTTATTGTCGTCACAGCAATTCACCAGATTCTCTATTTCTTCCCTGTATTCCGTCTCATCATTGTTTGAGATCCAAGCCACTATGGTGGTGTCATCAGCAAACTTGAGCATCAAGTTGGAGGGGAATTTGGCCACACAGTCATAGGTGTATAAGGACTATAGCAAGGGTGAGAACACAGCCTGTGTGGAGGATAATTGTGGAGGAAGTGTTGTTGCCTATCCTTCCTGATTGCGGTCTGTGGGTTTGGAAATCGAGAATCCAGTTGCAGAGGGAGGACTTGTAGGGAGACAGTTAGTGGATGGAGATCTGTCTGGGTAAAACCAGAGGATTCCTTGGGGAAAGCACTCCTGCTTCCTCTGGATCACTAGGAATGCTAAAGATGACACTTGCCTCAGCAGTCAACATGCTGGAGATTACCATTGACCTTATAAACACTATGAGGCTACAAGTGGAGGACTGAGGCTAGGAATCCTGTAGCGAGTAACTCACCTTCTGATTCCCCAAAACCTGTCCACCATCTACAAGATACAAGTCAGAAGGGTGCTGGAATACCCTTCAATTGCCTAGATGTGTGCAGCTCCAACAACACTCAAGAAGCACCATCCAAGATAAAGCAGTATGCTTGATTGGCACCACATCCACAAATATTCACTCCCTCCACAGACACACAGTAGCAACAGTGTGTACTTTCTACAAGATGCAGTGTAGGAACTCAACAAGGCTCCTTAAACAACATATTACAAACGCACGACCAAAACTATCCAGAAGGATAAGGACAGCAGACACTTAGGAACACCACCAACTGGAAGTTCCCCAACAAGTCACTCACCATCCTAACTTGGAAATGCACTGCTGTTCCTTCACTATTGTTGGGTCAAAATCCTAGATCTCCTTCCCTAACAGCACTGTGGGTGTACCTACACCACATGGACTGATTCTGTTCAAGAAGATCACTCACTAGCACCTTCTCATAGGCCAACTATTGATGGGCGATTAATGCTGGCCTAGCCAGTGATGCCCACATTCCTTAAATGAATTAAAAATGTCAGCAGCAACTGCCTTGGATCCTCTGCCGGGAATCTGACATATTGGGCTGCCCACTCACTAATTATTAAAGTCACAGAACAATGATGTTACCAGGCCAAGACTTTGACATGTTAATCAAACTCTGCCTGTGTTTAGTGGGAGCCACGCCATGGCTTAAATTTGCTATGAGCACAGGAAACTTACTGAGTGAGAGCTATCTATAACTTCAACAGCTAACCACAAACCTATTGAACTGGTTAAAAAGGAGGCAGTGGCATAATGCTATTGTCGCGAGACTGATGATCCAGGCTAATGCTCTGGGGCCCTGGGTTCGAATCCCACCATGGCAGATGGAGAACTTTAAATTCAATAAAAATCTAGAATTAAAAGTCTGGTGATAACCATGAAACCATTGTTGATTGTCATAAAAACCCACTGCTTCACTAATGTCCTTCAGGGCAAGAAATCTACTGTCCTTACCTGGTCTGGCCTACATGTGACTCCAGACCCACAGCAATGTGGTTGACTGTTAAATGCCCTTAGAATGGACAATAAATGCTGGCCCATGAATTAATAAAAAAAGGACTATCATGAGCCAACTGATGGCTTATACTATAAAGATGATTACTTCAAGAGAAAGTCTAGATGAATTGCACTGCAGACCTGTTACAGGGAATTTCACACCGGAGATGTGTCGAGGCTCAAACAGGGGCACTCTTGAAAGGAAAGCATTAAACATGCAAAATGCTGAACTTTGATCTGGCACTCATCAGGCCTTCAAAATCTCTGTGGAGAAAGAATTAATCTCCGTGTCCTGTTGATCTATATCTTGAAATGTATCAAAAGTTTCAGAGATGCAAAGATCAAAAAATGTGATTACATAGTCTGCACCAATGAATGCAAGACATGCCGATCGACTTCCCTTCCAGAAATAGACAGATTGGAGATTAAAATCTAGTTCTGCCAAGCAGAATGAGAAACAACATGCAGGAGAAAGAGACAGGGCAATCACCTAAAACACTGCTGGAAAAGAGCCAGTCGGATCTCTCTCTCTTTCTTGGTCTCTCTCCCAGGCAAAAAGTGCAGATCTGAACAAAGTCAACTCCAGAATTCTACAGGAAACCAACTAACTTTAAACAGCTGCAACATTCAACAATCTATGCCTCAAAGCTGAGTAAAGGACTTAGTTGTATTTTCCTTGAACTTTCTATTGGACTCCAATTTCTGATATCTGTGCGCGGGCATGTGCATTCTTTTCTTCTTTAAGTTTAGTAACTAATAAACTTATTTTCTCCTCGAGTCAAAACCTGATTTGATTGGCTCCAAAATACATTTGGATTGGAAATGGCATTGACTGCGAAAATAAATTTTAAAAGCTTTGTCACCAATCGAGGGGGCTGAATAACCTACAGTTTAAAACTTAAAGGGATGGATTTGAGGTAGGGCACCCAGATTTGACCACCCTTGATCAGGGGGGGGGGGGGGGGGGGGCGGTGTCTTGGCCAGGTCTCAGCCCAGTCTTGACCGCCTTCTCCCACCCTTGCGGGTGGGGGTTGGTATTGGCAGTTGGAGGAAAAAGCCCATTGTTTAAAAAAAAGTATCTTGGTAAATTTAGTGGTCACCCAGCTGGGGGTACTGTGGTGGACCTCAGTTGTGCCTTTGTCCTATATGGACCACTGTTGTGTGTGCTTGTCATACCTGGACACATCCCCTTCCAGTTTGGTTCCTCCCCTCGGCACCTAGTATAAAGGTGGCTGTCTCCTCCCCCTTGTTCAGTCCAGGTTGGTTATTTGTTGGGATCTGTTCCTGATTCTGTTGTGAATAAAAGCCTACACTTGTATTGGCATATCGGTAGTCTTTCGCCTTATTGATAGCGCATCAGGTACTATTAGGAAGTTGGAATGAAATGAAAAATAAAGAATAAACTGATAGAGATTTAACTGCACTGAGGGCTAGTGAGATGCAGATTAACCTAGTAACAGAGTGAAACTGATATCGTGTTAAGCAAAGTGGAGACTAGCAATCTAGGAACCCTAGATCATAACCATGCCAAGTTGCAGAGCTGGACTCTCTCAGAAAGGATCCACCTATTGTGCAGAAAAGAAAGCAGAAGAAGTCTGTTACAGATGCCATAAGTTCCCCTCTAAACCAGAAAATAGGTTCCCAAAAGAAAGCTATAGGTCCTATGTGGTAATTATTTGCAGGATTTGGCTCATAGTATTAAAACCTATAGGATGTTGTTTTGGGGAAGGTATATTCTTGGAGTTTAGGAAAGTAGATAGATTTAGATGAGGGGGAGTAATTTAAGCCAACTGCCTGGGTAACCATTTGTAGTTAAATGTAAAACTTGTTCTTTAATGTTGCTTTTCCTGTCGCATTTAATAAGGGTTTTGTTATTTGAAAAACTGACAAGACTGAATCCTTTCCTCACTAGGTTTCATCTCTTTCCTCCCATTTTTACCAATTTGCAAAAATAAATAGTTAAG